>NC_137929.1:67386811-67986811 GCF_963969265.1 Rhamphochromis sp. 'chilingali' | reverse complement strand
GGAAAACCGTGAAAGTCTAAACTGCTACATTGGAGCTCAGATGTGTAAATTGTGTTACAGTGAAGCAGGACATCATCCATACAGGTGTAATTTTATTATTTTTCAAACTAGAAAGCTGCTGTACTTATCCTTTGTTACAAATGTGTGACCCATCTGCATCGTTATGTGTCAAGAAGGTACATGCACGATCATTTTAAGTTTGCTGAAAAAGCTTCTGTATGACAGGATGTTCTTGTGCCAGAGTACAGAAATCAGAGACTCAAACGTTTAGCTTTCTGTTCTGGAAGTTTCTGTACCCTGATTGTCACAGTGTCTTGGATAGACCGCATTTGCAGGAAGGCTGGTAAGACTGTGGGATCAGTCACTGTAGCTACACACAGGCAGCATTTTGCAAACTTGTAAATTATACATCTAAAGCCTGGAACAATAAACGAAACAATACCACACAGCTAATGGGTTCCTGGGTTAAATTGCTGACTTAAGGCCTGTTTTATCATTTCAGTGTCAGCCATGTTTGCGGGTCGGGCGTCAGCCGCAGGAGCCGCTGGACCCTCAGCAGCCGTAGCAGGAAAAGCTGGAAAGTTGTCAGTGGAGGAGCTCTATGGTTTCAGCAAGAAGCCCAAAGTAAACAGGGGGATTTCTGGGAAACCAGAGAAAACCGAAGTGAAGAAGGATGTGAAGGAGAAAGATGAGTCGGTGTTGGCATCTCAGATCCTGGAGGCCGCCCGGAGGCTGATGGAGAGGCGACGCCTTGAGATCTACCTGAAGGAGTGTGACATCACCATGGAGCAGAGGGACATGCAATACAGGTGACATAAAAGACAGGTGCAGTAACACGGAGTAACCACCAGAGGGCACAGGCACACTGAAACACATAATTTGAACCACATGGCAGTTTGAACTGGTTTTACTGGGCTACAGTGATGAGCTGGTTTTAATGTGAAGATAGCTGAACTGGTTAACCTGGAGAGCAGCTGTTACTGGTCAGACCGGTGTGTGGTGTCCTCTTCGGCTCACTCTGATTGGCTCCTGGAGCTGCTGAGTCACATTTCTGTTATTAAAGACTTTCTGCTCCAGTCGTTTATCAGCTCGGTGTGTGTGTGTGTGTCCAGAGTGAGCGCTGCATCATCCCTGACTTCAGCTAATGTTATCATATATAAAACTGAAACAGTGTAAATATGTGAGCAGCTGGCAGCAGCACGCGAGCCGATACCTGATCAATATGTCGATGAACAGACCAGTTTGTTCTGCAGACCGAGGTCACGCTACATTACCAAACACAGTCCTGCCTGTGTCTGACAACCTTCTGTAAAATCATTGGGTTTCAGTACAGAGTGATCCTCAGTGAGAGAACAGGTGACAGACGTCCATGTAAACCTCATTAAAAAAACAAAATAAGCTCAGTGTTTCATCAGATTTCCATTGAGACGTCTCCACTGGAGAGTTAGTGCCACTGGCTAAATACTACACCCAACACAGATGTTTACATAATAATAAAACAGTAGAGGCCAGAAATCAAATCACTCAGAACTACACTCTTCTTTAATGGCAGCTCTGAATGGGTTTGATTTTTCCATCAATGTATTTTTATTAATAACTGAAAGTCATCAGACCACTTAGCATTAAGCTGATAGATTTCCAATGAAACCTCTAACAGAAGAAAAAGAAGTCAGTTTTTCCAGTTTTGAATTGTATTTTCTATGGATGCTCACTGTAATAAAAAAGAAAAAATATGTCTAAACGTGTCTTAAACCTGTAATAATCTAAAAAATATATAATATGGGAACAGAGATGTGTTATTTTCGAAAAGATTCAATAAAATTAAAATAATGTTTTACAAAAATAGCGTGAAAAATAATAATGATAATAATAAAAAAAAATAATAATCATTACACCTGACTTAAGCACTTAAATTGGACAGATTTGAAATAGGACTTCTGAATGAAGAATTAGTTAAAATTATTTATCAGCTTTAAAAAATATATTAATGTTCTATTTTCAAAATAAACACTGAGAAAAAACACGGCTTTTCAAAATAAACACTGAGGAAAAAACACGGCTTTTCAAAATAAACACTGAGAAAAACCACGGCTTTTCAAAATAAACACCGAGAAAAAACACGCCTTTTCAAAATAAACACTGAGAAAAACCACGGCTTTTCAAATAAACACTGAAATTTATTTACTAATAATAATAATTATACTAATAATTCTAATTCTGCGTAGGAGTGATGATGGCAGAACAAAAGCTACTTTTCTTACTATTAAAACACAAACAGACGAACAGACAGAATGCAGGCAGAAACCTTCGTTAGTAAACGTTAGCGTGTATGTGACGGGCTGTCTCTGCTGAGAGGAGCCTGCAGACAAAGATGAAGGTTTGATGATGATACTTCCTGATCGCTCGGAGGTTCGTGGAGCCACTTTTCTGTGGTGAAGTGTTTGTGATGGAGCAGGAAGAGATGGAGGCAGCGCCTAAGTGTGCAGCTACTCTTGTAATCCACATTAGTGACACCAAACCTTTGGCCTCGGGCGTCCTGCCGAGTCTGCACTCACATCTAATGCACTGCTGCAGCGCATTTATGAGCGCACACGAGTGTGTCCGATGGAGGAAGAGGAGTGGGGGAGGGTCTTCATCATCTTGTCATGTGCAGGAAACATCCTGAGAAATTAAACCAATGCCAAAAATCAACTTTCATCAGGGATACGAGAAGGGTTCATGTGTCTTCTTCTTCTCTCAGTTTATTTGAGTCCTCCAAGCTTCAGGAGCTTGTCTTGTAGTTCCTCCTGCGGCCACAGGTGGCGCTGTTTTGTTATCAGTGACAGCAAAAACAAGCAGCCATGATGTTTGTAGTTTTTTTTATGGACTTGTAATTTCACTGAAAATCTGAAACGTTTCTTATTTGTCCATGTTTTCTCTTTTGTAGTAGCTTTCCCCCCGTTTTTGCTTCTCTCGGGTTGTCTTGTGCTAGCTTTGTGACCCTTTGAGGGCATGTGTAGTTGGAAAAGTCCCCTCCATGTAACTGTATGTGCCTTTGAGGCATTTAAATCATTTTTGTTTTTGTTTTTTTATCATTTTTAGACTTAATTGGCTTTTTAGGACCCTTTATGAGTTTTTACATTTTTTGCTGTTGTTTTTCCTAGAGGTTGTTTTTGTTGGGGGGTCATGTTGTTGTTGTTGTTTTTCTTCATTTCTTGCATCAATTTGATTCCCTTTTCATGTTTTTCTCCTTCTTGTTTCTGTTTTTGTTGGGTTTTTTTGTCAAATTTGTTCCATTATTGTTTGTTTTTTCTGTCATTTTTTATTTTTTCACAGTTGTCTTTTTGCTTTTTCCTGCTTGCGTCTATCTGCTGTTCAGCAATCGCTCTCCGGGGTTTAATAGCTGATGTATGAGGGGACATTTTTAATTCTTTTTCTTTGCAGGTCGCGATTGCCTCTTGCAGGCATTAATCTGCATGTTTCTCATTAAATGCGATGCAGATGAAGGAGGCTCAGGTGTGCTGGGGCTGTAGGTGAGATCCTTCAGCTGCTTCCAGCTCGCTAACATTAACAGCATGTTTCCCATGATGCTGTCTGACAGTAGCAATTATCACAGTGCTCTCTGCACAGTGACAGCCCTCGCGCTCCCTCTCTCTCTTTCTTTGTTGAATGCTCGCTCGGCCAGTGTGCAGCCAACCAGCTCTGAATAATGACAGGCGGGGGAGGGGCTCCCTCTCTCCCCCTCTCCTGCTCAGCGGCACAGTCCAGAGGACGGACGGACGCCCAGTTTTTCTTCCTGCGTTCATCTCTGCATCGCGTTCCCTCGTCTCTGTTTCTTCTTCTTTGTTGGGACGCTCTTCATCATCTCCTCCTCCTCCTTGTGCTCCCGGGGCTCCTGCTGTGGGACGGTGGTGTCCGACAGACGGACACACTGAAGGAAAGTTGATTGCATCTCTTTGATTGGCTGATTGGCTCAAACGCAGCGGGTGGACTCAAACTTGACATCCCACTCATGAATTCTTTCCATCGTAACCATAGCGACTGGCATCCTTGGCGGCAGCGGCGGTCTCCTCATCATGCTTTGAGACTTTAGAACTCTTTGTATAATCATAAGGTTCGTTACCGCGGCAATCAGGATGCAGGTGTCCATAGCATGTAACATGGGAGGAGGTGGGGGCGGTGGAGGGGCCAGCGAGCACCAGCTGAAGGAGCGGAGGGCGGCGGCAAACACCAGCAGCGCCCCCATCTGCCAGGTAAAGGTCAGGGCCGAGCCTTCGGAGCGGAACACCCTGCTAGGCCACGCCCACATGAAGGAGGCCCTCGGGCGTTATAGCAACATGAAGTACAGGTGAGGCAGTGAGAGTGACACAAAGAGGTGGTCATGTGACCCGACAGGTGCAGAGCGTGACTCAGGTTCATGTTTCATACACGTGTGTGTGTGCGTTTGTGTACCCGGGGTCGTTCTGTCAGGACCAGCAACAACGAGCTAGTACAGCAAACCGATCAGAGATATTGATCCGCCCCCTCCCTGGCATTGATTCTATATTGCTGATTGATGCGTTTGGTAGAGCCGATCAGGTGACATGTATGTAGTCTGAATACTGATTAGTCGGGTTAAATATTAATGGTCTGAAGCCAGATATTGATACGAGTGTGCGTCTCAGGGCGACTCGTCTCTCAGATATTGATGACTCAAAGCGAGGCTCAGAATTGATCCTGATTGAATATTGATGAATTCATCGTGGACTGTGACCTGGACTCAGGCGTTAACATCAGTCACCATAAACATGAAGCACATGCCGTGAGCTGACACCAACCTGGGCACAGACTCACGAGTACCTCAGACGTCTGTTTGACTTTCAGATTATGACTCACATATGAAGATCAGAGCTTGTACCAGACCAAGAATAAAGTGGACGTGGACATAAATCTAACACCAGGACTTCATCACTGACATAAAAGGGTCCCATCTAATGATTTTGTCAGGATTTGCATTTGGACATGAAACTTTGGATGTTTATTTGACATGACTATTGCTGACTATGATTCTCATGTTAGCATTGAAAGCTTGGTCTCAGGTACTAAAACCGATGACTTAGAATCTCCGTGTCTTTCTACCTGTTGATCCTGACTTCACGGACATCAATGACTTGATTTTGACTGAAGCACAAGTGACTCGGACTCTACTGACACTAACCTGGGCCTTAATGTCTCAGACGTGTGCATGAACGTCTATGATTTGGACTCAATCAAACATATAATATCAATCACATTTGACTTGCCAGTTTTCTTAAACGTGATTATTGAGGACCTGGACTGTCACAGCCAGAGCAAGACTGACGAACTCAGACCGGAGCTCACACGTAGGCACAGAAATGGTTTACAAGACTTACAATGAAGCACGTTATTGACATCCGGCTATGAAGGAGTATTGATGACAGTGTTGCTTGGTTTCATGTCTTGGGCTAAGACTACATTTTAAAACCAGTGGCTTGGATCTGGTATGAATCCTGTTGTC
Organism: Rhamphochromis sp. 'chilingali'; assembly: GCF_963969265.1. Lineage (NCBI taxonomy): Eukaryota > Metazoa > Chordata > Actinopteri > Cichliformes > Cichlidae > Rhamphochromis > Rhamphochromis sp. 'chilingali'. The sequence continues at coordinate 67,981,314 of NC_137929.1, read as the reverse complement.
TCAAGATGAAAAATGACTTTATTTGAGAAACAAGCTTGAATTATGCGTCTGCGGGAAATCAACGACAAAACTCAGGGCATAACTGGAAACTCCTTTTAGCCCCATATTCTTCCACGTCACCTGACGTGAGCCTCCCGAGAATGCGGCTAAACGCAGACTCGATGCAATGACTGGATGATTTGTGAGGTTAGAGCACTGGGTTAAAAGAGGTTTCCACTTACATCACAAGTTACAGTATAGATTTCCTGCAGAAGTCTAAATCACGCTTTGGTTGTGGACTTGGACTACATGCATGATTCACTTGACTGTAATTGATTTTAGACTTGACCCAGACTTGGAAATAATGCCTTTGAACTGCATGATAAACTCTTACTGTGTGCTGACTTGTTTGAAGACGGTGGAACGAACTTGGACTCTAATATGTATATATATCAATTATTATCTATTTAACCTGACTTGTACTTTAATGTAATCTATCTGATGTGCACATTGTAAACAGCTTCTGTCCAGTAATTTGGTCTCAGACTGCGTTTTTTAAACTGCTGACTTTAATCAGGACTTGGGTTGTAAATATTGTTGCTTGGATGTGTCCTTAACTTTAGGCTTTACTCCTGTAAAATAACTCAATGAAATACTTGAAGTGCAGTTTTTAAAAACTGCTGGATTGACCTTGAATTTTAATGTGAATTTGGATGTTTTCAGCTCAGACGTGTTCCTAGACTTAACTTTAACTTGGACACTAACATGAATATGTTTTCAGCTTGGACTCATATTTGAGTCATCATTGATGATTTCAGACTCGACTTTGAATTCGATTGTTGAAACCTCAATGAGCTGGTGTAAGACTTGGTAACTTGCATGTGAATCTTGTTTTCTTGCCTCAGACTTAGAGGTAAATGTCATGGATTTGTACTTATTCCACTTGGATGTGAGCCTTTGTTTGATCTCGAACACAAGCGCCTCGGTCTTGGATGTGAATGAGTGTTGCAGACTTGAATTACTCGAGTCAGTTTACGTGTCAGACTTTAATTGAGTCTCTTTCTGTTCGATCACTGAAGCGTGTCGCTGGTTTTCAGACTGGAGGTCATTTCATCAGAGCCAGACTTGAACAGAGGGAGGTGGAGGTGTTTCTAAAGCGGCCGGCTGATGTTTGGATGTTTGTGTCTGGCTGTGTTTGATGTGTGAAAACTGTAAATGTCAGTAAAAACACAGCTGATTGGTCAGCTGCTGCTGCTGTTGGGGGTATTTTTAGCAGCGCCGTCTGAAGCTGCTGTTTGTGGTATTTTTTATCCTGACATGAAACATGCGCTCCCTCCCTCATGTATGTTCTGTACCATCTGCACAGCGTTAATCAGCCTCAGCTCTGTGACCTCTGACCTCACACTCATGTTGATGAATGTACAGCGAGTTTGCTTAAATTAAAGGCACTGCTGTAATCACACTGTCCGATAAGTTGATTGGTTTCGACATAAAGCTTTAAATCATGCTGACTGATGACCACAGCTCCCATCATGCACTGCTGCTGACTCCAACAGTGACTTTAAATCTTCCTGCTATTGCTCCCTAAATGCAGCGGCAGCAGTCCTCATTAGCCTGGCTGCAGACCTCAGTCTGGCCCTGAATGACCTCAGTGTGCTTTATTGCCACTGAGCACATTAACAAGGTGATGACCAATGAAATCACGTGGAGGCTGTTGATGCTGCATGTGGTTTATATGTCAGGCTGATACAGTGGTCATCACTGTATCAGCCTGACAAGAGCAACAAATCAATTAGACGCTAACGCGATCAAATCATCGATAAAGCTACAACGCTGACCGTCTGCATACAAAGCTAATGTTGGTATTTAATGTAAGTGAAAGATCTCAAAATCCCTTTTGGGGTTGGATTCAGCATAAAGCTGCCTAATCAAACATGCGGAGCTACCTGCTGCCGTACCTGCTGTTCCCGACTGTTCCCAACTGTTCCTGACTGTTCCCAACTGTTCCCGACTGTTCCCGACTGTTCCTGACTGTTCCTAGCTGAAACTAGCATCTTTCTCTGTCCAGGACAATGATGCAGTCCATTTACCCCTTTAATGATCATACAGACTGAGTGGACTTAAATACATCGGAGCACGGATGTTTGAACTTGGGAATGATGTCAAACCCGAGTTAGTGTGTTCCAGATAAAGCGAGGAAACACATGACTTTTTAGGTATCACCAGCAATACATGATAACACTCATTTGTTTTGCACTTAAAAAAACATCAGTGCAGAACATTCATAGAGTCCGATCAGTGCACTGCTTACTTACTGAGTCACAGGTATGTAACGGTAGAAGTACACCTTAAAGTTTTGGTACTGTTGACCTTTAGTGCCGCCATCTTGAATTGTTAACTTGGAGCTGTTCTGGCTTAGTTGGAAATGTGAGTTGATGGGACTTTCCAGACTCCATTTCTGACTGGGAGCTCAACTTATTCTAGCCCAAAGTGGTTTTGAGGAGTTACAGTAAAGTGAAGCGCACACAGTAAACTGCAGGCAGAGCTGATTCTTCTGCCTGTACTCAGACGACAGTACCTTCAGAAGGCTTCATGCTCTACATCAGCGGTCCCCAACCCCCGGGCCTCGGTCCGGTACCGGTCCGTGAGTCGTTTGGTACCGGGCCACGAGAGTTGAGGCTCAGGTGTGAAATGTATAGTTTTCAGGTTTTTTATCCATTTTTAGCGTTATTTTGTTATCGTTTTTATCGTTTACTCTGTTTTCCTTGGTCTTTTCACGTGTGTTATGAATAAATTTTCTTTTATTCGGTACCGGTACTAGTTTTTCTTTGTTGTATTTATCCGCGACACCTTAAAGGCCGGTCCGTGAAAATATTGTCGGGCATTAAACTCATCCATGGCGCAAAAAAGGTTGGAGACCGCTGCTCTAGATCAAATATACCCGTAAAGCTTGTCTTCTCTTCTTTCTGAAACCATTTAAATCTCTATGGCACAAATGCTAACTGAGTTACGGTCATTTAAAGAGTGCTTGTAAAATGGGCTGATTTAAAAAAAAAAGAAAGAATACTGAGGAGTCTCCATGAACTTATTTTGAACATTAATAAGCAATCACCAGCCATCTCACGTTTCCAGCCAGCAGGCCCATGAGGTCGCTGCTGTGGTGCTCCTCAGAGACTCACCCTGTGGCCATCCCAGCTCCGCTATCTTACCGGTGATGATAGAAGTCTTTGTTCCTGCTAAAGTGGATTTCTGGTTCAAGTGTCTCTGTGCTGAGCTCTTTGAGGCTGCAGAGCAGAACAAGAACTGCTGCAACAAACTGAAGACCAAGAAAGTGGAATTTGAGTCCACAGGATGTGAAACTCAATGAAGAACAACAGCAGCAGCAATAAGAACAAATCGATTGTTAAACCATTAAAAATAAGCACTAAACTTGATCGAAACATCAGTCAAACTGGAACCATGAACACTGATCAGTGCAGTGAAGTATAAAAGAAATTAAACCTTTTTAAGTTCTAAATGTTTACGTATCAGGACATAAATTAAACACTCTGACCTAAACACAGCCTCAGATGAACACATGACATATTACACCGTGTCATCATTTATTTAGCAAAAACTGAACCATGACTGTGTAATATGAATCTGGAGACACAAACTACAATGATGCGCATGTGTGTGGAAAACAGATCCATGTAGTTCTATAAAACAGCATTTACAGTCTGCAAATGATGTTCTAATTGTGCCTTTAAATGATGCATAAATAAATGAATTTATTTGTTAATGTAACAGGAGGGTTAGTCTGACTTCCTGCTGGTGTAATGATCCATCAGTGGACCTGCTGATTTGGTTGTTTTGCAGGAATCTTGGGAAATCTGGGCTGAGGGTGTCCTGCTTAGGACTGGGTGAGAGCTGCAGCAGACACACACTGTAAGCACATTTCCATATATCCAGCACACACAGTCAGTGTTACTTTTTTCTGTCTTCACAGGAACATGGGTGACATTTGGTTCTCAGATCTCTGACGAGGTACGAAGTGTTGGTGTGTTTGTTTACCTACACAAATGTGGACCTGGGGCCTGTTCTTCGTACGTCGCTCACTACATCCAAGATCAAATGACACATCCAAGACCAAACCATCGCGCTAACCGTGAGCTCGCTAATCCGGTTCCCCGAACACACCTGCTGTTGACGATTAGTACAGCTGGACGCAGTAATGTGACATCACTGGGTGTCGTAAAAGGGGCTACGCATCAATAGTAGAAACATTGATCGGCAACCCGCTGATTGGTCGGCGAAAATGTCGAAGGAGCGCGCTCGGTATTTTCCGGCAGCAGAGCAAGAACTCTTGATTGAGGATTTCAGGAGTTTCAGAGTTTAATTAAAACGCAAGGGAACACTGCAAAGGCTGCAAAAGCAAGGAGAGAGGGCTGGCAGGAAGTTGCTGACAAATTAAACTCGTAAGTAATTTAATAATAACAATAATAATGGAGTGGATTGATATAGCGCTTTTCAAGGCACCCAAAGCGCATGACAATACCACTATTCAGTCACTTTATTATTTATTCATAGATTTATTATATTACACTATATTATCCAATATTATATTACATTATATTATATTATAATATGTTATATTATATCCCCTTTCACATTAGAGCCACAACAGGACCCACTAGAACATGGGAACAAATAAAAGTGAAATATAAGAATATTCTACAGAATGGTAATATTTATCACTTATATTGCTTTTCGTCTCTTGGAAAGAGACCCTGGAATAATCTGTTTGTTTATAACAGCAACCAAGAAAAGGGCAGAGCAAAAAAAGACAGGTGGTGGTCCTGCACCCCCTCGTCAACAAGTTGGTTAAGTGAATAATACCCTCACGGGAAAATCGATATCTCTCTATGAGCACACTGTCGCGCTGAGCTAAAGGATCCTGTCTATCCCGCAATATACGCTGAATTCTGAGGACTCTCCTTATCAATCTTGCACCTTCCGCAATGGGTTGGTCGCGTATACGGACAGGACATGGCTGCGACAGGCTTCCCAAATCCACCTTCGCTTTTATAGCCGTGGTCTCTCATCTTGATTACACGAAGTAATTTACAATTGCTACTCTGAAATATGAATTACATCTGTAATAATCACATACATGTAATAGAATGTTAATAGTACATTTCCCTTTTTTAGGAAATGACCTGTATGTATCTGTGTGACATCAATAAAAGGATCAAGTGCTGCATTATCTTTAGTTACATTGATAATATTTATTTATGGTGAAACAGTGGTGGAATATCGCTGTTGCTTTCGTATAAATGAAGCGGACATACCTGCGTGGCCGCGATCTAATCCTGTTTACATAAAGTAAACCTGCTCCCGAGCAGGTTTACGCTTACGGCTCTGTTGCTATGACAGCAAGTCCCGGATGAGTTTCGGGGAATCGAACGATCCAAGATCACGCGAAATCGTCAACAATCTAATCCAGCTAACTTACTTAGCGAGGTACGAAGAACAGGCCCCTGGCTACTGCCACTCACCAACGGAGGACCTGCAAACCAAAAGGGTTCAGTTAAAATCAAGCTACAGGATGTCTAGTGAATTTATTTGAAGTCAGTATATACTTTTAATGTGGCTCTTCTAGGTTTGACCCTTTTGCTGCCATTTAAAGTTCAGCTGTACTCTTCAGATCTCAGAGAATGACTCGGCCTCTGTGTGGAAAGGTTTTAGGAATATTACAAACTACAAGCCTAAAACCCCCCACTCCACTGACGACTTGCTCTTGGCCAACACCCTCAACGACTTCTACTGTCGTTTTGACGAGCCATCAGGCAGCCTTCACACCTCCAACGACCCCAACAATAGAGGCACTTTGGACACTCATTCCCCCACCTCTCCCCCCTCCATAGAGCCATCACCACCTTCAAACTGTTCACCTACAACACCCCCCTCCTCACCCCACACAAAAGAGGATTTCACACCACCTCCTCCCACCACAACTCTTCATATTCATGAAGCAGATGTGAGGAAGCAGTTTAAGAATCTGAATGCTCGGAAAGCTCCCGGCCCAGACGGTGTGTCTCCTGCCACCCTCAGACACTGTGCAAACGAGCTGGCCCCAGTGTTTTCTGGCATTTTCAACTCCTCACTGCAGGCATGTCATGTGCCTGCCTGCTTCAAGTCCTCTACCATAATCCCTGTCCCCAAGAAACCTAGGATCACTGGACTAAATGACTACAGACCCGTGGCTCTGACATCTGTGGTCATGAAGTCATTTGAGCGCCTAGTTCTCTCCCATCTCAAGACCCTCACGGCCCCCCTCCTGGACCCCCTGCAGTTTGCATATAGAGCCAACAGGTCTGTAGATGACGCCATCAACATGGCCCTACACTTCATCCTGCAGCATCTGGACTCCCCAGGAACCTACGCCAGGATCCTGTTTGTGGACTTCAGCTCTGCCTTCAACACCATCCTTCCAGACCATCTCCGAGGCAAGCTTTCCCAGATGAATGTGCCTGATCCCATCTGCCGGTGGATCACTGACTTCCTGACGGACAGGAAGCAGCACGTGAGGCTGGGGAAGAATGTCTCGGACTCCCGGACCATCAGCACCGGCTCCCCTCAGGGCTGTGTTCTTTCTTCTATGCCCTTCTCCCTGTACACCAACTGCTGCACCTCCACCCACCAGTCTGTCAAGCTAATCAAGTTCGCAGATGACACCACCGTCATTGGGCTCATCTCTGACGGGGATGAGTCTGCCTACAGGAGGGAGGTTGAACGACTGGTGTCCTGGTGCAGCCACAACAACCTGGTGCTGAATGCCCAGAAGACAGTGGAGATTATTGTGGACTTCAGGAAGCACACAGTCCCACTCCCCCCCATCATCCTGACTGACACCCCCATCACCTCTGTGGACTCATTCCGCTTCCTGGGTACCACCATCACCCAGGACCTGAAGTGGGAGCCCACCATCACCTCCGTCATCAAGAAAGCCCAGCAGAGGATGTACTTCCTGAGGCAGCTGAAGAAATTCAACCTGCCAACACGGACGATGATGCAATTCTACACTGCAATCATCGAGTCCATCCTCACCTCCTCCATCACCGTGTGGTACGCTGGAGCCACTATCAGGGACAAACAGAGACTGCAGCGTGTTGTGCGCTCTGCTGAGAAGGTGATTGGCTGCAGACTCCCATCTCTGCAGGACCTGTACACCTCCAGGACACTGCGGCGTGCAGCCCGGATCTCAGCTGACCCTTCTCACCCTGGACACAGTCTGTTTGACCTGCTCCCCTCAGGCAGGAGGCTCCGGTCCATTCGCACCAGAACCTCTCGCCACAAGAACAGTTTCTTCCCCTCTGCTGTTGGACACATGAACAATAACCACATGACTGTCCCCGCCACGAACACATGACCCTACGCTGTGTCACTGCATCATTTCATGTCTGGCACTGATCACCACCTGCACTCATGTATATATCCTTCTACGTAGCACTCTTAATTCTTATTCTCATGTATATATCTCATGTATATCTCATGCACATATCTTTCTTTCTACATAGCACTTTAATTCTTATTGTTTGCACTGAAGCACCGCAGCAAATTCCTAATGTTGTAAACCTCAACATCTGGCAATAAACCCATTCTGATTCTGATTCATATATCTATTATTGTCAGAGGTGTATTATATGCAACAATTAATTTATTCAATGATGAAGCGTCTGTGATTATTTTGGGAATATTTGAGTCACGTCAGCATGTTTAAATGTTAAAAATAATATAGTTAAAGCAGCTGTACTTTTATAAGAATGTCTTTAACAACTGCTTCACATCCTTTCATGTCCATTTTTGGCTCCACTGAAGGCGACCGAGGCTCCGGAGACAGGAAATCAAAGTTCCTGCTTGGAAAGTTTTGAAGGAAAAATCAAAAAGCTGTTTGTCAGGTTTCATTTTAGTTTGAAATTACATTAAAAAAATAGATTTAAGTTATATTTCCAAAGAAACGAGGTCCTCACTTGGTCAGTGCAGACAGACGGTCCACTGTTAGTAATGTAGGGGTGTGTGTGTGTGTGTGCTAAATGCATGAACACATATTACATAACCACTTCTGCAGATCTGTGCTTGTATTAATGTGTGTGTGTGTAGATGGCAGAGAGCGTGATGACGGTGGCGTACGACAGCGGAGTGAATTTGTTCGACACAGCGGAGGTTTACGCCTCGGGGAGGTACAGTACCGACTGTCTGTCTGCTCGTCTGATCTCAGCTGGTTCCCGTCCACCTCGCTGCACCGCACCCTTAATTAGTCCATAAGAAAGGATGTATAGACCGCTGCAGGGCGGCTGCATGGACACGGTGGAGGTCGCCGGGGGGCGTCGCAGAGTGCACGTTAAAAAACAAAAACCCCCTCTGCCTCTTCTCTCAGAGACATGAAACATACATGTAAACTCTGAACAGCAGATTCTATTTATAATAAACCCTCCAAGTTCTTCTCTCATAAGAGTTTCTTTGATGCAGCTCATACACAAAAGATGAATTATCATAAGGTTAAATGTCTTACATTTATAAGATTGTCTGAAATCTGGATGTAAATCTTTGATTGTGTGAGTTTGTGTTTCAGGGCGGAGACGACTCTGGGAAACATCCTGAAGAAGAAAGGATGGAGGTAAACCAGCTGGTCACTGTTAGCCTGTGTTACGTTCTTAGTCTAGGCGAGTATTGAACGCAACAAGAAGTTGGCCCACTCACACTCCACCCAAGCAAGAACACCAACAACATCTTTTTAAAGTGCTAAGCAGTCATTTATTTTCTTCAACAGTGAGCAGTGCCAAAAATAACAAACAAAACTCCCTAATGGTCCCTACGCTTTCCTACACAAAATGAAAACCAAACAAAAGACAATTCACTTACCGAACTTTCTAAATGAAAAACAGGAGAAAACGTAATCAACAAAAATGGCTTCTCACGCCTACTAGGCTGCTGCAGTGAAGGATATATACAAGGTGAACAAAATACACGATTGCTACTTGATAAATCTATTTACAGCTATTTACAAAATTGAAGTACTAACACCACACACACAAGGTTATACTTGCAAATCACTTTGTCAAAGAAACTCTACACAGCAACGAATCAAAACACAGGTTCTTTTGTTGGATGGTGGAGGTTAGGAGAGAGGGAGCCAGGTGGCTGTGATCTGGTAGTTAAGTACTGGAGGTGATTAGCCAATTATCCAATCCAAGGACTGGAAGAGACTCCACCCAACTACTCAGCAGGCACGCCCATGTGTCCACCTCCTAGGAGAGAGGGAAAAAAACCCATAGCCATCCTCTGGTGGGAGGAGTCACACAAAACAAACACTGCCAACATTAGATCATAACACCTGTGAGAAACCAAGAAAAACAGGATGTAAACTGGAAATATGACCAGTTTCTGAAATCATTTCATTTATATCAACAATGTTTGGGATTGAGAGATTCTGGCTTTAAAACTGGTGAATTAATATTTTACCTGTTTTTACATTTTTTTTTAGTGTCTCTTAAATATTTTGATTAGATTAGATTAATTTTATTGTGTATTCACTTCATCATTTTTCTGTGATATAAATTTTGTATTTAAATTTATTACAATTTGTTAGATTTTTTTTAGGTTTGGAAATAATGTGTAATTAATGTAATTAATGGAAATTATGTTATTTTATCTCATTATTCAAACGTATTTATTTCTTCATTATTTTAAAAAATACGATTAACATATTTTTTTACAATAAGAATTATTAAAAAAGTTAATTTAATAATATTTACTTTGAATTGTAATTTTATCAATATATGTTTGGGATATTTTTCGTTTCTGTGATTTCTTACATTTTTAAAAATAACTGTATTGATTTAAAAGAAGATATTAAGTCTATACTAATTTCAGGGATCTTTTGATTCATTTTTTTTAGCTTGTGCTTAATTTTAATCTTTATCCTATTTAAAATTTTGAATTCGTATTGAATTTGTAGTGAGTGATTTTTCTAACACTAAATCTTTAACAGCAAAAATGAGAGAAGTGACTATATTATGATGTCATATCGTATATAAACATGTTTTTAAAGCATACTGAGAGCAGTTTAGTGCTGGAACATAAATAAGTGAAACATATGATATTTTATAACGTTGGGTTAATAAGATAAGATAAGATAAGATAACCTTTATTAGTCCCACACGTGGGAAATTTGTTTTGTCACAGCAGGAAGTGGACAGTGCAAAAGTTATGACGCAAAAATTAGAATACAATAAGAATAAATACAGTACACAACTGTACAGAATAGAATAAAATAATATACTATATACAGTAGAATAAAATAGAATAAAAATATACAATAAGATAAAAATAGAATACGAATGGTATATACAACTGAGTAAAAATACAATGATGCCAGAAAAGATTATTGCACTTAGTGTTATTGCACATGTGTGGATGTGTGTGTTTGTTCAGTTAAAGTCTTTGTTGTGGAGTCTGACAGCAGTGGGGAGGAAAGACCTGCGAAATCTCTCCGTCCCACACCGTGGGTGCCGCAGTCTCCCACTGAAGGAGCTGCTCAGTGCTGTCACAGTCTGCTGCATGGGGTGGGAGATGTTGTCCATCAGGGATGACAGCTTAGCCGCCATTCTCCTGTCACTCACCACCTCCACTGGGTCCAGAGGGCATCCTAGAACAGAGCTGGCCCTTCGGATCACCCTGTTCAGTCTCTTCCTGTCCCCAGCAGAGATGCTGCCGCCCCAGCAGACCACGCCATAAAAGATAGCAGAAGCCACAACAGAGTCATAGAAGGTCTTCAGGAGTGGGCCCTCCACCCCAAACGACCTGAGTCTCCGCAGCAGGTACAGCCTGCTCTGCCCTTTCCTGTAGAGGGCGTCTGAGTTATGAGTCCAGTCCAGTCTGTTGTTCAGATGAACACCAAGGTACCTGTAGCTGTCCACAGCCTCAATGTCCATACCCTGGATGTTCAGTGGTTGCAGTGGAGAATGCTTGTGCCTGCGGAAGTCTACCACCAGTTCCTTGGTTTTACTGGCGTTGATCTGGAGGTAGTTCAGCTGGCACCAGTCCACAAAGTCTTGGGTCAGACCTCTGTACTCCTTGTCGTCCCCATCAGTGATGAGGCCGACTATTGCAGAGTCATCAGAGAACTTCTGCAGGAAGCACTGGGTGGAATTGTGGGAGAAGTCTGCAGTGTAGATGGTGAAGAGGAACGGAGCCAGAACCGTTCCCTGTGGGGCCCCCGTACTGCAGACGACCCTGTCCGACACACAGCCCTGAGTCCTCACATACTGTGGTCGGTCGGTGAGGTAGTCCAAAATCCAGGTAGTGAGGTGATGGTCCACTCCAGAGTTCTCCAGCTTGTCCTTCAGAACCGAGGGAAGAATAGTGTTGAAGGCACTGGAGAAATCAAAGAACATGATTCTCACAGTGCTCCAGCGGTCTCCAGGTGAGCGAGGGAACGATGTAGGAGGTGAATGACGGCATCATCCGCTCCAATGCCAGGCTGGTAGGCAAACTGAAGTGGGTCCAGTGATGAGCTTGTTAGGCGCCGAAGCTGAGCCAGGACCAACCGCTCCAGGGTCTTCATCAGGTGGGATGTCAGAGCCACCGGCCTGTAGCTGTTGAGGTCCTTGGGGCGTGAAGTCTTTGGCACTGGTACAACACAGGAGGTTTTCCAGAGCTGTGGGACTCTTCCCAACCTCAGGCTCAGGTTGAAGAGGTGATGATTTAAACATTGTGTCTGACACAGTGAAGCACAGAGCAGCTGCTACAGTAACCTTATTACATGTTAGCATAAAAACCAGCGTCCAGCTAATGTAAACACAAACGTTCAGCATGACTCACATTAACGCACACACACACACACACACACACACACACACACACACACACACACACACACACACACACACACACACACACACACACACACACACTGCTGTGTTTGCGAGGTGCTGCTGGACCAAACTCCCAGAATAATAACGTGTGTTTTGTCTTGAAGACGTGTTGATGTGTGACTCAGCAGATTTTCCCTCCATCCGTCTCCTCCACCTCATTTTAATCTCCATCGTTTCCTCCCCTCCCTCCAACCGCGCTCCATCTCTCACACTGACTGATGGCGGTGCAACAGCAATACCACTGAAATAACTTGTGTGTGTGTGTCTCCACCAGGAGGTCCAGTTATGTGGTGACCACTAAGCTCTACTGGGGCGGACAGTGAGTGATGCTTTCATATTACTATAATCACGAGTGCCTGCACTGTTCTCAGATCAGCTCTGACTGCAGATACATCAGACTGAAGCTGTGTGAATGTGTGTGTCACAGGTGCTTCTGCACCATAGGTCAGTGAGATATAATGACTAGCAGAAAGACTCGGGCGGAAACACTGAAAACTGGAACAGCTGAAGCCACAACGACTCAGGAAACAAAGATTTTTCTTACTGTTCATGACCACTGACAACAGACTGTATATGAAAGATGGACTTCATGCTATATGATTGGTTTAGGTCAAGGCGGGGGCGGGATTATATCAGGAATCAGCTCTGAACTCTTTTCTCTAGGGGTGGAGGACAGACTGATGGATGAGGTCTGTCAGGAGTCTCTGTGGGCAACACTGAGACCTGTGGTGAGAGTAGGGAGCAGGTGGAGGAGAGCCTGGAGAGGTGGAGGTATTCACACAAGGAATACGTGTGTGTGAATGAGAGGGAGACGGGTGGAGGAAGGTGCAGGAACAGGGGGAGTGAAGGTGGGGGAGTCTACCAGGGGTCAGGGCAAGAAGAAGGTGAAGAAGAGAGACACAACAGGGTGGAGTAGGCGGAGACAAGTGTCGGAGCTCCTCTCCATCCACTGGAGTGTGACAGAAGGAAGCAGCAAGAGTGAAAGAATTAACGATTTAAAGATGGAGGTGAGACCTGCTGCAGCCGAGGGGAGCTTTGTGGAGGACATGCAGACGGTCGGTGTAACAGAGGACACTGAGGTCGGAGGAGGTGTAGGCAGGCGGGCTGGTGTAGCTCCCCCTAAAGGAGCAGCTGAAGAGAGAAGAAGAGATTAGTGACAGTAACAGTGTCCTCTCTGCACTGTGCACAGAACCTGTCGACTGCATGAGATTACTCAGTGTTAAAGTCACGTGACTGTGGCGTGTTTAACGTTTCAGTTCTTCTGTGAGGTCATCACCGTGACATCACCGTGACGTCACTGTTCGTTTGTTTACAGGGCAGAGACGGAGCGAGGGTTGTCGCGGAAACACATCATTGAAGGTAAACCCCCTTCAAACACATTGTAAATACCCTCCACACCGTTTGCACACTTCTCCTACATTACCCAGCATCCTCTGCACATAGTTCATACACAGCTCTGAATGGTGTGGAGGAGCAACAAACACAGCACGCTGAAAAACTCGAGTACATTTACTCGGATACTCTGCAGCTCAGAGTCGCATGTGAGGAGGCGGAGCGGTGAAAAGTCAGAGACTAATTACTGTCAGCGGTCAGTCAGTGTCCTCTGTCAGCTGCTGGAGGTCGTCGAGGCTTTAAGAGGCTCAGTCACACCGAGACAGGATTAGGAGTTACACACATTCACACACACACATTCACACACACACACACTGAGCAGCATCAATCATCCGTCCCACTGAAAGCTGCTAACAGCTCAGTTCACTTAAATCACTCTCTGAAATGCTAAGTGCTAAATTTACCCCTGAGAGCGTGGCAGGAAGTCGCCGTGATGCTGACAAACTCTCATCTTTGATGAACGTCTCTGCAGCAGCTGCTCACAGACACTCGCGGCCTCGTGGAAACCTCCAGTTATTTATTCATCTGCTGGAGCAGCAGGACAGTAAACGCACCGCTCGTGCCGCTGATGTAAAGCCTGGTCCAGGCGTCAGACTAATCTAGCAGCAGCTCTGCTTTTATGATTCGTCCTGTAAAAGCAGGAAGTCCTAACGTTCTCTGGAGGTTTTCTAAAGGACACAAACATGCTCAACCTTCACACAACAGTTGGTACATTTGTGGGCGGAGCTACAGTGGCTGCAGAAAGGAGGTGGAGCTTTCTCCAGGGGCCCATCTGTTAAAATGTTACACCTGTAAAACAGCTGGTATACACGACAGAAGTGAAAGAAGTATTCGGAGGCTTCGTGTCTTCATGGTTTAAACATTCACCTCACAATCAGAGGATTGCAGGTTTGATCCCGGTCACACGTGTGCACGACTGTCTGTAAGGGAGCAGCTGAACACAGCAGCTTCATCCTGTTTGAGCAGAATGTGCAGCTCGTCTGTTTTCTGCAGCACTTTGAGGATTTGTGAGCGCACAAACATTCTGAGTGTTACAGAACGCTGCTTAGCTGGCACGTTGGTGATGATGTAACACCACAGCTGATTGATAGGGTCAGACCACAAAGACAAACTGCTGGACCTTCACAGGGTCCGGTTCTTTATGTTGGACTACACTGGCTGTGTTTGAATCGCTCCTCACAGATGTGCCAGCAGCAGAATCTTCCTGTGCTGATCTTTTAAGTCTGGATAAAGTAGCAGTAATCCAGGACGTCGAGCCTTCGCCGCGCTGCTGCTGAGCGTCATTCAAACCCCCCGAGTCCTCCGAGCGTCCTCCACGAGGTCGTCTGAGATAATTCCTGCCGTCAGCTCACACCAAAAACAGTCATCAAAACAACAGCAGAAACAACAGAAAGAGCAGACGCAGGTTTCCGTGGAGCTGTCAGAGATGCACACGCTCACAGCGTCCCTGCTGACGGTGCAGGTGGAGGAGGCGCCCACCACGTTTCCCACGCACCTCCAGCTTTTCCACCAGCAGAGCATCTGATCACTTTCATGTGCAGCGCTGATCAGAAACACAAAATTCAGCGTCTGCAGGAGAGAAAATGATTCAGTGTGAGCCATACGGAGGCCCGCGAGGGCCAAACTCACAGATGCTGCAGGGCTGAGTGACAGCTGCACTTTGTGTCCTTCAGGCTGGAAATAAAACTGATTTCATTATTTGATTGAATCATGGCGGCATGCTGAGAATGGCCATCTGCGTGTGTGTTGCAGGTCTGCGTGGCTCGCTCTCCAGGTTACAGCTGGACTATGTGGACATCGTTTTCGCCAACAGAACGGACGTGAACGCGCCGATGGAGGGTCAGCGTGCACAAGCACACGTGCACAAACACACGTGCACAAACTAGAGATGGCACGATACCACTTTTTAATGTCCGATACCGATATCATAAATTTGGATATCTGCTGATACCGATATGAATCCGATATAGTGTTTTTTAATCAACAAAACTGTTTTTTAAAATATCTTGCTGCATTTTGTATAAGTTCATACTCAAGTTTAAAACAACAACTACACTAAAGCTATTCTGTTATACCTGTATGCAAAAAAAATGTTTCATAGTTCAGCAATACTGATCAATCTAATAAACTTAAACCTACACCATCCTCCCTATTCTGGTATTTTAAAGAGTACTTAGCGTAAATATTAAGCAACCTAACTAATAGGGTTCCAACTCCCAGCAACAACAAAAATAAATAAATAAAAAATAGGGAACCACCCCTCACGCGCCACCTCATGATGCTTAATCGACATAATCAACCTTAATTTGATGCAGTGTGAAAAAAAATGCACAGAAATCAATTATTTTTCAAGAAATATTAAATAGATTCAACATCTTTCTTCAACAAAATTGCAGACTGCACAGATGGTACCTTCCCAAAGGAAAAAGTACTATAGCTTACTAGGGTATATATATTAGACTTAATAGTCACTATATACAGTAATTGACTTCTATTCATTTTACATCAAATTAAAACTTTGGGTGTCAGATAATTATTTATTAAAAGCTCGACATTTTAAATGAGAATAAGAAAGAAAAGTATTTCTTTGTGCCCCCTTTTCCCAGTTAATGCCCTATCGGCCCCCCTGGCTAAACTTTGCTAGATCCGCCCCTGCACAGTTACCAGCGTCAGCTACGTAGAAAAAGATCCTGGTGTAGAAAGTAATATTAAATAAATTCTAACAACAGCTTATCAAGCTTAAACGTGCTGCTGTTGTTCAGCCGCTGGTTTCCTCTTTCTGGTGCAAAGTGGGCCAAAAGCAAACTAGAGAGACGGACTCGCGACAGAAAAGCCGATCAGCTGATCATTTAAGCAGTTTCACGATTGAAGTAGCAGCCGGAGAGCGAGAGGCAGTCGCTCGTTAAGCTTAACGCAGGAATGCTTTACAAACATTCAGAGATGGACTTACACACTTGCTTTACTTCTCTCGGGGATAACTTTGTCGGAGATGAAATGCCGGGTTGCTAGCGAAGCTCCACATGCTATCCAGACCACCGACAGGTCCCGCATGCCACAGCCGCTCTATCACGTGATGCATACTGCTCCGACGTGCTAACGTTCTGAGGTGAGTTACGGCGTGTTGCAAGTTTTGTGAGGTGCTTTCGTGATATTTAATGGATCGGATTACATTTTTTATTTTTCTCCGATATCCGATCCAGTCATTTAGGTCAATATCGGACCGATACCGATACGTAATATCGGATCGGTCCATCTCTAGCACAAACACACGTGCACAAACACGTGAACAAAGTAGCTCCACATGGAGACAAAATACAACAGTATTTAAAGTTTTCAGTAACTGAAATAGAATAGAATAGAATAGAATTCAACTTTATTGTCATTGCACATGCACAGGTACAGGGCAACGAAATGCAGTTTGCATCCATCCAGAAGTGCTTTAGTGATATAGATATATTACAATATATATTAGCAATAATATAGATATGTGAGTATATTACAGAAATGGGTCTATTATGGTATGTTATAATGTACACGGTATGAAGTATGTTGTGACTATTCTATAACTATAAGTATGTACAGGCTGTAGTGAGTACAAGCTATGTACAGGATATGAACAGGATATAAATATGAAAAACTATACAGAATATGAAATAAATAACTTTACAGAATCTGGGATATACAGCTATACAGAAATGGGAACTATGCAAGTTGTAAACAGTTGTAGGATTAAAGATTATCGAATGTACAGAATGATTATTTACACAGAGCTATACAGTAGTGCAGTTAAGATAAGTGAGGGTGTAGATAGTTTCTACAGAGGCTATATAAAGTGCTAGTGGTTGTGAGTGGTGGTTCAGTCCATGTTATTATTGTGTTTGAGGGTACAGTTGTCCATTGTGGGTGTGTGTATGTTCAGTCCATGAGTTTAACGTGGGTCAGATGTCAGGAGGCAGAGTTCAGGAGTCTGACAGCTGTGGGGAAGAAGCTGTTCCGGTACCTGGTGGTCTTAGTCCGGAGGCTCCTGTAGCGCCTCCCAGAGGGCAGGAGGGTGAAGAGTCCATGTGATGGGTGACTGGGGTCTTTGATGATTTTCCCAGCCCTTTTCAGACACCGCTTCCTGTAGATGTCTTTTATGGCAGGAAGTGGTGCTCCGGCGATGCGCTGGGCAGTTTTCACGACCCTCTGCAACGCCTTCCGGTCCGAGGCAGAGCAGTTCCCGTACCAGACTGTTATACAGTTGGTCAGGATGCTCTCGATGGTGCAGCGATAGAAGTTCACCAGGATGTCTGAGGACAGGTGGTTCTTCCTCAGAGTCCTCAAGAAGAAGAGGCGCTGGTGAGCCTTCTTGACCAGCTTGGAGCAGTTGGTCGTCCAGGTGAGATCCTCGGAGATGTGGACTCCCAGGAACTTGAAGCTGCTCACACGCTCCACAGCCGTCCCCTTAATGTGGATGGGTGGATGTGGGTCAGCATTCCTCCTGTAGTCCACGATGAGCTCCTTGGTCTTCTCGGTGTTAAGCAGCAGGTTGTTTGTGTCGCACCACTCAGCCAGACGATCCACCTCCTCCCTGTAGGCGGCCTCATCGTTGTCACTGATGAGGCCAATCACCGTGGTGTCATCTGCAAACTTAATGATGGTGTTGGAACCATCAGCAGGTCTGCAGTCGTGGGTGAAGAGGGAGTAGAGGAAAGGGCTCATCACACAGCCTTGTGGTACACCGGTGTTCATTGTGATGGTAGATGAGCAGCGGTTATCCAGCCGGACATGTTGGGGGCGGTTGGTCAGGAAGTCCAGTAACCATTTGCAGATGAGGGAGCTGATGCCCAGGTCTGTCAGTTTCCTGATGAGTTGTGAGGGGTGGATTGTATTGAATGCTGAACTGAAGTCTATAAACAGCATTCTGGCGTAGGTGTTGTTGTTGTCCAGGTGTGAGAGGACAGAGTGCATTGCGATGGAGACTGCATCCTCTGTGCTCCTGTTCCGGCAGTATGCGAATTGGTGGGGGTCCAGGGTGGGGGGGGAGACAGGATTTGAAGTGTGCTAGGACCAGCTGCTCTAAGCACTTAGTGATGATGGGGGTGAGTGCTACTGGGCGGTAATCATTGAGGCAAGATGGGTTGGAGTTTTTGGGTATCGGGACGATGGAGGTGGATTTGAAGCAGGCCGGTACCACAGCGTGGGCCAAGGACAGATTGAATATGTCTGTGAGCACTCCTGCAAGCTCCCCAGAACACGCTCTGAGAACACGCCCGGGGATGCCATCAGGGCCTGCAGCCTTGTGGACATTGATCCTGCTCAGCACCGCTCCTACATCGGTGGGGGAGAGAGTCATAGGTTGGTGGTCTGGCGTCATGTCTGCTTTGGTTGTGGTTGTGGGGTTCCCTCGCTCAAAACGAGCATAAAAGTTGTTGAGCTCGTTGAGGAAGGAGACATCAGAGGATGCGGGGGAGGGTTTGGTGGTCCTGTAGTCTGTGATGGTCTGGAGTCCTTGCCACATGCGTCGGGGGTTGGAGTTGGAGAAGTGTTCTTCTACCTTCTTTTTGTAATGGTGTTTGGCTTTTTTGATGCCCTTCTTTAGATTAGCCCTGGCTGTACTGTAGGCGTGTGCATCTCCTGACCTAAAGGCAGTGTTGCGGGCCTTCAGGAGGAGACGAACATCCCGGTTCATCCAAGGCTTCTGGTTGGGGTACATGGTGATCCGTTTCTGGGTGGTGACACTGTCTGTGGTTTTGGAGATGTAATCCAGTACAGATGAGGCGTACTGGTCCAGGTCTGTGTGGGTGAACATATTCCAGTCTGTGTTTTTAAATCTGTCCTGGAGCACTGCGTCTGTCCCCTCTGGCCACACTTTAATTGTCCTCACAGCAGGTTTCACACGTTGGATGAGTGGTGAATACCGAGGTGTGAGGAACAGGGAGAGATGGTCCGATTGTCCAATGTGGGGGAGGGGTGTGGCTTTGTAGGCTCCAGCCAGGTTGGAATACACATGGTCTAAAGTCTTGTCTCCTCTGGTGTGGCAGGAGACATGTTGGTGGAATCTGGGGAGGACTGTCTTTAAGTTGGTGTGGTTGAAGTCGCCAGCAACAATAAAAGCAGCCTCGGGGTGTTTATTCTGGTGTTTGTTAATGGCTGCAGAAAGTTCTTTCATGGCCAACCTAGCATTAGCGTCGGGGGGTATATACACGGCAGTGAGTATGATCGAAGTGAGTTCTCTGGGGAGATAATAAGGTCTGCATTTGACCATTAAAAACTCCGCATTAGGTGAGCAGTGACTCTCAGTAGTAGTGGAGTTCATGCACCAAGCATTGTTAATATAAATGCACAAACCTCCACCTCTGGTCTTGCCGGAGTCATCTGCTAGCCTGTCGGCTCGGTGTGTGTGGCGTCCTGCTAACTCGATAGCATTGTCCGGGCAGCTGTTGTTCAGCCATGTTTCGGTGAAAAACATGACATTTGAGTCCATAATCCGTCTGTTGTTAGTGATGGAGAGCCGTATCTCATCCATTTTGTTTGCCAGAGAACGGACATTGGCGAGAAAAATACTGGGTAAAGGCAGCCGGTGTGGTGTTAGCTTTAGCTTAGCCCGTAGCCCTCCGCGCCTACCTCGCCTTTGTTTACGATCTCGGCGCCGTCTGCGTGCACTTCCGCCCAGCCGGGGAGAGTGGGCAGCCTCCGGTGTTCTGGAGATCTCTGGGATGAGTCGGAGATCGGCGATAAAACTGTTGGAGTTGTGAGTCCAGATGTCCAGAAGCTCTTGTCTGCTGTAGGTCAGCAACGCACAGCAATTCTGGATGAATAATCCGGTTAAAAGTAGATAAAAAACCGCTAAATAGCAGATTCTGGAGAGACACTGAGCTTCGCGTTGTTCACGCGCCGTCATCTTGTTTGAGCTACAGCTCATCACGTTTAGTGAATGAAACTTTCTCTGCAGCAGACAAATGTAAAAGTTTGAAATGGAACTTTATCTACTGTCTCAGTGCGTTCTGTCTAACCACGATGAAAACATCATTTTTCCTGTTCTGGATGAAGCAGAGCAGAGAGCCTCAGTCTGTGTGCAGCTGGGACTCACTGGTTTCTCTTTTTGCAGAGATCGTTCGAGCCATGACCTTCGTCATCGAGCAGGGCATGGCCATGTACTGGGGGACGTCGCGCTGGAACGTGGTGGAGATCATGGTAACACAACTCACAGCTGTGGGACCTGCACAGCTTTACTCTGAGCTTTGACATTTATGTTCCTGATACTGTATATTAAAATAAATAGATATAGACAGAGATGAGCTTCTATCCAAGGACAGATTCATTAACGAAACACCCGAGTGTGTCTCACCTGTGTGTCCACCAGGAGGCGTACTCCATTGCGCGGCAGTTTAACCTGATCCCTCCGGTGTGCGAGCAGGCCGAGTATCACTACTTTCAGAGAGACAAAGTGGAGCTGCACCTGCCCGAACTCTACCACAAGATCGGTACACACACACACACACACACACACACACACACACACACACACACACACACACACACACACACACGGTTTCTCAGTTATCTCATCAGTGTCTGAGGTTTCTTATAGAAAGCCGAACACAGAACTGTGATGATCGCACAGTTACAGGACATGTCTGCTCGGCCTTATGAACCACGTCCTGCATCATCAATGTAAACAAGGAGCAGTCTGAGCTGCAGCAGACTGGAGGAGCTGGACTCAAACCATCAACCCTTTGAGTAGCAGACAGCTGCAGTGTGCAGGTCTGAAACACGAGTCAGTGCTAGAGTGCATTAAATATGCATTCCTCTTTATGACCAGCAGGGGGCTCTGTAAACTTGTCCCTGATGTGTTTCTGGTCAAGTTCCAGGCCTTACTAAATAAAAAAAATCATGTTCAGTTTGGAAATTTGGTCTCATTAGAATCAGGAAGGAGGGTTTCGGAGCTCATGAGCTGACAAGTGAATGATGACGGTGGTTTTACTGCCAATTTCAAAACATCACCCTGGTGAAAGCTGTCAGCTCGAGGCTCGTCTGGCTGCTTTTACCTCGTCCAGCTTCCACTAACTTCCAGCTGTGGTTACATTTATGTGACAGGACGTTTCTCAGAGGGGCCGGAACCACCCCTGGCCACCTCTTTAGCTGTGGTCCTGGTCACACACTGACCATGAACCGGCTTTAATCTCATCTCTTTGATCTCATCGGCCAGGTAGAAGGCTGACCTGCGTTAAACACTGTAGTGGGAGCTGTGGGAGCTGTGGGTTGTGTGGGAATGTTTACTGTTGCTCACAGGTCACTTTGACAGAGTACAGCTGTGCGATCAGCGGTTGTGTGTCTGTTGTTCTGTCAGTAGCTGTCACTGATGAGCTCTCAGGCTGGTGCGATGATGAAATGTTGCTCTGTGTCTTTAACTGGACGCTGAGACCCAGCCGAGGTCTGTGGGGACAGCAGCTGTTCAGGTCCGCCTCTAAATTTAGACCCGTTTAACAAAAGTGCTCCAACATGAGGTCTGTGTGTCTGTCAGGTGTCGGAGCCATGACCTGGTCCCCGTTAGCTTGCGGCCTGCTGACGGGCAAATACAACGAGGGCGTCCCTGAGAGCTCCAGAGCCGCCATGAAGGTACAAGCAGCACAAACACCATCAATCTGAGCTCGGAGCAGCACAATGAGGCCATCTGTTACCCTGCTGATCAATACGTGTGTGTGTGTGTGTGTGTGTGTGTGTGTGTGTGTGTGTGTGTGTGTGCAGGGCTATGCTTGGCTGAAGGAGCGCCTCTGCAGCGATGAGGGGAAGAAGCAGCTCAGCAAAATCAAAGAGCTCCACCTGCTGGCTGACAGGCTGAACTGCACGGCTGCTCAGCTGGCCATTGGTAATCTTACAGCACCACAAGTGTGTGTGTGTGTGTGTGTGTGTGTGTGTGTGTGTGTGTGTGTGTGTGTGTGTGTGTGTGTGTGTGTGTGATATTAACTGATGTCTCTGTGTGTTTGCCAGCCTGGTGTCTCCGGAGTGAAGGCGTCAGCTCGGTGCTGCTCGGCGTCTCCAACACAGAACAGCTGCTGGAGAACCTCGGCTCTGTCAGGGTAACAACGTGGCACTGAACCTTCACCTTTGACCTTTAACCCCGAGTACACATTACAGCTTCTGGGACGTTTCTGAGATCTTCAAGATCTCCAAACAGCGGGGGAACATCTGAGGGAACTAATGCAGATTTAGCCTCAGTCTGGAATAAACAAATATATATTTGTTTATTATGACGAGATGGCTGACTGAAGTTTACAGTTTCTGAATAAACGCAGAATAATAAACAACAGCTAAAACTACAGCAAAGACAGAAATATGACAGGAAGTTCACATTTTAAATAAAAAATCAGCTGTTAAAGACAAAAAATGCGACAATAACAGGAAACAACCAGTCAGAGGTCCAGTCTGAGGCCTGTGATTGGTAGCCACTAACCACTTCCTGTTCTGTCCCTCAGGTGCTGTCTCAGCTGACTCCGCCCCTCATCGCCGAGATGGACGCGTTGCTGGGCAACAAGCCAAGAAATGTGAAGAAGGAGGCGAGAAGATGAAGATGAGGAAGAGTTCAGACTGTAGATAATCAGAAATATTTATTCTTGTATTAATCTTCACATCTTCATTAATACAGTAAAATATTTAGATGGCTAAACTGTGACACGAAAACAGTTAAAAACAGAGAAAAATAACGAGAAGGTTTAAAGCTGGTATCAAAGGAAACTTTTATGGTAAAACCATTAAAATGTAAATATGTTTGTTTCCTAGTTAATCATGTAGGGATTTATGGAAGTTCCTTAATTAAACAATGTTTGTGAGGAGCTGCAGAAATAAAAATCTAGATTTTATGAAACTGTGAAACACATAAATATGTATAACAATAAAACGTGTATCCGTACAAACAGAAGCACAAACTTTTTTCTAGTTAGGAAATAATAACTTGGTTTTATTTTGTAAACAATCACAAATATCACATGAACGTAGAGTTTTATTTTTATATATTACTATAATTTTTATCATGACATATTAAGCCCCGCTGTGATCTACATCCTTATGTTTTATGATATTAGGACATTTATGAAATAAAGGCACAAGTAAACTAACTTTAAAATTAGTGTAAAAAACACAATCATGCTTCAAACTTCTCACTCCAGGTAAATATATATAATAAAAGTATTTTTATTTAATCCAGAGTTCTTCTTTTAGGCTTTGTTTTTTGGCATTCACAGGCTTCCGTATATCAATAAGCGCTATTTGTATTTCAAAATAAAAGCCTGCTCCTGAGTACTCTGTACTGAAAATATATTTATGAGTATATTTATTGTGAAATGGGAAATGTGTATTTTATGAATGTAGCTGCTGCTCCCTCCTGTGTGTGTTTAGATAGAGAAGTCATTTAACTCAGTGGTGCTCAACCTGAGGAGACGGGACCTCTCAGGAGTCAGGACCTCCTCACATCTGGAACATCTTGAAGGAAACGAGTATACTTTCCATCTCAATTAAAGCGAACACAGTAAGATTAATGTGACTCAGTGGAGGTTACAACATGAACAAAACACCAACATGTGAACTTTAACCAGGTAGCCGACAGGTCTTTGGTCTCCTGATGGGTGGATGTGAAGCTGTGTGATTCAGGCTGTAAAAATCAGAAACACCACCTGTGCACCGGCTTCAGTGTGGCTGATGTTTGACTGGAAGTCCCTTTATGTTCCTCAGTGTGCTGTGAAGCTGCTGGAACTTGGTTTTCATTCATGTGGCGTCGATACAGATGGAGGTAAATCTGCTGAATCTGGAGGGTGGAGACTGTTTCCTGTGTCATTGAAGGTTCTCCGTCTGATGCTGGGAGTAGAGCTCATGTTGCAGATCCACCAGTGTGTGCTGGCAGGAGGACAGATCAGCTCCATCAGCTGACACAACAAATTCAAGTCAGTTTGAAGCAGACATTGATGTTTGCTGTCAGTCTGAGGTCAGCACAGAGAGGTCAGAGGTCAGACGTGGGTTCTAGACAGATCTGAGCATATCAGCTGGGGTAAAAATGATCCAGAGGTGCACGAGAAGAAGATCAAGAACATTTAACCAGGTGTTTATTCCTATGAATCAGACCTGCTTCACATGGGCTCTGTGTGACTTACGTATTTATGTAAACCTGCTGATCAGGCTCAGAGTCAAAGTCAGTAACAGAGACAAACTGCTGGAAATATGTAAAAATAAAATCAATAGTAAAGCTCATCGTTGGTGTTTATTACCCACAGTTTATAATCAGAGTTGGTCTTTTAAACACTGAAATAATCAGTATTAATTTTCACTGCATAATTCAAACATTCATAATCAAACCAGTCGAGTTTCCTGATGTTTCCACTCTGCTGGAGCTTTTTGACCCAAGCTCAGTTTATTATTTCAGTTTCACTCTGATCAGAAAATCCAAATTATGCTGTTCTTTAATGAGAATAAAAAATAATAATAAAAATGACCCTTTGAAATAAATACTGTGAGTACCTACACAACATTTATGTTAAAAATATGAAATAATGTGTAAAATAAACGCTGTGATTCATTATTGAAGCGTTTTTCTTTGTTAGATCATCACCTGTTTACGCTCACAACAAAGAAACATTATTATCCTTTCAATTTGACTCCACTGATCACCTGACTGAAACTGTGTGACCGTTACCATGACGACCAGCTGGATCACAAAGTTTCCTCCATCTTCCTGTTTAACCCCTCCTACCGCTCTGTGTGTAAGAATACCAATAAAGTTATTTAAATCTGGATGAGAGTGTCTGCCTCTGACCACCAGGTGGAGCTAAAGTCACACAGGAGCTGCAAACAAAGAGAGAGTGAGACTGTAGGTGATAGTGATGGGATTTCCGGCTCTTTTTAGAGATCCGGCTCTTTCGGCTCCGAACCGGCTCTTCAGGTTGTTTTGTTGCTTTAATTAATTTATTATTAACAATAATATAAAATTATGCACAAAAGGAATTACTAATGTAAAAAAGTGGTTTTATTTGTATATGTTTATATATAAATATATGCGGTGGCCCCTAGAGACAAAACACGTACAAACTCCAAAACACATTTCTAGCATGAACTGAACTTCCAAAGCAGAGCTACTAGATCACTTAAATTACACAATTGAAAGCATGTGTGTATTGTTTGTGTATTTATACACAGGCACTCATATATATTCAAATAATTAAAAAAAAAAGAGTTCATTTACCTGTTACTACCACACACCAAATCCAGTCGTTGGTACTTGCTGGCTTGTGTAGCCACAAGATAACAGAAGCTCAACACTGCGCCCAGCATCCTGGAGCACTTCTGTTGTGTTTTGTACGTGTTTTGAGTTTGTACGTGCTTCAGAGTTCGTACGTGATTTGAAGTTTATATGTGCTTTGTCTGTAGGGGCCACCGTAAATATACTTTTATTTATTCACTCCACATAAAATGTAATAAATAAATCATTTAATACAAAAATCAAATATTCACATTTCAACTTTTAACTATTTACATTTTCAGCTTTTTCCTTTTACAAATTTAAAGTGAAACAACACAAAACACTGCAAACCACAACACAATTAAATATAAATTATAATATGAAAACATAAAGAAGATGCATATTCTCTGTCATATGGGCCTGCATGAATAAACTTTCTGAATCCTTTATCATCTGCAACCGAAAATAATTGTGGATGATTACTATACCTTTCTAATGTGACCTTGTTGTCCCTGCTCTCTCTCTCTCCCCCCCGCTCTGTTCCTGTGCTACTGAGTGTAACTACCGCCCCTCCCCCCTCTGCCCAGCGTAAAGCACAAGGCTCGTGTGCGGAGTGAAGCGGAAAAAAGTGCGAGAGAGGGTGAGAGAAAGAAGAAAAAAGAGCCATTTCGTTCGCGAACGACCCATCACTAGTAGGTGAGCTGTGATCATGTGAAGCTCTCAAAGTGTCAGGGTCCTGGGACTGGGCGACCCAGGATCCCTGGGCAGTCATGGACCTGTGTATTATTATTATTATTATGTATTTTTGGTGTCGTTTCCCCTTCTCTGTGCGTGTACATATGTGTGTTTCTCTGTGCTGTGTTAGTCTGTGTCCCACTCATATGTTTAGGCGAGGTATGGGTGTGTATGTCTGCGGGTGTGCCTGCAGGATGGAGCTCGGCCACCTGCAGGCCTGAGGGGTGTGGCCCTGCGGAGGGACTGGCCACACCCGAAGCCACACACCTGCCGCTGATCAGGGCTCGTCGGGGGAGCTACTTAGGAGAGTCTTGGAGCTCCTACCGACGCGGGATCATTGCATGAGACTCCACGTTAGTCACCCTGTCTAGGTTTTGTCTTAAAGTGTATGCCTGCCATTCCTAAGTGTCCTGACAGCTGCCGCTATTGTTTCCCACAGGTGGAGCGTGGAAGGCTTGGGAGAGCAGCGAGCACCGGGGGGTGCTGACACGGGAGCAGAGAGCACGAGGGAGACACGACACGGGAGACTGGGGAATACACTGGGGTTTATTGTTACTTTCCATCACTGTAAATAAACGCACTGTTTATACACAGAGTACCGCGCCTGGGTCCTCCTTTTCCCCACATCCCCACGGTCTGCCAGCCAGACCGTGACACAAAGGCTCATCTCACTCACTCTGCCCACACTTCTCACTCCTTCTCTGCATGACCACACAAAATATCTCAAATATAATCTTATGATCTTTATCATGAGCAGGTGTGATCTCAGAATCACCCACAGCTGAGTTCTGTGGAAGCATTTTCAGTGACACTGGGCAAACAGAAGCTGCAGGGTCAGTTTTATTGACTGTGAAGTCACCGGGACCAGGATATACATATCAGTGTTAGCATGTGTGCTTTCTGTCACACCCAGAAAAGACTGAAGTCCATCCTGAGCCTGTAAAACGTCTCTGTCGTTAACACGGTTTTTGAAACAAAGCCCAGAGTCCTTCTGTCCTGAACTGTAGAAGTTAACCATTGATTTTACCCTGTGCCATGATCACAGCTTTACTCCACCTGTCTGACTTCTTCATGTGTCTGTGTCACATAAAGTGACTGCTTCTTCTTCTTTGTTTGTCTTTGTGAAGCTTTACATGTAAAAAAGCAGCATCTGCATCGATGCTTCACTTATTTAATGACACTAAATGAATGAAACACATCAAACCTGCAGCTGGTTTAAAGTGTTTTATTGGCTCTGACTGTGATTTTAAATAAATGTGCTGAAAAGCTGAAGTTAAACCATCAGAGAGTAAAAACTAAGATCTTACAGGAAGTCCTGACCTGCTCGGCTGCAGGTTCAGTTTATCAGAGTTTGAGTTTCTGTGTGAAGGTCGAAGTTCAGTCATCACACGAGTGACATGTCATAAAAGTCACCAGGATACTCGTACAAACACTGATCTATAACATAGAAGCAGGCTTTATGTCTGTATTATTCTCTACATACAGACTGTAACACTGACCTCAAACTTTAAACTCGTCACTTAAGAACCAAAATTAAACATTAACAAGTTTATTTTGTTTCTTAGCAAAGTTCACATTTTATTGCTGCTTTGCTGAAGTTTGGTCGAGTCGGGCTGTAAATGATCTGTGACACAGACACACCTTATTGACCCGTCTGCTCACACTTTTCCTCACAGGCTTTGATTTAACTCTGGATCAGCTGTGACATGGTCACAGTGGGTACTGTAGCAGTCAGCCTCATGTCCCGTCTGAAGCAGTGTGAGAGTGTCAGTAGATGATCAGCAGAGGAAAGTGAAGCTGCTGTGAGCTGATGTCCTGAAGGGCTTTTAAAGAGTCTCTGAGTTTGACAGGAAGATGAAGATGTTTGTGGTGTTTGTGATCCTCCTGCACGGTAAGTACACCTTCCTCTCTCTGCTCTCATCATCAGCTTTTCTTTCATCTCTCTCTCTTTAATGTGTTGAAGTGCAGCAGGAGGAGATTTCCATCAAACACTGGATTCTGATTCAGATCAAACTAACAATCCAAAGCAGCAACTTTCAAATCTCTGGATTCTTCTTGGTGGCTTTCAGATGAGCTCATGTTACAATCAGCTGCTGTGTGTGTTGTTGTGTAGCTGAAGCTCTGACTCACATTTCATATGTGACCAAAGGAAACTTGGTGCTGTGTGACACACTTTAGATTCTCTGCTGCTGCTTTGAACTCTTCAAACTAAAGAGCCAAACTGATGATTGACTGTGCAGCTCTGACATGGCACCAAATGTCCCTGTTATCAGCTGCTGGATGGACGTTATCAGAGCTTTTTAGTCCCACACGGATCACCCGTAGGGAATGCCAGGACTGACATAATGAATTAATTAAATACACCATTAACTAATTAATTAAATGTGTCATTAACTAATTAAAATGGGAATTAATTAAATAAATATTATTGCCACATTTAAATAATTATTTAATGGTATATTTAATTAATTTATTTTGGCACAGTTGACTCCTTCAGGTCTCACCATGAAATAATTTATCTGTCAACCTCAACCATCAAACTCAGGGGGCGGGGTTAACGCTGATCGAGTCAAAACCATTGCTTTGGCCTGGTGGCCATTGTTTGTAGCACACAACAACCGGCATGTGGAAGCTAACAGAACTGAACTTTGAAAAACCCTGTTTGTGTGTCACCAAATACCGTTTTAATATTTTTTTAGCCGAGAATGTAGTGGTTTAATCTTCATGTGTCTGGTCGGTTTGTCAAGATACAGCCTCTTTGCAAAAGTGCTTCGATGATTTCGGAGATGTCTGCCCAGTCTCACGGCAAAGTCTCACCCGCTCGCCTCGCAAGCAATCGAGCTGTTATTACCGCCGACAAAGCGCAGGTCCCGGTACACAGCTGTAGTAACCCCCGCTGACACAGACTTCATTTACTGAGGTTATATTTATCGAGTTTTTATTTCCTGATGTTCGTACGTGTCCTACCTGTTTCAGTCGCCAATTCTGAATTATAACTAACATTAAAAACATGTTTAAGGAGGAGAGCGAGCAAATAAATTCGATTAACCGCTGATCTTTGGGTTTTTGTTCAGTAATCAGCGTGACCTGTGTATAAACACATAAAAGAGATAACGTTGGTGTTTCCGTCATGTAGTAACTGCTGGCCTTAACTGTACAAAGGTTGTTCGACACTATGAAACACATACAGACTTCATGATGTTCGGCTGATATTTTTATTGTAAATATTAATCTTGAGGATAAACGGCCCTGTACACCACAGAGCCACGTCAGCATATCCACGATATCTTCAGCTCTATGAGTTAACACAGTTTCACAGATGTATCACGTGAAAGTGTCGGCAGCATCAAACTAATCTAACGGTCATCTACAAATAATTCACGGGTGATGTCAATATGATTTTACAAAAATCATCCTTATTACTGCCAACTATCCGAGAGACGTGAAAATCTACAATATAAAGAACACAAAAATATAGCAGTCTAACGCAACACTGTAACAGAGATGAACCGTCAGTTTGTCACAGATCAATGTGGAATGAAAGTGATTGGTTAAACAAGAGTGTACCGAGCTCACAGCCCCAGTGTTCCAGTGACATCTCTGAAAACATCTGAGCACTTTTGCAAACATGTTCTATGTTGACAACCTGACCAGACATGTGAAGATTACGCCACGACATTCGTGGCTAAAACACTATTAAAGGTGTAGTTGGTGACAGAAAAACGGGGTATTTTAAAACTTTACACCACCACCATTGCTGCCTGTGATTTGAAATGCATTCTGGGCTGCCCCAAGTCCACACAAGCAATCGATTATCTAGGATTCACCTGTCTTGACTTACTTTGCACAGCAACCAATCAAATGTTAGAGAAGCTGTAGTGGCAGCGTTAACCCCGCCCCCTTAGTTTGATGAGTGAGGCTGACAGATGAAATGATTTCAAGGTGAGACATGAAGGGGACAAATAGATTGCGTGGGCCTGTACAGGAGACAAAGAAAAAAATTTAACAAAATGAAATAGTCCAAATCAGAAAATAGTTACACAAAGTAAACTGGATCTGGGCTTGTTGCAGGGATCTGAACTTACTAAACATTTTGTGAGTGTATGTACTCACACTTAGGACCATATAGTAATAAATATGTGCGTGCTGAAAGTTGGGCAACACGCTAACGTCCTTACTCCACTCTGTATTCTCTTATGGGTCTGACCCTTTCACTCCTCTGATTTTTTCCTCGAACATTTTATTTGCCTTTTTGTCAAGTCTGTCTTTGCACGGACCTGAGAACTGTGAGAACTGACACTAACGACATGACAAGAAGTACTGACTGACAGGGACTAAAATACACTGGCAGGCACATGAGGAAACCAGGAACAGGTGGGCACACAGCTAGAACTCATTAGGCTAGACAAGACAAGAAAGCAAAGCAGAATACACCAACATGAGACAAGACCTTCAAAGTAAAACAGGAAATCCACAGACTGAACTCAAAGACAATACTAACACAGTGCAAAAATAAAAATAAAAGCATTTATCTCAGGCATACATGTGTACTATTTTTATTAAGAGCGATTAAGCTTGTGTTCTGTCATGTAGTGACAATTAGTTCATTACCAGGCATCTGGAGAACTTGAAGACATTGTGAGAAGGTCATTTATCCATTTAAATCAGCTGTGATGGATCAAGGACACATCTAAAACCTGCAGGGACACCGGCCCTCGTGACTGGGATTGGTGACTCCTGCTTTATAGAGTTAAGCACCGTGTGATTCAGGTGTGTTGACCCAGGGTGAGATAAAACCTGCAGGGACACCGGCCCTCGTGGACCAAAACACTCATAACCATGAACAATAGAAGAAAACAGACTAATAAACAATAATACATAATCAAAAACACAGGACCGTAACAAGTGATTCAAACAGTATCGCACATCCTCACTGCAGGTGTGAAGAAGGAAACCTCAAATACAAAATGATGTAAATTTATGAAGATGCTTTGACAAAGCTTAAAATCCTACTATCAGTTTTGTAAATGTTAAATTTAAGTTTCAAATGCGAACAGAATATACATCCCATAGAACAGCAAACAGCCCTGTAGACGGTACATGTTTCTCCTCTAAATTTAATTCTGTCATTTGCTGTAAAAAATCTATTTTATTTTGAAGGATCAACATGAAATGATCAGGTTAGCTTAAGAACACCAAACTTTTAATGCATCAACAGCTGCGTGTTGTTGTTATCAGGACTTTAACTGGAGATGAAGATGTTGCTGCCACTCCTGGGGTCCGTTCTTCGTACCTCGCTAAGTAAGTTAGCTGGATTTGATTGTTGACGATTTCGCGTGATCCTGGATCGTTCGGTTCTCCGAAGCTCATCCGGGACTTGCTGTCATAGCAACAGATCCGTAAGTGTAAACCTGCTTGGGAGCAGGCTTACGTTATGTAAACAGGATTAGATCGCGGCCACGCAGGTATGTCCGCTTCATTTATACGAAAGCAACAGCGATATTTTACCACTGTTTTACCATAAATAAATATTATCAATGTAACTAAAGATAATGCAGCACTTGATCCTTTTATTGATTCCATACAGATACATACAGGTCATTTCCTAAAAAAGGGAAATGTACTATTAACATTCTATTACATGTATGTGATTATTACAGATGTAATTCATATTTCAGAGTAGTAATTGTAAATTACTTCATGTAAGCAAGATGGGAGACCACGGCTATAAAAGCAAAGGTGGATTTGGGAAGCCTGTCGCAGCCATGTCCTGTCCGTATACGCGAGCAGCCCATTGCGGAAGGTGCAAGATTGATAAGGAGAGTCCTCAGAATTCAGCGTATATTGCGGGATAGACAGGATCCTTTAGCTCAGCGCGACAGTGTGCTCATTGAGAGATATCGATATTCCCGTGAGGGTATTATTTACTTAACCAACTTGTTGACGAGGGGGTGCAGGACCACCACCTGTCTTTTGTTGCTCTGCCCTTTTCTTGGTTGCTGTTATAAACAAACAAACAGATTATTTCAGGGTCTCTTTTCAAGAGACTAAAAGCAATATAAGTGATAAATATTACCATTCTGTAGAATATTCTTATATTTCACTTTTACTTGTTCCCATGTTCTAGTGGGTCCTGTCGTGGCTCTAATGTGAAAGAGGATATAATGTAATATAATATAATAAATTTACCCTACCGCCTACTGGTGTTGGCCAGAGGGGCCGATGGCGCGATATGGCAGCCTGGCTTCTGTCAGTCTGCCCCAGGGCAGCCTGGCTACAACCGTAGCTGCCTCCACCAGTGTGTGAATGTGAGAGTGAATGAATAGTGGCATTGTAAAGCGCTTTGGGTGCCTTGAAAAGCGCTATATAAATCCAATCCATTATTATTATTATTATTAAATTACTTACGAGTTTGATTTGTCAGCAACTTTCTGCCAGCCCTCTCTCCTTGCTTTTGCAGCCTTTGCAGTGTTCCCTTGCGTTTTAATTACTCTCTGAAACTCCTGAAATCCCTCACTCAAGAGTTCTTGCTCTGCTGCCGAAAAATACCGAGCGCGCTCCTTCGACATTTTCGCTGACCAATCAAAGGGTTGCCGATCAATGTTTCTACTATCGATGTGTAGCCCCTTTTAAGCCATCCAGTGAGCTCACATTACTTCATCCAGCTATACTAATCGTCAACAACAGGTGTGTTCAGAGAACCGGAATAGCGAGCTCAGAGTTAGCGCGATGATTTGATCTTGGATGTGTCATTTGATCTTGGATGTAGTAAGCGAGGTACAAAGAACGGACCCCTGCTCCTCGTACTCGGTAAGAGCTCCCTTTGAATGCAAACACAACAACACAGCTGTTTGTGCTTTTAGACAACATAAAGTCTAACATGAGTTTACTGGATGTAAACTGACTCTACTTGACTTTATTCCTTATAACCCCCTCTGGGACTTCATGCAGGGCGCTCACAGGGTTACAGCTGAGTTCATATCTGTTTAAGACGAACTGTCTGTGTGTTCCAGACGTCTGTTTCTTACTGATAGAACCACAAACCTGCCAGAGAGTAGTGACGTTTGACAAGATTAACGACTATGGCAAAAACAGAAGATGAAAAAACTGTCCAATGATACAGATGAAAATTGGTTGTGTCACCAGTTGTGTGTAACATTGTCAGTGGTGACACTTTTGTGTTGTAACACTGAGATGTCTATTTGCTAATAAACTGTTTTGTGTGTGTTTGTGTGACTGTGTTTCTGCCTCATTTGATGTTGTTGCATGGTGAGGTTATTTGTTAAAAATGAATGGACTGCGGTGTCGTTGTTAGCCCTGCTGTCTCAAAAAGAAGGCGTCTGGGCTCAGATCTGCTTGTATCTGTGTTCATTTTCACCCAAATGTAGAAATAAATAAGAGATGGTTTCCTCCTTTCACCTCAGTGTTGTTCAGTCATCCATCAGTTTTCTTTAACATCTTTGATGTCCTTTCAGTCAGTGTTTGTTGGAGAGGAAGAATCCATGGATGTAAACTGACTTGAAACTGACTTGGAGTGTAGTGACGTTTGACAAGATTAATGAAAATGGCAAAAAAAAAAAAAAAAAAAAAAAAGAATATAAACAGGGTTGGGCAAGTTACTTTGAAAAAGTAATTAATTATAGTTACTTCTTCAAAAAAGTAACTGAGTTAGTAACTGAGTTACAAGATTCTAAAAGTAATTAATTACTTGAAAAGTAACTATTGCATTACTTTAAAAAAATGTTTTAACCCTCTGAGGTCCAGGGTATAATTGGCCATTTTTTGATTTTCCCTCCACATTTCACCTTTAAACTATTTACTTTGCCTTGTTTGGTATCGTTCTTTTCAGCACAACCTCACATGTCTGAATTTACAGTAGTTTTTCATTTTGACATACTGTTTTGGAGGAAGGTTCAGAGGAGGTTGGAGATTGTTACCATCAGGGCTCATCCGGTCAGGACGAGAATGAACAGTCAGCAATCATTTGCAGGTTTTGTCGTTTTATTGAATAATGGGTAAAGGAAAGACACACATGGACTGCTATCTCTGAAGGGAAAGTAAAGTATGATTTAAGTAACTCAAAATAATACAGGAACTCATGAGACTCAAACAGAAACTCACCTCGGCTGCCGCCCCATGTGGGAGTGAAGAAAGAGTGAGCTGTATATGAGTGCAGTCCTTATATAACGAGTGACAGGTGAGTGCAATTAAGGCAAGCACCACACCCAATCAAAGGTGAGGAAAAGAAACAAGGTGCATCTGGTGAAGTGAATGTGCTGAAAGGTGAGCCTTTACAACAAAGTATTAACACAATTGATCTAAAATCAGACAAAAAACATAAAATCCGAGTAGAAGTTATATATTTTTTACTGTAACAACCACAAACATGTTTAATGAATCATATTTCATAACTTTAAATGCAAATATAAATTGTCAATTTTAAAATCCTATGCACAAGTTTTGCAAACAACAAAGTTATTTGCATCCATTTACCTTTTACCTTGATTTTTTAAATAACCATTTCAAACTATTTACAGAACAATCAGCTGTTCTTCAATAAGATGCCACACAAATTATCTGTGCCACTCCAAAAAAAATAATTTCTGTCCACTATAAAGGAGAACATCACAGCCTGATACCTGCAGGTCTGACAGCAGCAGGTGTATCACTCCTGTTTCTACCTGGGGTCCGTTCTTCGTACCTCGCTAAGTAAGTTAGCTGGATTTGATTGTTGACGATTTTACGTGATCTTGGATCGTTCGGTTCCCCGAAGCTCATCCGGGACTTGCTGTCATAGCAACAGAGCCGTAAGCGTAAACCTGCTCGGGAGCAGGTTTACTTTATGTAAACAGGATTAGATCGCGGCCACGCAGGTATGTCCGCTTCATTTATACGAAAGCAACAGCGATATTCCACCACTGTTTCACCATAAATAAATATTATCAATGTAACTAAAGTTAATGCAGCACTTGATCCTTTTATTGATGTCACACAGATACATACAGGTCATTTCCTAAAAAAGGGAAATGAACTATTAACATTCTATTACATGTATGTGATTATTACAGATGTAATTCATATTTCAGAGTAGTAATTGTAAATTACTTCGTGTAATCAAGATGGGAGACCACGGCTATAAAAGCGAAGGTGGATTTGGGAAGCCTGTCGCAGCCATGTCCTGTCCGTATACGTGAGCAACCCATTGCGGAAGGTGCAAGATTGATAAGGAGAGTCCTCAGAATTCAGCGTATATTGCGGGATAGACAGGATCCTTTAGCTCAGCGCGACAGTGTGCTCATTGAGAGATATCGATATTCCCGTGAGGGTATTATTTACTTAACCAACTTGTTGATGAGGGGGTGCAGGACCACCACCTGTCTTTTTTTGCTCTGCCCTTTTCTTGGTTGCTGTTATGAACAAACTAACAGAGTATTACAGGCCAGTATTACCTTGCCAAGAGACTAAAAGCAATCTAAGAGATAAATATTACCATTCTGTAGAATACTCCTGTATTCCACTTTTACTTGTTCCCATGTTCTTGTGGGTCCTGTTGTGGCTCTAATGTGAAAGGGGATATAATATAACATATTATAATATAATATAATGCCATATGATATTGGACAATATAGTGTCATATGATAGATCTACCCTACCGCCTACTGGTGTTGGCCAGAGGGGCCGATGGCGCGATATGGCAGCCTGACTACAACCGTAGCTGCCTCCACCAGTGTGTGAATGTGGGAGTGAATGAATAGTGGTATCGTAAAGCGCTTTGGGTGCCTTGGAAAGCGCTATATAAACCCAATCCATTATTATTATTATTATTAAATTACTTACGAGTTTAATTTGTCAGCAACTTTCTGCCAGCCCTCTCTCCTTGCTTTTGCAGCCTTTGCAGTGTTCCCTTGCGTTTTAATTAAACTCTGAAACTCCTGAAATCCCTCACTCATGAGTTCTTGCTCTGCTGCCGGAAAATACCGAGCATGCCCCTTCGACATTTTCGCCGACCAATCAGCGGGTTGCCGATCAATGTTTCTACTATCGATGCGTAGCCCCTTTTACGACACCCAGTGATGTCACATTACTGCGTCCAGCTGTACTAATCGTCAACGGAAGGTGTGTTCGGGGAACCGGATTAGCGAGCTCACGGTTAGCGCGATGGTTTGGTCTTGGATGTGTCATTTGATCTTGGATGTAGTAAGCGACGTACGAAGAACAGGCCCCTGGAGACAGCAGTCGCCTCATTGTTCTGACACACAACACAAAACTATCCACAACACTACACACTAACTACACAAGACAACACATTAACTACACACCCCAAACACGCTAAACGTCACAAATCTCTCACGTCTCAAAACTCGCTCTCTGTCACATTGTCCATGGTAACACTTTTATGCGTTCTAACATTCATGTTCATTTTTCAACAAAATGTAGATATAAATAAGAGATGGCTTTCCTCATTTCACCGGTTGCAAAATAAACTTTTAGCACATTTTCAGGCGAGAATGTGGCTGTGTAAACTTCAAATATCTGAGCCGACCGACACATCGTCTTCAAACCCCGTGGTCTTTCACTACTCGGGTTAAACATGATATATAAGTCACTTTGATATCCTAAGATGTTATTGTTTGACTTTTTTCAGTGTTTTATTTGTGACTGAGTGCATCAGTTTGGCTGAGATTAAAGTTATTAGATTAGATTAAATTAAACTTTATTAATCCCTCGGTGGGGTTTTCACACAGCTGAATAAGCGTCAAACAGAAAACTGATTAAACAGAAGAGTGCGATGGTCGAGAATTTACGCCAGCATAAATTCTTGTTATTTAGATAACATGGAGCAGATGGCACAGTTTCACTCCACCAAGAGAGAGAGCTCGTGACGTAATTCTGAAGGCCGTCACAGTCGCTCACTTCCGGCCTACCCGGCTTTCGGAGGACCCAGCCTACTTAGACCACGAAGGCCGGGTCGTCAGGTGGATACAGCATCTGAATTTGGACAGCCCCGACTGGGGCACAGTAATAATGGTGACATTTAACTTACAACCCCCCCCCCCCTTTGAATGTCTCCCTAATTCTGAGGTTTCAAGGTTGGCAAGTATGGTTAGTGCTTGTTGGATAGGAAAAATCCATGTTTCAATACTTTTCATAAAACATGGCTGAGATTGACGATACATATTCTACAACTTTCTGAAACTACTTTATGTGGACCCAATGAAAAAATCCACTGCATATACATAACAAGTATTTTTTGTTGTGTGTCCTTGTGTCTCCTTCCAGTTTCCCAGCATGCCATCTCCACAGTGGTGGAGGTGTATGAGGGGGAATTATCTGTCCTGTTGCCTTGCAAGTACTCAGGTTTTATACCTGAAAACCCCACAGTGCTGTGGACTCGCAATGATCTCAACCCCAAATCTGTCCACCTACGACGAGAGGAAACAGATGATCTTAAAGGGCAAAACCAGCGTTACAGCGGGCGCACATCAATGAGGCCTGATGCTCTGGACACTTCAGACTTCAGCCTCACTCTGAGAAAACCAACAAAGACTGATAGCAGCATCTACACCTGCTCCATCGGAAATGAAAGAAAAGAACTGAAACTGACAGACATACAGCTGCATGTCAAAGGTAAGAAACTCAACACCTGTTATTATAAAGGTCAGAGGTCAAACTAAAGAGTAACAGAAAAGATCTTTCTAGTTCTGAAAAAACTGATAAAATAGTAAAAATGTTTTCTAGAAGCAACCACTCTGAAACACCAAAGAAGAAAATAGAATCTTATTGGTGTTTCTACTAAATCTGGATGATTTGATCCAGAAATTCTTACATGTGCAGGAAAACCATAGCTCAGTAGGTAAAGTGGTCGCCCCATGATCGGAAGGTCGGCGGTTCGAATCCACTTAACGGCTACCCTGAGGTACCCCTGAGCAAGGTACCGTCCCTACACACTGCTCCCCGGGCGCCTGCTTAGTGGGCTGCCCACTGCTTCACTGAGTGAATGGGTCAAATGCAGAGAAAAACAAGTAATTTCCCCATGGGGATCAATAAAGTATCCATTATTATTATTATTATTATTATTAAAACCAGCACCTCACCTGCCTAATAGCGAGAGACAATAACAAACCAATATTCTCTTATTTATGTGTAATTACTATAACAGTAGTACTGTGAAGACCTGGCACAGTTTTGGCTCACGAGCTTTCCTGATATTTTTTCATGCAGAATAGAGATTTTAATGACTCGACTATTGCTATTTTTTACTGGCAGCAGAGTGAGAGGTCAGTAACATAGATGCTCAGATCTCAGCTCAGATCAATTCTATGATTAAAATCAGTGTGACTGCTTGTTGAGTCTGTGTTTCCACAGGCCCCGCTAGTTTAGAGAGTTATTCCTCATGAAGAAAACAAGACAGTAAGCGATCGATCGATCTGGGAGGCCCCAGTTGGTGTCTCAGGAATGCACTTCGAATCCTACCACCAAATGACCCCTCTGCTTGTTGCCTTTTATTGAAAACACCGTTGCAACACACACAACAGTTTACACAAGCACCTCCCACCGTAAACCCCCCCCTTGGTTACAAAAGACAAGGCACTGTGTGTGTGCTTGAACCAAGCAGTAGGATCAAATTATTAAATTCAGTTCTTTGCATTCTTTTGGCAAGGCTCAAAGTGGTCTAACTCAAAAATGATCTTTATTTTGCATTCCCGCAAATGGGGAGCTGTTAGGCGCTCTCATGCACCCACAGCTCTGAAATAAATCACAAGAAACACAATGACAACATTTAACAATTTGACTTAACACTGCTGCTTCTTTAGTTACAGAACATCTGGAAAATACTCTCACCTATTCATTTTTTCCACATTTTGTTATGTAACAGCCTTATTCCAAAATGGATGGAATCAGTTTTTCACCTCCAAATTCTAAAACATTTGCTTAAAATTTGTCCAGGTGTATTTAAAAAAGCTAAAATTAACAGATGTACAGAAGTACTCACAGCCTTTTCTGGGACACTAAAACTTGAGCTCAGTTGAATCTTGTTCCCTCTGATAATCTGTCAGATGTTTCTTGATTGGAGTCCACTTGTGATAGATGCAGTTGATTGGACATGATTTGAAAGGCACACACACCTCTCTGTATAAGGTCCCATATTTGACAGTACATGTCAGAACACAAATCAAGCCTTGAAGTCTGCAGACATTAGTCAGCTCCAGTGTTGCTCAGTGGAGAGAGGAGAACCTTCCAGTAGGAGAGCCATTACTGCAGCACACCCGCAATCAGGGCTGTATGGTACAGCAGCCAGACTGAAGCTGCTCCTCAGTCAAAGGCACATAACAGGCTACCTGGAGTTTGCCAAAAAGCCCCTGAAGGACTCTCAGATCATGAGAAAGAAAATTTCTCTGCTCTGATGAAATCTATATTGAACTCTTTGGCCTGAATGTCAAGTGTCATGTATGAAGAAGACCAGGCACCACCTGGTCAAAACTCTCCCTACAGTGAAACATGATGGTGGCAGCATCATGCTGTGGGATATTTCTCAGTGGACAGAACTAGAACATTTCCTAAATGCACCAACGCATACAGAGACCTTGTTAATAACAACCTCCTCCAGTGCCCTGGATCTTGGACTGGGTGAAGGTTTATCTTCCAACAGGAAAATGATCCTAAACATAGAGACAAGATAACAAAGGAGTGGTTTGGGACCACTTTGTGCTCTTTGTTCTTCAGCGGTCCAGCCAGAGTCTAGGCAAGAACACAATCAAACATCTCTGGAGAGATTAGACAATGCCTTTGCACTGACACTCCTCATTCAGCCTGATGGTGCTTGAGAGGGTCTGCAAAGAAGAATAAAGAAAATGCATAATAATAGGTGCCAAGCTTGCAGCATCATACTGAGAAAGATGCAAGGCTTTAATTGCTGCCAAAGTTGCTTCAACAAAGTTTGCGAATACATGTTATTCTAATTTTTTATTTTTAATATATTTGCAATAATGTAAAGCATTACCCTGTCATTGTGAGGTAAATGAATCATGGGAATCCCAGGTATTGTGTGTGTAGAAATTTGAGGTGAGAATGAATGTTGGAATAACAAAATGTGGAACAACTGAATACTTTCCAGATGCAATTTTAGTTTTTTTGCTTTACTGTCCTCTCAGGCGAGCAGGTGGAGGTAAAGGTGGAGGAAGGGTCAGAGTCTGTGATCCTGCCCTGCAAAACAAAATCTGACCTGCCGGAGGACACCACAGTGGAGTGGACTCACTCTGACCCTGAACTGATGGTGGCCCAAGTGCATTCAAACAATAGTGATCACCCGAAACAGCTGGACAACCTTTACTGCGGCCGTGGAAAGATGAACAAAGACCTGCTGAGAACTGGAGACCTCAGTCTGACCCTGAAATACCCCACAGAGAGAGACAGTGGAGGATACATCTGCACCATCTACAGGGACAAAGACATCTTGAGACAGAAAGTAGTGCTGCAGGTCAAAGGTCAGACATGTAGATAAAGACCAAGGGTCAGTGTTACAACAGCACATCAGAGTTCAGAAATCATGACATTATTTTTGATATTGGTCCACAGAACGGTTTCCATCCTGGGCCAAAGCTCTCCTGGTTCTCCTGGTTCTTCTTGTGGTTTCTGGAGGACTTTTATTTCATTACCGGCACTATTTCATGTCAGGTGAGTGTCTCCTACTACACTACCCATAATGCCGATGGTCAGCAGGTGTCCTCTGGTGGCTCCTTGACTGCGGCTCACACAAACTTGTTCCAGAAGCTGAAAGAGTTGAGAGTTACAAACAGCTGATACTGAGAGCTGAAGAGAAACTTCCAGGTTTGTTCCAGAAGTCAGAAAACCTCCTTCAGACTCAGTCATTGATCAGTGAAACAGCTCCACAACATGACTTTACTAAACAGTGTGTGTGCTTCACTGCATTGATCTGACACAGAGGCTGCATGTGTACTTTATTTATCCCTGTAAAAGTCGTACTAAGAATAAAATCTCTTTCCAAGAGAGGCCAGCAGAGTGCAGCAGATGTGAAAACAACCAATACAAGTGAACAGAAATGTGAATAATATATAATAAGTTTACATTGTTGTAAACCAAGTATTGTTTCAGCATTTTGCTGTTTTCTAATAATATTACAAGTATGCAGAAATGGTCCCAATACAGAAATCTGTGGAAATCCATGCCTAGTTTTACTTTTTGAAGAAAACTCCTCATTTACATGAACAAACTGGAATCTATCAGATGTGATTCAAACCACTGCAGTAAATTTCCTTTAATAACTCTGGTGTGTTCTAGTGTTTGTAGTAAAATGTTGTGGTCTACACTGAGGTCTAACAGGACAAGCACAGAAATAAGTCCACTGTAACAGGTCATGAGGAGAACATTAGTAACCTTCACTACAGCTCATGTTGTGCTTTGTTGTCCTCTCAGTTTACCAGGTGGGGGTGGATTCAGGGGTGGAGTCTGTCTTGTTGCCCTGCAAAGCCACAGTTTGGCTGCCTAAAGATGCTAAAGTGGAGTGGAAGGACAAAAACAACAGGAAGGTCCACGTGTATGAGAACGGCTCTGACCAGCCTGAAGAACAGGACGATAAATACAAGAACCGAACAAAGACGAAGAGAAACTTACTGGAACCTGGAGACCTCAGTCTGACCCTGCAATACCCCACAGATGGAGACAACTCCACCTACACCTGCACCGTCTACAGCAGGGAGGGAAACATGCTGATGACGAAACAAGTGGAGCTAAAAGTCAGAGGTCAGTGCTGTAGATACAGATACAGGCTGCATCAAAGTGTCACATGTAGTTCTCTCACATCAGTTGGATTATATCTATAGCAGCAAACAGCAGCTGAGACACAAATCTTTGTCTGTGTTAATAAAGTTGGATCAGTTCAAATAGTTTGTTGCTCTGCACTTGAAAGCTGTAGTTTTTCTAATGCACCACCTTCATGTTTCCTTCATATTTGAATCCCCCTGTAGATACTGACAGGTAACCATGTCACACAGAGCTCAAGCCTTTGAATCCAGCTGTGATTGTTGAGTTTCTATTGAATGCCATCCATCCATCTTCATCCGCTTTATGGGTCGTGGGGGCAGCAGCCTAAGCAAAGAGGCCCAGACCTCCCTCTCCCCAGCCACCTCCTCCAGCTTATCGGGGGGAACACCAAGGCGTTCCCAGGCCAGCCGAGAGATATAATCTCTCCAGCGTGTCCTGGGTCTGCCCCGGGGCCTCCTCCCGGTGGGACATGCCCGTAACACCCAGGGGGCATCCTTGTCAGATGCCCGAACCACCTCAGCTGGCTCCTTTCGATGCGGAGCAGCAGCTGCTCTACTCTGAGCCCCTCCCGGATGGCCGCACTTCTCACCCTATCTCTAAGGGAGAGGCCAGCCACCCTTCGGAGGAAGCTCATTTCTGCCGCTTG
Source organism: Rhamphochromis sp. 'chilingali' (assembly GCF_963969265.1). Lineage (NCBI taxonomy): Eukaryota > Metazoa > Chordata > Actinopteri > Cichliformes > Cichlidae > Rhamphochromis > Rhamphochromis sp. 'chilingali'. The sequence continues at coordinate 67,938,653 of NC_137929.1, read as the reverse complement.
TATCCGCGATCTCGTTCTTTCGGTCACTACCCACAGCTCGTGGCCATAGGTGAGGGTAGGGACGTAGATCGACCGGTAAATTGAGAGCTTCGCTTTTACACTCAGCTCCCTCTTCACCACGACGGACCGGTGAAGCGTCCGCATTACTGCAGCTGCAGCCCCAATCCGTCTGTCGATCTCCGGCTCCCTTCTCCCATCACTCGCGAACAAGAACCCGAGATACTTGAACTCCTCCACTTGGGGCAGGAACTCATCCCCGACCCGGAGTGGGCACTCCACCCTTTTCCGGCTGAGAACCATGGCCTCAGATTTGGAGGTGCTGATCCTCATTCCCGCTGCTTCACACTCGGCTGTGAACCGTTCCAGTGCGAGCTGGAGGCCCTCACCCGATGAAGCCAACAGAACCACATCATCCGCAAAAAGCAGAGATGAGATTCTGAGGCCACCAAAGCGAAAGCCCACCGCCACTTGGCTGCGCCTAGAAATCCTGTCCATAAAAATTATGAACAGAACCGGAGAAAAAGGGCAGCCCTGGCGGAGCCCATCACCCACCGGGAACGAGTCCGACTTATTGCGGGCAATGCGAACCAAGCTCTTGCAACGGTTGTATAGGGATCGAATGGCCCGTAGCAATGGGCCAGACACCCCATACTCCCGCAGCACCTCCCACAGGACACCCCGAGGGACACGGTCGAATGCCTTCTCCAAGTCCACAAAACACATGTAGACTGGTTGGGCAAACTCCCATGCACCCTCAAGTATCCTCGAGAGGATAAAGAGCTGGTCCAGTGTTCCGCGACCAGGACGAAAACCGCATTGTTCCTCCTGTATCCGAGGTTCGACTAACGGACGAACTCTCCTTTCCAGCACCCTGGCATAGACTTTCCCAGGGAGGCTGAGGAGTGTGATCCCCCTGTAGTTGGAACACACCCTCCGGTCCCCCTTCTTAAAGATGGGGACCACCACCCCGGTCATTCTTTCTATTGAATGGACTTTTTCAAATCCAGCTGTAGGCCTGTGTTTGTGAGCTCATTAACAGCTGTTTGTTTAGAGAGACATGGTCCTCACAGGACAGCCACTACAAACATATGATTTTATAGAATATGATGCATTACTGCAGATTCAACACAATAGAAAGGATTTGAAATGAGCTCAGCCTTAAACATGTGCAGCAGTAATATTGATCCACAGACACTGATGGGAACATTTTTCTGCACAATAAGTACTTTGACTTTTCATACTTTATGTACAATTTGCTAGTACTGCAGTTTTGTGTGTAGTGAGGTGTTTTCATGGTGTTTTATTGGTGCTTTTACTAAAGGAAGGCTTCTATCAAATTCTTCCAAATGTTGTCAAACTGAGCTGTGTGATGAAGTGAGTGTGACAGAAGCACTCAGACTGTGTTTCTTACTTTGTTGTCCTCTCAGTCCCCCAGGTGGAGGTGGATTCAGGGGTGGAGTCTGTCCAGCTGCCCTTAAACACCACACTTCACCTGCCTGAAGATGTTACAGTGGAGTGGAAGGATAACAATGCAAAGGTCCACGTGTATGAGAACAGCTCTGACCAGCCTGAAGAACAGGACCAGGTTTACAGAGACCAAACGAAGATGAATGAAGACCTGCTGAAAACTGGAGACCTCAGTCTGACCCTGAAACACCCCACAGATGGAGACAACTCCACCTACACCTGCACCGTCTACAGCAGGGAGGGAAACATCCTGATGATGAAACAAGTGGAGCTGAAAGTCAGAGGTCAGTGCAGTAGATACAGGTCAAAGGTCAGACTCATGATGGTGGTTCAGTCTCAGTGGGCTCCATCCAATAATGTTACAGTGTTAGCATGTCTGATGTTTGTGGCTGTTTTGGTTTTTATTTGATTTCCAGCCAAATGTAAAAGCTTCAGCAGATGAACTGTAGGAGCAAAGTTCATGTGTGAGACTTCATCTGAAAGGTAACATCTTCTAGTTTCTGAACATGTGTTTGTTTAGCATGTGGCTAAAACACAGGCTAAGCTAAGTCAGCTCAAATCTCAGTAACAACCTTCTTTGGTCCTCATCTATAATCAGTCGTATCTGAGTCACAATAACTAGAAGATGATTTCTAGCAGAAGTGTGAAAATCTCCACATCCTTTCTCCATGTTATCATCCAAAGCTGTGTGAAGTTTCAGAGCTCTGCAGCTAACAGAGACTTTCAGTTTGCTGCTCTCTTCCTCTGACAGCTCCATTCTTAGGGAGCGTTAGTTCTCTGTTTCACTTTATTCCACTTATTCAGTCTGATGTTCTCTGATCTGTTTCTCTTGTTTAGTGTCTTAAAGGCTGCCAGTGCCTCTCTTTGCTTTAACCAACCTTTCTCTTCATTTCTGAGCTTTTTAAGGACTTTAACTGATGCATCAACCTTTGAAAATGAAAAGAAATCAGTCAGATTCATGGCTGCATCAAAGTGTCAACGCCGCCAAGGATGGTCCCAAGCCCGGCTGCAAAAGGAGGGTGGTCCCCTGCCGAATCGACCAGAACCAGCTTTCTGGGGAAATGGGGCATGAAACTGTATAGATCCAAATCGATCAACGTCGCACATTCAAGATACTGCACGAGGGACTCAGGATGCTAGTGAGAAGTGGACTACTGTCCAAGGTAATATTCGAATTTCACTGAAAGTGGCAATCAACATTGGTGTATGGAATGTCCGCAAGGGACATCACGTTGGCCAGAACGAGATCATCGTGCAAGAGATCCAGCGCTGAAACATCCAAATTGCAGCTTTGTCTGAACTTCGTCTAATGGGATCAGGTACTACCAGCATCAAGCCCTCTTCCTCCAATGAACCCATGACACTCTATTATTCTGGGGTAGAAAAGTGTTAAGCAAGCGACGGCTTCAACCAGTGTCCTCGCTTTCCAACCCATTTCAGAACGCCTTGCCACCCTAACCATCAAAGGAACGATCACGACGCACAACACCTCTGCCTATGCATCAACAGAGACCAGCTTGGATGCGGCCAAGGACAACTTCTATAACAGTCTTTGACTCATTTTGGACGCAACTCAAAAGACTGACCTCATCATTATTGCCGGTGATCTGTGTGCCCACGTTGGATCTGAACGACTTGGCTGGGAGGCTACCTTGGGTCATTCCCGCCATGGAGAGATCAACTACAACGGACTTCATCTTTTCTCCTCTGCTGCGACCAACAAAATGGTCATCGGGAATACCATCTTCCAGCACCCCATTAAACACCAGCTCAGCTGGAGAAATCCTAGTGGAAAGGATTCGGCAATGCAAGACTATGTGCTAATAAATGCCCGATTCTGATCATCCCTTCAAGATGTCTGTGCAATGAGGGGCTGTGGCTTTGATCACTACCTTGTTTGTGCTCAACTACAATTGAAACTCGAGCACATGAAGCAGACGCCATCCAAGTTTACAAATTTACATTTGAAAATTTGCGATAACGATATAACTGACGATATAATTTACACAAGATAAAATGCTTAACAACTCCACAACTTTATTAGTGCAAAAAAAACCCCATCAGTGTATTTTCACTTAAAAAAGCAGCTGTTTTTTATGTCCATTAAAAGTTATATAAACATTTAACAGTGCAAATGCAAATTCCTCGCTGACAGTGTAACCAAAAGGCATTTCCAGTAGAAACTGTCCGACATATCCTCAGCATAACCATGTATAATATCCACAAAACTTAAAAAGAGGTTATACACAACACAATACAGTAATATTATGGTGAAGCACAGTATGTATCACTCCGCCAGGCCCCTGACTATGATAGCCATAATGCTCCCACAATCCATCAAGCTGTGCGGCTTCGTAGCTTAGCAATGTCGTACTAAAACATTTGACAGATTTTCGAGCGCTGTGTACGTCATAAATCGTTTCGGGGTCAGTAAGCACAACTAGAATTCATATGTAAGGCACACAGGATTATAAGGGGCACTGTCGATTTTCAGAAAAATCAAAGGATTGGTTTTAAGTGTGCCGTATTTTCCAAAAAACACAGTAATAACGACGGCCTGCTAGTATGCTCTACCAAACATTTTGCTTTGGTGTGTATCTGACGGACGAAAGCTAAACCAGTTCCACACCACTGAAGTTGCAGCGTTTTTACAAACCAACTCTGGTTCATCTGTTTCATTCAATGATCCGCTTTCTCCCTTCTCATTCTCCGTCGCCGCCATGCTTTTTCCACCATGTGCGTATGAAAACAAAGGCACTGCACATGCGCGTTTTACCCATATTCTATTGCAATATTTCATTTCCTTATCATTGCCTAACATTATACCGGTATTACCGTGAACGGTATGATATGGCCCAGCCCTAATTCCAACACGCCTTTTTGAATTGTTTTGCACTGCTGGCTGATTCAGACAATGTGGATAAAGAAGAGCAAAAAATTGCTAAGGCCATCCTTGAAAGTGCCCGCCTACTCTGTCCCCCAACCCGGCACCACACCCAGTTATGGATATCCGACAAACGTCTCGATCTGGTAGCAGAGCGCAAGAAAGGAGAACTGGTAGACCTTGAGCGTTACCGGCTGCTCAATCAAGAAGTATGCAGGATGATGAAGAGGGACCGGAAAGCTTACTGGAACCAAGTGGCTGAAGACCTGGAAGTGGCATCGTCGAGACATGACTACCCCACACTTTACTGCTCATTGCGTCGTCTAAGCAGCAAATCGAAGTCCACAAATGACAAGATCAAGAAGGCTGATGCTACCTTTGTGCGCTCAGTAACTGAACACCTGCATTGTTGGAAGGAATTCTTTGATGGCCTCTACAATAATGACATGCTGCAAGGCCGAACTGAAGTGCCTCCCGAAATCGACCCCCCCCCCCATGCACCAATGTCAGATGCCGAACCAACAATTGAAGAAGTTAAACATGCAGTCCATGCATGCTATCTTTGCCAAAAATGATGCTGGACCAAGTAACTGTGGAATCAATTAAAACAGCCTCCTTTCTCAACTTAATGGACTAATTCAACAGATCTAGAGAACAGATGAGATACCGAAAAGGTGGAGGAAGGTAATTACCATCTCACTTTACAAGAAAGGTGACACCCGAGAGTGCGAGAACTATCGTGGAATCAGCCTTCTTTCCATCACTATTGAGGTCTTAATGAAAATCGTTCAGTCATGCCTACAAAAGCATCATGAGCAGGCAAGCAGAGAAGAGCAAGCCAGCTTTCGACCTGGGCGCCGATGCTGTGATCAGATCATCGTTCTTCACCAGCTGATTGAGCGAAGGGTTCGATGTGGACAGTCGACAGTGATTGCCTTCATTGACCTAAGGTCTGCTTTCGATTGCATCAATCAGACTGCCCTGTGGAGAATGTTGGAAGCAGAACATGTCCCCAAGAAGATCTTTACCCTCCTCAAATCAGCCTATCACGGCTTGCCTTTTGATGTAGCAGAACCCCGCCCACCGGAGAGTGCATGATGCACCCAAGAAGACTTGGATCAAGCAATTTGAAGACTATCTTAAACAACGACGTCTAACACTCGAGCAAGCGAAGGTGAGGGCAAGAGACCACAAGGCCTTGATATGCATCGTTGATCAAGATGGAGACCCTACGGCACACACAGTGACATATATGGCTTCGTGGACAACCTCCCCTGCCAAGTTCCAGCTAGGGACAAAAGACCGAGAAGAAGAATCAAAGTATCACATGTAGTTCTCCCAAATCACCTGGATTATATCTATAGCAGCAAACAGCAGCCAATATACAAATCTTTGTCTGTGTTAATAAAGTTGGATCAGTTCAAACAGTTTGTTGCTCTGCTTGAAAGCAGCAGTTTTTCTAATGCACCACCTTCATGCTTCCTTCATATTTGAATCCCCCTGTAGATGCTGACAGGTAACCATGTCACACAGAGCTCAAGCCTTTGAATCCAGCTGTGACTGTTGATTTTCTATTGAATGGACTTTTTCAAATCCAGCTGTAGGCCTGTGTTTGTGAGCTCATTAACAGCTGTTTGTTTAGAGAGACGTGGTCCTCACAGGACAGCCACTACAAACATATGATTTTATAGAATATGATGCATTACTGCAGATTCAACACAATAGAAAGGATTTGAAATGAGCTCAGCCTTAAACATGTGCAGCAGTAATATTGATCCACAGACACTGATGGGAACATTTTTCTGCACAATAAGTACTTTGACTTTTCATACTTTATGTACAATTTGCCAGTACTGCAGTTTTGTGTGTAGTGAGGTGTTTTCATGGTGTTTTCTTGGTGCTTTTACTAAAGGAAGGCTTCTATCAAATTCTTCCACATGTTGTCAAACTGAGCTGTGTGATGAAGTGAGTGTGACAGAAACACTCAGACTGTGTTTCTCTGCTTCATCAAGTCAAATCTGGTCCTCAGAGACTGAATAAAGTCCTGTCCCACTAACAGCAGCTCCAACAGTCTGTTCACTGCTTTCTTCCTGTCAGTCTTCATCTTTCTGCTGCGTCTCCTCTTCACACTGACCACTTTCTATCTAACAGTGAGCTCCCAGTGAAGCAGCAGCATTCAGCCTGTTAGAGTCAACACAAATGTCTCCATCCAAGCTCATGTTGTGCTTTGTTGTCCTCTCAGTCCCCCAGGTGGAGGTGGATTCAGGGGTGGAGTTTGTCCAGCTGCCCTTAAACACCACACTTCACCTGCCTGAAGATGTTACAGTGGAGTGGAAGGATAACAATGCAAAGGTTCATGTGTATGAGAACGGCTCTGACCAGCCTGAAGAACAGCACCAGGTTTTCAGAGACCGAACGAAGATGAATGAAGACCTGCTGCAAACTGGAGACCTCAGTCTGACCCTGAAATACCCCACAGACTGGGACAACTGGACCTACACCTGCACCGTCTACAGCAGGAAGGGAAACATCCTGCTTAAGAGACAAGTGGAGCTGAAAGTCAGAGGTCAGTGCTGTAGATACAGGTCGAAGGTCCGAGGTCATGTAGGAGTTTATTCTCTAAAACCTTTTAGTTTGAATCTATTTTTAAGTTCATTCCAATAAAATAAATTCTTTGATGTTTTCATTTAAGAGCAAAATTGTCAGGCCGAGCCACTGTGTGTTGAAATGAACAAACTAAAAAGACCATTAAAAGTGGAGTTGAAATGATCCTGACTTCAAAATAAAAGCCTCTGGCATGAGTTGAGTTTGGATCAAATCAATAGTTTTGTTAGTTTAGTCCAAACCAATGTAAATGTATAAATATCAATAGTTTTAAAGCTGCTGAGATCATTCAAACACTTTGATCCAGTCATTTGGATGTTGTCAAATGTCAACCAACCAACACAGGTTCCACAGTCAGAGTCAAAGTGGAGTTCTAGCATGGACGTGACGCTCCAAGAAGCTTCAGACAGACAGTGTTCTCCAAAAGTTCTGCTCTAAAAGGAAACTTTGAGCTGGCTCTGTGATTGTTGTAGTCAGAAGGATGGAGGCTGGATCTTTGATGAGTGCTTGCACACAGGCTGTCTTTAAGTATTCTGGGACACAGCCAGAGGACAGACGAGTGTTCATTATTGGAAGCAGCCGAGGGGCAGGGACATCCCAAACTTCACTCAGCAACTTTGGAGGAATCATATCTACACAGCTTGATGAGCGTTTCCTCACTCGATTCCATAATCTGATGAAAACTTGCAGGATTTCAAAGACGGTCCACTGAGCTCCAAAGAGCTCCAAAGGGCTGTGCTTATTAGAATGAATTAAAGGAGAGAAATTACTTTACATTAGCAAGAAGCACGTTGATGTTCAAAACATCAGAGTTCACAGACTAGACAGTCCTCTCCAGATTTCATCATGTTTCTGTTCAAAACAACAAGTAACAAAGAGTCAATGTACAGAGATGAGGTTCAGCAGCTGGTGTTTTGGTGCAGCCAAAACAACCTGTCACTGAATGTGGACAAAACCAAGGAGAGAATCGTCGACTTTAGGAATGGTAAATTGCCTGTACTTGTATAGCGCTTTTGCAAAGACATGCACCACTCATACACCACTCAGCACCCACGGTTCGACAGTAGAGACTGTTAACAGCACCAAGTTCCTGGGAGTTCACATTTCAGACGACCTCACCTAGACCATCAACACCACCTCCATCACCAAAAAGGCCAAGAACTTCAAGTAAAGAGTTTTCCAAAAAGTTGATTCTGTTCATCTGGACGTAGCGTTTTGTGGGAGAAACGTTTCGTCACACGTCCAAGTGACTTCTTCAGTCTCAGCTGACTGCAGGTTTCCCCAATCTTATAAACAGTACATTTGCATAATGACTGAAACCAGCCCACTGAAGGAACAATGGAAGGAAAGAGGAAAGAGGTTCAACTCTTTTTAAGAAGGCTTCAAGGCATCCAAGAAAGTCCAGCAAGTGCCAGGATCGTCTCCTAAAGAGGATTCAGCTGTGGGATCGGAGTGCCAACAGTGCAGAGCTTGCTCAGGAATGGCAGCAGGCAGGTGTGAGCGCATCTGCACGCACAGTGAGGCAAAGACTTTTGGAAGATGGCCTGGTGTCAAGAAGGGAAGCAAAGAAGCCACTTCTCTCTAAAGAAAGCATCAGGGACAGATTGATCTTCTGCAGAAAGCATGGTGAATGGACTGCTGAGGACTGGGGCAAAGTCATATTCTCCAATGAAACTCAGATTGTTTGGGGCATCTGGAACAAGGCTTGTCTGGAGAAGAAAAAGTGAGTGCTACCATCAGTCCTGTGTCATGCCAACAGTAAAGCATCCTGAGACCATTCATGTGTGGGGTTGCTTCTCATCCAAGGGAGTGAGCTCACTCACAATTTTGCCCAAAAACACAGCCATGAATAAAGAATCGTACCAACACAACCTCCAACAGCAACTTCTTCCAACAATCCAACAACAGTTTGGTGAAGAACAAAGCATTTTCCAGCACGATGGAGAACCGTGCCATAAGGCAAAAGTGATAACTAAGTAGCTCGGGGAACAAAACGTTGAAATTTTGGGTCCATGGCCTGGAAACTCCCCAGATCTTAATCCCATTGAGAATTTGTGGTCAATCATCAAGAGGCGGGTGGACAAACAAAAACCCACTAATTCTAAGAAACTCCAAGAAGTGATCATGACAGAATGGGTTAATATCAGTCAGGATTTGGCCCAGAAGTTTAGAGCATGCCCAGTCAAATTGCAGAGGTCCTGAAAAAGAAGGGCCAACACTGCAAATACTGACTCTTTACATAAACGTCATGTAATTGCCAATTAAAGCCTTTGAAACGTATGAAGTACTTGTCATTATATTTCAGTACATCACAGAAAAAAATGACACAAAGATCTAAAAGCAGTTTAGCAGCAAACTTTGTGAAAACTAATATTTGTGTCATTCTCAAAACTTTTTCCACGACAGTGTATACCCCCTTTACCCCAGTCTTTATGTTTATTCATGTTCTTTCTCTTACTGTATTTGTTGTTGTTGTTTTGCACTGAATGTAACTGGAGCCTCGTCATCTTGTCTCTCTATGTACTGTACTGTGTATAGCAGAGATGATAGTAAAGTTTACTTTGACTTTGACTTGACAAACATAAATTCCAGTTTGAGGAAGTGGGAGCGCTGTTTGGAGTCCGGTTGGTGCCCATGTGGATAAGGATGGTGTCGGCCTCCGGACGGGATCGTATTCTGCCAGGAAACTTGTCTAAAACGTCCCAGAGCGTCGGGCCGGGAAAAGACAGAGCGCACGCCTCCTTTATTGTGAAATTCCTCACCATGGTAACTGAACACAGCAGCTGGTCTGCAGCAGGTCATGTTCAGAGTTTGAGGCTCAAAGTGTCCCATTTTCACTGATTGTTTCCCGACGACATGCTTCACGTGTGATATGGATCCTCTGCTGAAGGAATCTGCTTTCTATCCACAACCTGTTGATCCGTGTCTGACTAACAGCAGCGCAGGAAGCCCTGCAGTTACAGAGAAACTGTCTGAGTCGCATTGTTGCTGCAGTTTACCTGCAACTGCTGTGAAGAAAAAGTCTCCATGTGTTTGTGTTTGGTCCTAATCTGCTGCCTGTCTGTTTGACATGCTGGATTTCCAGCTGATCGATGACAGATTAGAAACTGATCAGTCTATTGATCACACAATATTCCATCAATAGAATTGATTTGACTTTGATTTGTGTAACAAAGTGATTTCCACGTCTCCTTCATGATGTGACAGTGTCAGAGGTGAATGCACTTGTAGAGTATCATGTTTTTATGGCTCACATTTAAAGTGTTGCAGCTCTAATGTACAGCTGTCATATTAGAAATAGAAGCAGCTCTGATTTTAGTGCTCAAAGAAATCTATGAAGTGATGAATTCACACATGAACAGTTTTCTGCAGCGTTCCTCTCGGCCTTATTTGCAGCTCCACTCTTGTTTTTGCTCTAATAATTATTTCTCTCCATGAGCTGTTTCTCTGCCTGAAGGAGGCGCCACTCCATCGCTTCATTTAGTGCAGAACAAGAGTCACATGATGCTCTGAACACCAATCACACTTTGTACAGCTCATGTTGTGTTTGTTGTCCTCTCAGTGTGTCAGGTGGAGGTGGAGGAGGGGGCGGAGTCTGTCCAGCTGCCCTTCAAAACCACACAAAACCTGCCTGAAGATGCTGAAGTTGTGTGGATATGTAAAGAACCTGAATACAGGAAGGTCCACGTGTATAAGAACGGCTCTCACAAACAGCACCAGGTTTACAGAGACCGAACGAAGATGAATGAAGACCTGCTGAAAACTGGAGACCTCAGTCTGACCCTGAAACAGCCCACAGAGAGAGACAGTGGAGAATATGTGTGTGATGTCTGGAGGAACGGACGGGTTAGATTCAAAACAGTGCAGCTCAAAGTTAAAGGTTTGTTTGTGTGTGTGTGTGTGTGTGTGTGTGTGTGTGTGTGTGTGTGTGTGTGTGTGTGTGTGTGTGTGTGTGTGTCTCTGACTGTCTTGTGTCTCCTCTGCAGGGAGAGTTCAGGTCCAGGATCAAACAGGGGACATCAGGAACAGAAGCAGCTCCATTGATCCGACTCCTCTGATGGCTGATCAATCAGTTTGATCTGTGTGTTCTTTGATTATTGATCAGTGATGTCAGAGTGGAGTCAGTGTGATGTTGTTGTTGTGTGTTTGAGACTTTTAGTGTCCATGAAGGTCTCTGCTGCCGTAGATCCTCTGAACTGTGACAGAGGTCTCACTCTGGAGGAAACTCTCAGCACTTTCCAGCAGCTCCTCCATCATGGAGGACGTTCCCTCACTGTAACAGGTGGAGGAGAGGAAGCACAGGTGGATCCTCTGAGGAAGAGGAGCGTCCTACAAACCACACGATCACATGACCAGAGGGGCGTGGGCTTCAGTGGTACTAATAAAGGAACAGTGCACATGTTCCACTTTGAGACGGCACACTAACAGACCACCACTACCCAGTTTATTACTGGCTAATGTGCAGTCTCTGGAGAAAAAGCTGTGCGAGCTTCGGGCAGAGATCTCGTTCAAGCGAGAGATGCAGAACTGCTGCGTGATCTGCCTCACAGAAACCCTTTCTATCGGACAAGGTACCAGACTCCGCAATACAACTACCGGGGTTCTATTTGCACCGCAAGGGAAGGTCACAGGATCTTACTGGGAAAAGCAGAGGCGGTGGTGTGTGTTTCATGATCAACAATAGCTGGTGTGATTATGCGAACGTGCACCCAGTTAAATCCTTCTGCTCACCGGACCTGGAGTACCTGATGATTAAGTGCCGGCCATTCTGGCTACCAAGGGAATTTACAGCAGTGATTATTACGGCTGTTTACATTCCCCCACAAGCCGACACTGACCGAGCACTCAGGGAACTGTACAGCGCGATCAGCAGTGAGGAAACCGCACACCCAGAGGCGGCGTTTATCACGACCGGGGACTTTAACAAAGGAAACCTGAAGAAAGTTTCACCAAAACTCCACCAACACATCCATTTCAACACTCGTGGATAGTGATGCGCGAATCATGAACGAATCGTTCAATACTCGAGAATCACTTTACTGACTCATGAATCATGATTCACAAGCCCAACTGACTCACTGACTCATCCCTGTTGTTGTTAGCAGCAATGTATCTAGCTTATAATTAAAATTGTGGAGAAAAACACAACATCCAGTATCGAAACAAAAAAATTTCTGCTCTTAACTGGAAGAAAAAACCCTGAGTAGAAGCTCACATCAAGAAAATAGCTCCTCGGTTCACAGTAGCATCGCTCTGCTAACATGCTAACAGCACATTTGAGCTACTCATCCCCCTCCCTCCTGTGCTGAATCGTAAGCGTAAGCGAATCACTCACTCACTCACTCACCCCCTCCCTCCTGGCTCACAGCTTCTTCTTCTTCTTGGTTGGCAACCAATGTTAAGGCGCATTACCGCCCCCTGGCTCACAGCTCAGTGGACGTTTAGATGAGAAAATATATATTTGACACATTTAAGGAAAATACTGATAAAATAAAAATAAACAAAATAAATGTTTATTAAGCAATTTTGATAGGAAATTGCTTAATTTTAGAAATGTTTTTGCTCTTTTTTGCTCTATAAAATAGTTGTTTTCTTTTAGAATCATTCATCTTAGCAGTAGGATTTACATGAAAAGAGAAACAAATTAAGTTTGAGTGAAAATGTACATTTTTTGCACTCTCTGGTCAACTGACTCAGTGAATCAAATGACTCAAAAAAATCGATTCACTTTGGTGAGTGACTCATTAAAACTCGATTCAGTTAAAAGAATCAAATTTACCATCACTACTCGTGGAGACCGGCTACTTGACCACTGCTACATTTCCTTCCAGGATGCGTACGAAGCCCTCCCCCACACCTCATTCGGCCAATCAGACCACCGCTCCATCCTGCTCCTGCCCGCCTACAGGCAAAAGCTGAAACATGAAGCTCCAACGCTGAGGGCGGTGCACCGTTGGTTGGACCAATCAGTGTCCACGCTGCGGGAGTGTTTTGATCACGAGGACTGGGAATGGTTTCATGTGGCTGCTAATGACATTGATGAGTACACAGACTCAGTCTGCGGCACATGGGCACGGCACTGGCGGCAAGGAGCGCCGCTTTTGCCTCCGCGAACACATCGGATTACAAACATGCACATTACCAACTCCAGAAGACAATCAAAGCAGCCAAACGTGAGTACAGGGACAGGGTGGAGCAACAGTTTGACAACCCTCGGAGTATGTGGCAGACTGGGGGACATCTCGGGCCCTCCAAGGTTTGGAGGCCTATCTCCACCCACCACCACTTCCCCTGCCGGTGGCGGACTCCCTCAGGTATCGGTGCGTTGGTGGTTCTTTGTATCTGGGGGTGGGCGTCCGGGTACACACCGGCTCACTCCTTGGCGGCCGCTTATTGGGGCTCGCTCGGGCCACTTTGGAGGTGGGGTGCCCCCGGCCTCTCGGCCTGGGGCTCGGTCACTCAGGCACAGCTGGCTGCCGGCGGAGCTCACGGGCGCGTCACTGCAACTCCCCCTGGCTTCTGCTCCGCGGCTGCTGAATGAGCTCTCATCTGGGACTCTCCTTAGCTCTTACTGGGACAGTGGCGCGGCTGCCCCTCTGTGGGTCTTCCTTGGTCTCTTGTGTTCTGGGGGCCTCTGGATGTCTGGAGTTTTGATCTCCTCCATACCTGCTTGATACCATAGAGGACAGGGCTGTGGCTCCCCACACTCTCTAGCAGATCATTACATGGAGAAACCTTTGGAATGCAAGCATGCTGATCCACACAGGTATGCACACAGGTGTACACATGGGTATTCACAGATGCGGACTACAGCTTTCTTGGCTGCTGCCTCAAAGCACACTGTGCGCTGTCTATCTTGCGTGCTGCACAATATCGTTTATTATTTAGTAACTATTGATATCTATGACTAGCTAGTTTATTGTGATGGTGCTTTTTTTTTTATTATTATGTTGCTCTTTGTTGTTTGCTGTCTCCCCTGTTTTTTTTGTTTTTCTTTCTCTCCATACAGGTGACCCAGGAGTTTTTTTTTTTTTTTTTTTTTCTCTCTTCCCCCCCTTCTCACCGTCTCTTCTCCCCTTTGGTTTTCTTTCTTCCTCTCCCCCTCTTTCTTTCATTCTTTCCCCCTGTCCTATTAAAAAAAAAAAAAAAAAGGATGACAAAGGATGAACTGAAGCTCCGCCATCACGTGATGTCACATGCTGCTGTTTCTGATGTCACTTCCAGAAAAAAAAAAAAAAAAAAAATACTAAATGTAGCACCCAACTCAAGTAGCTCTGGATTAACCCTCGGTTAAGATGGTGATAGTACTCTGAGCGGGGCCCTGGGTACGTTACTTATTTTATTGGTAAACAGGAGAAACGATAGCTAACCAGTTTTAACCTTTGTACTTAGAAATCTTAATGTTGGCGGTGCCTCCACTTAGTGAAAATAAGGAGTTCTGTCTAATCTTCACTAAGAATAATGAATTTATCTAACATGTTAAACCTCTCTTTTACCTTTTTAGTAACCCTTATCACTTATAAACTCTGTAAATCATAAATATGACACAACACAAAACTTTAAATTCAAAATGTAAGATTTAGTCAAAACAAAGTATGATTTAAATAAAAATAAAAAATACAATATTCCCAGTTCTGAAGTGTTTCCTTACAATTCAATTGGATGGTTTTTTCCTCTTCACAATTCACAGTCAATGTTTTGGAAACAACACATTTATCCAAGATATTCCCCTTTTAAGTTCAGTTCAAATTTGTAACCTTTTAGAGCTCATTTACTGAAACCGTTGCAGGCCTGATCGTTGCTCGGGCTCGTTGGGCCAGAAAACACACAAATGGCCGCTTCGCTTGATAAACAAGCAGAAAACAAAACGCACGTGCTCGTGGCTACTCACAAATCCTTCGGGCTAAGTGCGAGGACAAGCTGAGGGGCAGGCTCGGTTTGTGACCATGCGGCCTCCACTCGGCAACGTGGTCGGAATTAGCGGCATACATGGGCTGCTGAGCACACTGGGACAAACCCACGGAAATCCTATCCACAGCAGAAGGGTCCAGAGAATTCCTCTCGGTCCACTGTGCATTAGAGATTACTATTTAGTTCCATAGAGTAATCTGTAGCTTACATACTCAGCATACATAGCTAATAGGGGTGCAATGATATTCGTATCGATATTGAACCGTTCGATACAGTGCTTTCGGTTCGGTACGCATATGTATCGAACAATACAACATTTGTAATTTATTTTATCAACTTTCCTTCCGACGATGCTGTCTGTGTTGAGCGCTCAGTGAATCTGCGTTCGACTACTCCGCCTAGGCTGCACTGTCGAGCGCAGATCCACTGAGCACTCAACACAGACAGCATAGTCAGAAGGAAGAGCGCAGGGCAAGCTAGCAAGACACATGGACCTCCCCCACCCTCATTCAGATCTGGCGTTTGGAATTATTTTGGTTTTCATGTGACGTATGACCCTGAAGGTAAGCGAGTCATGGACTAAAGTAAAACAGTATGTTGGATGTGCCATGCAATGCTCAATTACATGGGTGGGAACTAGTGTGTTAGCGCAGTTAGCTCGTTAACGTGTTGGCCGTCTAGCCCCACACACGGGGCGATCGGCGGTAGCTCGTTAACGGAGATTTGCCGTGTTGTGGCGTTAAGGTCATTTCAACGAGATTAACCTGAAAGCACTAGTGGGAACACAACGAATATGACTGCACATTTACGCAGACATCATCCTAGTGCAAAGACCAAAACAACAAGCATGCTACTAACTTTAGCCGAGTCATTTAGACAGCTGTTAGCACATGATTCTCCTTATGCTGCTGAGAATATAGCCCAGAAGAAGCGGATAGTATAGCTTTTATTTTGGAAAGAGACATTTCTCTGTAATAAACTCTCTTTTCCAAAGATGAGTGATTCCTCAATCAGATACAGGGCTCGCAATATCGCTAGCCCGACGTCCCGGAGCTAGCGATTTTTTTCAGTCGGGCTACCAAAATCTATCTCTGCCCTGCCCGTCGGGCTATTGTAGGAAAAATATATGTCAATGCTTTTGCATTCTTTCAGAAATGTAGCTGGGTAATTATGTCATTGGCATCGGTGAGCCACTGTCAATATGTGACATATTGAAATCGTGTTTGAATTTGCGCTTGTTTTTTTGCTTTCACTTTGCAATCGTGCGAACTGTGTATAGAGAGCGACAGCACTGATCTGTGAGTGATGATAATTTGTGCACCAATTCCTCTGACATCGTCTTATTAATCGTTAGCTTACTATGCAAACATGACAAGTGAAATCTCCCGCAGCTTAAACATGTGAGAGGTTGATCGCGCAGAGAATCGCTGAGCTTATGTGAGTCCGTGTGTAAAAGCATTTCAGTTCTGCTGAGCCAAATAAGACAGGTCAGGGTGAAGAAGTGACAGCCAAAGAAAAGCTTACCACAAAACGGAGAAGTTATGACAAATCAGACTATAAGGCAAAAAGAAAGTGCAGCTTTATGGTTTCATGGACAAAAGAATTTCTGTGGCTGCAATATGACGAGCTATATAACCAGGGCTGCACATAAGTGGTCCGCAGGTGCGCATTCGCTGTCAAAATAAAAAACACGCACAAGGGTTAGGGTTAAATTTAAAAACTGTACTTTTGAGTTAAAATATATATTTATAATTTTAATAAATGACAAATTAAAAAGGCATGAACATTTTTTTTGTATCGAAAAAATATCGAACCGTGACACCAAAGTATCGAACCGAACCGTGAATTTTGTGTATCGTTGCACCCCTAATAGCTAATACAGGCTCTAAAATGCTAACATGCTAACTCGCGATTAACATCATACATTTTAAGTACTTATACATTCCGTTTAAGCTCAATGCTAACTCCACATTCAGTACTCACTCATCACAGGGCAAAACAGTCCATAACAGGAACGTAGACTCTGCATCCACGGCTATTGTTTTGACTATTCTCCCGTTAGCTCTGGTACACAACCTCCTCCGGTAACGTGCTGCTGCCGACTCTCACTAGCTTAGTTTTTCTTTTCTTCGCCTCACTTAGATCCCGCCTTCCTTACGTCTGATTGGACAATAGGTTTACATCAACCAATGGGATAAAAACAAATACAAGATTGACAACCCAAAATGAGCTTGTAAAACAACTTGAAGCAAATATAAAGTTTTCCTTGTTTTACATTAGATAACAAACCTTTGGGTTTCTTGTAACTTTAACTCCATGAACACTTAAATTATAATTGACTTCTATTTATTGTGATTTTAAACACATTTTTAATGCATTTGAACTCTTGTTTTGTTTTTTTAAACACATATGAAATATTTACAATAAAGTTTTTACATGACAATATTTATATCCTTTTAACCTGTAGTGTCTAAAATAGATATTTGAGACCAGGCTACATAAACAATATATATAACTTATATAAACGTATATATAACTTAATATTGCACACATGCAAAATCATATATACATATATATATATATATATATATATATATATATATATATATATATATATATATATATATATATATATATATATATATATATATATTTCCTTTGCAGCAAAGGACAAACCACTGTAAGTTTTCAACTTTTTTACTAACGCTGGTTTTTACCCTTTAATTCATCCATTCTTCCATCATTCTGACTCAGGAAAACATTTGCAAGCTTTTAATGGGGATAAGTCGATTATATAAAAAGGCTTTTTCTAAATGTGTTTCACCCATTTCTCCAAAAATTAAGAAAATGCATGTAAAGTTGATTTATTATATTTACCCCGTTTTAGTACTTCTTAAAACAAGACTCAAAGTTGAGGTGGACCTGTGTTACTTTTGTGATTGAGCTTGTGAAACATTTCAACTCTTGTTTTTTTCTTGAACTGATTCAACCAAATTTTGGTTAGACATACACAGCTGTGTAACGCTGAAGTTTGACAGCATCCCTCATTTTGATATCTTTGTCCACATGAAACCTTCTGAAGCTTATATTTTAAAAAAGGCTTCATTACTCGAGGTTTTCCAACATAGTCCTCTTTGGTGACATCTGGTGGACAGAATGTGAACAGCAGCTTGAATCTACAAAGAAGATGAACGGCTTCATCACGACTGCCCACTCTGTAGAGCTGTGACACGTGACAGTTCTAAACAATTAAAATTGGCATGTGAATGAATGAAGTCTTTATTTGTCACTTGCACTTGCCTACAGGTGAAATTGGACCTTTTCTGACCATATATGCAATACAAAAACATCACATTGTCTATTTGATTAATAATTTCAGTGTTAAACGTTTACCCTGGTGTGTTCTCCCTTTGCTTGTGACTTCACGATATTTGAAAACATACCAGATAGAAAAAATATTTAACCATCAACCCATCTCAGAGGAAGAGGAAGTTTGTTCCAGTCTGAGCGTCTGTCCAGTGTGAGGCCTGTGATTGGTTGACTGTTAGGAAGCAACAGTGACTTCCTGTTTTGTCCCTCAGCTGCTGACTCAGCTCAGTTCACCCATCCTCACACTGCTCTGTGGTGCTGAAGCACCAACATCCTGCCTGGAGGGAAGGTACCCCACAGCAGGGGAAGAAATAATGAAGAGAGTGCACCTGATGTGGTAACTAGGACATCAAGCTTTAGTATGCTTCTTCGCCCTTAGACTATGTTACTGTTTATCATCCTTACTTGGTATATTTTCAGTTAAACCTCAGGTAGTTTAAGTATTTATGAACTAAACAGTCTCAATTTTGCTAGATTATGTTGTGAGATTTAATTTCAGTCTTTGTGATTTAGAGAGCAGTAAATGTCACTGTTGAATGAGTCCTTTGACTTCACTCCTTTTTTATGAGATTTGCCTAAAAGGATGTGATTTTCTGATTTCTTCTCATGTTTGATGCTCTTATTAGACACTACACTGTCTCCAGGTTTGAAGGTTCCTGCTGGTGGACCAGCTCTGATGTGCTTAAATAAACTGAAGTTTGTACAGTCAGATTATCTTTGTAGGTTTTATGAGCCTTTGATCAAATAACAGTCTGCATGTCTCTGACCAAGAAGGAGGCAAACTCTCTGCTGTAGTCACAGAACAACATGTAAACAACAGAACTTGGTGACAGGAAACAGGGAAACATCTTCCTTCACTGAGGTCACAGCAGAGTCTTTAACTTTCCCATCACACCACTGGTGGAGTCTCATCCCAGCCGGATGTTTGGTACCACGAGTAAAGACCCAACATCTCCAGCGTGACCTCTGTTTAAGGCTTTTATGCTGAAACATTTTTTTAAGGGTAAACGCACCCGTGCCATGAAGATAAAGACACATAAACATGTGACCTGGAGTTTTTGAGCTTTGCTTTAATCTGTGGTTAACCACAATAATCCTGAAGCCAGCTTAATGTGTTTTAAAACTGAGGAACAAAAAAGGAGAAGAAGATTAAACGCAGAAAACAGGAAGTAAGAAAGAGTCAAGATGTGACTGTTCACACTTTTATGTGTTCGATCATCTGAGAAATAAAACGAAAATCTTTGCCTCGGGCATTATGTGAAACTTCTGAAACCTTTAAATTTACTGAAGCAAATGTTGAAGCGCGAGTAAGAACAAGAGATGCACCAGTATCATTGTCTTCCTCACTAACTTCAGTGAAACCAGTAAATCTGTTTGTACAGAAGAAGAGTTTGTTCCTCTGTGTCAGCTTTATTTGACTCCTGTGAGCTCCTTAATGTAAAGCCTGTTGCTGATGCTGTGTGAACTCCAACGTCTGAAATCAGCAGCTGTTTCACTTAAGGCACATGTGACCAAATTAACACACATACCTCAATCTCCTCCCAGCATGCACTGGAGGCCTGTAGGCTGTCAGATATGGGATTAGGGTTATTCTCTGCATTCATGAAGGTGTTTAATGTTTTATGCTATGATATCCACACATTGCTTAGCTGGAACAATAAAACTCCTGCTCTGACTTCCTTTTTTAAAAATATCTTTAGACATGAACAGAAGAAACTGATGCACCTATTAAAGCACCAGAGTTGCAAAAAATCATTTTCTTGAGTGAGTGCAGTAAGATGTTTCTTCTGGTTTTGTTCTGTATTTGCAGTAATGGCCTTCTCTGTGGTTCACACATAGAGACGTCTTTTTGGAAATGGA
Source organism: Rhamphochromis sp. 'chilingali' (assembly GCF_963969265.1). Lineage (NCBI taxonomy): Eukaryota > Metazoa > Chordata > Actinopteri > Cichliformes > Cichlidae > Rhamphochromis > Rhamphochromis sp. 'chilingali'. The sequence continues at coordinate 67,918,558 of NC_137929.1, read as the reverse complement.
AGTTATTGTCTTTCTGCGTCAGCTGATAGAGTCATGTGATGGAGTCATGTGACGCAGTTCATTTGAGTCAGCAGCAAATTAGCAGGATTCATTTACAGCAGGATGAAGATGTTTCTACTGTCTCTGCTACTTGTGAACGGTACTGTTACCTTCAATTATTAGTATTATCATTAATGATGATTTTACTCTATTTTACATGAGGCGAATGATCTTACTGTCATTTTTATAAAATGTTGATTGTGATACGTAGAATTTATAATCTGTTATATATTTTAAACCATAAACTATTGTTACACAAATTATTTCAAGTAAAATGGAAACAATGGGGATGATTGATTTCATTAATATAGTTCATGGCTTGTTGCTTAATGGCTTATTATGTGTTTTCATTAAGAAGTTATGAGGGTTAAAACATTTGTTTAATGCTCTAAATCTGGAATGTGGCAACTTTGAGTTCTGGCGCACCAAAACTAGCACAGAGTGGATCTGGTTTAATGCCGCAGGACTTAAGACATAGTAGAGAAATCAGAGTGTGTCCAGTGAAGGACTGGACCAGTACATGTGAAGCAATGTACCAGGAGCAGCTCTACACCTTCTACAGGTTGGGTCCACCTCTGCATATATGCACACCAACTTAGCCCTGGACCAGTGCTCCCCATGATCTTAAATTGAATAAGCATGTTTCGAACACACACTGATATATTGTAGACTTGGCCAAGGATAGAATGCCGCAGTTGATCTCTGATATGAATGTTAAGGTCTTTTTCTAATTTAGTCTTAATGAAAGCTACTGGAGAACATTGTAAATTGTAAATGAAATAGTAAAGAACTGATGTTCGTTTGAGAATTAAAAAATCATCTACAGGATCGTCTGTTTTGAGGGAATCGTACTGTCACTGTCTGCACATAGTGTGTGACCTGTAAAAAGCAAAAACACTGAAGAGCAGCAGTGCCAACACTTGCAAATTGTCCATCTACACATAAGTCTGCAAAGGATTTTAGACCCTTTCTGTGCCAGATGTGGAACACCGTCACTGAAGGAAAAAACAATTCATTTGCTCCAATTGGGCCTTGAAGTGAAAAAGCCTGGTGGCCAATGCTCTTCCTAAACTGGGACCAAATTCTAAGAGGTTGATGGACTACTCTATTATTACTAGGCAAGAGAAAGGGATAAGCCTAAAGTCACAGGTAAAGAAACCATGATGACCCAAACTGGTGATGACAGTTCAAGATTGTAGCGTCACCAATATAATGCATCATAAAACAGAGTAATAGCCCATTCCTGATATTTGTGGCCCAATGGTAGTACTGGAAATTGGAAAGGGCTAAGCCTCCCACCGGCTTGGGTCTTTGAAGAAGAGCTTTCCTCAGTTTTAGATGTTTACCATTCCAAATAAATAATTGATTAAGAAAACCAGAGATTTAAAAAAGGGTTTGAGAATTAGGACTGGAAGGCATTCAAATACATGTAGAAATGTTGGTAGTAGCATCATTTTTACACTGTGTCAAATCCCCAACTCTTTGACCTTCAGGCTGAAGGAAGAACAACACTCGGTGTTTAATGCTGAATCAACAATCTCTTTAATCCATACACTTCTCATTATTCCATACAAACTCTTTAAGCATTACAAACGTCTGGACGGAAGATATGCACAGGAGGGTGTCTGGCAAACTCTCGAAGTGTCCACGTGACCATTTCTCACATTCTTATAGCTTTGGCCCCTCCTCCAAACTCAGCACTCACATTCTCTCTCTCTCTCAGTGAGCCTAAGTCATGACCTTGGCTTCCTGTTTTTCTCCTCCTGTATGTTCTGTTCTCTTTGTAATCAGAAAAGCAAGGCCATGATGCTCTGCAAACAGTATTTCTTATAAATCAGCAGTATAATGCATCATAAAACAGTGCAATATCCCATTCCTTTTTTTCCCAGAATAAACAATCAGTTACAATCAAACAATCAATCTGCTGGTCCCTCTCTAGTCTGATCAACAGTGTTTCAGTAACTTTCCACTAGAAGATGCTCCCCTGTTATCTACTTTCTCCCAGGCAAGCGTGGGCGAGAGTCTACAGCCTTCTACCCTCCAAGGACACGTAGTCTAATGCCTTTATTTTCAGGCCTGTGTCCACTTAATACTACACTATATGGTTATATGGCATTTTAGTCAATATAAAGCATAGAATTGAGGCACTTCAAATATTTCCACAACTGTTAATCCTGCCCATTAAAGACAAACATGATGGCGTAGAGCCTAAAATGGTAAGAATAGGGACAATTAGTTAATACTGAAGCAGACCATGTTTTTTTTTTTTTAATAAAAGTCTGTAAAAAATCAATTTGGGCCTGGAGATTTCCTGGATTTTCTCATTATTATTATTATTAATATTATTATTATTTTATTTATTTATTAACTGTTTTAAACTTCAGCCTTGTCTTGACCAAGTTACTGACCAATTACAAGTAGGTTGCAAGCAAATGATTTAATGAATGCTGAGATGGTGTTAATCATATACTATGATCTTCACAGTCACCTAACCCAGCTCAAACTCTGAGACATTTTAGACCAACCAGCATTAAATAAGAGGATGTCTTGGGTAGGAATGATTTTTACATTCTCCAGGAGGATAACAGGAATGTGACGAATGTATGCAGAGGAGACTGATGGAGGATCAACACTTGCTGGTTTTGCTGTCATTTGTTTTATTTAATGGTCAATGTTATATTCCCAGTGCTGCAGGCTTGTCAAATCTAAAACCATTATTTGAATACAGTCAAGCAGTTTGAGTTTGATTTTACCGGTTACAATGACATTAAAGGCATTAACTTCAGTCTTGGAACCTGAAATGAATCTGTATGTTTCCCTGGTTGAACTGGTGCACTCAGACTGGACTATTCCCATTTCCCTCACAGAGTGCAGATTTTTCAGAGAAGTTCGACATGTGCTGATTGAATGCTCTTTGATTTCAGTATCTCAAATCAAATCAAATCAAATCAAATCACTTTTATTGTCACATCACATGTGCAGGCACACTGGCACAGCACATGCGAGTGAAATTCTTGTGTGCGAGCCCCACAAGCAACAGAGATGTGCAAACACAACAACACAAACGAGCAAAATACAAGAATGGCCAACCTGAAACTAATAAATATATGTACAATATATAATAGTGTATGCATTTCTGGATGTGTATACCAAATATTGTCCTACGTGTGTGTGTTTGTGTGTGTGTGTTTGTGTGTGTGTGTGTGTGTGTGTGTGTGTGTGTGTGTGTGTGTGTGTATACACATTTTTACAAATTAAATAGTAAAAAAATAAAATAAAATAATAATAATAATAATAAAATATATAAAATATACAGAGTTGAATATGTGCAAAACAAGTGGCATTTATATACAGTGTGGAGTGCATAATGTTGAAAAAATCTCTTGTCCTTATAAATAAGTTACCTGCACTCCTGCAAACAACCTCAAAATATGAAGCTAATTTGTGTTTTTCTATGTGCTCACAGTTTCCCAGGCTGTGGTGGTGGAGGTGAATGAGGGGAAAATGTTTGTCCTATTACCCTGCCAGTACTCAAGAGTCATATTTAAGAACCCCACAGTGATGTGGACTCGCAATGATCTTAATCCCAAAACTGTCCACCGACAACGAGAAGGAGGAGATGATCTTAGAGAACAAAACCAGCGTTACAGCGAGCGCACATCGATGAGACCTGATGCTCTGGACTCTGGAGACTTCAGCCTCACTCTGAGAAAACCAGCAGAGTCTCACAGTGGAAAATACACCTGCTCCATCACTGATGGAGAAGAACTGATAGTGAGACACATATGGCTGCAAGTGAAAGGTAATAAATAAATGACAGCTGCTGTAACCACAGATCAAAGACTAATGCCAGACTCAGGCCCAGGTTAAAATATGTTGGATGATATTAATTTTCTGTTGTTTTTTCCCAGCAGGATCTGTGTTCGTGGAGAGGTTTATGACAACTTTATTCTGTGTTGTGGTCATCCTTGTTTGCATAGCGTATGTCTACGGTGCTCTCAGGAGTGAAGCATTACAGCACAGAGCAGAGAAGTAATGTGAGTCTGTGTCTTGCTGTGTTGTTCTTTTGTATGACTGCATTCATGTTTAGGGGTTTAGCCGAACAGACACATGTTCTGCTGCTTTCCTCTCCGTTCTTTAGGAAATGTAAGAGGAGAAGCTTGCTCTGCTCCACAGCTGACCTGCCTCAGGAAACTACAGTGGACTGGAGGTGCTCAAACTACAAACATGGCTGTCCACATCTGATGGTTTAACTGGCATGCTAAAAACAGCCAAAGTGAAAATGATTCAGATCTGTTAACCTAAATATATAACTGCTGTTTAGATTGAGGTCAGAGGTCCTTAATACTGGATATTACACTCTGGACAGGACACACACACCAAACTGTCTGTTTTCTGTGTTGTACTGATGTTAAGCTGTTTTCTAGCAGGGCAGTTTTTCCTTTTTGACTCTGCTGGTGACCATCGGGGGCACGCTTTAAAAACTCAAAATCTTACCAAGTATGTTTGTCTTATTTCTTGTGAAAAAAAAGTCATGACACTTAAAATAAGACAAAAGCAGCTAAAGAGTAATATTTCAGTAAGATATGTGAACTTATTAGCCAGTGAATCTTGAATTTCCACTTGTTCTATTGGCAGATTTTTCATTATTTCAAGTAAAAATATCTTGTATCAAGTGAGACAAAAAGTAAATCACTCACTCAGACAGTGTTTCTACATAAATGCTTTCTATCTAACATTCACATCAACAAGCTGCCCAAACAGATTTTATTTGCAAAGGGGAAGCAAACCATCAACCTTCTGATTTGTCGATGACCTGCTCATCCCCCTGAGTCACAGCAGCCTCGTGTGTTTTAGACGTCAGTGAAGCACATTTGTTCCATCAGTATGTTTTCAATCACACGTGAGAGTAACAGTCTAACTGGGGAGCATGAAAATGTTTCATTAATCCACTTGTGTGATCTTAAAGCTTTCCCACACCCCTGAACTGTTTCATAAACCTAAACGCAACAGAAAATAAAGTTTATTTAAACTTTATATTTTCTTCAAACAGTTTTAAAATAAACCCGAGACCAGTGAACATCATGAGTGTGGATGTGGAAGCTGCTGCTCTGTGAGCGTGGGAAAGTTTCAAATAAATACAGGGTCATGAGTGGCCACATGGGGGCGCTGCTGGGCGCTTTTTGATCTATTCAAAAATGCATTGATCCTTCAGTCTGCTGGGTCTGAGCAAACACCGTAAAATCACAGCATTGTAAATATAATGAATCTGAATATTGAAGAAAAAGAAGAAGCTTTATTTCCACAGATGAAGGAGAGATGTTATTACCTCCTGTTTTACAGTTTATTTACAGACACACTTAATTTACAATAAATCTGAATTTATGGTTGTTATTCATTCATATCAGCATGTGTGCTGTTAGAGCAGCTTCTTTCTGTCACACCCAGAAAAGACTGAAGTCCATTCTGAGCCTGTAAAACGTCTCTGTCGTTAACACGGTTTTTGAAACAAAGCCCAGAGTCCTTCTGTCCTGAACTGTAGAAGTTAATCATTGATTTTACCCTCTGCCAGGATCAGAGCTTTACTCCACCTGTCTGACTTCTTCATGTGTCTGTGTCACATTCACTGACTGCCTCTTCTTCTTTGTTTCTCTTTGAGAAGCTTTACATTTAAAACGAGGCATCGAAGCTTCAGTAAAGCCTTTATTTAGATCCTGTGTGCAGCTGCACGACCAACATGTGACTTTCAGCTTTGATTCAAAGTGTTACATTAACAGCATCACATTAACTGATCTGGAATGAAAGACATGTTTACACAGGGTGAGGCTGTTCACTTATTTAATGACACTAAATGAATGAAACACATCAAACCTGCAGCTGGTTTAAAGTGTTTTATGGTTTTTGACTGTAATTTTAAATAAATGTGCTGAAAAGCTGAAGTTAAACCATCAGAGAGTAAAAACTAAGATCTTACAGGAAGTCCTGACCTGCTCGGCTGCAGGTTCAGTTTAACAGAGTTTGAGTTTCTGTTCTTCTCTACATACAGACTGTAACACCGACCTGAAACTGTAAACTCGTCATTCAAGAACCAAATTTAAACATTAACAAGTTTGTTTTGTTTCTTTTCAAAGTTCACATCTTATTGCTGCTTTACTGAAGTTTGGTCGAGTCGGGCTGTAAATGATCTGTGACACAGACACACCTTAATGAGCCGTCTGCTCACACTTCTCCTCACAGACTTTGATTTAACTCTGTGGATCAGCTGTGACATGGTCACAGTGGGTACTGTAGCCGTCAGCCTCATGTCCCGTCTGAAGCAGTGTGAGAGTGTCAGTAGATGATCAGCAGAGGAAAGTGAAGCTGCTGTGAGCTGATGTCCTGAAGGGCTTTTAAAGAGTCTCTGAGTTTGACAGGAACATGAAGATGTTTGTGGTGTTTGTGATCCTCCTGCACGGTAAGTACACCTTCCTCTCTCTGCTCTCATCATCAGCTTTTCTTTCATCTCTCTCTCTTTAATGTGTTGAAGTGCAGCAGGAGGAGATTTCCATCAAACACTGGATTCTGATTCAGATCAAACTAACAATCCAAAGCAGCAACTTTCAAATCTCTGGATTCTTCTTGGTGGCTTTCAGATGAGCTCATGTTACAATCAGCTGCTGTGTGTGTTGTTGTGTAGCTGAAGCTCGGACTCACATTTCATATGTGACCAAAGGAAACTTGGTGCTGTGTGTGTGTGTGTGTACGCAGTGGCGGTCCTAGCCTGTTTGGCGCCTCGGGCGAACACTCCCTCTGGCGCGCCGCCCCCCAACCACCACACGCACATATGAAGAGAGAGAGAGTATGCATAGTATGCAAACGGCTACCAAACAGCCATCATAATTCGTCACACAATGAGAACAGGACAAATCAACAACTGACACTGACTAATTAATATTAAAATCTGTAACATAATGTATTGTTTGGAGTTTAGTCTGTTACTGTTGCTATTTTTACCATTTCTTCTTGGAGCAACTGTAACCCACATTATTACCTTAGCGATTAATAAAGTATTCTGATTCTGATTGGTTCAGGATGACCTGCCATGATCCAATCACACATCTGCTTACCTGCATCTGTTGCTCGTTTCTCCTCCTCTTCTTTTCTATTTTTTCTAAACTGAGGACCTGATGGCTTTGAACTTTTCTTGTCCATCTTGGTTTTAATTTTGCACTCCAGTATGAACACCCATCCCCCAACCCAAGGATCACCACAACATGATCTAACACACCTACACCTTAGTTCACAGATTCACTTTGTCGAGGGTGCATTTCTGAGATTTCACACAACCCAGGATTCAAATCATGAATAGATAATGGTCTTGGATTTACAACATGAATGAAATGTGCTCTATTTGGAAGCAGCTGGCCCCTCCCCTTTCGACGGGTTGTGTGTGAGACTTTAAATCATCAAACTGTAAATTTTAAATTGTTATTGAGCCCTTTACCCCGAGTCCTAAAGTGTATGTTTATTTTCTTACTCTTCTTATATTTATTGTTTGTTTACTTGCACTGCTGTAACTGGAGCCTCGTCGTCTCGTCTCTCTATATGCTGGACTGTAGCGGAGATGACAATAAAGTTTACTTTGACTTCAGCAGCGAGCAGGTGCACCGAGGGCTCTCGCGCTCACTTTATAGAATTTCGAAAAAACATCGGTGCAAATTATAAGTCTGTATCATGATGTCTGTTGTTTTCATGTTTGTTGGTTTGTTTTTATTTTGTTTTATTTTGCGAGTTGGTTATTAGATGCTGCTCCAGCCAGTCAGAGACTCCCCCACCGCCCCGCCCTCTCCTCCCTGTGCTGCAGGCGCACCTCGCAAACGAAGGGCGCCCTTACTCCCAGCAAAAGGGTGATAGAAAACCAATCGGTGCCTGTGCCATTCCCAATATGCGCTGGCTGATGTCGGGGCAGCATGAGTACGAGCAACTTTTATTTATTTTTTGCCGATGCCCGTGATGCCGCCCCAGGCAACCGCCCGTGTCGCCCGTATCTAAAACCGCTACTGTGTGTGTCTGTGTGTGTAAGTGAGGCTGGATGCTTGTTGATGGTTTTGAGTCTGCAGGACTGTCAGCAAAAACAATGTTGTGGTTTAGCAGAAGCTCTGCACTGTGTTTGCACGCAGCACTACAGGAAGCAGCACAGAAGCAGTCACTTCTACACCTCTCAAGTTTAATGTAACTTTCCCGGTGAAATGGTCAGACTGTAGCTGAACGGAGAAAACGCAGCGTCACACTGTGCGCCACGTTATTGTTTCACTGAAACGCATTTCTACAATACTGTTACTGTTACTTGTACTCTCTGCAGTGTTTAAATGCTTACATATACACACACAGTTACTGTCCCTCCACACATACGACTCGGTTCTGCTTCTATGCCCCAGCTTTGTTTACTTTTTCCCACCGAGGCTTCTAGACTTCTGATTGGCCAACATTTCTGCACGGTTAGGAATCTAGCTCCACCTGCTGCTTTGGCATGTTCATAGCAGCGTTTTCCTTCATTTCTGCCTTTATGTGTGGACGGGATTATTTTTTAAAACGAAAACAGAAAATCTCCATTTTCAAAAATACCCATGTACGTGTGGACGTAGCCTGAATGACATGGTACTCTCCACCTAAGAACTGAGGGTGGTGGGAAGAGAGAGGCCTGGGTCTGTCTGCCCCAGTGACTCATATCTGGATAAGCAGAAGATGGATGGATGAAACCTGCTGCCCAGCTGTCGTACAGTAGTGTTGGGTGCAGGCAGCGTGGAAAGCAGCCTGTATTGTGCCAGTGCCAAAAATAAGGTGTCCGGCTATATGTTTTTTTCTTTCATTTTTCTAATGTTTTCAATACATCCAACCCAACATACTCAAAGACAAGCTCACAGCAGACTGAAAATGCAACTGTGAGTCCTACCATAACCAGGAATACTTGGGTGATGGTGCCATCATGTTGTGTACAAGATTCAGCGACTGGACTGGATAAAATCTTCCTCACACTGAACACCTCAAAGACAAAGGAAATGATAGCAGATCTATGAAGATTCAGGCCTCCTCTCTAGCCTTTGAAAGCTCGTGTCACACAGAGGTGGTAACAAAGATAAATATCTACGTTTACGCCCTGATAACAAACTAGACTGTAACTTGAACACAGACGAACTATAAAAAAAGGGGCGAGAGCCTCGTTTTGTTAATAAAACTAAGATCTCTCTGCAGTTAAATACTGAAGGTGTTCAGTCTGTGGTGGAAAGTGTGCTGCTCTACGCTGCAGTCTGCTGGAGAGGCAGCATCAGGAACAGTGATGCAAGGAGACTGGACAAACTGGTGAGGAGAGCTGTCTCTGTGAGCCAGACTGGGCACAGTGGGGGGAGTGGTGGAAAGATGCACAACTCTGATCGACCACTTCATAACATCTTTATGGAAGCAGAAACCATCAGTACTGACTCATCAGGCTTTTAATTCTCATACAAATGGCTGATGAGTTATGTCAGACAGATGAATTTCCCTCTGAGATCAATAACATTTTTCTTGGCACCAATTAGACAGTTCATGTTTCAAGGATCTAGTTTTATAGAAAAAACCCAGAGATTATTTTTTAGCAAAATTTGAATCAGTGTTACACGATCTTCCCCTGCAATGCACTCAACTAAAGCAATGCAATTTTTTCATAATGCACATTTCAATGTGCCTACACAGCAGACAGAAACAAACATTTTTGATACAGTGGGGCAAAAAAGTATTTAGTCAGCCACCGATTGTGCAAGTTCCCCCACCTAAAATGATGACAGAGGTCAGTAATTTGCACCAGAGGTACACTTCAACTGTGAGAGACAGAATGTGAAAAAAAAATCCATGAATCCACATGGTAGGATTTGTAAAGAATTTATTGGTAAATCAGGGTGGAAAATAAGTATTTGGTCAATAACAAAAATACAACTCAATACTTTGTAACATAACCTTTGTTGGCAATAACAGAGGTCAAACGTTTACTATAGGTCTTTACCAGGTTTGCACACACAGTAGCTGGTATTTTGGCCCATTCCTCCATGCAGATCTTCTCGAGAGCAGTGATGTTTTGGGGCTGTCGCCGAGCAACACGGACTTTCAACTCCCGCCACAGATTTTCTATGGGGTTGAGGTCTGGAGACTGGCTAGGCCACTCCAGGACTTTCAAATGCTTCTTACGGAGCCACTCCTTTGTTGCCCGGGCGGTGTGTTTTGGATCATTGTCATGTTGGAAGACCCAGCCTCGTTTCATCTTCAAAGTTCTCACTGATGGAAGGAGGTTTTGGCTCAAAATCTCACGATACATGGCCCCATTCATTCTGTCCTTAACACGGATCAGTCGTCCTGTCCCCTTGGCAGAAAAACAGCCCCATAGCATGATGTTTCCACCCCCATGCTTCACAGTAGGTATGGTGTTCTTGGGATGCAACTCAGTATTCTTCTTCCTCCAAACACGACGAGTTGAGTTTATACCAAAAAGTTCTACTTTGGTTTCATCTGACCACATGACATTGTCCCAATCCTCTGCTGTATCATCCATGTGCTCTCTGGCAAACTTCAGACGGGCCTGGACATGCACTGGCTTCAGCAGCGGAACACGTCTGGCACTGCGGGATTTGATTCCCTGCCGTTGTAGTGTGTTACTGATGGTGACCTTTGTTACTTTGGTCCCAGCTCTCTGCAGGTCATTCACCAGGTCCCCCCGTGTGGTTCTGGGATCTTTGCTCACCGTTCTCATGATCATTTTGACCCCACGGGATGAGATCTTGCGTGGAGCCCCAGATCGAGGGAGCTTATCAGTGGTCTTGTATGTCTTCCATTTTCTGATGATTGCTCCCACAGTTTATTTTTTTCACACCAAGCTGCTTGCCTATTGTAGATTCACTCTTCCCAGTCTGGTGCAGGTCTACAATACTTTTCCTGGTGTCCTTCGAAAGCTCTTTGGTCTTGGCCATGGCGGAGTTTGGAGTCTGACTGTTTGAGGCTGTGGACAGGTGTCTTTTATACAGATGATGAGTTCAAACAGGTGCCATTCATACAGGTAACGAGTGGGGGACAGAAAAGCTTCTTACAGAAGACGTTACAGGTCTGTGAGAGCCAGAGATTTTCCTTGTTTGAGGTGACCAAATACTTATTTTCCACCCTAATTTACGAATAAATTCTTTACAAATCCTACCATGTGGATTCATGGATTTTTTTTTTCACATTCTGTCTCTCACAGTTGAAGTGTACCTCTGGTGCAAATTACTGACCTCTGTCATCATTTTAAGTGGGGGAACTTGCACAATCGGTGGCTGACTAAATACTTTTTTGCCCCACTGTATATTAACTTATTTAAGCAGACCATTTAGTATCAGCAACATTTATACTATAGTTTAGACCCCTAAGAAACTCCTGATGGTATTTTTAGTTGTAAAAATTGAAAACTGCTGATTGAAATTGAATTTTTACTCATTTGAAATGACGAGCGGCAGTCAGGTGCCTGACCTGTTAGACCTTTGTATTAGAATTTCATGGTCAACAGAGTCGAACGCAGCAGTGAGACTGAACAGAACAGAAACTGCAGTTTCATGGATATGTGCTCGACTAAAGAGGTGCAAGACTTTAACTTTGTCAACTACAGCTGAAAACCCTTGATGATTAAAATAAACTACAGTTAATGTGATTGGCTGACTACTCTGCTCCCTGCAGATAAATGTGGTCTCTGAGACAAACTCACAGCGTGCAGCTAATCTGCGTTTATGTGTCCTCAGTTTCCCAGCATGCCCTGGCTGTGCTGGTGCAGGTGTATGAGGAAGCAAAGGTTGCTCTGCTGCCCTGCCGGTTCTCAGGCTTCATTCCTGATCAACCCACAGTGATGTGGACTCGCAGTGATCTGGATCCCAAAACTGTCTACATGACACAAGAAGGAGGAGATGACCTTACAGGACAAAACCAGCATTACAGCGGGCGCACATCAATGATGGTCGATGCTCTGAACACTGGAGATTTCAGCCTCACTCTGAGAAAACCACAACGGACCGACGTCGGCAACTACACCTGCACCATGAGTGATGGGACAGGAGAATGGAGACTGACAGATTTACAGCTGCAGGTCAAAGGTCAGCAACAAACCCCAGATGAAAATACAGGTGAAAAAATCTGTCCTGTAGACAAAGGTCAGAGGTCAAATGGAGAGGTAGTATATCCTTAAAAAAACTGGAAGGAAGGACAAAAGAGGTTGAGGGAGATGAAAGCGGCAGGAACTGAACCATCTACAGCCACTTTTTATGCAAATCAGATGGATGAGCAGGAAATGCTCTAAAAATGTGCTGATGCGAGATGGAACGACTCCTCTGTAACTCTAAGATGAATGTGTCTGCTTTTGCCACTGCAAATGATGTTGTGAATCTGAGTTTTTAGCCATTGCATTATAAAGTATTTGCTTATAATACTTATACATAGGAGATTTTTCTTTGGTGGACTGGCTAAGCTGGAGACAGAACCTGTGAATGTTTAATGAAGGCACCCAGAATAAAGGGCACAGTCTCAGTTCAGGAGACAGAGAACCTCTCTGCTTTTAAGATCAGACATCAACCTTTCACCACCCTTGCTGCTGTACACTCAAAGTGCTGGGAGGACTTCCCATGATACACTGAGCACTTCTCGTCCACTCCCCTCTTTTCACCCCACTTTTCAGTGGTTTCCCTGTTGGTGAGTAATGCCCGGTAAACCAAATAATACCATCAGACATCTTCACCAGTAAAAAGCCAGAGTCAGAGCTCAGGAATGCAGATGTTCATCAGGTTTCAGTTACCACTAATGTTTTTCTGCTCCTGCTCTTGTGGTTGATAATGTTGCTCTTGTCCTCATAGATGACCCAATGAAGGTGACAGTGGGGGAAGGGTCAGAGTCTGTCCTCTTACCCTGCAAAACAAAACCTGGGCTGCCAAAGGACATCGCACTGGAGTGGACTTGTGCTGACATAGTGATCTATGTGTATCCACACAAAAGCGACCACCTTAAGAAACAGGATGGACTTTACAGAGACCGAACGAAGATGAATGAAGACCTGCTGAGAACTGGAGACCTCAGTCTGACCCTGAAATACCCCACAGAGAGAGACAGTGGAGGATACATCTGCACCATCTACAGGGACAAAGACATCCTGAGACAGAAAGTAGTGCTGCAGGTCAAAGGTAAGTGATGCTGACACAGGTCAGAGGTCAATGCTAACAATCAAAGTCACGATTCAGAGATCTTGCTTTTTTTGTGTGTTTCTCCACAGAACAATTTCCACCCTGGGCCACAGCTCTCCTGGTTCTCCTGGGTCTTCTTGTGGTTTCTGGAGGTCTTTTATTTCATTTCCGGCACTATTTCATGCCAGGTAAGTGTCTCCTACTACACTCCCACAATGCTGATGGTTAGCAGGTGTCCTCTGGTGGCTACGTTATAGTCAGTTTTCCTTCAGAAAGTTCATAATCACCATCCAGATGAACATTATCTCTGGCTGGGCCTTTATGTTTGGTTAAGCCATAAAGCAAGTATGGACATGTTGAAATTTCATCATATCCCTCAGCTAACAGGGTTAGAATGACGTTTGTGGTTAGAGTGACTTTTGTTGCCATGATGCCAGGTGTCTCTTGGAAATGAGATTTTTAATCTCAATGAGATTTTTTACCTGGATAAATAAAGGACTAATAAAAAAAATAGAATATTTCATACTGGAACCAGTCAAACATGTTTGAACTGCAAATATTTGACTTCATCCAGTCAAATAAACTGTGCTCATGTTGTGCTTTTTTGTCCTCTCAGACCCCAAGGTGGAGGTGGATTCAGAGGTGGAGTCTGTCCAGCTGCCCTTCAAAACCAAAGTTCACCTGCCTGAAGATGCTAAAGTCGTCTGGAGTAACTCTTACAACAAAAATGTCCACGTGTATGAGAACGGCTCTGACCAGCCTGGAGAACAGGAAGTGGTTTACAGGGATCGAACAAAGATGAATGAAGACCTGCTGAAAACTGGAGACCTCAGTCTGACCCTGAAACACCCCACAGATGGAAACACAGGAGCCTACACCTGCACCGTCTACAGCAGGGAGGGAAACATCTTGCTGAAGAGAAAGGTGGAGCTGAAAGTCAGAGGTTAGTGTTGTACATGCAGGTCAAAGGTCAGAGGTCAATGTTGTAACTAGATGACCCGTGCTTGTTCCTACCATTATTGGCTGACCAACAATCTTTTATCTTTTTCTGATGAAAGAAGCTTAACCCTTTAAGACTGGGTTAAGACACGCTCCATTTTGCGTCACTGTATTTAAATCCCTGTAGAACTGCAACCACATAAGCTAGCGTAATAATTGTTTTTGCATATGAAACCAGTTGCACTTACATCTTATTCCATCAGCTCATCCTAAGTCAGGGTTTCCTTCCACATGCAAAAATGCATGAAAAGCAGTTGCAGCAACAATAACATAATATTCCAGAAACACGCTTAAAAATTGGCGTATCCCATAAATTAAACTAAGAAGACACTCAAAATAAATCTCCTGAGGTGGGAAACTATTTTGTGCAACTTTTTTGTATTTACAGTTTTGAGGGATAAACCTCTTAAATTTCCCTAACTAGAAATATAAGTTAAAAAAACAAACAAACAAAAAACAACCCTAAGATGATTTCAATTTTTTTGCTTCATTGCACTTTTTTGCAATTTATGTAGTTACTGTGGACTTAATGCATACATATTATTAAAATCTGAGCTATAACAGTTGTATTGATGTATAGCAACTTGAAATGCTCTCTAGAATGGCACTACAGCATGTAAAAATATAAAGATAAGCTCTAGCGGACTTGGTTCTATGGTCGGTCCTAAAGGCAAAATAAAAACTACAATACTTCAGGACAAAATCTATATTGAAATGACTCTTTCATCAATTTATACAAACAAGATGAAAATATTTTGGAGACACAGGAGCCAATCAGATGTTGACTTGCTCTTAGGCTGCATTGCATTTGTCTGTTTCTGTGTCTGCATGCTGGTCATTAAGAGTCAGTTCTCCAATACTGAAGACAGAAACTTCAGTCATTCATTGTTTTATCTCCTTTGGGTGAAAGGAGAGGTGAAATTGCCATCCCATAGTGACAGATCATACAGTGGTTAGCACTGTTGTCAAGTGCAGGTTGCACAGTCTCCCTGTGACTGTGTGGGTTCTCTGCAGCTTCTCAGAAAAGGATCTAATTTGCATGAAAATGAGACATGATCAGGACTTGTGTGCTGATTGTTAGAAATAAGAACTGGTACTGGTGCATTTTGTTTTTGACGGCATGTTACAGAGAGAGGAAGTCCAGTTTTGGACAGTTGCAGCTAATGTCTATGATGTGTCTGCTCGTGAGTCTGTAAGTTCAGTCGGTGTGTTTTCTGTTTTACTTTGAAGGTCCGTGTCGGATGTCAGTGTTTCCTGTCCCATCCCTTGCCACGTTAGCCTGATTTTGTTCCAGCTGTGTCCTATCTCTCGTTTCCTGATAGCTCCCTCTGTGTATTTAAGCCCCATGTTTTCCTTGGTCTGTGTCGCTATATCCCTCACTTTAAGCTGTGTGTACGTTTGACTGCTTTGCGTGTCCCGTTAAGTTCAGACCAGAGTAAAAGAACCATTGGTGTGAAAATGCTCTTAGAGCCACAAACATGCTGCTGACGGCTGCATGTTTGATCTGATCTGCTTCCTTCAGCGTTCTCTACAACTCTGAACACCTGCTGCTGTCTGTACAGCTCATGTTGTGTCTGTTGTCCTCTCAGTCTGTCAGGTGGAGGTGGAGGAGGGGGCGGAGTCTGTCCAGCTGCCCTTCAAAACCACACAAAACCTGCCTGAAGACGCCACAGTAGAGTGGGAATACTGTGAACCTGAATGTAGGAAGGTCCATTTGTATCATAGTGGATCTGACCATCTTGAAGAACAGGACCAGGATTACAGAGGGCGAACCACGATGAATGAAGACCCTCTAAAAACTGGAGACCTCAGTCTGACGCTGAAACAGCCCACAGAGAGAGACAGTGGGAGATACAGATGTGAAGTCAAAACGGGTGTTGTACTCCTCAGAAGGAAAAGACTGCTTCTCAAAGGTTGGTTGGATGGTTGGTTGGTGGTTTTTGTGTGTGTGTCTGACTGTGTTGTGTCTCCTCTGCAGGGAGAGTTCAGGTCCAGGATCAAACAGGGGACATCAGGAACAGAAGCAGCTCCATTGATCCGACTCCTCTGATGGCTGATCAATCAGTTTGATCTGTGTGTTCTTTGATTATTGATCAGTGATGTCAGAGTGGAGTCAGTGTGTTGTTGTTGTTTGTGACTCAAATCTCCAGAAGCCGAACAAAAACAGACTCACAGGTCTCATGCAGAGAAAGAGACGGTCCTTTAAAGTGATACAGTACAAATGCTCAACCTGCCTCTATGAAATAAAACAATAAAAAAATCTCAGCTGTTTCAGAACTGCTTCTGGACAGAGCTCTCAGATGTTGGTCCTGGAATCTGCTGGAGCCACTCGCCTAGCACGGGAGTCACCACACCGAGTGCTCCCACTACCACTGAGACCACTGTTACCTTCACCCTCCACATCTACTCGAGCTCTTCACTGAGGCCTGGGTATTTCTCCAGCTTCTCATGTTCCTTTTTCCTGATGTTGCTGTCATTTGGTACATCTATCACTACGGCCGTCATTCTCTATTTGTCTGACACTCCTATGTCAGGTTGGTTATTCCAATCTGTAATACACAGATTAGAAGTTGTTGATCAAAGCAATTTCTTATAAAATTGCAAATCTGGTTTTCTTTATGAAAGTTATTCTAAAGAAAATGAAATTGGTCACAAACCTGATAGTTAACAAACACAGATGTACAAGATGTTTTAAGGAGATACCAAACCAGGAAGGAGATGCTGTGAACCAGCTGTGGTCAATAGTTTGCATGTCTTGATGATTTTGGAGTTTTTAAATATTTATTTCAATTTTTTTTCAGGTTCGATTAATTGTACAGGTTATCTCTTTATTGCCTTTAAAAAAATCTAAATCAAATATATGCATACTCAACCATCACCAGGGCTGGACTGGGACAAAAAATCGTCCCGGGCATTTTGACTAGAGACCGGCCCAGCAGGTATTATAGGAAAAACCATAAAGCCTTTGAATGAAAACAAACGCTGTTGTCACAGGTACAGTGTCTTGTTGGTACATATGTGTCAGTCTAATAAACTTAAACCTACACCATCCCTATTCTGGTATTCTAAACAGTACCTGACAGTAGACTGTTGGTCGAGTTAACCTCCTGAACTATCTACAACACATGGTGAAAACCTGAAATTAAGACAGAGAAGACTAGAGGTGAGACATGATCATTACTGATTACTGATGACAGATTTAGATATACTTTCATAAACCATTCATTTGCCACATCAATAAACAGCATGACAGGGCTGTTTTTTCTAACATGGCAACCTTTAAAAAGTGAAAGGAGACAGAAAGACAGGTGAGAAAGAATAAAACTTAATTGACTTTTTGATGGAATTTTACACACAGTAGTGGTACAGAATCTAGAAAATGTGGGAAAATGCTGGCATCATATACAGTACTTAGCTACTTCTGAAGAAATTATGATGGGGCCCTAAAAAAATTACTATGTACAATAATGGATTTCTATACATTTGACATCAGATGAAAACGTTTGTTGTAAGATTCAGAGCAATAAACAAACAAGAGAGAAAAGCCGATCAGCTGATCATTGAGTTTCATGATTGAAGTAGAAACAGGAGAGGGAGGGGGGAATGAGATAAGAGGCAGCTGTGCAGCAAAGACACAGAATAACTCCAGCTTTGTGTCTTTTTCATTGTAGCTGGAGTCCGGGACAAACTGCGTTCCTTCTCACCTCAATACGAAACGCGTAATAATTTCTCTGAATACCAGACGATTCCGTTTTTTACGGGACGGTTGGAAACTCTAATAACTAACCATATAAATAAGATAAAACAAGCTCAACATCAATCAGAATCAGAATCAGAATACTTTATTGATCCCTGGGGGAAATTATTTTTTTGTTACAGTGCTCCATTTTAAACCAACATTAAGACAAGACAGACAATACGCTAACTAAGAATAGTACAATATATATATATATATATATATATATATATATATATATATATATATATATATATATATATATATATATATATATATACATACATACATAAGTCACTTATAAATAAATAGTTGGAAAAGAAACATATAACAATAAAGAACCAATAACATCATAACACCTGCCCAGCAGTATAGAAACGAGTTATTGTAACTGACTGTAAAAAGTCAGCACAACAAAAACAAACTCCACCTAAACTTGGTTTATATCTGACCCAGATAGACTGCAGGTCATAACTTCTTACCTGAAGTTCAGTTCACCGCCTCGGGTCTCTGCTCCTCCTGCCTTTCCGTCATCCACCTGCCAGCGTGTTGCATCTGCTGGCCTCCACCACTTGCTAATGTTACTGAATCTGTAGAAGCTCTGCAATAGCCACCACTAAACAACTGCGTTATTTTTACACATCTCCCTTCATCTGGCCATCCACCACCTTTCAGTGTTTATACCGTTAGGGGGAAAAAACGAGAAAAAAACCCCCATCGGCCGGCATTTGCCTGGTGGGCCGATGGCCAGTCCAGCTATGACCATCACTAATATTCTGTTAAATCTTTGTTAATAATCACACAAATTATGGAAGAAATGGATGTATTCAATTTATAATTTTTATGAGTTTATGAAGGATTACAAAGATAACAACCTAAACTGTTTAAATTATGAAAAATTATTTCTATAAAAACATGAATATAGAAATACATCACAGGGTCACATGTGAAGCTCCACAAAGGAAACATGAGCTTCTTCATGTCAGAGCTCCGATACTCTGCACGCTGTTCTGTGACAGGTGGAAAAAAACACGCCTTTATTTATCAATTTAATATATTTACAGCAATTTAAAAAAAAAACCAATGTGCCCACAAACCACATTATAACGCTGTTGTTGTTTTTTAAGTCGGAAAATGCTGATTTTACCGCAAAAATAATTAAAATCTAGGAAAATAAAAACAGGTTTAGGCCGCAGGAAGAAAACAGGTTTAGGCCGCAGGAAGCCGCGATATAGGTGACCGCGCATTCGCCGCTGTTGCACCCTAACCTCTGGAATAACCTCCCTCTAGCTATTCGGGCGTCTGATTCAATTCAATCTTTTTAATCTCGATTAAAAACTCATCTGTTTAGCCTTGCTTTCCCCGCCTCCTAGAGCCCGCATTTTTGTTGTACTGTAAGTTATCTTTTTCGCTTTATTAATATTTATAATGTTTTAACCTTCAGCCTTTCGGGGTGTGCCTACTATGCTGTTTATTATTGCTTAGTTTTGTCACCCGCCTGTTAGTATATTTTATTTGTATTTTGTGTTTTGTATTTGTACCTATTATTGCTCTGACTCGTTCTGTGAAGCACTTTGGCATACCTGTGGTTTTTAAATGTGCTATATAAATAAAATTGTATTGTATATAAATTTACAGATAAACCCGCGAAGCGAGTCAGTGGGAGGTAGGAATACTGTGATAACATTAAAAACACAACGTGTGAACACTAACACGGTGTTAACGGTGTGAAACTTTGACGTTATGCTTCGTGTTTGTTGCCATGGAAACGACCGTGTCACAGCCCCACAGTGGCTTATTATGACATCCACGCATCATTACAGGCAGCCCACTAACACAGCTCAAGATGGTTCAAGGATGTGTGTGAAGAAAATAAATCTCAGGCTTTCAAAGACTCTAAACTCTGGAGAAATGAAGGTAAGAGCCCACGCGGGTCAGGAAAATCTTTTTAATATCAGCGAATAAACATGAATAATTATTATTTTTGTTGTTTGTTGGATATAAAGCGGCTCATTTTTAATATTTAATGTTTTATGCTTCGCTTACTTCGTGCGAAGGATAAAGTCAGGCCGACGCGTCCTTGGTGCCCGCTGATATCATCATCATCATCATTAGAAGTATTACTCCGAACAAGCAGACATTTTCTATGCACATCAAACTCTCGGGTGTTTAATGAACCTTCACATTGAAGTAAAGTCAGAGCGCTGCTGTGGCTTTATTACATGAATTTATACCGGACACCAGCTGGAGCTGGCTGCTCCGGTCTCTGCACATGTGTGTGTTTGAGCTCTGACTCCAGGATCCAAGTGATGCTGCTCCGTCTGCTTTCTGCTGGGCTGTTTCTCCTCCTCCAGCTTCTATCTTCTCCTATGTGCAGTCTGTGGCCTCTCACGGCAGATTACGGAGATCTAACCGGCGTGGCAGCACTACCAGAAGACAACACGCACATCCTGTCACAGCTCCAGCTGTAAATAAAACTGTACACTGATGCAGAGCCTGAACTACGCAGCAGGTTCGTCATATGCAGGATTTCTCCCTGGCTTCTAACACACATAGTCAGTGGTGGTTTTTGATATGGGCGACAAACACAAAAATAGCAGACACCATGATACAGGCTTCTAATTTGTACCGATTTTCTTTTTTCGAAATTCGCGAGAGCCCTCGGTGCGCCTGCTTGCTGCTGTGCTGAAGTCACTTTATTGTCGTCTCCGCTACAAACAGTCCAGCATATAGAGAGACGAGACGACGAGGCTCCAGTTACAGCAGTGCAAGCAAACAAACAATAAATATAAGAGTAAGAAAATAAATATACGCTTTAGGACTCGTGGTAAATGGATCAATAACTGTTTATAATTTGTAATTTACAGTTTGATGATTTCGTGTTAGTGTTACGGTTGAACTGTGTTCGTGGGCTGCACAACATTACTGGTGCAAGGACAAGAAAGACAAAACAAGACACCCCTGCCATAATCTTTTAGTTACAATATTATATTTTTTTATGTTCTGATTGTTCAAATATGTCATTTTCTTTGGTTGTTGTAAAATAATCAATCAGGGTAGTTATTGCTCCGTTGTACCACAAGAGGGAGTATCCCCTAAAACGAGCAGCTCTAGCTGAGTAAATCAGTCCAGCCACTAACCATAAAGCAGTGCGCCTAAAAGAGCTGTGAGATTGTACAAATGTGTAACGATGCACTGTGTCTATACATTTGCAGGTAAGCAGATACAATATAGGAAAATAACTTGAGATGTATCTAAAGATAAGTCCACAGGGTTGATGTGGATGTGGGAAACTTGGCCACTGATCCCCACTATGTGTCATTAGTATATAAGTTATTGGTAGAGATGTGAATTAGCCATGAAGCTAATGATTAGCATCTGGAGCTAATAATTAGTTTGTGTGGAAACCTCGTGGCGCTTAGGGTTGCCAACTCCCTGAAAAATAAATAAGGGACACCTCGTGGCCAGGGCCGGGCAACCTAGTTGTCTTCACCCTTCCCAGTGTGGTAGCTCTTTTTTTTGTGTGTGAAATTATTTTTTAACCATTTGACTTGAATTTGATTTAAGCAGATGGATATTCTTTGTGATATGACCATATGGGAAACAAATGATAATTTAGCCATTTATTTTTAGCTCAAAATGACAACATTAACACAGTAAAACAGGTCTCTTTCTTAAACAGAAGCCTGTCATGCTTAACTTTTGAGAATATAAGTAAATCTTTCTTTAAAAGAACTCTGTCCTGCTTAACTTAAAATTATATAAATTAATAGAAAGCAATAGAACGAAAAACATTCTTGTAACAGTGCACATATAGTGCATTTAGTACAGTTGGCTTCAGTTGAGGTATTATTTCAGCTTTTCTAATGCTAATCAGCTGCTCCTGTTTGTAAACCCGCTTGTTCCCATGATTACGCATCTTAACTCATCATCATTATTCATCTATGTATTACTTTTATGTATTAGTCATCTATTTGTTGTAATCATCTATCCTTGCAGTCGTTTATTACACAAAATAAGTTATATTATCACACTTCTGGCCACATAGCGCTGATATTCACTGCACATGCCCATATTAACCTTAACCAGAGGGTTTAAAAAAGCAAACCAATGTTTACATACCATATGTGCTTCTGCCGTGGCCTGGTGGACAAGAAATTGGTTAAGGGTTCCCCGAGCTTTCACGCCCCTCATGTTCTTCATGTGCCCACCACTAGAAGCATGCCTATGGAAAAAGTGCGCCGGTGTTGTGCCAAAAAGTGATTGTCTGCCAAAAACTGATTGCTCGTATTTAAACTGCTATAAGTAACTTGTTGGGCTATACTATGTGAAACATATGTCAAATGCATCCCTTATGGATGACATAAAGTCATCTTGAGCCACAAACAACATTAGTGTAACAAGGTAGAAGCCGCAATCAGTTTTTGGCAGTGACTTTTATATAACCTTTATTTATGCAGTTAAAAAAAATCTCATTAACATTAAAATGTCTTTTGTAAGAGTAAGTTGGCCACGAGGAAATGGCAGCAATCTTGATATGGTATCACTGTGGGGTTGTATACTGTTGATCTAAAGGGGAATTTGCCTGTGGAAACAGCAATTTTCATTTTTAGAGCATTGTCAAATATTTAAAAGAGTAGGTCGTATCTTGGCAATTTGACAAGTCTTTTATTTTGGAAGGCATAATCAGAATGACTTGATATTGACGTGGTATCACTGTGTGGTTGTATACTGTTGCTCTAAAGTGGAATTAGCCTTTGGAAACAGCAATTTCCGTTTTTAGAGCATTGTGAAATCTTTAAAAGAGTAGGTCGTATCTTGGCAATTTGAAAAGGCTTTTATTTTGGAAGGCATAATCAGAATAACTTGATATTGACGTGGTATCACTGTGGGGTTGTATACTGTTGCTCTAAAGTGGAATTAGCCTGTGGAAACAGCAATTTTCGTTTTTAGAGCATTGTGAAATCTTTAAAAGAGTAGGTCGTATCTTGGCAATTTGAAAAGTCTTTTATTTTGGAAGTCAAAGGAGCTTGCAAAGAAAAGCGTCTGAACTTCTTTAAGTTACTTGAAGACGTTTCACCTCTCATCCGAGAAGCTTCTTCAGTTCTAAGGTCAAATGGTGGAGAGTCCCAGATATAAACCTAGTGGGAGTTTCCCCCCACAGAGGGACAAAAGGACCCCCTGATGATCCTCTAATCACCTGAGCCAAGGTGTGAAATTGGGTGTGGGCCCCAATCAGCCAGAGTTTCGGGTGGGTTTATTGTGAAACCTGGCCCCACCTTATCATGCGAATTCCTGAGATCAGATGGCCCAGGATGTGAGTGGGCGTTAAGGCGTCTGGGAAGGGATCTCAAAACTGGATTATAGATGGCAGACAGTTGGTGTCGTAAACCCCGGCCTCTGTTCAAAGATGGTCGCTCACAGTGGACTTTATTTTGGAAGACATAATCAGAATGACTTGATATTGATGTGGTATCACTGTGTGGTTGTATACTGTTGATCTAAGGTGGAATTACCCTGTGGAAACACGAATTTTCCATTTTAGAGCATTTTGAAATCACTGAAAGTTAGGTCAATTATGGACAATTTGAAAAGGCTTTTATTTTTGAAAAGCAAAATCAGACTGACTTGATATTGATATGGTATCACTGTGGGTCTGTATACTGTTGATCTAAAGTGGAATTACCCTGTGGAAACAAGAATTTTTCATTTTAGAGCATTTTGAATCGTTAGAAGATTAAGTCAAATATCAGCAATTTCAAAGGGCCATTACTATGAAAGGCAAAGTCAGACTGACTTGATATTGATATGGTATCACTGTGAAAAAGACTGTGGTTGGAAAGTGTTGATATAAAGTTCGAATAGTATTTGGAAATACAACTTTTGCTTTTAAGAGCATTATGAAGTCATTGAAAGAGTAGTTCAAAAATGAAGATTCACAGGGCTTTTACTTTGAAATCCAAAATAAGATGGCCTTGATAGTGACAGGGCACAATTAGGGTACAAGGCTGTGTCATATAGATCTAACATTAGAGTTTGTAAAAAAAAAAAAAAAGCCTAAATTATATGTTATTATGTTCTTAACATATCTGTTAATTCACTCGAAGTTGGCTTTTATTTTGAAATCCGGTTTCCACATCCATTCCCGTAATACTTTGAATACACAGGGAACGTAAAACAAACTGGAGGCTGGCTTGACTGCAAGTCTCGAATTGGAGGCTGGCTTGACACAAGTCAATTAACGGAGGCACAGTGTGAGCTCTCAGGTCGCATCAGAGCATCGGGCCGTATAGTGTGAGACCCTGCATCGTGACCTATGAACTTCTAACCCCTGCGAGTCAATCGTGCAGTTTGAAAATCGCACAGTGTTTGCCCAGCTTTAGGTGTACTGTCATCCGAGACTTGCACCGCAGTGTCTGCGTTTGTTCCCCTGTTGGCCATGCTTGTTGTTGTGGTCATCTGTTGTCTTCCGGTATTTTCTCCGTAAGCGACCTTTCCTCGACCAATGAGATGAGCGGTAATCTGACTTGTCATACTCGAATTGTCATAAGTGTGCTGTCAGCTCATTGGTCACAAAGCAGGAGAGGGGCTGGGAGTTATGTTTTCAAACAAAGCGTTAATTCCATTAAAAGTTATAGACTACTTTTGATTCTCACTGTATTACGGGACAAAGTGCGTCCCTTATTAGCTCAATACGGGACGTGTACTTTTGTTTCGAAATACGGGACGATTCCGTTTTTTAAGGGACGGTTGGCAACCCTAGTGGCGCTGTTGTGGATCTATACCAGTACCAGCGAATGAAGACTGGTGAATCACACTATCCTTTGTTTATGTTTATTTCCTGTAAGGAGCATTAGCCTTTGAGTTTAAAAACTAAGTCACAAAGCTACACTGGTTTCAATTCATCTTAATCCAAGTGTGCAACACTGGCCTTGTGGATCAGTTTATTTAGTCTGTTGGCATCTGTGACCCCCAACCTGCTGCCCCACCATGCAACAGCATGGAGGATAGCACTGACCACAACAGAGGCCAGAGGGAGTGTTCGCCCAGGGCACCAAACAGGGTAGAACAGCCACCGGATGTCAGAATGGAGTCGGTGTGAGGTTGTTGTTTCTGACTCAAATCAAAGGAAGCCAGAGAAAAACAGACTCACAGATCTCATACAGAGAAGGAGACAGTCCTTTAAAGTGATGCAGTACAAATGCTCAACTTACCTTTATGAAATAAAACAATATAATGCCCCTCTCGTCCCACATCCTCTCCAGCTCTTCTCTGAGCCCTTGGTACTTCTCCAGCTTCTCATGTTCCTTCTTCCTGCTTTTGCTGTCATTCGGTACATCTATCACTACGGCCGTCATCCTCTGTTTGTCCGACACTATATCAGGTTGGCTAGCCATCACCATTTTGTCCGCCTGTATCCTGAATACTCAGAGCATATCCACCAAATACTCAGTCTGGAAGTTGTTGACCAGAGAGATTTCTTATGAAGTCACAGAGCTATTTTTCTTTATGCAACATATTCTAAAGAAAATGAAAATGTCACCTCCTATGCGCTCATAAACCACATTATAACTCTATTATTATTTTTTAGGTTGGAAAATTATGATTTTACCACTAAAATAATTAAAATTGAGGAAAATAAAAAAACCTTTAGGCCACAAAAATATGTGTATTTATGTGTAATATAAATTTACAGATAAACCTGAGATCTAGCGAGTCAGTGAAAGGTGCACCGCGACGTGTCCGTGGGAATACTGTGATTACATTAAAAACACAACGTGTGAACACGAACACGCTGTGAGGCGATAACAGGGAAGCTTTGACGTTTTTCTGTATTTGTTGCCATGGAAACGTGTGTGCCACAGTCCCACAGCCGCTTATTATCATTACAGACAGGATCCTGTCAAAGCCCACGAACACAGCTCCAGATTGTTCCAGGATGTGTGTGAAGAAAACAAATCCAAGATTAATCTCAGGTTTTCCACATCATGAAAGAATCTAAAAATAAAGTCAGAGCGCTGCTGTGGCTTTATTACATGAATTGGACACCTGCTGGAGCTGGCTGCTCCGGTCTCTGCACATGTCCGTGTCTGAGCTCTGACTCCAGCTCGGAGGATCCAACTGATGCTGCTCCGTCTGCACTCTGCTGGGCTGTTTCTCCTGCTGCAGCTCCCATCTTCTCCTATATGTGCAGTCTGTGTCCGCTCACGGCAGCTCGCTGTGACTCCACCTGCGTGACAGCAGCTACCAGCAGACAACACGCACATCCTCTCACATCTCCAGCAGAGCTGCATTAAAATGTTGCGCTCAGTGTGCATGTCAGTGACAGCTGCAATCAGCTGAGTTATGATCTGAGATTAAAAACACAACAACTCATATTATTATTGACATGTGTAATTATAATCTGCACCATTATGATAATAATGATTTCATAAATAAAGGTTTAACTGGGTCTCCTGTAGGCTACGCTGTCAGCTCCACACAGCACACGGTGGTCACATGACACCTCATCACTCAGCTGATAATAAATAAATAAAAACAAATAAGTAAATAAAACTGTAGCTGATCCAGAACCTGAACTATGGAGCAGGTTCATCATATCCAGGATTTCTCTCTGGTTTCTAACACACATCAAGGTTCAGCATGAATGTAGCGTCGGTGCATCGGTGGGTCCCGTTAACTGCTGTGGTTTTAGCTTTCAGGCTAAACACACAATTTGTGACCTTCATTCTCTAAAAGCTCTCTGGGCTCTGCAGGTCCTTTGACCTTCAGTCCACTGTGTGCTCTGTGGAAGAAATCCACAGCATGCTGCTGTTTGTGTGTCTTCACGGTTTCCCAGCATGCCCTGGTTGTGGTGGTGGAGGTGAGTGAAAGTTTAAAGTCTGTCACTGCACTGATGTGGACTCACAACGAGGCCGATCCCAAAACTGTCCACAGGATAAATTCAAAGTGCAACAGCAGCATCAGGCTGAGCTGCTACTTACTGCATAATGAACACAGACCTCGTTGATCCAGGAACTGAGGTCAGTTTGTACATTTTGTCTTCACTCCTCTCGAGGATCGCTGACCCGCATAGATGCAAGATTACATTCACCTCCAGTGTGAGTCACTGGTTTCAACTGTGTGCTGAAGATGCTTCACAGCGCTGATGTCTGAGTCACTCATGGACTCTATTTTTCTAAAATACAAATAGATGTAGCTCCTGCGGTGGAAAGACTCAGACTGAAGTTTAACAAACACAGTAAAATTTTACATCTGCATGAAGAGAACCTGTGTCAGACCAAAGCTTTGCTGCTGGGAGCTGAGATAAGCTGATGAAGTTAAAATGAAAATAAAAAATGAAACTTGAAGGCTAAAACATGTGCTGCATATAAATATGCATAAAGATGAAACGATTAAAACATAGATGAGAGTTCAGGAGAATCACCACAGCAGCTCAGACTGATGAAGAGCAGCGAACACTGAAACTGGTGCTTCTTTATCTCATATCAGCTCTCGGTGGTTTCCTGCCACAGACAGACAGCAGAGGCCGAGAGGAACGTTTGATTTGTGCGTCAGCAGCTGCAGAGGAGCGTCCGAGTGTTTAACGGCATCTGTGCTGGTGTCGACTTCACAGGAGGATGAAGATGCTGCTGCTGTTCCTGCTTCTCCTCATCGACGGTAAGAAACTCTCTGAAGTCTGAATGCAGGTTGTTTGCACTCACTGCAGGTTGATCATCGTCACAGACATGATCAGCACCTGAACAGAGGTTTAAAGAGCCATGAGTCAGCCTGAAGTCTGGTTAGAGCTCAATCTGAGCTCTGTTTGTTGCTCCAACCAGAAACTTTCATTGAAATCTGTCAAACATCAACGCAGCGACTGACTTGAGGCAACACAAGATTTCAGGCTAAATCAACTGTCTCCTGTTTTAAAGCTGTAATAGATTACTTTTTAACTTCATGAAAATTGTCATGTTTGCACTTTGCAACAGTGAAAGAAAAAACAGAATTTAGATGCAAATGAATCTGAAAGTGGTTAGCACGAGTCTTCATAGGTACTGGTGGATATGCTCTGTTAGCTGGCACGGTGGTTGCATGAACAGCATCAGACTGTATCAGGTCACAGTCAGTGGTGAGGTTGTTACTCCAAAAAGTAATCTATTACTTACATTACTTACATTATTCCTTAGTGTTCATAAAAGTGTTGCATTATGCTAATTACTGAAAGTAATTCATAATTACTATACTGAAAATATGTTCTGTTTCCTGGCGCTTGCTTGTCCTCCTGTTTCCGCGATCCTGCGTGAAACAACAAATGCAGCCGTAAGAAACCTCACACAAGCTGCAGACCACACACTTCACAACGGCTTTGTGTACTGATTGAGCCGACGGTTTGTCACGGAACGATGGGTGCTCAGCGACTCTCCTAATTAGCTCCCCCAGACGAGGCTGATCAGCAGCATGCGTGTGTCATCATCCATCACCCTCATTAGTGAGGGTGGCGGGACACCCTCACTAGGCCTGACGGTGCCTGTAAACCAGCCTACAAGATACCCCCCGCCCCGATTCCTTTGTTTAGCATTTTAGCATTTTCACTTTTAATCCTGTATCACTCTGCTTGTGCTTGTAAATGGTTTCCTTTTATCCTCTGGCCCTTTTACACTTTACTTCCTGTTTTACTTTGAAGATTTCTGTTCCTTTCCTGTGCTTTCCTGTTTGATGTGCTTTGTGTTTAGCATCTTTGGATGATGGGCTTCCTCTCCAGTTTAATTCATGTTGCATGAATGAAAATGAATTCAACATTTGTAATCATCATTCTGTCTGCTCTGACGTCTGTAAGCAGGTCTGACCGTGATTATTACCTCAAACATGACACACGGTGTCTCTCTATATGTCCTCACAGTTTCCCAGCATGCCTCTGGTGTGGAGCTGTATGAGGGGGACTCGTTCATCCTGCTCTGTCAGTTTGACACTTTCGATCTGACTGACCCCTCAGTGGTGTGGAGTCGCTCCGACCTCAGTCCTCCCACCGTCCACCAGCGTCAGCTTCAAGGAGACGAACTGAAAGATCAAAACCAGCGTTACAGCGGCCGAACATCCATGAAGACTGACGCTCTGGAAACTGGAGAGCTCAGCCTGAACCTGACCAACCTCCAACTGTCTGACAGCGCCACCTACACCTGCTCCATCAGAGATGATAGGACAAATTAGACTGACAGATGTGCAGCTGCAGGTCAAAGGTCAGCAAGAAGCTTCAGCGACTGCTGTTGATAAAGATTACATCACTGAAAGTAGTCTTTACTTTACAATCAAAGGACTTTGTTGGCTCAATACAGCTTAGATTACATGGACTCAGAGGTCAAAGGTCACACTGTTTGTTGTCTGTCTTTACAGAGCAGTGGTCATACTGGGAGCCTCTCGTGTTTCTCCTGGTTCTGGTCCTTATAGTTTCCGGGGTTCTTTTATTTCATTTCTGTCACTATTTCATGTCAGGTGAGTGTCTCCTACTATACTACCCATAATGCCGATGGTTAGCAGGTGTCCTTTGGTGGCTCCTTGACTGTGACTCACACAAATTTGTTCCAGAAGCTGAAAGAGTTGAGAGTTATGAAGTGAACAGGCAAATATCCCTGAGCTTTCTCCTGAGTGTCAGAATCCGATTTCCTCATTCCGACTACGAAGCGTCAGATTCAGGGTTTGACCTACGATAAGAGCGCTGCTGAAAGAGGCGTGGTCCAGATCTGCTTCTAAACAAACTCCAGATATAAAAAAACTTCCTTGATGGTGTGTAAGTGTGATCAGCTACCACATCTATGCTGTAAGTCTGAGGTAGCTAACAGCATAGACGTGCACAGTCAGTACCAGCTGCAAACTAAGCGCGACATTCATGTAAATCCTCTTTGTGGCGCTGAAGTTGGTCACATGGTTTGTAGTTCACTTGGAACAAACCAACCCATGAAAACACGTTTACAAAGCTGTCAGCTGATCCAGGGCAGAGTGAAGCAGCTACAGGTGTCCCACAGTGATCCAGAGGACACAGTCTGGTCCTCTCTGTCATCACTGAAGTCAGAGGACTCAGTGGAAACAGGAGTGAAGAGCTGCTCACACAGCAGAGTGGACTCACTGACATCTGTGTGTGTGACCTCTCTGTTTTCCTCTCACTTCTTCAGGCTGTGAACGTGAAGACGGGGATGCTGACGTCCTGTAAAGCACAGCTGACCTTCATCAGGACGTCACAGAGGAGACGCTCTACAAACACACAAGGATCCACACACAGACACACCTGCCTGACAAACTGCTCTTAGTGCATCATCACGCACACGGGATGTGATTTGCAGCGTCAAGAAGTCTTCAAGCGACCAATGAGAGCACAGGATACGACTGACTGACCTCTGGTAGGAACCACAGGCGTGGACACAGGTACACACCTCACAGCAGCTGAAGCTTTCTGCCTCTCTGTAGACGGAGTGTGTTTACTTTTGACAGCAACAATCAGATACTACAGCAGTCAGGTGAATTTAGAGGTTTTTCTGTGAGTAAACTGACTACAGCGGCTACAACGCCGTCCTTTGTTAACGTTGTTGGTCCAGAAACTTCCTGTTCACTCAGAACCTGAAATAAAGGCGTCCACATGAACATCAGAGCCTCTGGTTTTTATCCCCACTGACATCAAACAGACACAAACACTGAGTCACTAAGACGGAGCGTGTTCAGATCAGATGTGTAGGCAATGATATGATGGTCCCGTCTCCTCTCAGGTGGAGGTTGTTCCCACTGCTGTCCTCTCCTGCATTTCTACCTCTGTAAAGATTACGAGCTCTACGATAAACGTGCCCTCATGCTTCTCAGTTAACAATTAACTCAAATGCAGCATCAACCGTATTTTTTACCCTCGTAACAAAAAGGAATAAAGTGTTTTTTCTTTGCTTAATAATCACAGCTTTACTGTGTTATGATGTAAAATAAAACTAAAGTCTAAATACAAGAACGTCATTTTAGAATAACTCTCTCTTCATTGATGATGCTGAGCTTTTATACTCATTACCAAAAACCTCAGAGAAATAAAAACACATAAGCCTGGAGCTTCAGTGGTTAAACAACATTTAGTATGTGTGAGTCTGATGAGCAGCTCTGACATGAACCATCACTCCTCCACGTCCAGCACTGTGGTGAAAGCTGTGGACTGTGGACTTTCAGTCACGTATCAGCTTCCTGTCACACACGAGGACTTCCTGTTAAGGTCAAAAGTTCCTCTATCAGCAGTTTGTGCATCGCGAGCCTCCACCCGAGTGTTTCAGATGGTGATGCTTCTGGGTACCGAACATAACACAGGAGATTGAATAAAGACGCTGACGTCCCACCTGTGCAGGCGTCCTTTGACTTTTTTCATTTACACAATTTTAATCACTTTGTGACTGTTTGTCTTGAAATTTCTCTTATGAGGTGATCGAGCTTGATTACACTTAATAAGAACATGTGAAGAGTGAAAGGATGGAGGAACAGAGCCAAGTGTCGCAGTCTGTTTACATGTTTAGGGATAAAATTGTTCCAATGACAGAATATGTTTCTATACGTTTAATGGAAGAAATCACTTTATTAATAATAGATGACTGGAGATGGTGCACGCCTGTTATACTGTTACAATCCCTGTTTACATGGATGAATATGGATATATTAATAATGTTATTTTATAATAATAAAAAAAGAAATAAAAAATCATGGCACAGTCTTGTGCTTGCTGCAAAAGATAAAATAAAATAAAATTCTGCACAGATAAATTTGAATTAAACCTTTTTGTTTTTTACACTTGTTCTATTTTTCACAGCTGGTACAAATTAGAATTACAGGCGACCGCTTCTGGCCCCCAGGCCATATGTTTGACACCATCATTTATACACAGGTGATGTTTCTACTCTGATATAAATGCTGCGTCCTGTTATTTATTGCTCTTCCTGTTGGAGCCCAGTCACTCTGACATGTGTGACTGTACATGCTGGCTGTGTGTTGGCCAGCTGTCGCTGTCTCACAGCAGGACTCCAGCTCGGAGGATCCAAGTGATGCTGCTCCGCCTGCACTCTGCTGGTCTGTCTCTGCCCCTCCCCCTTCCATATGTCGCAGTGAAGCCTGTAGCTCCACCTACGTGACAGCAGCTACCAGCAGACCACACGTCACTCAGCTGAGTTACCTTCAATTTTTCAAACGGTTTCCTGCACGAATCGAAACCTGTTTGTATTTACTGATTAATGTATTAACTGAATTATTTATGTTTTTTCCCATAAGTAATAATTTCCCATAAATAATTCCCAGAGTGAGTCAGCGGTGTTTATCATATTTATTATCATCACTATGACTACGAGTCCTTACAAACGTTATTGGACAGCTGAAAGCAGCATGGCTGTAGTGCTCATTATTTTAATGATAACATAATTATAATAATTATTAATATTAAATATTAATAATCAGATGAACACTGACCCTGTTGGCATCCGTGTTGTCCAGAATAAATAGCACAGAGAGGACAGATGGCTGTGTCTCCTCTAATACCCGCACTGGTCACCGATGTTTCTGGCCTCATGCTTGTGTTTAACAGCCTCAGAGTTTGGACGTGTTTGTCTGATTTTGTATGGTTAAAATTTAGCACCTTTTTATTGGTTAATTCTGACCAATCCCGAGAGCTCATTTCATACATCTTTAAATCTTTTGTGAGATATTCACAACAGAAGCTTCGGTGGGAATAAAGAAAGAAAAGGCTCCTCTTTCATAAACGTTATTAATGAATAAATGTCTTTTTCTTGTTTTTCTTTTTCGGTATGAATATTTTCTTCATGTGAGTAACGGAGTGAGGATGACGTCACTTAGCGCTGTAAATGACATTTTCTGTTAAAAGTAGAAGAAAGTAGAGCCCGTGGGGGTCAGAGCTGAAGCCTCTTCCTGTTTTCTCTCCTCCCTGACAGCAGAGACGAGCTCGCTCTCTTTCTCTGCTGGTGGGCGTGAACGAGGCTCACCCACCAGTCTGCATGGAGTAATTCTTCCAGTAAGATGTTCATATATTATTTATAAATATACATAATGTTAATGTGATTAAAGTCTCCACGATCCACAGCAGGAATAATCACGAGAGGATGTTATTTTCTTTTACATAGGCGCGTGTAATGAAAAGAAGCGGTAACATCAAAAACAGCCACGCGGTGTTTTAAAGCAGTGTTTCCAAGGCCGTGACGTGAAATAATAATTCCACATAAACGAAATAAGTCCACAGTAACGAGCCTGTTGTAAGGAGCAGAAAGGTCGGGCCTGTGGGAGGCCGCTCGCATGCTGTCAGGCACAAGCCACGCCCCCACACCTTCCTAGCTGTTGAGTAATGAGGTGTCACGTGACAACAAGCTGCCACGGGTTATGTGGAACTCCCCCTTCTGTGTAGAGCTCACAGTACAGCCTACAGGCACACTGTGATTATTATTAATTAAAGTATTATTATTGCATCATGATTTAAATAATGAGGATGCCTCGTTCTGTTTCCTCTGAGGCTGCTGTGCCATGTGGAGCAAACATGAACATAAAGTTTACAGCATATCTTGTCACTGGAAATTGTTTGCACTGTTTATATATTTATATTATTTACTGTCGGTATTGGTGAGAAAAGCTTTATGTTGTGAAAAACTGAAATTAGAATAGTTGTGCCTTATTTTGTTGATGTTTTAACATGTATTCCTGTTGAAAATGGTAAAATTTGTATATTTATTTATTTTTGTTTGTCTGATAACATTTATTTAAAAAATAAATCGGACATTTCAAACAGTTACTCGCTACTTGAGTAGTCTTTTTGCCAAGTACTTTTTTACTCTTACTCGAGTAACTTTTCACTTTTACTCGAGTAATAATATTTCAAAGTAATGCTACTCTTACTTGAGTACAAGTACAAGGCCTCTGATTATATCATGATTTAAATAATGAGAACTACAGCCATGTTATTATCTGCTGTCTAACAACGAGTAACGACTCGTAGTCATGGTGACAATGTTACATACGATAAACAGGCTGTTAAATGAGCTGTTGACTCTGGAGGGCAAAATCAATCAGTACATGAATCAATAAATACGAAGATAAATTCGATTTGTTCAGGAAACAGTTTTAAGTATGAGCGGTGTTTTTTCATGTCTGATCATAGCTCAGCTGATCGCAGCTGTGACTGAGATGCGCACTGAGCGCAACATTTGATCGCAGCTCTGC
This sequence comes from Rhamphochromis sp. 'chilingali', assembly GCF_963969265.1. Taxonomy (NCBI): domain Eukaryota; kingdom Metazoa; phylum Chordata; class Actinopteri; order Cichliformes; family Cichlidae; genus Rhamphochromis; species Rhamphochromis sp. 'chilingali'. Next base: position 67,884,376 of record NC_137929.1, on the reverse strand, counting down.
TGTTTTAATGAGGTCTCTTCACGTGGACGTGGGCTCGTGTTCAGACATCCTGGAGATGTGACAGGAGGTGCATGTTGTCTGCTGGTAGCTGCTGTCAGGCAGGTGGAGCTACAGGCTTCACTGAACCATATGGAAGGAGGAGGAGGAGGAGAGACTGAAGGAGGAGGAGGAGACAGGCCAGCAGAATGCAGATGGAGCAGCATCGCTTGGATCCTCCGAGCTGGAGTGAGACGCGACAGCTGGCCAGCACACAGCCAAGATCTACAGTCACACATGTCAGAGTGACTGGACTCCAACAGCTAATATAAATGCTGTGTTCCAGGATTTATGCAGTATTCATATTTGTGATGTTTTTGTAACAAAACAAAGCCCCACAGAGGATTCACACAGTTTCTATTAGAACAGATTTCAGGCTCTACTTAATTTTATTTTTGTAGGAGATCAAACCGTCGACTGCCTCTCAGTGTTGTTTATTGACTTTCAAACATACGGCCTGGGGACCAGAAGCGGTCGCCTGTAAGTCTAATTTGTACCAGCTGTGATGACATGACAGAATAAAGTTACGTTGAAACCAAGCACACCCTTGTTTGTCTTGTGACATTTCAATAAGTCTGATGTGTCACATGGCCCTCTGCCTATTGAAAAAGCAAATGTTGTTTTCCAAGATGGCCGACTTCTAAATGGCCACCATGGTCACCACCCATCTTGAGGAGTTTGCCCCTCACATATACTAATGTGCCACAAACAGGACTTTCATATCACCAACCATTCCCATGTTATTACGCTGTATCCATATAAATGGCCCACCCTGTACTTATTGTGTCATCATGTGCTGTAAAAAACAAGAACAAGAGGATTTTAACAAGTTTTAGAGGGGAAAACCTCCCACTGTGCACCGGAAAAACAAGAACAGGTGAAAAGTGTTTTGAGAATACAGAAGTTGTGGTGGTGGGGGGCGGGCTCTACAGGAGGGACACAGTTGCCCCCCCTTGTCCCCATAGATCCACCCCTGTTTGAATAATCCAACAGTTGTTAAAAAAAAAGGTCAATTGACTTTTAATTATATGTTTTTTTGCAACAAACAGATATTTTTTAAAGAAAGGATAAAATAACTTTAAGAATATTTGCATAGTTATAGATATTCATACGTGTAAACAGTGATTGTAACAGTCAGTGAAACAGGCGTGCACCAGCTCCAATTCTTCTATTATTAATAAAGACATTTCTTCCATAATTAGAAACATATTCTGTCATTGGCACGATAGTTATCCCTAAATATTAGGGGTGCAACGATATTCGTATCGATATTGAACCGTTCGATACAGTGCTTTCGGTTCGGTACGCATATGTATCGAACAATACAACATTTGTAATTTATTTTATCAACTTTCCTTCTGACGATGCTGTCTGTGTTGAGCGCTCAGTGGATCTGCGCTCGACAGTGCAGCCTAGGCGGAGCAGTCGAACGCAGATTCACTGAGCGCAGGGCAAGCTAGCAGACAGAAGCTAAGCTCGACTTAGCTTAGCGAGACAGAAGTTAAGCTCTCCTTGCAACATGGCAAATTGAACCTCCCCCACCCTCATTCAGATCTGGCGTTTGGAACTATTTTGGTTTTATTTATTGGCTTTTATTTTGGAAAGAGCCATTTCTCTGTAATAAACTCTCTTTTCAAAAGATGAGTGATTCCTCAATCAGATATATTTATTTTCTTTATTACTTTGTTGTTTCAGCAACATTACATTTAAAAACTACTTTTGAGTTAAAATATATATTTATCATTTTAATAAATGACAAATTAAAAAAGCATGAACATTCTTTTGTATGGAAAAAATATCGAACCGAACCGAACCGTGAATTTTGTGTATCGTTGCAGCCCTACTGAATATGTAAACAGACTGCACTTCAGCAGTTCTGTTCCTCCATCCTTTCACTCTTCACATGATTTTATTAAATGTAATGAAGCTCGATCACTTTATAATGAATAGAAAGCCAACAAGCACTGATCAGCTGACCTCAGAGAGCCAGACGTTACGTATGGTTGCAGTAACTCACTGATATATGCAGGGCTCTGACTGTGAGCACCAACATGTTCAAATTACTGCAAAAGACTGATTCAAGTTTAAATAGAGAGCTCAGCGACAGGCTCTGCTAATAAAGCTCAAATGCAACTGCTGATTTGTGCATCTGATGAAGCCGCATCCTCTCTGGAAGTGCACACATGGAGCTTATTCTCATGCTGCTGCTCGTTCCTTCCTTTAAAGTACACACATGATGAATAACCAGCACCGCTGATACTGCAGTGGCGCTGCTGTCCATCATTGTGGGTCATATCTGGGATTTTATGCCCAAACACTGAGCTCTGAAAAGACCACCATCGAGAATCATCATCCTCTGAAACACTCGGGTGGAGTTTTACGATGCATAAGCTGCTGATAGATGAACTTTTGACCTTAACAGGAAGTCCTCGTGTGTGACAGGAAGCTGATACGTGACTGAAAGTTTACAATCCACAGCTTTCCCCACAGTGCTGGACGTGGAGGAGTGATGGTTCATGTCAGAGCTGCTCACCAGCAGTTTGATCCTGGACCTGAACTCTTCCTGCAGAGGAGACACAAGACAGTCAAAGACACACACACACACACACACACACACCTTTGACTCTGATCCTCACGGTTTTCTTTCTGATGAAGTCTCCCCTCCTCCACACCAAACACTTGTACTCCCCACCGTCTCCCTCCGTGGGCCGTTCCACAGTCAGGCTCAGGTCTCCAGTCCTCAGTGGGTCTCCCCTCATCCTCGTCCGGCCTCTGTAAACCTCGCTCTGTTCTTCAGGCAGGTCGGAGCCGTTGTGATACACGTGGGCCTTCATTCTGGGATCATAGCGTTCCCACAACACTTTAACATCTTCAGGCAGGTTTTTTGTGGTTTTGAAGGGCAGCTGGACAGACTCCGCCCCCTCCACCACCTCCACCTCCACCGGAATGACTGAGAAGACAATGAACACAACATGAGCTGTACAGACGGTAACAGCAGGTTTTTAGAGGTTAGTTCTAAACATAAAACAAATAAAAGCACAGGTACATGAATGAGTTCGTCCTGTAAAGAGGCTCATGCACCTCCCACATGGCTGAAGTCATGACAGAGCTTCTTCAGCAGGTTATCAGCAGCTGGGAACAAAGATAAGCGTGAGCCTCACTCCAGAGCACGTCCACTGCTGTCGTGAATTTATAAAATGACTCATCTGTAAAAGTTGGAAACTTTATTTTGGACGGGAAAATAAAATCGCTTTGATTTCATTTGAATCTTTATTGAACTTGTGGACAGAAAATATATTTAGTTTCCTATTTGCACATCATTTGTTGTTTAAAAAAGACTAATATTTAAAAAGAGCTAATACATTAGCTCTTTTTAAATATGTGTTTCATTTTAGATTTGATTATTTTCAATTTCTTGTGTTTCCTGGATCTTTAGTTTGCTGTGTGACGAGACAACAGGGTGATGCTCACAGGCTTGAGCAGGAGAGGTTCTAGGAAGCCGAGATAAGACTTCATGAAATAATCGGTGACTCCACAGTCGGCCATGTCTCACACACATCAGCACAGAAACCATGAAGATCTCGTGTGTCTGAACATCTGAAGCTCTCCACCACATGACTGAGCACAACTCAAGGAGGAACATTTACTGTCAGCATTTTTCCATGTCAGCTGCTGTTTACCACCACAGAAGAAGAACAGCTTGTCCACATGCAGCCTCTGTGTCAGATCAATGCAGCACACACTGTTTAGTAAAGTCATGCTGTGGCATTATGGGTAGTGTAGTAGGAGACACTCACATGACATGATGTGATGCCAGAAATTAAATAAAAGAACCGCAGAAACAACCAGAACAAGAAGCAGGAAAACCAGGAGAGCTGTGGCCCAGGATGGAAACGGTTCTGTGGAGAAACATTAAACAAACACATGACCTCTGAACTCTGACCTTAACCTCCTGCATTGACCTTTGGTCTTAATCTGCAGCTCTGACCTTTGACCTGCAGCACTACTTTCTGTCTCAGGATGTCTTTGTCCCTGTAGATGGTGCAGATGTATCCTCCACCGTCTCTCTCTGTGGGCTGTTTCAGGGTCAGGCTGAGGTCTCCAGTTCTCAGCAGGTCTTCGTTCATCTTTGTTCGGTCTCTGTAAAGTCCGTCCTGTTTCGTCAGGTCGTCACTTCTGTTTGAATACACATGGACCAGTTCTTGGTCAGAGCGAGTCCACTCCACTGTGGTGTCCTCAGGCAGGTCAGGTTTGATTTGGCACGGCAGGATGACGGAGTCTGAGCCTCCAACAACCTTCACCTCCACCTGCTGGTCTGAGAGGACGAGAAACCACAATATCAACTGTAGAAGAAGAATCAGCAGACACACTTTAAGTAATAGCATAGCCGTGACCTACTAGATCTGGGTATCAATGTTACTGAGTCACAAGTAACAAAGTACAAATACTTTGTTACGTAAGTAAATTTTTCAGGTATCAGAACTTTCTACTTCTTACATTTTCAAAACAGGCTGGTTACTTTAGGTTTAGTGTTTCTACTCAGGGATGAAGTGGGAGTGCACGTGTCCGTAAGTCATGTCTACAGAATCTAGCTTGCACTGGAGAAGTGAGCGGACACCGCGTGATGTTTAAGTGTCAGCTAATTTCAAATGCAGTGTTAACAAACATCAGCAAACACACAAACTGTTTGTGTGCAGTTTGTCTCACAGTGTGTCGCAGCTAAAGGTCCAGCTGCTGTAATTCAGACAGAGAGGAAAGAAGATGGACAAAGATAAGAAAGAGGACAGGAGAAGAAGAGACGTTAGACTTAATGCTTACATGTAATGTCATAGTTTTAATCACATATTAGTTTTGTATATGATGTGTTTGATAAATTACATATATTTATATTGTGAAACATCCTGCAAAAGAAACTAGGCTCTTAAAAACTGAGCTTTAAAATGAACAGTTGTAATGAAACCTGAGAGATGCCGACAGACTGACTTTAATGGGCTGGGACAAAAACATCGTCCCTGGCATTTCTGTTCTAGGTGGTCCACCACCATCGCTCAGTAGTCCTGACTATATATGATGCAAACACATACAGTGTGTATTAACATGGGTTTTAATCAGGCTGGAAGAGCTATTGTTGGATTATTCCTTACTTGCACTTAGGGCTGCACGATTAATCGTTAGAAAATCGCGATCTCGATTCATACTTATGTGCGATCTCATTTCCAAATGACAACGATTTAAAAAAAAAAAAAAAAAAGACGACGATTGTACCGCATTTTGATCCGGGACGTACTCTGCATGAAAACAAGCGCTCTCTCTTCCTGCTCAACAAATGACGAGGGCGGAGCCTTATACCACGTGATACAGAAGCTGTGCCGTGTGATGCTAACATTAGCAGGAAAAAACCACGGAGAGCACGTCAGGGATGACGAGAAAGTGACAGGAGAAAATCCGTCCCGGTCAACCACCCAAACATCAATAACGGGAACCTTATACAGCGCTTCCCTATACCCGTCGAACTCCCGCAGGCACAAAGAAATTACGGAGGCTATCACTTATCACCTGACCAAAGATATGGCTCCATCAACACTGTGCAAAACGAGGGATTTAGGAAAATGATCAACACCCTAGACAAACGCTACACAGTGCCGTCCCGCAACTATTTTTCTATTGTTGCACTACCTGCTCTGTACACGCAGCGTCGAGCAACGGTGGAGACGGAATTTCAAGCAGTACAACACTTTGTTGTTTTTATGTTTATTTATTGTTTTTATGTTCAGTCTCACCTGTTACGAAGTTGATGTGCAGTAAATAAGTGCAATAAATATTTATACTGGAAAAGAAAATCGTGAGAGAATCGTGACCTCAATTCTAAGCCAAAAAATCGTGATTCTCATTTTATGCAAAATCGTGCAGCCCTACTTGCACTGAAACATGTAAAAGCTACACTTTAGCTGTTAGCAATGACTGATAGTCACAGCAGCTTGTTGACCTGAATCCTTGAATCTCTCCCTTTCTAATTAGGTTCCTCCAACTATTTTCTTACCACGTTGATTTCACCTTCATCCATCTGTGAGAGCACTCGAGTTTGGAGTGTTTTACACAGAAAAGAATTCAAAGATCTATGAGCATGACTTGGTGATGGGGAAGAACGAGGAGAAAGAGGAGCTCAGACAGACCATAAACCAGGCAGCCTCAGCCTGTAGCAGCAGCACTAAGATCCAGATCACAGGGAGCTTTATCAAAATGAAAGTCTGATGTCTAATCTTAAAAGCAGAGATGTTTGGATCACACACTGGGATCTTCAGGTTCTTTTCCTGACTGACTTCATTAAAGCTTCTCTCAGCACCACCAGTCCACTAACAGACGTCTTACTTTAAGAGATCCCAAAACGTTCATTCTGTTCAGGTCAGGTTAATTACCGACCTTTGACCTGCAGCTGGATGTCTCTCAGTCTCTGATCTTCTGTCCCATCACTGATGGAGCAGGTGTAGATGCTGCTGTCAGTCTTTGTTGGGTTTCTCAGAGTGAGGCTGAAGTCTAGAGAGTCCAAAGCATCAGGCCTCATCGACGTGCGCCCGCTGTAACGCTGGTTTTGCCCTCTGAGATCATCTGCTTCTTCTCGTCTCACATGGACAGATTTAGGATTGAGATCACTACGAGTCCACAGCACTGTGGGGTCATCCTCAGGGATAAAACCTGAGTGCTTGCAGGGCAACAGGACAGACATTACGCCCTCATACACCTCCACCACTGCAGTCAGGGCATGCTGGGAAACTGGCAGGAGACACAAACAAGAACACAAACTGAGTGTTTCAGTTGGCTTCAGAAAGTTACAAACATACAACGTCCATCACAGCCACACAATGAGTAATTACACAAAACCAACGGATGTTTCAAAGGCATCAGAGGTTAGTGACGACTTCCTTACACTGAGGTGAAAAACATCTTCTGAGCTTGTTGAAAAGAGAAGGAAGAGATTTTTTGAGCTTTCAGCACTTTGCAAATTCCTGCTCGACGTCTTGACAGCCTCACATTTAAACCCTGACATTTAGACGCTGCTTAGACGTCTAATCAACACAACATTGTTGACTCAGCACACATGAAGCAGAAAACAGAAGAAAAGCTGCTTTTTACTTTTTATCCTCATCTTAAGTCAGATCTCTGTGGACACCTGCTGCTTTTACACAACAGCAGCTAACTGTGCAAAATATGTGCAGCCATCCACTGAAGCATGTGTGGACATGGATATACAAACAGTGCATGAGGTGACTGTCAACAATGGCTTCCACTATACTGCTTCATATTGTTTTGTGCTGCTTGTTTGTTTTAACAGTTGGTTGTTTTCAGTGTTGCTGGAAAAAGAGGATTTATAGAGAAGATGAACTGTATCCTATGTTTAAATGATCTACAGCTTCACTCGCTACCAGTTAAAAACACAACATGACACAAACTCTGCAGCAGCAACAGCCCAGCTAAGAGTCCAGCTCCGCATCATTACTGTCCGACAAACAGGGCGGTGCCCTCAGCCGGGTGACGTGAGGGTTAAATATTTGCTCCAGTGCGTCATGAAGAGCGGATACAGAGGAACAGCGCCCCCACCAGGCCGCAGACACACACGGTTCATCACATGGTGAAGTTCAGGACAGCGCGCGGATTCACAGTAAACTCACGTTACACTTCTTATTGTTGGAAGGCACACACCTGAGTGAGCGCGTGCGCCTTCAAACAGGGTCAGAGCGACTTTCCTACCGAGCACGAGGAGCAGTGACGTCAGCAACGTCTTCATTCTCCGGGAGAAAATTCCGTTATTGCTCGATGCCACCACAGCCTGCAGCTGCTGCTGCTTCTTCTATCCTTGTGTAGCGGTTGGCAAACAGCTTCAGGTGCATTACCGCCACCTTCTGGACATCGTTACACCTTTGTTTTCATATAAACAGCTGTTGCTCTTAAAAACACAAATATCGCTCTATAAACTCCATGACCGGCACTCATTTGAAATATTTATGTTACCCTTAATTGAACTCTATTTTTCTGTGATTCAGATTTCTGTATTTGCCTTTCCCACCTATATTTACCACATTCTAACATTACATGATCAAATGTCTCCTGTCTCGTGCTTATTCATCTTTTTAAGTGTGCTATTTAACCCTGTGTGACCAAATCTTACTCTCGAAATTATATCCTCGTTTTTTTTTTTTACTTCTCTGACTTCTTCTACTGTCCCACTATCTACCTTTACCTTCTCTGTCCCATCATGCCTGCCACTTTTCCATTAACTTCACCTTAATTATACTTTTAAGGTGGCGATCGTGGCTCAGGAGTTGGGAGTTCGCCTTGTAATCGGAAGGTTGCCGGTTTGAGCCCCGGCTCGGACAGTCTCAGTTGTTGTGTCCTTGGGCAAGACACTTCACCCGCTGCCTACTGGTGGCGCCAGTGTCCAGCAGCCTCACCTCTGTCTGTGGCTACAATGTAGCTGCCATCACCAGTGTGTGAATGGGTGGATGACTGGTTGTGTAAAGTGCTTAGGGACTATTATAAAGGACTATATAAATACAGGCCATTTTTAACCTCATCTTTACTGTGTTTATATTCATATCTACATGATTATTTCTTATTGCACCTTTAACAAACGTATCAGCCTGTTCATTTCCATCTACACAGATATGTGCAGGAATCCATAAGAATGTATTTCTATCCCTCGATGTTTGAGTCTATAGATTAAATGAATTATATCAAAAACAATATCTTGTCTAGAATCTGAAAACATATGACATGTACTCACTAGTGTGCTAGTAGAGTCAAACCAAAAACCTGTGGTATACTGGTGCCTTCTCCAGTTTAAAGCCATTAAAATTGGCTCAGTAAAAACTGTTAAATCATCAGTAATATAAAATGTTACCAGATTTGTGTGGGTGTGTCAGACTGCAGCCTCAGGTTTATATTGTTATGTGATAACTCTAAGACAACCAGGTTGTATTACACAGTAACGTAAATGTGATGTAACAAGTAGTGTAACAAAGTACTTTCTACACCGAGTTATTAAATTGGTGCATTGTTTTTAAGACAATCAGTAAAATTCTCCCTCTGTTAACATTCGTGTTGATCCCAATAAATCATTTTCTAAAGTCAAAGAGAGAACAGACTGCTGTGCTTCCTGTAATAATCACACAGGATTACAGCTGTTCTTGGCCTCAGTGCTTCGTGTTTTGCTCACAGCCTCAGAGTTTGGATGTGTTTGATTTTAAGAGTCTGTACCATCAGGTTTGCTGGACACACTCTCAAGCAAAGCCAGAAACTGGCACAGCGTTTGATTTTTAATTAATTACAAATATGTACATTTAAAAGATAAGACTGTGCTCATTTCCCTCCAGCCCAGGGTGGAAAATCATTATCTGACTAAACTTTCAGATGAGTCTCAAGTGTTTTTTACAGTAGGAGGAGATTTCCAGATCTGTATGTGAGGCTTCCTAACATCAGACTTCCTAACGGCTCCCCATCCACTCCCTCTTGGGAGTAAACAGCAATGGTTGCTGTTCTGCAGAGCTGCAGTTTCATGTTACATGTGTTAATAGAATAGAATAGAATAGAATAGAATTCAACTTTATTGTCATTGCACATGCACAGGTACAAGGCAACGAAATGCAGTTTGCATCCATCCAGAAGTGCTTTAGTGATATAGATATATTACAATATATATTAGCAATAATATAGATATGTGAGTATATTACAGAAATGGGTCTATTATGGTATGTTATAATGTACACGGTATGAAGTATGTTGTGAATATTCTATAACTAAGTATGTACAGGCTGTAGTGAGTACAGGCTATGTACAGGATATGAACAGGATATAAATATGAAAAACTATACAGAATATGAAATAAATAACTTTACAGAAATCTGAGATATACAGCTATACAGAAATGGGAACTATGCAAGTTGTAAACAGTTGTAGGATTAAAGATTATCGAATGTACAGAATGATTATTTACACAGAGCTATACAGTAGTGCAGTTAAGATAAGTGAGGGTGTAGATAGTTTCTACAGAGGCTATATAAAGTGCTAGTGGTTGTGAGTGGTGGTTCAGTCCATGTTATTATTGTGTTTGAGGGTACAGTTGTCCATTGTGGGTGTGTGTATGTTCAGTCCATGAGTTTAACGTGGGTCAGATGTCAGGAGGCAGAGTTCAGGAGTCTGACAGCTGTGGGGAAGAAGCTGTTCCGGTACCTGGTGGTCTTAGTCCGGAGGCTCCTGTGGCGCCTCCCAGAGGGCAGGAGGGTGAAGAGTCCATGTGATGGGTGACTGGGGTCTTTGATGATTTTCCCAGCCCTTTTCAGACACCGCTTCCTGTAGATGTCTTTTATGGCAGGAAGTGGTGCTCCGGCGATGCGCTGGGCAGTTTTCACGACCCTCTGCAACGCCTTCCGGTCCGAGGCAGAGCAGTTCCCGTACCAGACTGTTATACAGTTGGTCAGGATGCTCTCGATGGTGCAGCGATAGAAGTTCACCAGGATGTCTGAGGACAGGTGGTTCTTCCTCAGAGTCCTCAAGAAGAAGAGGCGCTGGTGAGCCTTCTTGACCAGCTTGGAGCAGTTGGTCGTCCAGGTGAGATCCTCGGAGATGTGGACTCCCAGGAACTTGAAGCTGCTCACACGCTCCACAGCCGTCCCCTTAATGTGGATGGGTGGATGTGGGTCAGCATTCCTCCTGTAGTCCACGGTGAGCTCCTTGGTCTTCTCGGTGTTAAGCAGCAGGTTGTTTGTGTCGCACCACTCAGCCAGACGATCCACCTCCTCCCTGTAGGCGGCCTCATCGTTGTCACTGATGAGGCCAATCACCGTGGTGTCATCTGCAAACTTAATGATGGTGTTGGAACCATCAGCAGGTCTGCAGTCGTGGGTGAAGAGGGAGTAGAGGAAAGGGCTCATCACACAGCCTTGTGGTACACCGGTGTTCATTGTGATGGTAGATGAGCAGCGGTTATCCAGCCGGACATGTTGGGGGCGGTTGGTGTTAATATCATGTTTTACATATTCATTTCAGAACCTTTAAAGATTGTTGATAAAAACTATTGTAGAGTTTTCCACTTTCCCACAAATTTTAGGCAAAAAGACTTCCAAACAGCCTGTGTGTTGTTACAAATACATGACACGCAGATCTGGATGATCTCTGAGCTGCTGTGTTTTGAAGGAAGGAAGCAATGACAGCGCTGAGTGTAAGATAAAGTGATATAAAGCAAAGCTTTACTGATCTTAACCTCCTAGGACCTGCCGTCCACATATGTGGACATCACATTTTGGGTTATTTAGACTAAAATACATTATACTGCTACTGAAATTTTAAATGAATATCCTCATGTTTATGTTGATGAGAGTGTGGGGAGTGAGTTGGAGGGTGGGGTGGGCTGCTTTTAACCATGTAAAGCACTTTGTGCTACATCTTTGTATGAAAAGTGCTTTATAAATAAAGATTGATTGATATTTGGCTCTCATTTTTTTAGAAAGAAAAATCAGGTAAAACAAATTTGGTAATTCTTTGTTTTTATATTCATTGGGTCCCAATCAGCCCAAATATCAAAGAGAAATTAAAAATATATGCTGTGGAAGAGTTCAGGTCTTAGGAGGTTAAAGTTCCAGTAAAATAAAGTGATAATTGTATTCTAATTTTTGCTGTATTCTAATTTTTGCCTCATAACTTTTGCACTGTCCACTTCCTGCTGTGACAAAACAAATTTCCCACGTGTGGGACTAATAAAGGTTATCTTATCTTATCTTATCTTAATAAATCATGTAAATGACCCTCATAAAGCTTCAGCTTTGGCTTCCTGTAAACCATCTGATTTCTTGCTTTTAAGGCTCTGATGTCTATTCTGTGTGACTTAAAGCAGTTATGACATGGTCTGATTTTCTCACCCAATAAAGGAATATTTTGTTTATCAGTCTACTCTTCATTCTATCAGAAACAGTTATCACAGCTTGTACATTTTCTTTTTATAAATATATGTACGCAATGAGCCAAATTTAGTAATGCCAACATACTGAAGGAACAACATTTGTCTCTTATATATGATACACCTATATATACACTGTCAAAGATACTTGTCTTTGAGTGAAGATTTAAGGTGATAAGACATATAAATAACTGCAACTTGAATCTTTACTGAAGCTCAGTGTTTGACACAGAGTTCATGTTCACTGCTGCAATAACTAATAATGACTATTATAATAACTATAATATTGGCCATATTATATTTTCATTACCAAAGTGAGATGACTTTGAACTCATGAACAACATTAGCTAATTGTTATTTACTAACTGATCTTAAAATGCCTGTTCAGCACAGAAATGAAGCCCAACAATCATGTTTTAGAATCAGAATCAGAATCAGAATCAGTTTATTGCCAAATGTTGAGCAGGTTTACAACATTAGGAAATTGCTGCGGTGCTTCAGTGCAAACATAGTGTCATAAATAGCACTTAAATAGACATGAAAAAAAAATAAAAGTAAGAATAAGAATTAAAAGTGCTACGTGGAAAGATATGTGCATGAGATATACATGAGATATATACATGAGAATAAGAATTAAAAGTGCTGCGTAGAAAGATATATACATGAGTGCAGGTGGTGATCAGTGCCAAACATGGAATGATGCAGTGACACAGCGTAGGGTCATGTGTTAGTGGTGGGAACAGTCATACGGTTATTGTTCATGTGTCCAACAGCAGAGGGGAAGAAACTGTTCTTATGGCGAGAGGTTCTGGTGCGAATGGACCGGAGCCTCCTGCCTGAGGGGAGCAGGTCAAACAGACTGTGTCCAGGGTGAGAAGGGTCAGCTGAGATCCGAGCTGCACGCCCCAGTGTCCTGGAGGTGTGCAGGTCCTGCAGAGATGGGAGTCTGCAGCCAATCACCTTCTCAGCAGAGCGCACAACACGCTGCAGTCTCTGTTTGTCCCTGATAGAGGCTCCAGCGTACCACACGGTGATGGAGGAGGTGAGGATGGACTCGATGATTGCAGTGTAGAACTGCATCATCGTCCGTGTTGGCAGGTTGAATTTCTTCAGCTGCCTCAGGAAGTACATCCTCTGCTGGGCTTTCTTGATGACGGAGGTGATGGTGGGCTCCCACTTCAGGTCCTGGGTGATGGTGGTACCCAGGAAGCGGAATGAGTCCACAGAGGTGATGGGGGTGTCAGTCAGGATGATGGGGGGGAGTGGAGCTGTGTGCTTCCTGAAGTCCACAATAATCTCCACTGTCTTCTGGGCATTCAGCACCAGGTTGTTGTGGCTGCACCAGGACACCAGACGTTCAACCTCCCTCCTGTAGGCAGACTCGTCCCCGTCCGAGATGAGCCCAATAATGGTGGTGTCATCTGCAAACTTGATTAGCTTGACAGACTGGTGGGTGGAGGTGCAGCAGTTGGTGTACAGGGAGAAGAGCAGAGGAGAAAGAACACAGCCCTGAGGGGAGCCGGTGCTGATGGTCCGGGAGTCCGAGACATTCTTTCCCAGCCTCACATGCTGCTTCCTGTCCGTCAGGAAGTCAGTGATCCACCGGCAGATGGGATCAGGCACATTCATCCCATTCATCCCATTACAGTCCTGTGGTCTCAGCCTCAGATACTCAGCTAATCACACAAAGCTCATGTTGAAACAAACAAATGAACAAGATATGTTCTCCTTCATTTCTGTCAAACAAAGCTGTATGAAACGTTTCCAGCTGTTAGTATAATGGTTGCTAGGCAACCTGGGCAGCGCGATGGAGGCTAGACCGTCCCATTTCACAAGCCTCTCACTCCCAGCCTTAGGGGTCTTTGAGTACACAGCCCTTGTGGACCGTTAAAGCTGCGTACTTTAACCCTTTAAGTATGGGCTCAAAATGTGGTCATAAATATTTTCTACACTAAATCAGGATGTATGTGTAAAAAAGATTTGTGTGTGGACTTAGCCAAAAAAAAAAAAAAAAAACCCTGCAAGTTACAAGTACGAATTTTGACCCTATTTTTCTTCCTTTCATCTGATGTCATGTCAATCACAAATGTAATAATCCAATCGAGAACAGATGTGTTTGGCCGTTGGAGGGGCGCTTGTGAGGATTGTTTGAGGATTGTGAGTGATTGCTGAAAATGTTGAAATGTACTCACTCACTTTTTATTATTATTTGTAAATATGTGTACAAATGGTTGGTTTTTTGTACTGTTTTTATCAATAAATGTCAGCAACAAAGGACATACACCCATGTGTGTTGATTTCTCCCTAAGATGGCAAACTGAAACACTCCAAGTTGGTGACTTTTGGAGATTTATTTCCCTGGATGATTGAGAATGCATCAAGACGAACACAAAAGGAAGTTCACAGCTTTTAGCAGCTCCCCCACCCCCTCATTCACACCCCCCACTCCCCTCCCTCCAGAATTCCCAGGTAACAACCTAATTTACATATGAATGACTAGCCAATTTAGCTTCCACTTGGCTGAAGCTAAAGCCTAGCTAAAAGCCATTTGGCTGGTAGGAGGGTTTTAATGGTAGAAAAGCCAACTGGCTGCTCTCCGGGGCTCTAAGTGTTATGAGAGGTGAAAACAACAAAAGCGAGGGTGTCGAGTACAGAACTAAAACATAACCTAAACTGGGAAAACTAGAGAACAAACCTGAAACCATAATATCCCAGGACGAACATGGGATGGAGAATAGAGAAGGCAGAGTTACACAGACAACGCGACAAGGAACATAGGCAGGCACGCTATAAATACACATGAGATAACGAGGGAATGACACACCAGAGGGAAACACAGCTGAACCTAATTAGGCAAGACAAGGAAGTAAAACAGAATACGCTAACATGACACGGGACCTTCAAAGGAAAATAGGAAATTCACAAACACAAACTCAGGGACACGAAGAGAGCACAAGGGGAGGACACAGGAAACCAAAACCAGAATTAAGTAGGACATGAGATAATAATATTAAACACAAAATGCTGGGTCAAACGACCCAGGACCATGACACATTTAGCCTGGAGAAAAAGTTTGTTGTTGTATAAGAAAGCCCTCTGCAAAGCCAGAACATCCCACTATTCATCATTGATTGAAGAAAATAAGAACCATCCTAGATTTCTCTTCAGCACTGTAGCCAGGCTGACAAAAAGTCAGAGCTCTTTTGTGAGAAATCTCACAGATGTAATATTATCTCCAATTTCCCACAAAACTGCTCAAAGAAGTCCTGCCATTAATTAATTCTTCGATCTTAAATATGATCAACCTATCTCTAATGATCGGCTATGTACCACAGGCCTTCAAGCTAGCTGTAGTTAAACCTTTACTCAAAAAGCCATCTCTAGACCCAGCAGTCTTAGCTAATTATAGGCCAATCTCCAACCTTCCTTTCATATCAAACATCCTTGAAAGAGTAGTTGTCAAACAGCTAACAGATCATCTGCAGAGGAATGGTTTATTTGAAGAGTTTCAGTCAGGTTTCAGAGCTCATCACAGCACAGAAACAGCCTGCTAGACCTTAGTGCTGCATTTGATACTGTTGACCATAATATCCTATTAGAGTGATTAAAACATGCTGTAGGTATTACAGGTACTGCACTGCAGTGGTCAATTAGTTCCACAGTGTTCAGTGCTAGGACCAATTCTGTTTACATTATACATGCTTCCCTTAGGCAGCATCAGAAGACAAAAGCATACATTTTCACAGCTATGCAGATGACACCCAGCTCTATCTGTCCATGAAGCCAGATGACACACACTAATTAGTTAAACTGCAGGAATGTCTTAAAGACATAAAGACCTGGATGGCCGCTAACTTTCTGCTTCTTAATTCAGATAAAATTGAGGTCATTTTACTCGGCCCTGAAAATCTTAGAAATATTGTATCTAACCAGATTCTTACTCTGGATGGCATTACCTTGGCCTCCGGTAACACTGTGAGGAACCTTGGAGTCATTTTTGACCAGGACATGTCCTTCAATGCACATATTAAACAAATATGTAAGACTGCGTTCTTCCATTTGCGCAACATCTCTAAAATTAGAAATATCCTGTCTCAGAGTGATGCTGAAAAACTAGTTCATGCATTTATTACTTCCAGGCTGGACGACTGTAATTCATTATTATCAGGAAGTCCTAAAAATTCCCTGAAAAGAATAGAATAGAATAGAAAAATCCTTTAATTGTCTCACAGGGGGAAATTTGGGTGTAACAGCAGCAAGAAAAACACATATACAAACAAACAGTACACAAGACACAGAACAGAAACATACACAATTTTTTACATATTTACATGAAGGAAAGTCTTCAGTTAATCCAAAATGCTGCAGCAAGAGTACTGACAGGCCCTCATTGGCTTCCCGTTAAATCCAGAATTGAATTCAAAATCCTGCTCATCACATACAAGGTCGTAAATAATCAGGCCCCATCTTATCTTAATGACCATATCACCCCATTAGAGCACAGGATGATCCACGGCTTCCACCTCAGCTCTTTTTCCAAAAAGAAGAGTGCTGTCTGCTGCCGCTCATACAAGTCGACGTCAACTAGGTCCAGTTCGTGTCTTTGCAGCAGGTGTTGTTCTTCTGTCAGTGTACTGTGTGGAAACTGGAGAAAGAGGAACCAAATGCAGGACTTGCAGGCTGGTTAAGAATGAGCACGGTGCTTATAATAAAGACTGGATAAACTTAACTACAAGTCTAAGCTTTGTTTTATATTTTAATACTGTCATTTGTTTTACTTTGGTTGTTGTAAAGTTTTTCCCACATCATAACTGGAAAACTGTTCAATCGTACAGTCTGTTCCTGAAAACCTGGGCCTTCTTTGAAAGGCTGTTCCGTTTGAGCTCCATAACCAGTTTCTATAATACCTCGAAAGTATACTTTTCCAGTGGGTAGGTGAGGTTCAAAGTGTACATTAATCCAAACAGCATTGCAGCTGCTAGGGTATAGTTATCCAAATCCTGCAAGACTCTCTGGCCTTCAAGGACTATCCCAATGTCCTCAGGGCTGCCGCTGGCATCTCTTGATTTTATGATGTAAATTCCCATGGTTGTTTCCTTATTAGATCATTGGATAATGGCTTCATCTGTGGCCTAGAAAATGCAGAATTCCAAAATTTAATTCAACAGAACACTGGTCAAAGAACATTATACCAAATTTTATTTTAATCTGTGGGGAAGGAGCCTGAGTTGGTGCGTGAGGTTGAGAAGTACCGGCTAGATATAGTCAGGCTCACCTCTACACATGGCTTGGGCTCTGGAACCAGTCTCCTGGAGAGGGGCTGGACTCTGTCTCAGTCTGGAGTTGCCCCTGGTGAGAGGCGGCGGGCTGGAGTGGGTATTCTAATATCCCCTCGGCTTGCTGCCGGTACGTTGGGGTTTTTCCCGGTGGATGAGAGGGTTTGTTCCCTGCGCCTTAGGGTCGGGGAACGGGTCCTGACTGTCATCTGCGCTTATGCGCCGAGTGGTAGTTCAGAGTACCCAGCCTTCTTAGAGCCCCTGGTGTTGATGAGGTCCGCTCCGAGTTCCTGAAGGATCTGGACGTTGTAGGGCTGTCCTGGTTGACACGCCTCTACAATGTTGCGTGGAGATCAGGGCAGTACCCCTGGACTAGCAGACCGGAGGGTGTGTTCCAACTACAGGGGGATCACACTCCTCAGCCTCCCTGGGAAAGTCTATGCCAGGGTGCTGGAAAGGAGAGTTTGTCTGCTAGTCGAACCTCGGATACAGGAGGAACAATGCGGTTTTCGTCCCGGTCGCGGAACACTGGACCAGCTCTTTATCCTCTCGAGGATACTTGAGGGTGCATGGGAGTTTGCCCAACCAGTCTACATGTGTTTTGTGGACTTGGAGAAGGCATTTGACCGTGTCCCTCGGGGTGTCCTGTGGGAGGTGCTGCGGGAGTATGGGGTGTCTGGCCCATTGCTACAGACCATTTGATCCCTATACAACCGTTGTAAGAGCTTGGTTCGCATTGCTGGGAATAAATCGGACTCGTTCCTGGTGGGTGATGGGCTCCGCCAGGGCTGCCCTTTGTCACCGATTCTGTTGATAATTTTTATGGACAGGATTTCTAGGCGCAACCAAGTGGTGAAGGGTTTTCGCTTTGGTGACCTCAGAATCTCATCTCTGCTTTTCGCGGATGATGTGGTTCTGTTGGCTTCATCGGGTGAGGGCCTCCAGCTCGCACTGGAACGGTTCGTAGCCGAGTGTGAAGCAGCGGGAATGAGGATCAGCACCTCCAAATCTGAGGCCATGGTTCTCAGCCGGAAAAGGGTGGAGTGCCTACTCCGGGTCGGGGATGAGTTCCTGCCCCAAGTGGAGGAGTTCAAGTATCTCGGGGTCTTGTTCGCGAGTGATGGGAGAAGGGAGCCGGAGATTGACAGACGGATTGGTGCGGCGGCGGGAGTGATGCGGACGCTGCACCGGTCTGTCGTGGTGAAAAGGGAGCTGAGTGTAAAAGCGACGATTTCAATTTACCGGTCGATCTATGTCCCTACCCTCACCTATGGCCACGAGCTGTGGGTAGTGACCGAAAGAACGAGATCGCGGATACAAGCGGCAGAAATGAGCTTCCTCAGAAGGGTGGCTGGCCTCTCCCTTAGAGATAGGGTGAGAAGTTCGGCCATCCGGGAGGGGCTCAGAGTAGAGCAGCTGCTGCTCCACATTGAAAGGAGCCAGCTGAGGTGGTTCGGGCATCTGACAAGGATGCCTCCTGGGCGCCTCCTGGGGTTGGTGTTCCGGGCATATTCCACCTGGAGGAGGCCCCTGGGCAGACCCAGGACACCCTAGAGAGATTACATCTCTCGGCTGGCCTGGGAACGCCTTTGTATTCCCCGGATAAGCTGGAGGAGGTGGCTGTGGGAGAGGGAGGTCTGGGCTTCTCTGCTTAGGCTGCTGCCCCCGCGACCTGGCCCCGGATAAAGCGGATGAAGATGGATGGATGGATGGATCTTTTATAAACATTTTAAGCTTCTTCAGTTTTCTGTCTTAAGACATTTCTGTTTGGTGCATTTTGCTTTTTACATGCATTTATTATGTATGGACACTCTATATATTTATGTTTTCTAATATATTGCTTTATTGGGCAGTTTGTGTTATATCATAATGTAAATATTCTAAGGAATTCATCATACACACTGACATCTTGTTTCTGATATATTTCACCCAGTTTTGATTTATTTAATCATTTTAAAAGCATTTATTGTTTCCTCTGTCCTTACTCGTCTGTGATCTTTATTTCTGTCCAAAATATTAATCTTGTAATTACCTTCACAGACTTTAAAAACTGGAAGATGGTCACTGATGTCACTACTGAGAAGTCCACTTAGTGCCTCATTTATAAACGTGTCTATGAGAGCTGCAGGATGTGATGTGGCTCTGCTACTTTTAGAGATCAGGTTCACACAGTATGTTGCTTTAATACCTGAAGATTAGGTTTCAACTGTTATACATTCAACACGTCATCAATCACTGTTTAGTTTAATTCATATTTTACAGTTGGTCATCCAAGTACTTCAAATTTTTCCCAGTTTCTAATGGTACAGTACTTTTTTTTGGCTATCAGTTGTTTAAAAGTCTTTAGACATGAGATTTTTTTTAGTTTTTAAGAATAAGGGCGATCGTGGCTCAAGATTTGGCAGTTCGTCTTGTAATCGGAAGGTTGCCGGTTCGAGCCCCAGCTTGGACAGTTTCGGTCGTTGTGTCCTTGGGCAAGACACTTCACCTACCGCCTACTGGTGTTGGCCAGAGGGGCCGATGGCACGATATGGCAGCCTCGTTTCTGTCAGTCTGCCCCAGGGCAGCTGTGGCTACAACTGTAGCTGCCTCCACCAGTGTGTGAATGTGAGAGTGAATGAATAGTGGAATTGTACAGCGCTTTGAGGTTCTCGAAAAGTGCTATATGCAATCCATTATTATTATTAATAAATTTAGCAGCAATCCAAAATACATACATGTATTTATTAGAATTAAATATAAAGATTGTCGTTATTCACTTTTCTTTTTCCTTTTTCTTTCTTTTTTTTGTTTACTTTTACAAAAGTAAAGAAGTAACAAACAAAGTTATGTCTTTGGAATATGACAAGTGAGTCAAACAGTGCTGCACATCCTCGCTGCAGGTGTGAAGAAGGAAACCTCAAAAAACGATGTAAATGTATGAAAATGTTTTGACAAAGCTTAAAATCCTACTGTCGGTTTTGTAAAATTTTAAGTTTAATTTCTACATTTAAATTCTAAATGACAGCAGAAAATTAATTCCTCAGGGCAGCAAACACATGTTACTAGAAGGAGTAACGCTTCTAATAACATGTTGTTTCTCCTCTGAGTTTAATTGTGAAAGTAAAAAAAAAGAACAAAAAAGAGTTTTATTTTGAAGAATCTGCAGGAAATTATCAGTGTTCCTCTGTTTAACTTAAGAGGATCAAACTTTTAGTGCAGCAGCAGCTGCGTGTTGTTGTTATCAGGACTTTAACTGGAGATGAAGATGTTGCTGCCACTCCTGCTCCTCGTACTCGGTAAGAGCGCTCTTTGAACGCAAACACAACGACACAACTGTTTGTGCTTTTAGACAACATAAAGTCTAACATGAATTTACTGAATGTAAACTGACTCTACTTGACTTTATTCCTTATAACCCCCTCTGGGACTTCATGCAGGGCGCTCACAGGGTTACAGCTGACTTCATATCTGTTTAAGACGAACTGTCTGTGTGTTCCAGACGTCTGTTTCTTACTGATAGAACCACAAACCTGCCAGAGTGTAGTGACGTTTGACAAGATTAACGACTGTGGCAAAAAAAAAGAAGAAAAAAAACTGTCCAATGATACAGATGAAAATTGGTTGTGTCACCAGTTGTGTGTAACATTGTCAGTGGTGACACTTTCATGTGTTGTAACACTGAGATGTCTATTTGCTAATAAACTGTTTTGTGTGTGTGTGTGTGTGTGTGTGTGTGTGTGTGTGTGTGTGTGTGTGTGAGTGACTGTGTTTCTGCCTCATTTGATGTTGTTGCATGGTGAGGTTATTTGTTAAAAATGAATGGACTGCGGTGTCGTTCTTAGCCCTGCAGGGCTAAGATCTTCTTGTATCTGTGTTCATTTTCAACCAAATGTAGATATAAATAAGAGATGGTTTCCTCCTTTAACCTCAGTGTTGTTCAGTCATCCATCAGTTTTCTTTAACATCTTTGATGTCCTTTCAGTCAGTGTTTGTTGGATAGGAAGAATCCATGTTTGAATACTTTTCATAAAACAAGGCTGAGAGTGACGTTACATATTCTGCAACTTTCTGAAACCACTTTATATTCGACTTTATAACAACCCAAGGAAAAAATCCACTGCATACACATAAGAAGTGTTTTTGTTGTGTGTGCTTGTGTCTCCTTCCAGTTTCCCAGCATGCCCTTGCTCCGGTAGTGGAGGTGTATGAGGGGGAAAAATCTGTCCTGTTGCCTTGCAAGTACTCAGGTTTTATACCTGAGGAAAATCCCACAGTGCTGTGGACTCGCAATGATCTCAACCCCAAATCTGTCCACCTACGACGAGAGGAAACAGATGATCTGAAAGGGCAAAACCAGCGTTACAGCGGGCGCACATCAATGAGGCCTGATGCTCTGGACACTTTAGACTTCAGCCTCACGCTGAGAAAACCCCAAATGACTGATAGTGGCAACTACACCTGCTCCATCGGAAATGAAAGGGCAGAACTGAAACTGACCGACGTACAGCTGCATGTCAAAGGTAAGAAACCCAAACAAACAAAAGAAAAACCACACCTTCTTTAATCACAAGTCAAAGATCACATGTCAAACTAAAGGTTGATAGAAAAGGAATTTCTTTTGTTGAAAACTGGAAAATGGCATTAACATTTTCCAGATGTAACCAGTCTGCAAACATCAAAATCTCACAGGTAGATTTTTTGGTGTTTCTACTAAATCTGGATGATTTGATTCAGGTTTTACATCCTGTATACGCAGGAAAACCTGCAGCTCACAGGCCTAATAGAGACCGATGTACAACATGTAACAGAGGATGTCATTTTAAGAAGATAAACTTGACCTCTGGAACTATGAATGACAGGATGATAAAGTGCTGCCAGCTGTTCTTTATTCCAGAAGAATCCACTTCCAATCAAGTAGCTTTCATTGATTCATTTATTGAACAGGAAGCAGGGTTATGCATTCATAATGTGAGTGTGGAGGTAGTGTGGTAAGGGGGTGTTATACAAGGGCCAACATGAGAAATTAGTGACGCTCCCTTAATGGCCTCAAGCTGCCACTTGTGGCACGTCTGGAGGAAAGGCAGATCATTTTGAATGTTGTGGATCCAAAACTTGGCACCGCCTCCATCTATGATGGCCCAGGAGCTCCGTTTCTGGGTAGATGACCTGAACGTACCTGCATCAGGCCGCTGCATCAACAACATGTTGGGAGGGACTGAATCAAAATCAGCTACGTTTGAGGGGACATAAACATAACCAGGGAATTGGAGTTGACGATGCCCTCTACTTTTCTGAGTATGGTCCTAAAGACTTCTTCAGTGACATGCTCCGAGATGGTGTAGAGCTGACTTGATGGAACAAATCGAACCACCGTGTGGAGCGTATGGAGGGTTGAAATGGAGATGCTGGCTGGCCAACTGTTTTCAGAGCAGGGCCGAGATGCGATCCTCGACATGACGATGAACACCAGGTGCTGCCATCTGTACTGTGTATGTACCACATGTAGTGAAATGTATATAAAATTTGAATAGACACTGAGGAGTGGAGGCCTAGTGTAGGAGAGCTTTGGCTGGACCCTGCAGAATCCAAGTCGGTACAGTACAGCTGGTGCTCTTCATGGATCCAGATGTGCAGGCTCCACTGGAGTCAGGAAATATGACCAATCATGATCGTGTATGTCTCTATCTTTATTTACACACGTTCTGTTGCTTGTCAAGACTATTTGTATGGATTTTATAGTGTCCAGTTTAGTTACCATTTTAAACAAAAAGAGAGAGAATCATGATATTTATATATTATTAATATGTATTTTTACTGGTAGCAGAGATCAGAGCACATCAATTCTCTCTTTACCATGAGTATAACTGCTGCTGCTTCTGATATTATGGTTCATTTTCCTCGTAGATCAGCAGGTGGAGGTGAAGGTGGAGGAAGGATCAGACTCTGTCATCCTGCCCTGCAAAACAAAACAAAACATACCCGAGGCCACCAGAGTGGAGTGGACTCGCTCTGACCTCGGTCTCATGGTGGTCCGTGAGTATTCAAACCAAAGTGGCCAACTTATGACTCAGGATGAAGTTTATAGGGACCAAACAAAGATGAATGAAGACCTGCTGAGAACTGGAGACCTCAGTCTGACCCTGAAAAACCCCACAGAGAGAGACAGTGGAGGATACATCTGCACCATCTACAGGGACAAAGACATCCTGAGACACAAAGTAGTGCTGCAGGTCAAAGGTAAGTGCTGTACTTACAGGTCAGAGGTCAATGTTGTGGACACAGGTCAGAAAACTTTTCGTTTTCTTTTCATCACAGAACCATTTCCATCCTGGGCCAAAGCTCTCCTGGTTCTCCTGGTTCTTCTTCTAGTAGTATCTGTGGGTCTTATATTTCATTTCCGGCACTATTTCATGTCAGGTGAGTGTCTCCTCCTACACTACCCATAATGCCGATGGTCAGCAGGTGTCCTCTGGTGGCTCCTTGACTGCGGCTCACACAAACTTGTTCCAGAAGCTGAAAGAGTTGAGAGTTACAAACAGCTGATACAGAGAGCTGAAGAGAAACTTCCAGGTTTGTTCCAGAAGTCAGAAAACCTCCTTCAGACTCAGTCATTGATCAGTGAAACAGCTCCACAACATGACTTTACTAAACAGTGTGTGTGCTTCACTGCATTGATCTGACACAGAGGCTGCATGTGGACAAGCTGTTCTTCTTCTGTGGTGGTAAACAGCAGCTGACATGGAAACATGTGCTGACAGTAAATGTTGCAGCAGCTTCAGTAAATGTTCCTCCTTGAGTTGTGCTCAGTCATGTGGTGGAGAGCTTCAGATGTTCAGACACATGAGATCTTCATGGTTTCTGTGCTGATGTGTGTGAGACATGGCCGACTGTGGAGGCTCAGTCTGTCTGTTCTTCTTCATCCAACATGTCTGCAGCATTAGTAAGGTAGTGAGTGCTTAATTAATCATTTATAAAGTAATACTCATCCTTAGTGTTTAGTTTATAAATAGATAGATATAAATTGATATCAATATAAATATAGAATCTTGATTAATAAGTCTGTTTTATACGTCTGATGAAAAAAGTATTTAAAAGCACATTTGTTTGCTTTAATACATGTTTTGTTAATACTTATTTCATATTTCATATCATGGTTATTTCAGACAGTTAATAGTTAATGTCTTTTGTTCTAGATGATCTAAAGTGAGAACTACTTTGGCTTTATAAAGAATTGCTTAATGAAAATGAAAGTGTTTCAAGACTCCAACAAGTCTTTACAACAGAAAAGCACAAAGACAAACAGAACATCCAAATATTAACTGCCAGGTGCAAACATCACCCACCTGAGGTTCACAGAATATTCAGCTTGTGCGAGTGGATTAAACTAAGAAGATCAGCTGAGCAGTTGGAGCCTCAGGACAGCTTAACTTAAATATACTGAAGCCTCTTCATTTAAAATAAACACAGTTTTCACAAATCCATAGTGTTTATTTGACATAACTTCACAAACACCACCAACAGATACCATGTATCCATCGTGTTAAACTCATAATGCAGGGAAATGTCTCTGGGAGGTTTCAGAGTTTGGGATTTCTTTAGTTTAGTCCTGAGGTTCAGCTGTCCTCTGGTTTGTGCTCTGTTAGCTTTAGTCAGACATGTCAACATCCAGCCTGCTTCAGTTCCAAAGCGCTGCTGAATTAAAAGAAATCGTGCTTTCACACAGGGGAACTCAGCTGAAATGAAGGAAGTAGTACATAGTGTCCTCTTCATACACGATGACAACTCTGAGCAGCTTCTTGGGGTCGAGGTGATCAAGAGGAGAGATGGTTCTCCATCATCAAGGAGAATCCCAAATCAATGTGCATTTCCATGATATCTTAAAACCCCATCCTGTAAACAGGGATGTTACTGTTCCTCCTGCTCTGATGTGCTTCTGTCCTTCAGCTTTATCTAAACCTCTGAAAACCTGCTGCTGTCTGTATTTGTTGTTCTTTCAGTTATTCCAGTGAAGGTGAAGGTGGAGGAGGGGGTGGAGTCTGTCCAGCTGCCCTTTAAAACAACAAAAAACCTGTCGGGGGAAATTCAAGTGATATGGGAACGCTACGAGCCGTTCCAGAAGGCTCACGTGTTTACAAACGGCCCAAACCAATTTGAAGAACAGCACGAGGTTTACAAAGACCGAACTGTGATGAACAAAGACCTGCTGGAAACTGGAGACCTCAGTCTGACCCTGAAACAGCCCACAGAGAGAGACAGTGGAGAGTACAAGTGTTTGGTGTGGAGGAAGGGAACCTTCATCAGAAAGAAAACTGTGCTGCTCAAAGTCAAAGGTTGGTTTGTCTGTAGAAGTAGAAGAAGCTCTGATTTTGGTGCCAAAATAAATCTATGAAGTTATGAATTCACAGCTCATGTTGTGTTTGTTGTCTTCTTAGTCTGTCAGGTGCAGTTTAAGGTGGGGGCGGAGTCTGTCCGGCTGCCCTTCATAACCACAGAAAACCTGCCTGAAGATACTAAAGTGGAGTGGGAACGCTATGAACCATACAGGAAGGTCCACGTGTATGAGAACGGCTCTGACCAGCATGAAGAACAGCACGAGGTTTACAAAGGCCGAACTGTGATGAATAAAGAACCGCTGGAAACTGGAGACCTCAGTCTGACCCTGAAATACCCCACAGATGCTGACAGTGGAGAGTACAAGTGTTTGGTCTGGAGGCAGGGAACCTTCATCAGAAAGAAAACTGTGCTGCTCAAAGTCAAAGGTTGGTTTGTCTGTAGAAGTAGAAGAAGCTCTGATTTTGGTGCCAAAATAAATCTATGAAGTTATGAATTCACAGCTCATGTTGTGTTTGTTGTCTTCTTAGTCTGTCAGGTGCAGTTTAAGGTGGGGGCGGAGTCTGTCCGGCTGCCCTTCATAACCACAGAAAACCTGCCTGAAGATACTAAAGTGGAGTGGGAACGCTATGAACCATACAGGAAGGTCCACGTGTATGAGAACGGCTCTGACCAGCATGAAGAACAGCACGAGGTTTACAAAGGCCGAACTGTGATGAATAAAGAACCGCTGGAAACTGGAGACCTCAGTCTGACCCTGAAATACCCCACAGATGCTGACAGTGGAGAGTACAAGTGTTTGGTCTGGAGGCAGGGAACCTTCATCAGAAAGAAAACTGTGCTGCTCAAAGTCAAAGGTTGGTTTGTCTGTAGAAGTAGAAGAAGCTCTGATTTTGGTGCCAAAATAAATCTATGAAGTTATGAATTCACAGCTCATGTTGTGTTTGTTGTCTTCTTAGTCTGTCAGGTGCAGTTCTTGATGCGGGTGGAGTCTGTCCATGTCCAGCTGCCCTTCATAACCACACAAAACCTGCCTGAAGATGCTGAGGTGAGGTGGATACGTGAAGAATCAGGTCCATCAGTGATGGTCCACGTGTATAAGAAACCCTCAGACCAGCCTGAAGAAGAGGACCAGGTTTACAAAGACCAAACAGAGATGAAAGAAGACCCTCTGAAAACTGGAGAGACAGTGGGAGGAAGGGAAACTTCATCAGACAAAAATGGTAGGTTTGTTTATTTGTTGTTTATTGGCTTGTGCTATTGTGTCTGACTGTCTTGTGTCTCCTCTGCAGGGAGAGTTCAGGTCCAGGATCAAACGGGACATCAGGAACAGAAGCAGCTCCATTGATCCGACTCCTCTGATGGCTGATCAATCAGTTTGATCTGTGTGTGACCAGTGCTGTGAGTCAAACAGCATGATCACAGGACCATAGTAATGCTTTTTGTTCTCATTTAATTTGCCTTTTTTTAAATTGTAAATTTGGTTTTAATGTAAAATATTATAATAATTATTATTCTATGAGTTCAACCTCCGTCACTCTGACCTTTGAACTTTTACTGCATTTTGTGGTTTGGCTGTTTCAGCGTTGTAACACAGAAACGCAGATTCTATTTTAAGTCCAGTTTCCTGTTGTTGGTGTTCAGATGTGGTGCAGCCCCCTCCACCCATCCTGTTTCCTTATCAGGACCCCCCTCCCCCCTTCACTTTAGTGCTCCAGTCAAAACTGATCGGTCAGTTTTAACAGCTCTTAAATTAGCATAACAAACATTTTTCACCACCAAATACAGTTCAGTGGGTCGTCAGTGGGTCGTTCAGGCAATGGGGGGGGGGGGGGGGGGGGCATTTCCTATGGTTTGACCAGGAACACCGCAGATGTAACATGGTTGATTAAAACACTCAAAATTCAGTGAAATAGGTGCTCATCACTTTTATATGTTCAAGTGCATAGTGGGGAGGATGTCATAAGGCCTCGAGCCAATCGGATGGAAAACACAATATTTATGAGTGTTTTAAGTTGTAAATTGGATTCGACCTGAACATGACAGGAAGGTTACTCATCTTTCTTCTCTGGACTGTTGGATAGAGTCATGTGACCTGCACAGGGACTACACATGGAAATGAGCAGCAGAGCTCAAATCTGTCAGCTTTCCATCTGCTTTTTTAGATCGGTTATTATCTGTTAACACACAAAATAAAAACAGCTGGCTGACCTTTAATCTAATCCTTGTTGTTCTTCTTCTGTGGTGTTTGTGATGGAGCAGGTGGTCCTGATGTGTTAGATGAAGCCAGGGTTCCTGCTGCTTCAGCAAAGTTTCAGTTTTGTAACAATTTAACAACAGCAAAATACACAGGATTCAAAACTGGTGATGCAAAGAGCTGAATTTCTTTTATTTAACATGTAAAATTTTAGAAAGCTGAATTTAAGCTTGCTTACTTAGGAAGAAATAAACTGAAATAGTCCACAAATTAGTCTCTACTGTTTATGATAATTATATTTTAATGAGAGATACAGAACATCACATAAAACTATAAGTTGGTTTTTGTAAAGGAAGATTTTGTGTGTGTGTGTGTGTGTGTGTGTGTGTGTGTGTGTGTGTGTGTGTGTGTGTGTGTGTTAGTTATTGTCATTTAAAGTGTTTATGTGCTCAGTTGTGACACTGAACAGTCAACAACTAGCTGAACTTACTTTGACCTCGACATTTGAAGAAAACAACTGCTTTTTCTACGTTATGAGTTTCTTAAAGTCATTTGAAACGGCGACATCTGTTTTGAACATGCTGGGGTGAAGACCGCAGAGCCTGAGAAGAGGAAGTAAGTAGCTGATGTTATGGGAGGATAAGTAGGTGCCGCCACGCCTCGAGAGCTCAGAGCTCGCATGAGTGTGTTAACCGTCTGTTTCCTCTCCCATGCACATGGTCATATAGGCGTTTGTTACAGCTAACCGTGTCTGCAGACTTTGTTAACCTAAATTTCACCACAGTTTGTGTGTCAGTTCTTCTCAGAGAGTCTGCAGGACAGTTTGGTCTGGAAGCTCCTCCTGTGTCCTCGAGGATCAGAGTGTAAAATGACAAGTTTTGTGCCAGTGAACAAACACCTGCTGAACTTTGATAAAAACCTGATAACGTTCCCCCTCTGAGATCTCCATCATCAGCAGGCAAACAGTGAGATCGGCTCTGAGCTGCTCTGTGAACACAGACCACACTTTGTGCTTTAGACTGTTTGAAACTCCAGCATTCAAACAGTGGCGGATCTCGAAAATGTTACATGCGAGGGCCAGAAGAGGGGGATCAGGTCTATGCAGGATGGCACATTCCTCTCCACTGAAGTATGTGGAAACCCCCTATACACAAATGGAGTACATTTGTGCACAGTAACTGAAAACTCTTCAATATGAGAAGAAGGGAAAGCAACACCAGAAACAGCACACAGTAGACATAACTACCAAAATAAAATGTTACAACAGCAGAGAATACCTGACATGAAATTAGGGCGCACAGGAGGGCAGGAAAACCGGAAGCCCAGGGAATCAAAATGAAAGTAAAACTAAGAAACTCTGACAATAAAACTAAAACAGGAGATAAATCAAATACCAAACTCACAATGACACAAACTATGAACACTGTGCAAAAATACA
Organism: Rhamphochromis sp. 'chilingali'; assembly: GCF_963969265.1. Classification (NCBI taxonomy): domain Eukaryota; kingdom Metazoa; phylum Chordata; class Actinopteri; order Cichliformes; family Cichlidae; genus Rhamphochromis; species Rhamphochromis sp. 'chilingali'. The sequence goes on along the minus strand of NC_137929.1, from coordinate 67,855,169 downwards.
GCAATCAAAGGCTTGTTTATTCACTTAATTAACCATTAAGTAAACCGTCTTCGGTATAACCTGCATGTATACCAACCAACTACATTTAATTTGACCAGATTATGATAAATGTAACATTTTACAGTGTACTTATGTAACAAAATACATGGAAAATTTACCTGTAATTAATTTAGTTAAAGTCAGAATTTTAGGCATGACCTTTTTGGGGGTCCAAACTCAAACTATGAAATAACAGTGAGGACAGTTCATCATATTATTATATTAATACTTTTTCTTTTTATTTAATTATTTATTCATTTTTATTATTTTACACACACACACAGCCATCATTTATACAGCTTCTAAACTTACTGTCAGTTTTGCAAAACTAAAACTGTAATTAGGTCAGGTTACATTAATATAAACCCACGTGCATCAACCACGTGTTTCTGAAAGCAGCTCGCTGTCTGCAGTCTCTGTGCGCCCTGCTGCTTCTCTTCACTTTCATGTTTGGAGTTCTGCAGAAGGATTTTATTTTGAAGGCTCTGACAGGAAGTTGTGAGGTGTCTCTGTGTAACTTCAGAGGAGGAAACTTTGTTCAGTGCGTCAGCGGTGCTGTGATCGAGCTGTGTGCGCCTGTTTCTCAGAGTTAACGGGACTTTCAGCGGAGAGGAAGATGCTGCTGTGGCTCGTGCTGCAGGTCCTCGGTAAGAAAGCACACACGCAGACTGACACACACACAGTGTGTAACACGAGCTGACTGCATTAGGCCCCTCTGTGTAGTTACTGTGGTCCCTACATGCGATATTCATGCGGGGCGGGTCTCACCGTGACAGCTGAGCTCATCATCCTGATATCTGCGCGTGTCTGTTTAAGAAGTGCGTCAGCGCTCGTGTGCGTGTGATTCACGGCAGGAATAAAAGTACTTTGTATAAAAACTGAAAGCTTGTCTCACATTATTAAAAGCCCCGTTTACCATAGAAAGCACTTTAATGTGTCAAAAATGGTTTTTGTTCACAATAACGCCACGTGCACAATCATCTATGTTCAAGTTCACTGATTAATAAAGTTATAACAATCCTAAAACAACAAATAGACATTTTTCTTTTTTTTAATTCAACACCAGATGTTACTCTGTGTTTATACATTTTTAATGCTTAGCCTCAGAATAACTTGTGTCCTGAATTGCCCCCTTATAGAAATCCCCCTGAACAGGTCCCCTCCCTGGTCCTCTGGTCACATGACTTACAGTAAAGTCCACAGTAGAGATCGTCTTTTTTGTTTTTCATACATTAGAATGTCTCACTGTGACTGTTACTGTACAAACTGATAGCTTTGTATGTTTGGTGTTCATTTCATGTCAGGAGATGTACGCACGTATTCACAGTTGTGATGTCACCCCTGCTTGTTTATTAACACGTTCTTCGTTTGCAGATTACAGTCAGGGATTAAAAGCACTTCATTCGTAACAGAGACGAGTCTCAGAAAATTTCACCTCCGTGTTTTTCAGACGTGCATCAAAGTTTTCTTTGATGTTTTTAAAGCATCCTTCGAGTTACTTTTTGTTGGATGGGAAGAATCCATGTTTGAGTACTTAGCAGAAAATGTGGCTTCTGAAACCACTTTTCCCACGATGTGAACCACTAGAAAAATCCACAGCATACAGGTGATTAGTGTTTTTTGTTGTGTGTGCTTGTGTCTCCTTCCAGTTTCCCAGCATGCCCTGGCTGTGGTGGTGGAGGTGTATGAGGGGGCAAAGTCTGTCCAGCTGCCCTGTCAGTACACAGGTCTTATACTTACGAACCCCACAGTGCTGTGGACTCGCAATGATCTCGACCCCAAATCTGTCCACGTGAGACGAGAGGAAACAAATGATGTAACAGGACAAAATCAGCGTTACAGCGGGCGCACATCAGTGAGGCCTGATGCTCTGGACACTTTAGACTTCAGCCTCACTCTGAGAAACCCCCAAATGACTGATAGTGGCAACTACACCTGCTCCATCAGAAATGAATGGGCAGAACTGAAACTGACCGACGTACATCTGCATGTCAAAGGTAAGAAACACAAACAAACAAAAAGAAAAATGTCAAACTAAGGTTGATAGAAAAGGAATTTCTTTTGTTGAAAACTGGAAAATGGCATTAACATTTTCCAGATGTAATCAGTCTGCAAACATCAAAATCTCACAGGTAGAGTTTTTGGTGGTTCTACTAAATCTGGATGATTTGATTCAGAAGGTTTTACATCCTGTATACGCAGGAAAACCTGCAGCTCACAGGCCTAATAGAGACCGATGTACAACATGTAACAGAGGATGTCATTTTAAGAAGATAAACTTGACCTCTGGAACTATGAATGACAGGATGATAAAGTGCTGCCAGCTGTTCTTTATTCCAGAAGAATCCACTTCCAATCAAGTAGCTTTCATTTATTCATTTATTGAACAGGAAGCAGGGTTATGCATTCATAATGTGAGTGTGAAGGTAGTGTGGTAAGGGGGTGTTATACAAGGGCCAACATGAGAAATTAGTGACGCTCCCTTAATGGCCTCAAGCTGCCACTTGTGGCACGTCTGGAGGAAAGGCAGATCATTTTGAATGTTGTGGATCCAAAACTTGGCACCGCCTCCATCTATGATGGCCCAGGAGCTCCGTTTCTGGGTAGATGACCTGAACATACCAGCATCAGGCCGCCGCATCAACAACATGTTGGGAGGGATTGAATCAAAATTAGCTACATTTAGCTACTGACTTGATGGAACAAATCTCCCGTTCCCACGAACCACCGTGTGGAGCGTATGGAGGGTTGAAATGGAGATGCTGGCTGGCCAACTGTTTTCAGAGCAGGGCCGAGATGCGATCCTTGACATGACATGAACACCAGGTGCTGCCATCTGTACTGTGTATGTACCACATGTAGTGAAATGTATATAAAATTTGAATAGACACTGAGGAGTGGAGGCCTAGTGTAGGAGAGCTTTGGCTGGACCCTGCAGAATCCAAGTCGGTACAGTACAGCTGGTCCTCTTCATGGATCCAGATGTGCAGGCTCCACTGGAGTCAGGAAATGTGGGTAATCAGAGCCAATCAGCAACAGTGGTTGAGCTTGATGGAACAGCCGATATGACCAATCATGATCGTGTATGGTAAATGGCCTGCATTTGTATAGCACTTTAATTAGTCCCTAAGGACCCCAAAGCGCTTTACACTACATTCAGTCATCCACCCATTCACACACACATTCACACACTGGTGATGACAGCTACCTTGTAGCCACAGCTACCCTGAGGCACTGACAGAGGCGAGGACACTGGTGCCACTGACCACCACCAGTAGGCAAACATGGGGTTAGTATCTTGCCCAACGGGGCAGCCTGGGTTCGAACCACTGACCTTCTGATTAGTGGCTGACCTGCTCTGCCACCTGAGCTACAGTGTATGTCTCTATCTTTATTTACACACATGTTCTGTTGCTTGTTAGTTGTTACCTAAAGGTAGCACTGTGAAGACTATTTGTATGGATTTTATAGTGTCCAGTTTAGTTACCATTTTAAACAAAAAGAGAGAGAATCATGATATTTATATATTATTAACATGTATTTTTACTGGTAGCAGAGATCAGAGCACATCAATTCTCTCTTTACCATGAGCATGGCTGCTGCTGCTTCTGATATTATGGTTCATTTTCCTCGTAGATCAGCAGGTGGAGGTGAAGGTGGAGGAAGGGTCAGACTCTGCCACCCTGCCCTGCAAAACAAAACCTGATCTGCCTGAAAAGGCCACAGTGGAGTGGACTCGCCCCGACCGAGAACTCACTATGGTCCATTTGTATGTAAACAGAAGTGACCATCCTAAAAATGTAGACAACCTTTACTGTGGCCGCGCAAAGATGAACAAAGACCTGCTGAGAACTGGAGACCTCAGTCTGACCCTGGAATACCCCACAGAGAGAGACAGTGGAGGATACATCTGCACCATCTACAGGGACAAAGACATCCTGAGACAGAAAGTAGTGCTGCAGGTCAAAGGTCAGAGATGTGGAAAAACATCAGGGGTCAGTGCAGGAGATTGAGGTTCAACAGTCATGTTGATATTGTTTCATGTTTCTCCACAGAACCATTTCCATCCTGGACCACAGCTCTCCTGGTTCTCCTGGGTCTTCTTCTAGTAGTTTCTGCGGGTCTTATATTTCAATTCCGTCATTATTTGGTGTCAGGTGAGTGTCTCCTCCTACACTACCCATAATGCCGATGGTTAGCAGACCTGAAGAGAAACTTCCAAGTTTTTTCCTGAAGTCAGAAAACCTCCTTCAGACTCCGTCATTGATCAGTGAACTCAATCAAAACCCTCTGTTCACTTGGAAAAATGATGGAGAAACAGTCTAACACTTGTGTCTCCATCATGCTCCAAAACGTTGTTGCTTTGACTCTCATCTGTGGGTTTTTATCAAGATGAAGGAATCCAGAAGAAGTGTAATAATAACAATATTCAAGAACATCAGTGAGGTGCAGATTGTTTGCAATATTTGGTTAAAGGTGCCTTAGTGAGTTGCACTTCAATGAAAAGTACTCATATGAATGGGGATTTAAATATTTACTCAACAAGACAAAGATGATGTTTTCTATAAGGAAAAGGTAGAAAATGAGGTCAGGCACAAGTTACAAGATCAAGTTAAATGTTATGCGATTAAACAATTCAAGTTTAGTATACATACGTCACAGTGCTGTTAGCTGCTCAGTGCGTAGAAAATATGAGACCGTTAATTGATTGATAATACTTTATTCATCCCGAGGGAAATCGGGTTAAGGCTGCCAGCCGTGCCAGCGCCATCTTGCCCTTCCGACCATACATACATTACACAAACATCACATGGGGAAGACAGGTCAGAGAGGTATAACAATGGAAAATGTACAACATGAGGAAAGACGAGGAGAAAAAATAACTCCCCCAGACTGAGCTTCAACTGGGAGATCAGGGGGGTGAGTGCAGGTCAGCGTGATGCGTATGTGTTCTGTGTTCAACCAAGAGAAAGTGTCCCTTCACTCGGTTAAGCTAAAGTCAACAATCTTCTATCAATGCGGGTGGCCTTGAATGAGGGGAATTAGAGTCACAACAAAAAGTCTTATTATCTAAAGGAGAGTTTTGTTATTTCCGTCAGCTTTTGCCTTGAGCATCCAGCTGGTGCCAGAGGATGAGATGAAGATGGTAGTTGTTTTGATTAGGGCGAAAAAACTGCATCCAGTTTTACAGCTGGTGTAATGTCCGTCACTGGTCACCAGGTCTCTTAATTCCCGTTGTTCTTCTTCAAGATCTTATCCATAATGTGTTCCAAAAACACAGTGTGAGTACTCACAACCCATCGTCTATCATGTAGGCCAGCCTTGTGAGATTTTGAACAGCTGTAGCCGCTTCTTGTTCTTCGATAAGCCTGGTCTGAGCCAGCTCCAATCAGCCAGAACTCTGTTACCATAGTTCTGAATTGGTAGACGTCGTTCAGTGTCCTCCATCAAGAGTGTCGCCAGACACACGACGCAACCGACCATCGAGTATCTGGCAGCAAACGTCTCCGCAGGACAATCGGGCTCTCTCAATTCCCGGAGAGTGTCAGTTTCGTTAAGGGACCAGTTGATCAAATCCATAATTCTTCTTTAGGTTTTTAGAGAACAAGTCTGGGAGACTCTCTTAGGGTTAGAGAATAATCGAGACTATACAAAAGACATGAGAAGCCAAGCAGTTTTAAATTTCTCTCAGTGTCAGGATCTCTATCCTGTTCCTCCTGCTCAGATCTGCTTCCGTCCTTCAGTTTTCTCTACACCTCTGAATACCTGCTGCTGTTTATGTTTGCTGTTCTTTCAGTGATTCCGGTGAAGGTGGAGGTGGAGGAGGGGGCGGAGTCTGTCCAGCTGCCCTTTAAAACAACAAAAAACCTGTCGGGGGAAATTCAAGTGATATGGGAACGTTATGAGCCGTTCCAGAAGGCTCACGTGTTTACAAACGGCCCAAAACAATATGAAGAACAGCACGAAGTTTATAAAGGCCGAACTGTGATGAACAAAGACCTGCTGGAAACTGGAGACCTCAGTCTGACCCTGAAACAGCCCACAGAGAGAGACAGTGGAGAGTACAAGTGTTTGGTCTGGAGGAAGGGAACCTTCATCAGAAAGAAAACCGTGAAGCTCAAAGTCAAAGGTTGGTTTGTCTGTTTGTTTGCTGGCTTGTGTGATTGTGTCTGACTGTCTTGTGTCTCCTCTGCAGGTCCAGGATCAAACAGGGGACATCAGGACCAGAAGCTGCTTCATTGATCCGACTCTGAGTTTTACCCTCACCACTCTGCCTTTTTGTTCATTTAGAGAGTTTTAATGTCACAGCGTGATAATACAGGAACACACATTTCACTTTTAAGTCCAGTCACATCCTCACTCTGTCTCTGCTGTGTGCACAGTCCTTCACTGTGTGTGATCAGCTATTGTGTGACGTTCCATATTCCTCATCTGTTTCTCACCATCTTTACAGTCTGTGCTGTTTAACCTTTTTAAGCCATTTTTGGGCTTTTTCTAAACACTTTCAAATAAAGGTTTTACTTCACTTTATTTCACTTATCATTTGGTTTTCTTGTGTCTTTTTTATGCATTATGTTGCACACATAGATTAGTGTTACCTTTGTGTTTATTTTGGGGTTTTGTTTGTTGTCTTTTTAAGCTTTGTGTGTATTTGACTTTTGCAAATTAAAATGAAGAAAATATTTTGGTAATTGTTGCGATGCCAACAGAAGGTTGTTATTTTTACATTGTGATGGAAATGGAGAGCGGAACCAACTAAGTGGAACCAGTGGGCTGTGAGGTGTTGCACCTGGTGAAGGCGAGGGACCCGTGCTCTCCTCAGAGGAAGACAAATGAGAGGCCTGTGTGTTTGTTCCTCTGACAGCTTCAGCTGTTTTTCACCTGCTTGTCTTGAGGCAACTGTTATCATGATTTATAAATAAAACTGAGTTGAACTGTTTGGGTTCACAGTGCACTGAATGCATCATTTGCTACTGTGGTGCAACCAGTGTTGGGACCATGTGACCTGTCCAGAGTGTACAGCTGGAAATAAGCAGCTTAACTACAATCTGACTGGTTTCCATCACTATGTTTCGGATTCATTTACATTAACTCACACTGTCCCTGTTCAATAAAAACAACAGGCTAACCGTTAATCTGATCCAGTGTTGTTCTTCTTCTGTGGTGTTTGTGATGGAGCAGCTGCTCCTGATGTGTTTGATGAAATCAGGGTTTCCCACAGCTTCAGGAAGCTTACCCACTGTGCAAACTTGATATCATGAATTGAGCCTTTTATGAGCCATTTCTGGACGTCCAGTGTTGGGTCTTTTTTTCTGAACATTTACTGACTGTTACCTTCATGCACGGGCTGTTTATAGTCCACATGTGTGTTTAACCTCAAACGTAAACTCATTTTAGATCGTTTTCACACTCCGTCTATCGGCTCTGTAGGCCCATGTTTCCAGAGTGTGGACGACATGTTTTCTGTCTGTTCTCAACTTTCTATGAGCCTCCAGTCATCCTCTGCGACAGAGGAGACAATTAAATGAAGTTAGTGGAAAATATTTTGTAACAGAAACATGTCCTCTGTAAAAATGTGTGCAGAGTGATCAGCGGACATCTCCAACATGGCACAAGTTCATTACCTTTTAAAAATTATTACAAACATTTTCTTAATACTTATAATACTTAATTCTTTAATCATTATTAATTTGTGTGTTTTTTTTAACACATAAGAACTGCTGCAGGAGTGAAAGAGGAAAACTCAAAAAAATAAAGTCATGAGCTTGAAGAGTTGAATTTTATTTTTAAAGCTATAAAAACATTTTTCATAGGTTCAAAACTTATTGTCAGTTTTGCAGAACTTCAACATAGAGAGACTAAAACTGACGTCCTTCCTTTCAAACCTTCTTTTCAGCTTCAGGTTCCAGCAGAATATAAATCCACATGTTGCTAAAAGTTGTCAGTAGTCTGTGTGAGACATGCTGTAAAGCAGGGGTGCCCAATCCCGGTCCTCGAGAGCTACCGTCCTGCAGCTTTTAGATGCATCCCTACTCCAACACAGCTGAATCAAATGGTTTGATCTCTTCAGCATGCCATCATGTTTGGCAAAGGCCTGATAACAAGCCATTCATTTGATTCAGGTGTGTGGGAACAAGGATGCATCTAAAAGCTGCAGGACGGTAGCTCTCGAGGACCGGGATTGGGCACCCCTGCTGTAATGCTTCTCCTCCGAGTTTAATGTTGAAAGTCCTTTTCTGTAAAGGATTTTATTTTGAAGGAACTCAGGAGGGTCTTCTTATCAGGAAACTTTTTGTCGTGCACCAATGCTTGCAGTGCAGCGAACACCACTGTGATTTCTAACTAAAGGTTTTTCCCAGAGAAGGAGATGCTGCTGCTGTTGTTCGTGCTGCTGGTACTCGGTGAGAGCGCTCTTTGAATGCACACACACACACGCACGGTTGTTTAAAATAATTTGAAGTGTGTAACATGTATAACTACTCACCTCAGTTACTTTACTCCTGCTGAAATCTGCAGGCTTCATGCTCATGATCCTGGTATCTGCTCATCTGTTTAAGAAATTTTCCTTTCCTGTCTCACTAATATTACCAGAATACTGCCTGTAGTGAAGTCTGGCCACATTAAAGGTTATAAAAGAAGCCTGGTGCCAGATCTATTGTAGATTCAGCTAAATAAATGGGAACAGTGTGCTTTTGCAGCAGGTCAGTTGTAACAAAGTGCTGTGTAGTCCCCACACTGGTTCATCCTGGTGTCTTTTTAAGCTTCACTGATTCACAGGTCATTGTTAAACTTAACAAACAACATTTAGTTTTTTTTTTATTTGTAACAGTTTGTTCCAAACGCACAAATGTGCTCTGGTCTTTTTAAATTGATGACTTTTGGCTGTGCAGTGTTCCAGGTGTGTCAAAGCACCAGATGTCTGATATGGAAGACCAAGAGATTCACACACATTGACATAAAGCTTTTTTGATTTGGTAAATACATGTTGGAATTAATTTTAAAATTTACTTTGGAGACTGACCTGGATTTTTTTCTAAGCTCCTGTTTGAACCATTAGCTCTGCTTTAGCATTACTAACAGGTGTGTGTGCTCGTTTAAAGGACTTTTCGCTCCAGCATTCACACTCAGTGCAACATTGAACCTCTTAAGCTAATGTGCTAAAAAAGCTAATGCTAGCACCAGTGCATGTTTGTGTTACTCTAACCAATCAGAGAGCTCCTTTCATCACACTGCATGGCTGATTTGTTAACTGATTTCATAGTTATTTTCAAAAACATCTTTAAAACCTGAAAATTGAAAAAGTACTTTCAGGGCTCTAGAGTGCGACCAATTTGGTCGCAAATACGACCAAATTTTTCAGTGGTGCGACTAAAAAATATTTGGTTGCATCTGTGCGACCAAATGTTCGGGTAGCAAAAAAAAAAAAAATCTGCAACCTTCCCTGTGGTCAACAACAGACACACATTATGCCCCTATCGTGGACTAAACCAATCAGAGATAGTCAGGGGCGGGACCTCTCTGATTGGCCGTGGTCCAGTTGAAAGTGCAGGTGGAAGTGGGAGGTGAGTAGCTTGAATAAAGCGATATCAATTCATTAAATCCTGAATCGACTTTTAAATATAACTGTTTTGCCAGAAACGCCAGATTCTCAGATTAAAGCTCACAAAACGATTTCAACAACAACCAAACAGCAGATGAGAGCAGGTACACGGACTCCACACAAAGACGTAAACACAGAGCCGACGCATCAGAATCAACTTTGTCTTTCTCGGCTTTCTCACCCGACGGCCCGCAGACGGACACGCTGTCGAAGCTTAGCGATTCTGATGCGTCCGGTCCGCTGTGATTACGTCTTTTTGCGCTGATTCTGAGCTGCAGGTTTTGTCTCTCCAACCAAAATTCACCGAGCCAGCAGCAAAAGAAGCAGCAAACTGCGCTTCACATTCGATCAATGTCGTCATGAATTTTGCTGTTTTGCTTCCACGACTATTAAAATCACACTTCATGCACAGCTAGCTCTCTCTCTGTACTCCAAGAACAGTTTCCGTCTCCAATCTCTGTTTTCTGTATTATTCATTCGCTTATTACCCACCAGTCTACCGTTGTTTACAGCGCTGTGGCTGCTGTCTTTTTCTTTTTCACTTAAATGACCTCGGACAAGAAAGCCTATTTTTCTGTTGTTCAAAACTGAAGAAATTTAAACTTTATATGCAGAACATTGTAGAATATTTTTAAGGTTATCTGCTATAAAAAGCCAGACCAGGAAAATCTCCTTCATGTTTTTCTGTGTTTTATTCTCAGTTACTTTCACACAAAGGCATCTGCTGTGATGTTCACAATTCTGATGAAGTCAGTACTGATAAATGATCAGAATTATAATATTTCTGACTGTCTGAGGCTAAGTTGAATCGAATCGGGACTTTGAAAACCGGAATCGAATGGATTATAGAAATCAGTGATGATACCCAGCCCTATGAGCAGCCTAGGCACGACAGAAGTGGATGTAGCTGTAATAGGAAAAGAACTATTGCTAACTTTTCTGTTAAGTTAAGGCCTGATCCTTCTGAAATTCATAGCCAGTGCTCTGACACGGTGTCATCAATCTTTGAATGCTGAAAAAGCACAGTTTATCCAGAAAAACACATTATATTATATCAATTATTATAAAATGTGTGTGCGCCTAACTTGAAGACATACACGCTCTCGCTCGCTCTCACACACACACACACACACACACACACACACACACACCATGATAAGATTTAAGTGGATTTATGTAGCTGTGAATTTTTAGATGTTTATTTTCCAGATGTTGTACATTTGTTGTTCTTTCTCTTACCAATAGAGCAGTTGGCGATATGCTGTTCATTTCTATTTGTGCTCTAGTCATTTATTACATCTTCCTAAAGTCTCCTCCACCCATGTTTTCCTCCTGCCTGTCCTGCCTTAGACATCATCATACTGTACACCAGATACGTTTTTAATAACTGAAACAACACAAATAGAAATTAAGAAACAAAAAGATAAAAGAAACACATGAACCAGAGGAGACGGAGCTGATCTTGGCAACAGAGCATTCGCATCATAATTCTGATGCTGCCTCAGAGGGCAGGATTTAAGAAGGAGAGAAGAAAATTCACGAGTCGATGAGTTTACTGATGCACTGTAAGAACGTCCTGAGTTCACTGCAGCATCTGGCCTTTCTGTGTGGAGTTTGCATGTTCTCCTCGTGTATGAGTGGGTTCTCTCAGGATTTCCTCCCACAGTCCAAAGACATGCAGTCAGTGGGGTTGAGGTTAATCTGTGATTCTAATTTGCCCGTAGGTGTGAATAGTTGTCTGTCTCTGTGTCAGACTAATGGGTCTAATTGCATAATTAGATATCCACTATCTGTGGCTATCCATTAGATAGCTTGAATTCATCTCGTGCAGTCTTTCAACAGTTCATGGGAAACCCAGACAGCAATTTTCTGTTATCTGAAACGAAGCTCCTGCAGTGCAGCTACACTTTCTACATACACCTGTGTATGTAGGTCAGGGGTCACTGAGCTTACCGAGCCAATAATTAGTTCTAAAGGTTTTAGAATCAATAAAATGACAACAGTGCCCAAATTTATGCACCCGCCTGATTTTTTTTTTATCGTAACAACCAACGATTGTTGGGCAGGAAAATAATGACTATTAACAAGGTTGCCCAAACTTTTGCATCCCACTGTATGGAAAAGCTCTTTTTTAGAGCTTTATTATTTCACACATAAATGATATTAAACCTTTCCACACTTGCTCAGATGTAGGGAGAGAAAAGTCAGGGGGATTTCAGTCTCTTTCTATCCTCATTATATGGGCTAATTATAGTTAATTAGTGTTTCTGTTTTTTGTGTCTCCTTCCAGTTTCGCATCATGTCCTGGCTGTGATGGTGGAGGTGTATGAGGGGGCAAAGTCTGTCCTGCTGCCCTGTCAGTACACAGGTTTTGTAGTTGAGGACCCCACAATGATATGGACTCGCACTGATCTCAACCCCAAATCTGTCCATCTGAGACAAGAAGAAACTGATGATCTGAGCGGACAAAACCAGCGTTACAGCGGGCGCACATCAATGAGGCCTGATGCTCTGGACACTGGAGACTTCAGCCTCACTCTGAGAAACCCCCGACTGACTGATAGTGGCGACTACACCTGCTCCATCCGCACTGAAAGGGAGGAACTGAAACTGACAGACGTACAGCTGCATGTCAAAGGTCAAAAACCCCAATAACCTTTGTAATTACAAGTCAAACATGAGTACAGTGCTGACACAGGTCAGAGGTCACAGTAAAAGGTAGTAGAAAGGGTCTTTCTAGTAATCTAAACCTAAAAAATGGCAGAAACATTTTATAAACGCAACCAGTCTGGAAACATCAAAACAAAACTGGGGAGACAAAGAGACCATGACTGAGGAAATCTGAGTTAAACTAGCATGAGCACACTGAGGACAGGACACAGAGACAAACTGGTCTGACTAAAAAAAGTCAGATGGACTAAAAGAATACAAAAGCCATATAAAATAGAATGTAAATATAATAGAAAACTCAAATATGAACATTTTATAATTGCAGCTCAAAGACTGGGTCAAAGACACAGGACCATCTCAAACACAGATGCTTTGATTATCATCAGTGTGACTGCTGCTGCTGATATTATGGTTTCTTGTTCTCTCAGACCAGCAGGTGGAGGTGAAGGTGGAGGAAGGCTCAGACTCCGTCATCCTGCCCTGCAACACAACACCTGACCTGCCTGAGGACACCACAGTGAAGTGGACTCACTCTGACCGAGAACTCATGATGGTCCACGGGTGTTCAAATGGAAGCGACCACCAGGACGACCTTTACTGTGGTCGCACAAAGATGAACAAAGACCTGCTGAGAACTGGAGACCTCAGTCTGACCCTGAAATACCCCACAGAGAGAGACGGTGGAGGATACATCTGCACCATCTACAGGGACAGAGACATCCTGAGACAGAAAGTAGTGCTGCAGGTCAAAGGTCAGAGATGTAGCTACAGGTCAGAGGTCAGTGCAGATTGAGTACAGCGTTCAGCAGTCATGTGATATTGTTTTGTTTGTCCACAGAACCGTTTCCATCCTGGGCCACAGTTCTCCTGGTTTTCCTGCTTCTTCTTGTAGTTGTTTCTGCGAGTCTTTTGTTTCATTTCCGTCATGCCTTGGTGTCAGGTGAGTCTCTCATACTACACTACCCATAATGCATATAGTTAGCAGGTGTCCTCTGGGGTTTCTTGACTTGTTCCGCTAATTTATTCATTAATATGTAAATATTTAATTTGGATATTAATGATCAAAGAACTGCCGTCACAGCCCATTGTTCATCTTACTGCTATCTTGCTCCGTACAGTTTTCTATTAATATTTCTGTACATTGTTACCTGCATATACAAACTTCAGTTGCTTATGTAGATAGGACCACTTTGTGTATTTTTATATATAAAACTTTTATATTTTATATCCCCTTGCTATAAGAGTTGTGTAACACCCACATTTCTCATTCGTGGGATCATAGTTTTTTGTATTCTTTTCAAATTCCACCAGTAAGATTGGGGAGACCTTTTTCCATTACATTAGCCTGTCCCCGCTGGTGGTGTCATTCAAACAGAAAACAAGTCTTTGTTAGTCTGTAGATGTCGGAGGAGCTCCTCAGTGGGCAGTTCCTCTCAGAGAGTCTGCAGGACAGTTTGGTCTGAAAGCTCCTCCTGTGTCCTCGAGGATCAGAGTGTAAAAGGAGAAGTGAACAAACACCTGCTGAACTTTGACCTCCAGGAGAAAACCTGATAACGTTCCCCCTGTGAGAACAGCGAGATCTGCTCTGAGCTGCTCCGTAAACACAAATCAGACTTTGTGCTTTAGACTCTTCGAACCTCCAGCATTCAGTGAAGCTACAGATGGATGATTCAAACAGGACATGGTATTTCTCTACACCTCTGAAAACCTGCTGCTGTCTGTGTTTGCTGTTCTTTCAGTGATTCCAGTGAAGGTGGAGGTGGAGGAGGGGGTGGAGTCTGTCCAGCTGCCCTTTAAAACAACAAAAAACCTGTCGGGGGAAATTCAAGTGATATGGGAACGCTACGAGCCGTTCCAGAAGGCTCACGTGTTTACAAACGGCCCAAACCAATTTGAAGAACAGCACGAGGTTTACAGAGGCCGAACTGTGATGAACAAAGACCTGCTGGAAACTGGAGACCTCAGTCTGACCCTGAAACAGCCCACAGAGAGAGACAGTGGAGAGTACAAGTGTTTGGTGTGGAGGAAGGGAACCTTCATCAGAAAGAAAACTGTGCTGCTCAAAGTCAAAGGTTGGTTTGTCTGTTTGTTTGCTGGCTTGTGTGATTGTGTCTGACTGTCTTGTGTCTCCTCTGCAGGTCCAGGATCAAACAGGGGACATCAGGACCAGAAGCAGCTCCATTGATCCGACTCTTCTGACAGCTGATCAATCAGTGTTATGACTGCTGTCGTAATGTTGTCTCTCATATGCACCCGGAGACGGTGCCTGCAGATTGGCTAACTACATGGAGACAACATATTTACACAGCAGCATGTAGGGGTGGACTGCCTTTGTATTTGATCACTGTTTTCTCCTGTTTTTGTTAGTTTTGGAGGTACGCTGCTGTCATTTGGTTTAATTTCTTTGAGTATGTTGTTTGTATCATTGTCTCAGGGACCAAGCAGTAAAGCATAAAGGACACAGATGTTTAATTTAAAAAATTGGGTTTTATTGACCCAAAAGTATAAAAAGATATTTAACAAAGCCAAAACTTAAACAGGCAGACCAGCAAAACAGGTCAACTCAATAGACTAAGCTCAAGGTAACAATTAACGAAACCTCAAGCAAACATAAGACAAACTGACCTCCTGAAATAACACACGGGGGAACGTTAATACTGGTTTAGCTATAACACATGACACACACAGAGGAAAACAAAATGGCTGCCATATAACCAACTAATACAAAACAATTAAACAAACTTGAAACACCCTCCAGGCAATGAGGCATGACGGTTGACAGTGGTACTTCAGCTCTCCCAGCCCTTTGCCAGACCGGAGAGGAACCAAACCCCAGGTGACTCACACACAGGAAGATGTATTAATATAAAACAGAACTTTGGCCTTGCAGTGTTCACATGTGTGTGTCAGGCGTTGTGTGGAGGCGAGGAAGAAGGAACCCAAACGCAGGACTGGCAGGTAGGTGAGGTTTATTATAAGCAGTGGGTGAACGGACACTGACTGGCTGGACAACTGAATGGCGGACTGAACTGAGGGAACACACGGGAAGGACAACATCAATGACACGACAGTGAACGAGTAGAAACAGAGGGCTTAAATACACAGACTGATGAGGATGATAATGAGTACACCGGTCTCTCATTTGGTGCCGGGCTGCGAGAGTGAGACTCGGGTGTGAAATGTCTGGTTTTCAGGGTTTTTATCGGTTTTCAGCGTTATTTTGTTTTCGTTTTTTCGTTAACTCGGTTTTCCTGGGTCTTTTCACGTGTGTTATGAATAAATCTTATTTTTTTCGGTACCGGTACTGGTTTTATTTTGTTGTATTTATCCGCGACACCTTAAAGGCCGGTCCGTGAAAATATTGTCGGGCACAAACTGGTCCGTGGCGCAAAAAAGGTTGGGGACCGCTGGTCTAGACGGGCCGTAACAATCAGTTTGATCTGTGTGACTGATCAGTGATGTCAAACAGCATGATCACAGGTCCATAGTAACGCTTTTTGTTCTCACTCGCCTTTTTTAACTTGTCAATTTGGTTTTGATCTAAAATATTATAATAATTATTGTTCTATGAATTTAACCTCGGTCATAACAATTTAATCTGATCCAGTGTTGTTGTTCTGCTGTCGTGTTTGTAATGGAGCGGCTGCTCCTGACTACAGATGGATGATTCAAACAGGACATGGCACACAGAGAAGGAGGAGTAGAAGAAGAAAGCTGAATGCCTGTAATGATGATCTGCATGGATCAGAGGAACAGTGAGAAAACTTGGAGGAACCTTTAAGGAACAATGTAAAGACAGAAAAACAGGAAACACACTGCTGAGCTTCAGATTCAGAGTCTGAAACAGCAACAAAACACTGCCAGTAAACACCATCCAACTATTTAGTGTGTAGTGTATATGTTGAGCTCGGAATGTGTGTAAGAGTCCAGCAGACAGTCTGAGTCTGTTTGGCTCTACTGAAGTCTGGATGCAGATCATGGAGGAATTTCTCACTTCAGGCTCTGATCCTGTTCTTACACACTGAGGTTTTGTCTCGTTTTCTTCATCCTGCTAAGCTGTTCAACACTACAGAGGGAACAAATCCACTCAGTGGTTTAGTTTGGTTGGAGGAAGCAGCTCATCTGAGGTCATTTGATCATCAGGTTGATTTGGATTCATTGAACATGATGGTATTGCTTTTTGAAGTATGATCGTATTGATGGTAAGTCATAACACAGACAGCTGCTCTGACTTTCTAGATTTCTTTCTTTCTCTTTATGTACCCCCAAATTACAACAACAGTCGTCTCAAGATGCTTTAAACTCTAAGCCTGTGTAGTGTCTCAGTCATCCAGGTCATGGTCATCTAAGCAGTTTGGAAAAAAAGTGAACAAACATAGAGTATGCTGTGCAGAGCAGCGAGCAGTTCTCAGACCTACACTGGAGACACCAAGCAGCCACTTCATGCTCTCTCTTTCTAGTCCCTGTCAGGACTCTTGCTGCAGCATTTTGCATTAGCTGAAGGCTTTTCAGTGAGTTTTTAGGACATCCTGATAATAATGAATTGCAGTCGTCCAGCCTGGAAGTAATAAACGCATTAACTAGTTTTTTAGCGTCACTCTGAGACAGGATATTTCTAACTTTAGAGATGTTGCACAAATGGAAGAACGCAGTCTTACATATTTGCAAGTGTTATCTGGCTTCATGGTTAAAGCTGGGTGTCATCTGCATAGCAGTGAACACCTGTTCAACCACTCACACTGTGATGTGCATGAAAATGAAGCTCCACAGGCTGTTGGACAATAAGCGTTATAGTTTCAGTTGGTCCAGTTTAATGTGCAGCCATCACCTGAGAAATAATCAGCAGCACTGAGAGCGCGCTCAGCAACAAAACCATCGACTGGAATCAAAACCTTTATTTCACTGCTCTGTGCTTTAAATCAGCAGGTTAATGATTTGCTGCAGCATTCGTTTTCACAATAGTGTTCTTTTATAGATTCTTAATCCCTATATGATAATAAGTCTCTCGTAGGTGGAGCTCGTAGGGATCATTTTTTGTGGAGTCATGTGATCCATCAAACACCCCCTTTGATTGGTTACATGCTGCCAGCACCGCCTCTTTCATGTGAACGTATGAGCAAACTCTGGGTTAACTTAGTGAGTTGGTAACCAGCCTCATGTGACTGCTTATCCTGCTCGTCACACATGTTGGTTTGTACAACCTGACTGTAACAATGAAAGCAGTCTGTTCTTCACTGGGATTCCCTTTTGTCCAGTTTGGGTTTCACACAATTTTATTATTGTGTGACATTTAGAGGAGGACGGTAAACCTGTCCTGGTCGAGGAGGAGAGATTGCTGTTGTTCTCTGCAGTGGTCGCAGTGGTTTAAGCATTCAAACGACAAACTCTGTAACATGAGTTTACTAAATGAAGCCCCTCACTGTAGTTTACTTTATTTCTGTAAAGTCGTACTATGATCGTCCTAAAAACTTGATTCTGTTCATCCGGATGTAGATCCAAGTGACAGACTCACCTCCGTCCCCTCAAACAGATCACTCAGTGATGGACGTGTTCGTACAGCAGCTACTTTCAGCTGCTCCCTCATCACAAGACACAGCACACAGCTCTGCATGTTTTACACCAAATGCAACACAAAGGCAATTATTGTCACCACTGAACATGTTAACCTCTACACTATGGAGCCATAAACCTCTGTTCTTACAGTATAGTATGCTTTCATTAGATGAAAGCACAAACTACCAATATGCTCATATCTGGTTTCTTCACTTGGTCCCGATGCTAATAAACATTATACAAGTCCTGAGGGGAGCATGAATATCTGACCCACAATCATCATAATGCATCCTGTAACAAACATGTCTGTGTCGGCTCACAGAACAGAAAACACAAAGCATCTTTGCTGTGTCGGCTTCTATTTAAAGAAACAGAAACAACAAAAACCTAAAACCAGCAGCAGCAGGGGAATTACACGTCTCCTGTATCATGAGCTGCACAGCCTTCGGATAAAAAATGTCTTGGAGAACGGCCATGGTAGGAGAGGGCTGGGACAGGACAACACTTTCATTTTACCAAGTTTCCCGCAGCCACAGGAACACCCCGCTTATAAAGAATAAATATCAGATTTATTAAAGCTTCTTAAAATGTTGTTTAATGGTCTGAGAGCAAGAATAAACACAAACACAGGGTTCAAGTGTAGGCTTGACATACTACTTGGAATGGACGGTCTGAATATATATGAAAGCCTATATAGGAACAGATTTGTTGTGACACTGTTAAAGTCTAAAAATCTTTATTACTGAAGCTCATCAGGGAAACAAAGACTTCAGAGCCTCCCACTGTCTGCACAGAGATCTGCCAGAGACAGTGGTGCTATTCCACAGAACTGAGTGGTCAGTAGGTGGTGAGTTCATACCTGCTGATCTCTAATCAGTAATATCCAGAACACAAAGAGTGCTGAGGTCTGACCCAGTGAACTCTGGGTCACATTTGACTGAATGTTTAGAGATTTTCATTGTTTTTCAAAGGTCTCACAGAGGACACAGACTGGGCTGGTGTTTAATTTTCCTCAAAGCTGTTTTATTCATTTCTTTTCTTCCCTTGTGTTTCCTTACTTTGATTTACCAGAGAGGAGGATAAAGTTTGTAAGGGGGTAGAAGCTCGAGCAGCATTTATAATACAAAGACTGAAACATTTCACAAAGAGGTCAGAGTGACTTCAGAGTTATTTCTAAAGACGTCAGCAGATGCAGAGCTGTGTGTAGCTGGTCTGTGTCCAGAGGAATGTGTTTGTAATAACGAACAAACACGACTGCAAGTACTCAGCTTCATACTTTAGAAGGCCACAGTGATGTGGACTCTTCAGCTGATGCCAAATCTGTGCACGAGGAGGAGGAGATGATCTTAGAGGAGAAACACAGCGCTACGATGGTCACACATCACACAGATTCAGCCTCACTCTGAGAAAACCAACAGACTGACAGCAGCAACTACACCTGCTCCATCAGTGATGGGAGAGCAAAGACTGACAAGCGTTCATTTACAGGTCAAAGGTCAGCAACAAACCCCAGCACCTGCTGTAGATACTGATGTCAGTACTGTAGGCAAAGGTCAGAGGTCAAACTGAAGGGCAGATTTCCTAAATAGACTCACCAGTAACATGTAGCTGAGAGCTAAACTCAGTGGAAACAGGATGTCTCTGCTTCAACAGCTGCAGTCTTTACTGCAGGTGGAGGGTTACACTCACAACATTTACACACTGTGCACAGTGGAGAACAGGTGGACGCACACAGATGTGCAGCAGAAAGAGTTTCATAGTGTTGTCACAGTGTGTGTTCCTGCTGGCAGACAGCTGTAAACAACAACATGAATTTGTCTGTGAGAGTCCAGTCTGGTCACAGGCTCGGCTTCAGTGTGAGATTCTCTCCTTCCTCCTGCGTGATAAGAAGACTGTTTCATCTGGGAACGACCTCGGGCAGCACTGCTGCATTATCTTGTTTAGATGTTGGGAAGGCCTCCAAACATGATCCACCCACGAGGCCAAAGAGCACGAAGGGAAAGGAAATGTTTATCAAAGCAGAAAAACAAAACACCATCCTGAGAGTGCAGCCATACTTCTCTCTGTGTGAGACACCTCCCGCTCAGCTGTTGCTTAGCAGCCGTGTTTACTCTGGCATGGAAACCAGAAACTGGGTTGTGAGCTGGACTCTGACAAACAGCAGCAGCATCGAGCAGCGTCACCATCAGGTTTCCATAACGCAGCAGAAGCACAACACCTAAAGTCTACCTGCAGGTGGTGCAGATTGTTTCTGTTGAGAGCGTCCAGCTCAGCAGCAGCAGTGTTGAATAATGAGAAGGCAGCGTGGCAGCAGTGGCGTCTGCTGCTCCCCGTCTCCAGCAGGCAGCAGTGTGGCAGGATTTCAAACATGGTAACCTAATCAGGTTTGGGGCTCTGCACCTTTAATCAGGCCTACATCGTGTTTACTCTGAGCCCACAGAGTCTTAGGGACTTCCTGTTGTAGCTGCAGCGTCTTCCTCTGATGTTGTGTAAAGTGCTGTTTGTGTGTGTGCACAGCAACAGAGAAGCTTTTGTAAAAAGTCATTTGTGAGCACCTGAGTGTGGTTTCATCTGTAGTTTGTCAGGCAGTGATAAGGCCTTCTTTCCCACTGTGACAGTTACACACGAGGAGCTGAGTTTGACACGTCAAACATGTCACAGTGTGCAGCTGTTGTTGTGTTTAGAACAAACATTCATGCCTGTGCCGCTGTGTGTCAAAGGCATCATCTCCTTCTGTAGATATGTGAGGTAGAGTGTGTGTGTGTGTGTGTGTGTGTGTGTGTGTGTGTGTGTGTGTGTGTGTGTGTGTTTCCAGCTGGAAACATACATGTGTGGCTGATTAGAGCCACACACGTGAGTGTCAGGATCACTCTCTTCACTTTTAACCACTTCTAGGCTGAAAGTTATTGGGTAACATGTAAAAAGATGTGAAATGGTTTATTTCACAAGTGTGTGTACAGGGTGTGTGCGATCACGTGAGCTGGAAGTGTGGTAACTTTAACCTCAAGCATCAGCTGAGTGAGAGCAGCTGTGCGTCTCTCCTGCACCTCCTCCATCAGAAAACAGAATGCAGACATCTGTCTTCCTGTCCTTCAGCCAACTGTCCTCCTGCTTGTTTGGCGTCCTATACTATATGTGCTGAACTGTTTTATCTCTTTAAGGAAGGATGAAAGAAATAAAAAGAAATGGGGGGATCTCCAACTTTTTCTCATGATGGGTTAGCTGTGGAAATATCCAACAGTTACACACCAGTGGATGCTCAGAAAACAGCTGCGGGTTATTATCCACCAGCCTTCTTCTAGTAGCTGACCTGCTGCTAAAATCTTGAAAATCTCATTTGCACAAAATTGTCTGTCATTTATGATCCAATCAGCTTCAGTTTCTTGTCTGTCTTGTGACATCATCGAACCTGACAAATCTCAAAAGCTGATGACAAAAAATATACATGAAACTGATCAAGAATTAGTGTGAAATATTTAGAAACTTTGTGACAGGACATGACAGGGAAACTATTTTACGCTGATTATTCTTGCAGAAGTTTCCTTCACTGAGTATCCAAGCAGTCACAATAAGTTGGATATGTGTCCATGTTTATGACCTCGCTTTGCGCCTCCGCACAGATAAAGACCTGATTCTAGTTTCCAGTCTGCTGGGCTCCAGGTGACATAGGCTTCATTAACAGAGTGAGAGAGAGGGTCTCTGCAGACACCCACAGGCTCAGCGTCACGACCACACTCGCCCATAATGCTGCTCACATGTGCAGAAGCTGTTTCTTTATCCTCCAGCTCCAAAGAGCTTTGCACAGAGCACCCGAAACCAGCAGCAGGAAGTTATTCAGTCTTATATTGAAATCATCACCTGGTGTTTCATTTTTCTCTGATTTCTTTTTTATTATTATGGTTAAATAATAAAATTCTTCTTTGATTATTACATTTGTACACATCTGTGGAAATGTCTCTGGACTCTCCTCAGCAGTAGATTTACAGCTTTAAACAGAGAAACGTTTATTTCCCCAGAGATTGTTAAAATAAAAATCCTTATTCTAAACATTAAGATTTAAGATCTATGGTTCCCATGGTGACAGCCTTCACCTCTAAGGGTTGAATAAATGTCTTGGATTGCTCTCAGGATCTGATGAGCTTCAGTCTCCACCAAAAATCTACGGAGCAGAAACTACAAATAGAATTTATCTGATGTCAGTATCAGGATGAAACTGAGGCCAACCTGGAAATTCTTATTTTCATGTCTTTTCATTTAGTTGAACAATATACAGAATCATTTCTAATGATTTAAATGTTGAAATGAATGTAACAGAGAAATAAAGGGATGACTAATGAAAGTGTCCTGTGAACTGAAGCTGTGCTGACACACTGAGGACAGACAGGACTCTGCATGCTGCGTTTACTGTCTGCTCAGGAAAGCAGAGCACCGCTGCACACAGAAGGGTTACTGTCTGCTGTATTCATCACAGAACACTTCTATCAAAATAATGTCATTGTTCAGAGTTTATTTCAAATTTTTGTATATTATCATTTCACAATAACCATTTACTGGCTCTTAAAAATTAAGAAATATAGCTGCAGTTTGAAATGAGGTCATACTTATTTCATCAGACATTTGAATATATTTCTCATGTTTTAAATTATAAATAACACTTCTTTAAAAAGGTCCCAGTCAGCTTTCAGAGAGCTCACGCTGGGTCTGTGCAGCTGCACATGGCAGACTGCCACAGATCACCTCTGAGGAAAGAGGAGGTCGTTGAGCTTCCTCATAGGTTCACATCTGTTGATGAACTTTGTGTCGGTCAAAGTTCATCAACAGGTGTGAACGTATTAATTTCTGCTCTTCAATAGAGAAGAGATTTAAACTTTCACAAATTATGCCAATTGCAAAGCACTGAGTAAAATGTTGGGACACACCTTCTCATTTAATGTTTTTCTAGGCTTTTTACCTCCTCCTCCTCTATGCTTCATGGTTTGAAAGGTTTTGCTCTTCAGTTTTTTTAATCTCGGTTTTGTTTTTACATTTCAGATTTAGTGTGTGGAGCCAAACCTCATGGCAGACTGTCAAAGATAACACCTAAGAAAGGGGAGACTGTTGAGTTTCCTCATAGTTTCACACCTGTTGATCAACTTTCTGTCAATCTTCAAATCCCTGCAGCTGTGTCAGCTGATCATATCCTGTCCTGTGATTGGCTGAGCTTCAGGCCTTCTCTCAGTCAAACTGGAAACAGGGATTGAGACAGTGTGAGGGTTTGTGGAGTGCCACAGTGCTGTAATGAATACTGTAGTGGAAGAAGTTCTTTCACACTCTTCATCCTGCTTTATGTCCATGATCTTCATGGAAACACATCTATGGAGAGGAAATCCAGCTGCTGAGGGTCACATCTGCATCATTGTGTGTGAGATCTTTGATCTGTGATCAAACATGAAGATGTTTGTGGTGTTTGTGATGCTCCTGCACGGTAAGTACACCTTCCTCTCTCTGCTCTCATCATCAGCTTTTCTTTCATCTCTCTCTCTTTAATGTGTTGAAGTGCAGCAGGAGGAGATTTCATCAAACACTGGATTCTGATTCAGATCAAACTAACAATCCAAAGCAGCAACTTTCAAATCTCTGGATTCTTCTTGGTGGCTTTCAGATGAGCTCATGTTACAATCAGCTGCTGTGTGTGTTGTGCAGATCTCTCACCCTGCAGGCAGTCTTTGTCCTTTAAGCCTGGATCCTCTACCAGAGGCCTGGGAGCTTGAGGGTCCTGCGCAGTATCTTAGCTGTTCCTAGGACTGCGCTCTTCTGGACAGAGATGTCCGATGTTGTTCCTGGGATCTGCTTGGGGCCACACACCTAGCTTGGGAGTCACCAGATCTACTCCTTCTATTACCACTGGGACCACTGTTACCTTCACCCTCCACATCTTCTCAAGCTCTTCTCTGAGCCCTTGGTACTTCTCAGGCTTTTCGTGTTCCTTCTTCCTGATGTTGCTGTCATTTGCTATCACTACATCTATCACTATGGCTGTTTTCTTCTGTTTGTCTACCACTACTATGTCTGGTTGGTTAGCCACCGCGATTTTGTCCGTCTGTACCTGGAAGTCCCAGAGGATCTTAGCTTGGTCATTCGCCACCACCCTTGGGGTCATCTCCCATTTTGACCTCGGGATTTCCAGGCCGTACTCATCACAGATATTTCATCCGCTTGATGTCATCCATGTAAAGGAGGTGGCTGATGATTGCTCCACTCTGTAGTCGGTATCCACAGCCCGTCTTGTGTCTTGTCACTGATCTCACTGAGGGAGTTTTGGTCTTTGCAGAACACCAGTGGACAGAGCATCTCCTTGGTAGATCCCACACTTGATGGTAACTTGTATTATTTCCTTGAAGTTGGCCTCTCGTATTGTTTGCCACATTCCCACTGAATTCCTCATAGACTCTTAGGGTCCTGTTAATCTTGTGCAGTTGTAGACATTCCTGGATCAAAGTGTGGGGCACTGAGTCATAGGCTTTCTTGTAGTCAATCCAGGTTTTGCACAGGTTTGTCATTCTGGTGTTACAGTCTCGAATGACTGCTCTATCTTCCAGCTGCTGGTGTTTTAGTCCTCTGGTATTCTTGCCAGTCCCTTTCTGTGGCCCGCTCATGTACTGAGCCATGTGCCTGTTCATCTTAGCCGCTATGATGCCTGACAGGAGCTTCCATGTAGTACTGAGGCAGGTTATTGGCTGGTAGTTGGATGGGACCAGTCCCTTCTGGTGATCCTTGGGGACTGTCTGGCCTTCAGTTAGCCAGCCACTCAGGGAGTGCAGCTTCTTTAGCAAGTCTGCATGAATCATGACAAGGCTTGATGCTGTCTGATTCTTCATGTTGGATAGCCTTTCCTGGTTGCCTGCCACAGTGATGGTTACTTGTCACAGGTATGGGCAGCTTGCTGTATTTCTAAGCCATCCCTTTTTTCATCATGCCCTTCTGCCGCTCAGATAGTTGGCTAACTAGCGTCTGATAAATATTCAAAATCAGTAGTTTATATATCAGCCCTTCTTCACAATTGGCAATACCATACATAGTCAGAGAATAGCATTAGGTTGCAATTGTGCATTAACTGATGTTTGTATAATTAACTGCTTGCTCAGTAAAAAGTAAGTCATTAATTTTAAGAAGAGATTAATGTTTAGCTTAAAGGCAATGAAGTGAAGATGCTGCTGAGTTTACAGAATAATGTAGGCAGACCAGGAACCGAGACCTCTGCCATTTTCTGCAGATAACCCGCAGAAAATGGTTGGATGGATACCTGGTCATTTCTTTATGTTTAGGTTGTATTTGAGTGCAACACTTGTCTCTCTGGTGTCTGCAGTTGTGTGTTGGAGACCAGCTTTTGCATGCTGGGGCAAACTTTCTTTTTCCTTGTGTGTCCTTCCAGCTTTCCAGCATGTTTTTGCTGTGGTCGTGGAGGTGAATGAAGGTGCACTTTCCGTCTTGCTGCCTTGCCAGTACACAGGTGTCATGCCTGAGGACCCTATGTTGATGTGGACTCGCAATGATATTGATCCAAAATTTGTCCATGTGCAAGAAGAAGAAGGTCCAAATCTTGAAGAGCGAAACCAGCGTTACAGTGGACGTACATCAGTGAGGCCTGATGGTCTGGAAATGAAAGACTTCAGCCTCACTTTGACAAAACCCAAACTGACTGATAGTGGCAACACCTGCTCCATCAGTAATGGAAGGAATGAACGAAAACTGACAGACGTACAGCTGCATGTCAAAGGTCAGCAGTCCAGTCTAACATCTTAAATAATAAAGCTGAATTATTTCTTCAGAATCTGAGAAGTAGAAGCAGAAATATGCAAAAAACTAAGAAACCAGGAAGGGGAGGGGGAAGTGTTTGGAGATGCCTAACGGCTTTATACTTCATACTTTTTACACTTATGTTATTCTTTCCAGTTATTTTTTAAGCCTCTTAAATGTTTGAGTATGTATAAAAATGACTTATTTATAAACAGTTAATGAAAATGTTGTTAAATTCCTGTAAAGGTTGTACACTCCAATTACTCCATCATACTTATTACAAAGATTTAAAATATGATTTTTGTCCAACAGATGATGGAACTCACTCAATGCTAACAGTATCACTGCTGCTGCTTCTCTAGTTTATATTGTTATCTACTGTCCTTTCAGACCAGCAGGTGGAGGTGAAGGTGGAGGAAAGGTCAGAGTCTGTTCTCCTGCCCTGCAAAACAACACCTGACCTGCCTGAGAATGCAGCAGTGGAGTGGACTCGCTCTGACCGTGAACTCATGATGGTCCATGTATATGTAAACAGAAGTGACCATCTTACAAAACAGGACAACCTTTACTGTGGTCGCACAAAGATGAACGAAGACCTGCTGAGAACTGGAGACCTCAGCCTGACCCTGGAATACCCCACAGAGAGAGACAGTGGAGGATACATCTGCACCATCTACAGGGACAAAGACATCCTGAGACAGAAAGTAGTGCTGCAGGTCAAAGGTCAGTGTTATAGATAAAC
Source organism: Rhamphochromis sp. 'chilingali' (assembly GCF_963969265.1). Lineage (NCBI taxonomy): Eukaryota > Metazoa > Chordata > Actinopteri > Cichliformes > Cichlidae > Rhamphochromis > Rhamphochromis sp. 'chilingali'. The sequence goes on along the minus strand of NC_137929.1, from coordinate 67,828,788 downwards.
AACAGAGGTCTGTGGTAAAAATTATAATTCAAAAGTCATATCTTTCTTTTCTTTTTTTTCTTTACCTTTGTTTATTTCTCCACAGAACAATTTCCAGCTTGGGCAGCAGCTGTCGTGGTCCTCCTGGTTCTCCTTCTTCTCCTGATTCTTGTTGTTGTTTCTGGAGGTCTTTTATTTCATTTTCGGCACTATTTCATGCCAGGTGAGCTTCAGATGTTCAGGCACATGAGATCTTCATGGTTTCTGTGCTGATGTGTGTGAGACATGGCCGACTGTGGAGGCTCAGTCTGTCTGTTCTTCTTCATCCAACATGTCTGCAGCGCTTTACAGGACACTGCAGACTAGTTACCAAAGAACGAGTCAGGAACACATCAGGAACAAACTGAGACACAATCTGACTGAGACTAGAAGAGAAGGAGGGACAGGGAGGTCATGTGACCATCACAGCTGCTGCTGATGTCATCATGTTGTGCTTTGTTGTCCTCTAAGGTTACAAGGTGGAGGTGGATTCAGGGGTGGAGTCTGTCCAGCTGCCCTGCAAAACCACAGTTCGCCTGACTGAAGATACCAAAGTTGAGTGGACAAATATTAGTGGGAAGGTCCACGTGTATGAGAACGGCTCTGACCGGCCTGAAGAACAGAACAGTTGTTATCGAGACCGCACGAAAATGAAGAAAAATCTGCTGAAAACTGGAGACCTCACTCTGACCCTGAAACACCCCACAGACAAAGACTCAAACACCTACACCTGCACCGTCTACAGCAGGGAGGGAAACATCCTGATGAGGAAACAAGTGGAGCTCCATGTCAGAGGTCAGCCTCATCACGATGATGGGTTCATTAGCAGTGAGGCAGCTATGTCAGTCCCCATAGATGGAGAGTAGTAGTACTACTACTACTACTACTACTACTACTACTACTAGTAGTAGTAGTAGTAGTATTTAAAAGTAAAATAGGAAACAACCAGCCTCTACTTTCAAGATTAGGCTTAAACCTTTCCTTTCTGATAACGCTGGATCAGGTGACCCTGAATCCCTCCTTCGTCCTGGTTTGTGGGGGATTTCATCTGATGTGCTTAGAACTTTTCCACTTGTTTCACTCCCACTGGAATCAGTCAAATATGTTTTCACCATAAGTATTTCACTTCATCTGATTAAAGACGATGTGCTCAGTGCTGCTGCTGTCTGTTCGGCTCATGCTGTGTTTGTTGTTCTCTCAGTCCTGCAGGTGGAGGTTGAATCAGGGGTGGAGTCTGTCCAGCTGCCCTGCAAATCTACAGCTCATCTGCCTGAAAATTGTAAAGTGGAGTGGATGGATGGTGATGAAGATGAGGTCCACGTGTATCAGAACGGCTCTGACCAGCCTGAAGAACAGGACCAGGTTTACAGAGACCGAACGAAGATGAATGAAGACCTGCTGAAAACTGGAGACCTCAGTCTGACCCTGAAACACCCCACAGATGATGACAGAGGCATCTACACCTGCACCGTCTACAGGGAGGGAAACATCTTGCTGAAGAAACAAGTGGAGCTGAAAGTCAGAGGTCAGTGCTGTAGATACAGTTAGCAAACTAGCTAACCGTCTGATGACAGGGAAGGAGGGTGGGTGACCTTTCTCTCCTGCCACTCATCCAGGGGTACACTGAAGTACTCCCAAGCAAGCTCTTCCCAATAGGACTCATGCACAATTCCTGACTTTGGCACTACCATCACAGCCAAATCAACAGCTTTGCTTTCACACTCAGCTCTCTCTTTGTCACAACTGCCTGATACAGTGTCCACATCACTCCAGATGTGGCACCAGTCAGTCTGTTCCTATTTCTCTCGTGAACAGAACCCACAAATACAATTCATCCCTGACCCACAGTGGGTACTCCACCATTATCCAGGTGCGAATCGTCTCAGCTTGTACACAGTGTTAACAGAGCCCCACTGTGCCCTCTGGGGTCACCTAATGATTTGCATAATGAGTCCCACTGTGGTAAGGACCCGCCACTGGATTTCATGAACTATAGGTTATTTTTATTTTTCGTTTTCGCAACTGTGGTTTAAAGTTCCAACACCAGTCACGTAGGAACAGCTGCTTGGAATGAGTTTCTGTATTTACCCGAGAAATCTGCCAACTTATCTAACTTTACCAAGCAGTAGTAGTGGAGAAGGGGGCATGCTGCAGCTCAGAATGATGCCCCCACACTGATGAGTCTATCCCAGTTACCATAGCCTGAAATGCAGGCTACACCCTCTAGATATCTTTAATAAATATATATTTTTTGTTTATGTAAACTTTTTGTGTGGACTCAGCACATTGTGCCAGTTCGTGACATGCCAGGGAATTGAAGGCTGTCAGCATCAGTCGAACAATGACAACTCGGTGAATGGCTGGACAAGCCCCGTGGGTCAAGGCCTGAGCAGGTTAAGTGTTCTCAGAGGAGCAGTGGTGTGCCTCATTCAGTCCAGGTTTCTGGACTTCTGCTATCATCAATATGCATATAGTAGAGATCACGGAAATATTTTACTGCTACTATTCATAACCATCATCATTACCATTACATTAATTATCATTTCATCAAAGCATTTATTCAATAGATTACACATGTTCTTAGTTAAGATTATTACACCTATCACAGAGAGCTTCTGTCTGGTAAAAGGCCAGAAGCGTCAACGGGCGGGTTGAGGCCGAGTGCATTTTGAGGTCGAGACACACACACAAACAGTAGTTAGACTCATGATTAGGTAAGACTTCAAATAATAGTTGCAAAAGCTGGTGATTGCGAAATTGTGTCTGCCTAAGGGACAGTTTGTTCCAGAAGATAAACAGAGTTAGAAGATTACCGGGAAGCGCCTGGCCTGCAGACGGAGAAGATGTCCTTTTAAATGTGTCAAAAGTCGTCAACAGAATGTGTGTGTTTTTCAAACTCGTGTATGTATTGTATCTTCTTGACGCATGACGGGGCGTCATTAAAATGCCCTGATGTTATAAAACAGTTTATTGTGCAGTTTTGAGGTGAGATTGATGCTGATGGTGGAGTGTTCATCTCCCCACGTGTGTGTTCATTAAAATCATTGTTTGACTGAAGCTCTTCTGGACCATTATTGTTTTTGTGCTCACCCTCAATATTTGAACCCGTTTTTAACAATAACTTATAAACTGCTCTTAGTCTGGCCCCTCACCCAGGACCCGTCTCTCTTAGTTTCCCTGAACCACCTTCCTTGGTTCAAGAAAACATTACATTACATTACATTTAACATTTCCTGCAATGGACACCTTGACTCCCCTTCAAAGAAAGCTTTGACTCTGACCAGTTGACTTTAAGAAGCAGCCAGATCTGCTCAGGATTAAACAAACAGAAAATGACAATTCTGTCTCCATCATCATCTGTTACTGTCTGTGCAGCTCATGTTGTGTTTATTGTCCTCTTAGTCTGTCAGGTGGAGGTGGAATCAGGGGTGGAGTCTGTCCAGTTACTTTGCAAAACCACAGGAAACCTCCCTGAAGATGCTAAGGCGGAGTGGATGGACAGTGATACCGATAAGGTCCACGTGTATGAGAACGGCTCTGACCAGCCTGAAGAACAGAACCAGGATTACAGAGGCCGAACGAAGATGAATGAAGACCTGCTGAAAACTGGAGACCTCAGTCTGACCCTGAAACAGCCCACAGGCTGTGACACAAACACCTACACCTGCACCGTCTACAGCAGGGAGGGAAACATCCTGCTGAAGAAACAAGTGGAGCTGAAATTTAGAGGTCAGTGCTGTAGATACAGGTCAAAGGTCAGATGTTGTAATCTTCTTATCTGTTTCCTGTCAGTTAAATAGTTGTGATCAGTACTGATGAGAAGTTAAAGGTCACATGGTAAAAGGAAGTCCATCACAGACAGTGGGTAACATCTCTGTTATAGACAAAGAGTCATCAGTCATCATCCTGTCCGTACAGCTGACAACATGAAGCTGTTTGTAGAGCTCTCACACCAGTTAAAGAGCCAGTCCAGCTGTGACAGCCAGATGTTACTGCAGCAAAATACACATACATGAAAGGATCAGGTGCAAATATGTGGAGGGAAATTCACACTTTATCTCCACATGTTATCACAAGATTAGTTTAAAAAACATTTTTATAAAGAAGTGACCAAATTGAAAATGCAACAGGAGAACTGAGACACTGTAACTGCTTCTCAAAACAAAGGACAAATAAATCTAATCAATGTTTCTTGATCTTAATGTGATGTTCTATGAAAAATGAAATAAGCAACAAGTCTTCTCAGTGATGACTCCTCAAAGATCTCCTGTTACCTTCTGATCAGATCTGCTTCTTTCCTTTAGCTTTCTCTACAACTGTGACACCTGCTGCTCTCTGTACAGCTCATGTTATGTTTGTTGTCCTCTCAGTCTGTCAGGTGGAGGTGGAGGAGGGGGCGGAGTCTGTCCAGCTGCCCTTTAAAACCACACAAAACCTGCCTGAAGATGCTGAGGTGGAGTGGAAGAACGGGTTTTACAGGAAGGTCCACATATATCGGAACGGCTCTGACCAGCCTGAAGAACAGAACCAGGTTTACAGAGACCGAACGAAGATGAATGAAGACCTGCTGAAAACTGGAGACCTCAGTCTGACCCTGAAACAGCCCACAGAGAGAGACAGTGGGAGATACAACTGTGTGGTTAGAAGGAAGGGAAACATCCACAGAGGCAAAACTGTGCTGCTGAAAATCAAAGGTTTGTTGGTTTGTTTGTTTTTTGTTTATTTATTTTTCCCTGTCTGACTGTCTTGTGTCTCCTCTGCAGGCAGAGTTCAGGTCCAGGATCAAACAGGGGACATCAGGAACAGAAGCAGCTCCATTGATCCGACTCCTCTGATGGCTGATCAATCAGTTTGATCTGTGTGTTCTTTGATTATTGATCAGTGATGTCAGAGTGGAGTCAGTGTGATGTTGTTGTTGTGTGTTTGAGACTTTTAGTGTCCATGAAGGTCTCTGCTGCCGTAGATCCTCTGAACTGTGACAGAGGTCTCACTCTGGAGGAAACTCTCAGCACTTTCCAGCAGCTCCTCCATCATGGAGGACGTTCCCTCACTGTAACAGGTGGAGGAGAGAGGAGAGGAAGCACAGGTGGATCCTCTGAGGAAGAGGAGCGTCCTACAAACCACATGATCACATGACCAGAGGCATGTGCAGAAACACATTAAAGTCAGCCTGTAAACACGTTTGTGAATGCCACTGTAGATACCGGCACGGACTCATCTGTGGTGCAGCTGAAGACATTTGAGTCATGTTGTGTTTGCAGAACATGAACATATCAGGAAAGACTTCTTTGTCTCTGCTGCCTTGAGAAAACCTGGAGGAAACAGTTGGTTATCAACCGTCTCTGTTAAACTTCTTGTCTTGTTACTTTTTTCAGCTCTAAATCTTTGTGAAATCCACATACTGCAGTCAGAGATGTTATCAGATGATAATGATGGTCACACTCAGAGTTCAGAGTTTAATTTTTGTAACCTGTCCCATTAAAAATTATGATGCTCGAACGTTCGTCTTCTCTGGCTTCTAACTGGATTTCTGGAAGTTATTTTAAAATCATCAGTGATAACTGTTTCCTCCTGAACAGAGTTCATCCTGAACATAATCTGATCACACAGGAAGCAGAACTGAGCTTCTGTGTGAGGGACGTTTGCTCGGAGTCATCGTGGTGATTCGAGCTGCCACAGGAAGTGCAGCTCTGCAGTTTCCTTTAATGACTGATTGTTGTGTCAGAGGTGAAACTGACACAGCTCAGCCTCACTGTGACTGTTTAACACTGTGTTTAGTATTTGTGGTGAACATGTTTGTCCTTTTAGCTTTGGACTACATGTTTTTATGTGATGTGTCACTTTTTCGTTTCTGTGTTTGGTTACTGAAGGACGAGCCAGCAGCGGTGTGGCCTCCCTGCTGGTGGTTTCCTCCCTCCATGTTTCCTTTACTCCACATCACTCTGAAAGGTTTCCTTTACTGTGCAGCTCCGAGTGTGAAGCTGAAGTGTTTTGTGTTCCTGCTGAGTTACTGCTCCATCCAGCCTCTTTACTTTCTCTGATTTAATGCTGATTTGTGGCCAACATGGTGCTGCAGTCTTTTTGTGTGTTGTGTTTGTTTTATTGCACTGCATATCTTTTAGATAAAGTATTTATATTATTGAAACCGTCTCTTTTGTCTGTGTGGATTTTGCAAACTTGTGTAATTTATATTTATATTTATATTTAATTTATATTATTGAAATATTAAATCTTTCCTTAGATGACATCTAAACACCCGTGACCCCTCTGACCACACCAGGGTCGCAGCTTTCACCTCATCCTGTCTCTCTGCAGCTCTGTGTTCATGTTCGTGTTCTAATCAGTGATTATACCCAAAGCACTTTAAACAACTTCACTCATTAATCCAAGCACTTTTCCCTCACCCTCTAACATCCACACTGTGATGCATCACGGAGCAACTTGGAGTTGCTGAAAGATATTTGGGATGCACACTGCAGGGGGTGAACCACCAGCCTTCCGAATAGCAGAGGACCTGCTCCACCACCTGAGCTACACCCCAACAGTGAGTCACATTCAGTGTGAGCAGCCAAACATGATGGCAGACTGCCACAGATCACTGCTGAGGAAAGAGGAGGCGTTCAGCTTCCTCATAGTTTCACACCTGCATGAAGCAGCCTCACCCTGACAGCTTCAAATCACTGTGTCAGCTGATCACTTCCTGTCCTGTGATTGGCTGAGCTTCAGGCCTTCTCTCAGTAAACTGGAAACAGGGATTGAGACAGTGTGAGGTTTGTGGAGTGCCACAGTGCTGTAATGAATACTGTAGTGGAAGAAGTTCTTTCACACTCTTCATCCTGGAGCTGCTTTATGTCCATGATCTGCATGGAAACACATCTATGGAGAGGAAATCCAGCTGCTGAGGGTCACATCTGCATCATTGTAGCCACAGTGGATGTTTCATGGTCAGGACTGGAGGCGGAGCTTTGTGCGTGTCAGGGTGAGGCCGCAGCAGCCGCCTCCACCCGGAGCGCTCGGGCGTGAAACTAGGAGGAAAGCTGACGTCCTCCTCTTTCCTCAGAAGTGATCTGTGGCCGGCCGGACTTCATTCCACAGATGTGCTTTAACAAAGTGTGAAGCTGAACTCTGAGCTGTGACAGTGAAGCAGTGTGAGAGTGTCAGTAGATGATCAGCAGAGGAAAGTGAAGCTGCTGTGAGCTGATGTCCTGAAGGGCTTTTAAAGAGTCTCTGAGTTTGACGGGAACATGAAGATGTTTGTGGTGTTTGTGATCCTCCTGCACGGTAAGTACACCTTCCTCTCTCTGCTCTCATCATCAGCTTTTCTTTCATCTCTCTCTCTTTAATGTGTTGAAGTGCAGCAGGAGAGATCGTGCAGGTTTGTGCTTCCCGTCCTCTTTGAACTGAGCAGAAATTTTCCCGTGAATGCATCACAACATTCATTAACATTTCCCTTATAACTATGAGCATGTGTAACTACACTAACAGCAGAATACATCTACATTAAACATGTTCAGATTAAGCTGTGATTTCTTGCTGTAATCCACAGGTCACAGATAATTTGTTTGTCTGTTTATATGTCCTCAGTTTCCCAGCATGCCCTGGCTGTGTTGGTGGAGGTGAATGAGGGGGAAAGATCTGTCCTGCTGCCCTGTCAGTACTCAGGTTTACCACCTGTGGACCCCACAGTAACATGGACTCGCAACGATCTCAATCCCCAATCTGTCCACGTGAGACAAGAAGAAACCGATGATCTCAGAGGACAAAACCAGCGTTACAGCGCGCGCACATCGATGAGGCCTGATGCTCTGGACTCTGGAGACTTCAGCCTCACTCTGAAAAACCTCCAGCTGACTGACAGCGGAAAATACACCTGCACACTCAGCAATGAAAGAAATAAAGTTAGAGTGGGAGATGTACAGCTGCAGGTCAAAGGTCAGCAGTACAGTGAAACTCTGCCTGTAAGAAGCTGAAACAGCAGAAATCAAACAAATCAATGTTCATCCAAAGTGTCCTGATAGTCGTAACAGTCTAACAGTCACGGTCATGTCGAGTTAAAGCACTGTAACATGCTGGGGCTTGACACATTAATGATATCTCTTTACTGTTGTGAATTATAATTTTTTACCTTTTCTGGACAAACGTTAGTTCTAAAGATTGGTCCATTTTGAGTTCGGATCATTGAGTTCAGAAAATGTGGTTTTCATCTGAGGCCCTGTTCACCAAAAAGAGAAGGAAACTCTCAGGAATATTGGATTCAAATTCCCATAAAAAGATGATTTGTATTTGTTTGTTCGTGTGCAGAGCCTGCACTGATGACGTTTTCAGTAGGAAAAAGTAAAGCAAAGAAACAGAATTTAAGTTTTATGGGTGGTCACATAAAATATAAATATTTAAGCTTTTTTCCTGTTAAAAGGAACTTTTCCTTCTCACTGTCACCAAGTGCTTGCTTAGATAGCATTGTTGCAGAGTGACCTCAGGTCAAGGTTGTTGTAATTTCAGGCTCTTTGACATCAGTGCTTCAAATCTTTACGTTCACTGAAAAAGAGCAATAAAGTAAATGTAGCTTTGAAACAGGAAGCAGTTATTATTTAACTTTTATTGTTGAAAAGTATGGTTCTTGTATACAATCACAATTGGCAAAACATACCCAGATTAGATCAGTGCTACGACTCCTATTGTCTGCTTCTGCAGCTGATGTTGTGGTTTATTGTCCTCACAGACCAGCAAGTGGTGGTTAAAGTGGAGGAAGGCTCAGACTCCGTCATCCTGCCCTGCAAAACAACACCTGACCTGCCTGAGGACACCACAGTGGAGTGGACTCGCTCTGACCGAGAACTCATGATGATCCATGTGTATCCAAACAGAAGTGACCACCTTAAGAACCAGGACGACCTTTACTGTGGTCGCACAAAGATGAACAAAGACCTGCTGAGAACTGGAGACCTCAGTCTGACCCTGAAATACCCCACAGAGAGAGACGGTGGAGGATACATCTGCACCATCTACAGGGACAAAGACATCCTGAGACAGAAAGTAGTGCTGAAGGTCAAAGGTCAGTGATGATGCCACAGGTCAAAGGTCAGAGATGTAGATACAGGTCAGAGGTCATATTTTTATGTTTCTGTACAGAACCATTTCCATCCTGGGCGAAAGCTGTTCTTGTGCTCCTGTTTCTCCTGGTTCTTCTTGTGGTTTCTGGAGGTCTCATATATTATTTCCGACAGTATTTCATGTCAGGTGAGTGTCTCCTACTACACTACCCATAATGCCGATGGTTAGCAGGTGTCCTCTGGTGGCTCCTTGACTGTGGCTCACACAAACTTGTTCACAGCTGCTGCTGACGTCATCATGTTGTCCTTTGTTGTCCTCAAAGGTTACAAGGTGGAGGTGGATTCAGAGGTGGAGTCTGTCCAGCTGCCCTGCAAAACCACAGTTTGCCTGTCTAAAGACGCTAAAGTGGAGTGGAAGGACATGAAAGACAGGAAGGTCCACGTGTATGAGAACGGCTCTGACCAGAATGAAGAACAGCACCAGGTTTACAGAGGCCGAACGGAGATGAAGAGGAAATGGCTGAAAGCTAGAGACCTCAGTCTGACCCTGAAAACCCCCAAAGAGAGTGACACCTACACCTGCACCGTCTACAGCCGGAGGCAAAAGATTCTGATGAAGAAGGAAGTGCTGCTCACTGTCAGAGGTCAGTTCTGTAGATACAGGTCAAAGGTCAGATTGTAATAGTGTGCCAAGTATCAGTTGGCTCAAAGCTCCTCCGTTCCTTCAATACACAGACTTTTTCATGTCCCATCTATAGTTGGTCATTTCTGAGACTGGAACCAGTCAGAACTGATTTTACTGGAAATATTTTAACTTATCCAGTCAACAAAAATCATTTTAGTGCTCATGCTGTCCTCACTAAAGTTTGTTTAGAGACAACATAATTTTAGCTATTGTTCCCAGCACCTTATCGTCAAAGAAACAGGCTGCTTGTTGTGATTCAACGATGGAAATAAATTCGCTCTCTCTTTTTGTACAACTGTACAAAGAAAAGGAATACAAAATACATAATAAAGAGAATAACATTGCTCTAGTAAAAGATACTTTGTTGTCATCTCAGGTGATAAGGTGGAGGTGGATTCAGGGGTGGAGTCTGTCCAGCTGATCTGCAAAACCACAGTTTTCCTGCCTAAAGACGCTAAAGTGGAGTGGAAGGACATGAAAAACAGGAAGGTCCACGTGTATGAGAACGGCTCTGACCAGCCTGAAGAACAGCACCAGGATTACAGAGACCGAACGAAGATGAATGAAGACCTGCTGAAAACTGGAGACCTCAGTCTGACCCTGAAACACCCCACAGATGGAGACACAAACACCTACACTTGTACCCTCTACAATCAGCAGGGAAACATCCTGATGAAGAAGGAAGTGCTGCTCACTGTCAGAGGTCAGTTCTGTAGATATAGGTCAAAGGTCAGTGTTTATTTAAAATGATCTGATTAGTTAAATGTCAAAGAATCTAACAGATATAACCAGTTTGAACAGGTGACTGTTGTCATTTTTATATTATTAGCTTTAACAGTGTAGTCCCATCCCATCAGGTGTCAATTACCCACAAATAAAAATAAGAGCGTTTTCTTCTCTCTGCCTGCTTCTGCTCATCGTCATCAAATGTGTCCAGTCAGAATGGATTTTACTGGAAAAGTTATCCAGTCAAATAAAACATTCTCAATGCTGCTGCTCATGTCATCGTGTTGTGCTTTGTTTCTCTCAGTTCACAAGGTGGAGGTGGATTCAGGGAGGGAGTCTGTCCAGCTGCCCTGCAAAACCTTAGTTCAAGTGTCTAAAGACATCAAGGTGGTGTGGAAGGACAAATATGGAAAGGTCCACGTGTATGAGAACGGCTCTGACCGGCCTGAAGAACAGGAACAGGATTACAGAGGCCGAACGAAGATGAATGAAGACCTGCTGAAAACTGGAGACCTCAGTCTGACCCTGAAATACCCCACAGAGAGAGACAACTCCACCTACACCTGCACCGTCTACAGCAGGGAGGGAAACATCCTGATGAAGAAAGAAGTGGAGCTGAAAGTCAGAGGTCAGTGGTGTAGTTACAGGTCTGAGGTTTGAATTTTGCTTTCTAAGTAGTTGTGATGAGTAGAAATAAAAAGCTAACTGAAGGCAAAACTGGTTCCCAGTGAAGGAGCCAAAGTGAACTGACTGATTATGGAATTTTAAAGTGGCCCTAAATTAATATGAAGATAAGAAGATAACTCTTTATTGTCATTGCACAGTCGCACAACACAACACGATACGACACATCACAACGCAACACAACACAGTATAATAACTTAGTAATAAAAAAGAAGAATACATGTATTTGTATTGCACTGTATATGCTGTGTGGGAGGAAAATAAATGATTATTTAAAGAAGAGCAAAGTGACTTGAGCCCCCTTCACAGTTGCCTGCCAACCTTCACATTTGGCAAAAAGTTCTTCAGTGACAAGAGCCCTCAATTTCCTGTCCCCAACAGAGAACTTATCCCCACCCCAGATTACTCTGAAAATAAGGCTAAACAATTTTATTCTCTTTTGTACAGCATTTTATTTTATTTTATTCTATTCTACTGTTTTTCGTAATTTTTGCTGCCCTTAACTTTGTATTGTCCGCTTTGTGCCGTGACCATACTGGGACTGATAAAGGTTTATCTTATCTTATCTATGCAAATAGTGCTTGAAGTAAGAACTTAAACTCAGACAGACACTCACCTAACTTAACTGGGAAGTTGTATTTTCCAAGGTAACATTATTCTAGACACCTACAAGTGAAATATTCAAAAATGAAATATTGCCAATTCCAAGCTTCCATTTTCTGAGATCACAGAAAGGCCACACTTGTTTTGTTTCCCTAAAAGTGCCACTGCACACTCACACCAGCTACAAAACCAATTAAAGCTGCAAGCAGCGTTATGAGGGCCCTCGCACCCCCGGCACGTCGAGCCACTGCCAACACCTCAAACCGGCACGTCCGATGTGATGTCACATTGATGGATTTCATGCTTTTAATCACCAGCTAACATTTCATCTTATTCAACCAGGATTATAGTCATGCCACTAGGTGGCGCTCTAACCATTATTGACAAATAGCATAACAAACATTCCCAAGCTCGAGTCTCATCACACCTGCGACCTTTGGGAGAGATTGGACATTGTGTTTTTTAGTGACAGCAGATTACTGCTTTTTGCGAGTGATTGAAACTCTACGTGCCGCCATGACCACCCCGTTTCCCTGAACGGAAAAAGCTTCGCAATTTAACATCACAAAGGTCTTTAGATTCTACACACTGAAGAATGCTTCAATATGATGAAATCCCTTGGAGGAGTTCGTCAAAGTATGAGGCCTGAAAAGGGGGGAAAATGTCATCAAAATTACACATTAATTTTAAAATGGCTGACTTCCTGTTGGATTTGGGATATTGCTCCAAGAGACTTTTTTGTACATCTTGATATCTTACACAAGCTTACCAAGTGTCAGACTCATAGATGAAACACAGAGCAGGGGCTGATGTTTTGAAATATTGTAGGGGGCGCTGTGGAGCCATTTTGCGCTATTCAAGGAAAATGATCACATGACAACAAAGCCTTCGTCCATTTGGAGGGGTGTGCTAAATTTAAAGCCTCTATAAACTTTCCAAGCCCCTCAAAGCCACTTCATCTTTCATGATGAACCGCGTTGCCACCAGGGTGCGCCGTTCAGTTTAAAGTCACAATTTTTGCACTGAAGCATCACGAGGGACTGATGGTGATATTCACCGCTTTTGAGGTGGCCACGATCAACCTGTGAAAATCAGTACAACAAAGTTAAAGCCATGACATTTCCTGTTGCCACTAGGTGGCGCTGTCCGTATTTCCGACAATGGGCACATCAATCTGTTCAGGGCGGGTCTGACATCATGCCTGTAAAGTCTGGTACTGATCAGACTGGATTTCATGGAGTTATACTAATTTGTTTCTTCATGGCGTGACATCAAAGTTCGCCATGCTGCTGGGGTCACACCCTTTCGCGAAAACTCACAGTTTTCACTGAAACCCAAGACCAACTCCTTAAGGCTTTCCTGGAGAAATTTGAGGCTGCAGATGTCACCCATCACTATACTGTACCCCAAAGTGTAAAACATAACATTTCCTGTTCCCACTAGGTGGCGCTGTCCTTGAGGTCAAATATGGCAGTTGAAATATGTTCAGGGGTGGAGCCTTATCATATGTGTTCACTTTGGTCAAGGTCAGAAAATGTATGACAAAATGAGAGGCAATAAGATTTTCATGGCGAGTCATCGAAATTCGCCATGGCGCCACGGCCTCATAGTATTGTGAAAACTCAAAAGCTCCGCAATTTAACATGGCACAAGGGTGTAGTTGACACTGTCCAAATTTGAAGTTTATAGGACCAAATCCCAAGGAGGAGTTCGTTAAAGTTCGAGGCATGGAAATGGCAAAATTAGAGCCAAAATGTCACCTTCTCTTCCAAATGGCGGACTTCCTGTTGGGTTTGCGTCAATGGGCCCACAGACTTTTTTGTTCGTCTTGGCATGATACACATGTGTGCCAAATTTCATACATGTAGCTCAAACGATGTGGTCGTAGGGCTGCATTTAACAAGGCATAGGTGGCGCTGTAGAGCCATTTCCCAGTGCTCATATGTAAAACCATTAAAATACAAAATTTTTCACCAATCCTGGCATGTGTGCAAAATTTCATGAGTTTTTGAGCATGTTTAGGCCCTCAAAAAGGCCCTTGTTTGGGGTGAATAATAATAATAATAATAATTAAAGCTGCAAGCAGCGTTACGAGGGCCCTCGCACCCCCGGCGCGTCGAGCCAAGCCCAACACCTAAAACCAGCACCTCCGATCTGATGTCACATTGATGGAATTCATGCATTTAACCACCAGCTAACATTTCAAGTCATTCAATCATGATTATAGTCGTCCCACTAGGTGGCGCTCTAACCATTACTGACAAATGGCATAACAAACATTTCCGAGCTCGAGTCTCATCACGCCTGCGACCTTTGGGACATATTGGACATTTTGATTTTGAGTGACAGCAGATTACTGCTTTTTGGCGAGTGACTGAAACTCCACATGCCGCCATGACCACCCCGTTTCCTGAACGTAAAAAGCTTCGCAATTTAACATCACAAAGGTCTTTAGATTCCTCACACTGGAGATTGGTTCAATATGATGAAATCCCTTGGAGGAGTTCGTCAAAGAACGGTGCCTGGAAAGAGGGGAAAATGTCACAAAAATTACACATTAATTTTAAAATGGCTGACTTCCTGTTAGATTTGGGATATTGCTCCAAGAGACTTTTTTGTACATCTTGATATCTCCTATAAGCTTACCAGGTTTCAGACTCATACATAAAACACAGAGCTGGGGCTGATGTTTTGAAATTTTGTAGGGGGCGCTGTGGAGCCATTTTGCGCTATTCAATGAAAATGATCACATAACAACAAAGCCTTAAGCACAATGGAGGTGTGCGCCAAATTTCAAGCCTCTATAAACTTTCCAAGACCCTCAAAAGCCACTTCATTTTTCATGGTGAACAGCGTTGCCACCAGGGTGCGCCGTTCAGTTTAAAGTCACAATTTTTGCACTAAAGCATCATCAAGGACTGATGGTGATATTCACCGCTTTTGAGGTGGCCACTATGAACCTGTGAAAATCAGTACAACAAAGTGTAAGACATGACATTTCCTGTTCCCACTAGGTGGCGCTCTTCATATTCCTGACAATGGGCACATCAATCTGTTCAGGGCGGGTGTGACATCATGCCTGTAAAGTCTGGTACTAATCAGACTGGATTTCATGGAGTTATACTAATTTGTTTCTTCATGGCGAGATATCAAAGTTCGCCATGCTGCTGAGGTCACACCCTTTCGTGAAAAGCTACAGTTTTCACTGTACCCCAAGACCAACTCCTTACGCCTTTCCTGGAGAAATTTGAGGCTGCAGATGTCACCCATCACTATACTGTACCCCAAAGTGTAAAACATGACATTTCCTGTTCCCACTAGGTGGCGCTGTCCTTGATGTCAAATATGGCAGTTGAAATATGTTCAGGGCTGGAGCCTTATCATATGTCTTCACTTTGGTCAAGGTCAGAAAATGTATGACAGAATGAGAGGCAATAAGATTTTCATGGCGAGTCATCGAAATTCGCCGTGGCGCCACGGCCTCATGGTATTGTGAAAACTCAAAAGCTCCGCAATTTAACATGGCACAAGGGTGTAGTTGGCACTGACCAAATATGAAGGTTATGAAATCAAACCCCAAGGAGGAGTTCGTTAAAGTTCGAGGCATGGAAACGGTAAAATCAGAGCCAAAATGTCACCTTCAATCCAAAATGGCGGACTTCCTGTTGGGTTTAGGACATTGCCATAATAGACTTTTTTGTTCGACTCTGAACGTTATATAGGTGTACCGACTTTCAAACATGTAGGTCATACCCATATCGGGGGCTCGCGATTTTCATTTTTCTAGGTGGCGCTACTGAGCTAATTTTCCCTGGCCATGTCTGAGAACATTAAAATACGTAAATTTTCACCAGACCTGACGCGTGTGCAAAATTTCATGAGTTTTCGAGCATGTTTAGGCCCTCAAACGGCCAATTCATTTGCCGAAATAATAATAATAATAATAATAATTAAAGCTGCAAGCAGCGTTATGAGGGCCCTCGCACCCCCGGCGCGTCGAGCCACGCCCAACACCTAAAACCAGCACCTCCGATCTCATGTCACATTGATGGAATTCATGCATTTAACCACCAGCTAACATTTCAACTCATTCATTCATGATTTGTTAGTCGTTCCACTAGGTGGCGCTCTAACCCTTATGCACAAATGGCATAACAAACATTTCCGAGCTCGAGTCTCATCACGCCTATGAGCTTTGGGAGAGATTGGACATTGTGTTTTTGAGTGACAGCAGATTACTGCTTTTTGGCGAGTGATTCAAACTCTAAGTGCCACCATAACCACCCCGTTTCACTGAACGTAAAAAGCTTCGCAATTTAACATCACAAAGGTCTTTAGATTCCACACACTGGAGATTGGTTCAATATGATGAAATCCCTTGGAGGAGTTCGTCAAAGAACGGTGCCTGGAAAGAGGGGAAAATGTTGCCAAAATTACACATTAATTTTAAAATGGCTGACTTCCTGTTGGATTTTGGATATTGCTCCAAGAGACTTTTTTGTACATCTTGATATCTCCTATAAGCTTACCAGGTTTCAGACTCATACATAAAACACAGAGCTGGGGCTGTGGTTTTGAAATTTTGTAGGGGGCGCTGTGGAGCCATTTCGCGCTATTCAATATAAATGATCACATGACAACAAAGCCTTCATCCATTTGGAGGGGTGTGCTAAATTTAAAGCCTCTATATACTATCCAAGCCCCTCAAAAGCCACTTCATCTTTCATGGTGGACCGCGTTGCCACCAGGGTGCGCCGTTCAGTTTAAAGTCACAATTTTTGCACTGAAGCATCATGAGGGACTGATGGTGATATTCACCGCTTTTGAGGTGGCCACGATGAACCTGTGAAAATCAGTACAACAAAATTAAAGCCATGACATTTCCTGTTGCCACTAGGTGGCGCTGTACGTATTCCCGACAATGGGCACATCAATCTGTTCAGGGCGGGTCTGACATCATGCCTGTAAAGTCTGGTACTGATCAGACTGGATTTCATTGAGTTATACTAATTTGTTTCTTCATGGCGTGACATCAAAGTTCGCCATGCTGCTGGGGTCACACCCTTTTGCGAAAACTCACAGTTTTCACTGTAACCCAAGACCAACTCCTTAAGGCTTTCCTGGAGAAATTTGAGGCTGCAGGTGTCACCCATCACTATACTGTACCCCAAAGTGTAAAACATGACATTTCCTGTTCCCACTAGGTGGCGCTGTCCCTGGTGTCAAATATGGCAGTTGAAATATGTTCAGGGGTGGAGCCTTATCATATGTGTTCACTTTGGTCAAGGTCAGAAAATGTATGACAAAATGAGAGGCAATAAGATTTTCATGGCGAGTCATCGAAATTCGCCATGGCGCCACGGCCTCATAGTATTGTGAAAACTCAAAAGCTCCGCAATTTAACATGGCACAAGGGTGTAGTTGACACTGTCCAAAGATGAAGCTTATACAACCAAATCCCAAGGAGGAGTTCGCAAAAGTTCGAGGCATGGAAATGGCAAAATTAGAGCCAAAATGTCACCTTCTCTTCCAAATGGCGGACTTCCTGTTGGGTTTGCATCAATGGGCCCACAGACTTTTTTGTTCGACTCGGCATGATACACATGTGTGCCAAATTTCATACATGTAGCTGAAACGATATGGTCGTAGGGCTGCATTTAACAAGGCATAGGTGGCGCTGTAGAGCCATTTCCCAGTGCTCATATGTAAAACCATTAAAATACAAAATTTTTCACCAGACCTGGCATGTGTGCAAAATTTCATGAGTTTTTGAGCATGTTTAGGCCCTCAAAAAGGCCCTTGTTTCGCCTGAATAATAATAATAATAATAATAATAATAATAAGAAACGGAGCAGATACAATAGGGCCTTCGCACTCTCGGTGCTCGGGCCCTAATAATAATAAACAGAGCAATTACAATAGGGCCTTCGCACTATCAGTGCTCGGGCCCTAATAATAATTAAAGCTGCAAGCAGCGTTATGAGGGCCCTCGCACCCCCGGCACGTCGAGCCACTGCCAACACCTCAAACCGGCACGTCCGATGTGATGTCACATTGATGGATTTCATGCTTTTAATCACCAGCTAACATTTCATCTTATTCAATCAGGATTATAGTCATGCCACTAGGTGGCGCTCTAACCATTATTGACAAATAGCATAACAAACATTTCCAAGCTCGAGTCTCATCCCACCTGCGACCTTTGGGAGAGATTGGACATTGTGTTTTTTAGTGACAGCAGATTACTGCTTTTTGCGAGTGATTGAAACTCTACGTGCCGCCATGACCACCCCGTTTCCCTGAACGGAAAAAGCTTCGCAATTTAACATCACAAAGGTCTTTAGATTCTACACACTGAAGAATGCTTCAATATGATGAAATCCCTTGGAGGAGTTCGTCAAAGTATGAGGCCTGAAAAGGGGGGAAAATGTCATCAAAATTACACATTAATTTTAAAATGGCTGACTTCCTGTTGGATTTGGGATATTGCTCCAAGAGACTTTTTTGTACATCTTGATATCTTACACAAGCTTACCAAGTGTCAGACTCATAGATGAAACACAGAGCAGGGGCTGATGTTTTGAAATATTGTAGGGGGCGCTGTGGAGCCATTTTGCGCTATTCAAGGAAAATGGTTACATAACAACAATGCCTTCATCCATTTGGAGGTGTGTGCCAAATTTCAAGCCTCTATAAACTTTCCAAGCCCCTCAAAAGCCACTTCATCTTTCATGGTGAACCGCGTTGCCACCAGGGTGCGCCGTTCAGTTTAAAGTCACAATTTTTGCACTGAAGCATCACGAGGGACTGATGGTGATATTCACCGCTTTTGAGGTGGCCACGATCAACCTGTGAAAATCAGTACAACAAAGTTAAAGCCATGACATTTCCTGTTGCCACTAGGTGGCGCTGTCCGTATTTCCGACAATGGGCATATCAATCTGTTCAGGGCGGGTGTGACATCGTGCCTGTAAAGTCTGGTACTGATCAGACTGGATTTCATGGAGTTATACTAATTTGTTTCTTCATGGCGTGACATCAAAGTTCGCCATGCTGCTGGGGTCACACCCTTTTGCGAAAAGTCACAGTTTTCACTGTAACCCAAGACCAACTCCTTAAGGGTTTTCTGGAGAAATTTGAGGCTGCAGATGTCACCCATCACTATACTGTACCCCAAAGTGTAAAACATGACATTTCCTGTTCCCACTAGGTGGCGCTGTCCTTCATGTCAAATATGGCAGTTGAAATATGTTTAGGGGTGGAGCCTTATCATATGTGTTCACTTTGGTCAAGGTCAGAAAATGTATGACAAAATGAGAGGCAATAAGATTTTCATGGCGAGTCATCGAAATTCGCCATGGCGCCACGGCCTCATAGTATTGTGAAAACTCAAAAGCTCCGCAATTTAACATGGCACAAGGGTGTAGTTGACACTGTCCAAATTTGAAGGTTATGAAATGAAACCCCAAGGAGGAGTTCGCAAAAGTTCGAGGCATGGAAATGGCAAAATTAGAGCCAAAATGTCACCTTCTCTTCCAAATGGCGGACTTCCTGTTGGGTTTGCGTCAATGGGCCCACAGACTTTTTTGTTCGTCTTGGCATGATACACATGTGTGCCAAATTTCATACATGTAGCTCAAACCATGTGGTCGTAGGGCTGCATTTAACAAGGCATAGGTGGCGCTCTAGAGCCATTTCCCAGTGCTCATATGTAAAACCATTAAAATACAAAATTTTTCACCAGACCTGGCATGTGTGCAAAATTTCATGAGTTTTTGAGCATGTTTAGGCCCTCAAAAAGGCCCTTGTTTGGGGTGAATAATAATAATAATAATAATAATAATAATAATTAAAGCTGCAAGCAGCGTTATGAGGGCCCTCGCACCCCCGGCGCGTCGAGCCACGCCCAACACCTAAAACCAGCACGTCCGATCTGATGTCACATTGATGGAATTCATGCATTTAACCACCAGCTAACATTTCAACTCATTCATTCATGATTAGTTAGTCGTTCCACTAGGTGGCGCTCTAACCATTATGTACAAATGGCATAACAAACACTTCCAAGCTCGAGTCTCATCACACCTGAGACGTTTGGGAGAGATTGGACATTGTGTTTTTGAGTGACAGCAGATTACTGCTTTTTGGCGAGTGATTCAAACTCTAAGTGCCGCCATAACCACCCCGTTTCCCTGGACGTAAAAAGCTTCGCAATTTAACATCACAAAGGTCTTTAGATTCCACACACTGGAGATTGGTTCAATATGATGAAATCCCTTGGAGGAGTTCGTCAAAGTATGAAGCCTGAAAAGAGGGGAAAATGTCGCCAAAATTGCACATTAATTTTAAAATGGCTGACTTCCTGTTGGATTTGGGATATTGCTCCAAGAGACTTTTTTGTACATCTTAAGATCTTCCATAAGCTTACCAAGTTTCAGACTCATAGATAAAACACAGAGCAGGGGCTGATATTTTGGAATTTTGTAGGGGGCGCTGTGGAGCCATTTTGCGCTATTCAAGGAAAATGGTTACATAACAACAAAGCCTTCATCACATTGGAGGCATGGGCCAAGTTTAAAGCCTCTATAAACTTTCCAAGCCCCTCAAAAGTAACTTCATCTTTCATGTTGAACAGCGTTGCCACCAGGGTGCGCCGTTCAGTTTAAAGTCACATTTTTTGCACTGAAGCATCACGAGGGACTGATGGTGATATTCACCGCTTTTGAGGTGGCCACGATGAACCTGTGAAAATCAGTACAACAAAATTAAAGCCATGACATTTCCTGTTGCCACTAGGTGGCGCTGTCCGTATTTCCGACAATGGGCACATCAATCTGTTCAGGGCGGGTCTGACATCATGCCTGTAAAGTCTGGTACTGATCAGACTGGATTTCATTGAGTTATACTAATTTGTTTCTTCATGGCGTGACATCAAAGTTCGCCATGCTGCTGGGGTCACACCCTTTTGCGAAAAGTCACAGTTTTCACTGTAACCCAAGACCAACTCCTTAAGGCTTTCCTGGAGAAATTTGAGGCTGCAGATGTCACCCATCACTACACTGTACCCCAAAGTGTAAAACATGACATTTCCTGTTCCCACTAGGTGGCGCTGTCCTTGATGTCAAATATGGCAGTTGAAATATGTTCAGGGGTGGAGCCTTATCATATGTGTGCTCTTTGGTCAAGGTCAGAAAATGTATGACAAAATGAGAGGCAATAAGATTTTCATGGCGAGTCATCGAAATTCGCCATGGCGCCACGGCCTCATAGTATTGTGAAAACTCAAAAGCTCCGCAATTTAACATGGCACAAGGGTGTAGTTGACACTGTCCAAATTTGAAGCTTATACGACCAAATCCCAAGGAGGAGTTCGAAAAAGTTCGAGGCATGGAAATGGCAAAATTAGAGCCAAAATGTCACCTTCTCTTCCAAATGGCGGACTTCCTGTTGGGTTTGCGTCAACGGGCCCACTGACTTTTTTGTTCGTCTTGGCATGATACACATGTGTGCCAAATTTCATACATGTAGCCCAAACGATGTGGTCGTAGGGCTGCATTTTACAAGGCATAGGTGGCGCTGTAGAGCCATTTCCCAGTGCTCATATGTAAAACCATTAAAATACAAAATTTTTCACCAGACCTGGCATGTGTGCAAAATTTCATGAGTTTTTGAGCATGTTTAGGCCCTCAAAAAGGCCCTTGTTTGGGGTGAATAATAATAATAATAATAATAATAATAATTAAAGCTGCAAGCAGCGTTATGAGGGCCCTCGCACCCCCGGCGCGTCGAGCCACGCCCAACACCTAAAACCAGCACCTCCGATCTCATGTCACATTGATGGAATTCATGCATTTAACCACCAGCTAACATTTCAACTCATTCATTCATGATTAGTTAGTCGTTCCACTAGGTGGCGCTCTAACCATTATGTACAAATGGCATAACAAACACTTCCGAGCTCGAGTCTAATCACACCTGAGACGTTTGGGAGAGATTGGACATTGTGTTTTTGAGTGACAGCAGATTACTGCTTTTTGGCGAGTGATTCAAACTCTAAGTGCCGCCATAACCACCCCGTTTCCCTGGACGTAAAAAGCTTCGCAATTTAACATCACAAAGGTCTTTAGATTCCACAAACTGCAGATCGGTCCAATCTGATGAAATCCCTTGGAGGAGTTCGTCAAAGAACGATGCCTGAAAAGAGGGGAAAATGTTGCCAAAATTGCACATTAATTTTAAAATGGCTGACTTCCTGTTGGATTTGGGATATTGCTCCAAGAGACTTTTTTGTACATCTTGATATCTCCTATAAGCCTACCAGGTTTCAGACTCATACATAAAACACAGAGCTGGGGCTGTGGTTTTGAAATTTTGTAGGGGGCGCTGTGGAGCCATTTTGGGATATTCAATGAAAATGATCACATGACAACAAAGCCATCGTCACATTGGAGGTGTGTGCCAAATTTCAAGCCTCTATAAACTTGCCAAGACCCTCAAAAGCCACTTCATCTTTCATGGTGAACAGCGTTGCCACCAGGGTGCGCCGTTCAGTTTAAAGTCACAATTTTTGCACTAAAGCATCATCAAGGACTGATGGTGATATTCACCGCTTTTGAGGTGGCCACTATGAACCTGTGAAAATCAGTACAACAAAGTGTAAGACATGACATTTCCTCTTCCCACTAGGTGGCGCTCTTCATATTCCTGACAATGGGCACATCAATCTGTTCAGGGCGGGTGTGACATCATGCCTGTAAAGTCTGGTACTAATCAGACTGGATTTCATTGAGTTATACTAATTTGTTTCTTCATGGTGTGACATCAAAGTTCGCCATGCTGCTGGGGTCACACCCTTTCGCGAAAAGTCACAGTTTTCACTGTAACCCAAGACCAACTCCTTAAGGCTTTCCTGGAGAAATTTGAGGCTGCAGATGTCACCCATCACAATACTGTACCCCAAAGTGTAAAACATGACATTTCCTGTTCCCACTAGGTGGCGCTGTCCTTGATGTCAAATATGGCAGTTGAAATATGTTCAGGGGTGGAGCCTTATCATATGTGTTCACTTTGGTCAAGGTCAGAAAATGTATGACAAAATGAGAGGCAATAAGATTTTCATGGCGAGTCATCGAAATTCGCCATGGCGCCACGGCCTCATAGTATTGTGAAAACTCAAAAGCTCCGCAATTTAACATGGCACAAGGGTGTAGTTGACACTGTCCAAATTTGAAGCTTATAGGACCAAATGCCAAGGAGGAGTTCGTTAAAGTTCGAGGCATCGAAACGGTAAAATCAGAGCCAAAATGTCACATTCAATCAAAAATGGCGGACTTCCTGTTGGGTTTGCGTCAATGGGCCCACTGACTTTTTTGTTCGTGTTGGCATGATACACATGTGTGCCAAATTTCATACATGTAGCTCAAACGATGTGGTCGTAGGGCTGCATTTAACAAGGCATAGGTGGCGCTGTAGAGCCATTTCCCAGTGCTCATATGTAAAACCATTAAAATACAAAATTTTTCACCAGACCTGGCATGTGTGCAAAATTTCATGAGTTTTTGAGCATGTTTAGGCCCTCAAAAAGGCCCTTGTTTTGCCTGAATAATAATAATAATAATAATAATAATAATAAGAAACGGAGCAGATACAATAGGGCCTTCGCACAGTCAGTGCTCGGGCCCTAATAATAATTAAAGCTGCAAGCAGCGTTATGAGGGCCCTCGCACCCCCGGCGCGTCGAGCCACGCCCAACATCTAAAACCAGCACGTCCGATCTGATGTCACATTGATGGAATTCATGCATTTAACCACCAGCTAACATTTCAACTCATTCATTCATGATTAGTTAGTCGTTCCACTAGGTGGCGCTCTAACCATTATGTACAAATGGCATAACAAACACTTCCAAGCTCGAGTCTCATCACACCTGAGACGTTTGGGAGAGATTGGACATGGTGTTTTTGAGTGACAGCAGATTACTGCTTTTTGGCGAGTGATTCAAACTCTAAGTGCCGCCATAACCACCCCGTTTCCCTGGACGTAAAAAGCTTCGCAATTTAACATCACAAAGGTCTTTAGATTCCACAAACTGCAGATCGGTCCAATCTGATGAAATCCCTTGGAGGAGTTCGTCAAAGTACGGTGCCTGAAAAGATGGGAAAATGTCGCCAAAATTACACATTAACTTTAAAATGGCTGACTTCCTGTTGGATTTGGGATATTGCTCCAAGAGACTTTTTTGTACATCTTGATATTTTCCATAAGCTTACCAGGTTTCAGACTCATAGATGAAACACAGAGCAGGGGCTGTTGTTTTGAAATTTTGTAGGGGGCGCTGTGGAGCAATTTCGCGCTATTCAATGAAAATGATCACATGACAACAAAGCCTACATCCATTTGGAGGTGTGTGCCAAATTTCAAGCCTCTATAAACTTGCCAAGCCCCTCAAAAGCCACTTCATCTTTCATGGTGAACCGCGTTGCCACCAGGGTGCGCTGTTCAGTTTAAAGTCACAATTTTTGCACTGAAGCATCACGAGGGACTGATGGTGATATTCACCGCTTTTGAGGTGGCCACGATGAACCTGTGAAAATCAGTACAACAAAATTAAAGCCATGACATTTCCTGTTGCCACTAGGTGGCGCTGTCCGTATTTCCGACAATGGGCACATCAATCTGTTCAGGGCGGGTCTGACATCATGCCTGTAAAGTCTGGTACTGATCAGACTGGATTTCATTGAGTTATACTAATTTGTTTCTTCATGGCGTGACATCAAAGTTCGCCATGCTGCTGGGGTCACACCCTTTCGCGAAAACTCACAGTTTTCACTGTAACCCAAGACCAACTCCTTAAGGCTTTCCTGGAGAAATTTGAGGCTGCAGATGTCACCCATCACTATACTGTACCCCAAAGTGTAAAACATGACATTTCCTGTTCCCACTAGGTGGCGCTGTCCTTGATGTCAAATATGGCAGTTGAAATATGTTCAGGGGTGGAGCCTTATCATATGTGTTCACTTTGGTCAAGGTCAGAAAATGTATGACAAAATGAGAGGCAATAAGATTTTCATGGCGAGTCATCGAAATTCGCCATGGCGCCACGGCCTCATAGTATTGTGAAAACTCAAAAGCTCCGCAATTTAACATGGCACAAGGGTGTAGTTGACACTGTCCAAATTTGAAGTTTATAGGACCAAATCCCAAGGAGGAGTTCGTTAAAGTACAAGGCATGGAAACGGTAAAATCAGAGCCAAAATGTCACCTTCAATCCAAAATGGCGGACTTCCTGTTGGGTTTAGGACATTGCCATAATAGACTTTTTTGTTCGACTCTGAACGTTTTATAGGTGTACCGACTTTCAAACTTATAGGTCATACCCATACCGGGGGCTCGCGTTTTTCATTTTTCTAGGTGGCGCTACTGAGCTAATTTTCCCTGGCCATGTCTGAGAACATTAAAATACGTAAATTTTCACCAGACCTGACGCGTGTGCAAAATTTCATGAGTTTTCGAGCATGTTTAGGCCCTCAAACGGCCAATTCATTTGCCGAAATAATAATAATAATAATAATAATTAAAGCTGCAAGCAGCGTTATGAGGGCCCTCGCACCCCCGGCACGTCGAGCCACTGCCAACACCTCAAACCGGCACGTCCGATGTGATGTCACATTGATGGATTTCATGCTTTTAATCACCAGCTAACATTTCATCTTATTCAACCAGGATTATAGTCATGCCACTAGGTGGCGCTCTAACCATTATTGACAAATAGCATAACAAACATTTCCAAGCTCGAGTCTCATCACACCTGCGACCTTTGGGAGAGATTGGACATTGTGTTTTTTAGTGACAGCAGATTACTGCTTTTTGCGAGTGATTGAAACTCTACGTGCCGCCATGACCACCCCGTTTCCCTTAACGGAAAAAGCTTCGCAATTTAACATCACAAAGGTCTTTAGATTCTACACACTGAAGAATGGTTCAATATGATGAAATCCCTTGGAGGAGTTCGTCAAAGTATGAGGCCTGAAAAGGGGGGAAAATGTCATCAAAATTACACATTAATTTTAAAATGGCTGACTTCCTGTTGGATTTGGGATATTGCTCCAAGAGACTTTTTTGTACATCTTGATATCTTACACAAGCTTACCAAGTGTCAGACTCATAGATGAAACACAGAGCAGGGGCTGATGTTTTGAAATATTGTAGGGGGCGCTGTGGAGCCATTTTGCGCTATTCAAGGAAAATGGTTACATAACAACAATGCCTTCATCCATTTGGAGGTGTGTGCCAAATTTCAAGCCTCTATAAACTTTCCAAGCCCCTCAAAAGCCACTTCATCTTTCATGGTGAACCGCGTTGCCACCAGGGTGCGCCGTTCAGTTTAAAGTCACAATTTTTGCACTGAAGCATCACGAGGGACTGATGTTGATATTCACCGCTTTTGAGGTGGCCACGATGAACCTGTGAAAATCAGTACAACAAAATTAAAGCCATGACATTTCCTGTTGCCATTAGGTGGCGCTGTCCGTATTTCCGACAATGGGCACATCAATCTGTTCAGGGCGGGTCTGCCATCATGCCTGTAAAGTCTGGTACTGATCAGACTGGATTTCATTGAGTTATACTAATTTGTTTATTCATGGCGTGACATCAAAGTTCGCCATGCTGCTGGGGTCACACCCTTTTGCGAAAAGTCACAGTTTTCACTGTAACCCAAGACCAACTCCTTAAGGCTTTCCTGGAGAAATTTGAGGCTGCAGATGTCACCCATCACTATACTGTACCCCAAAGTGTAAAACATGACATTTCCTGTTCCCACTAGGTGGCGCTGTCCTTGATGTCAAATATGGCAGTTGAAATATGTTCAGGGGTGGAGCCTTATCATATGTGTGCTGTTTGGTCCAGATAGGAACATGTATGACAAAATGAGAGGCAATAAGATTTTCATGGCGAGTCATCGAAATTCGCCATGGCGCCACGGCCTCATAGTATTGTGAAAACTCAAAAGCTCCGCAATTTAACATGGCACAAGGGTGTAGTTGGCACTGACCAAATATGAAGGTTATGAAATCAAACCCCAAGGAGGAGTTCGTCAAAGTTCGAGGCATGGAAATGGTAAAATCAGAGACAAAATGTCACCTTCAATCCAAAATGGCGGACTTCCTGTTGGGTTTAGGACATTGCCATAATAGACTTTTTTGTTCGACTCTGAACATTATATAGGTGTACCGACTTTCAAACATGTAGGTCATACCCATACCGGGGGCTCGCGTTTTTCATTTTTCTAGGTGGCGCTACTGAGCTAATTTTCCCTGGCCATGTCTGAGAACATTAAAATACGTAAATTTTCACCAGACCTGACGCGTGTGCAAAATTTCATGAGTTTTCGAGCATGTTTAGGCCCTCAAACGGCCAATTCATTTGCCGAAATAATAATAATAATAATAATAATAATAATAATAATAATAATAATAAACAGAGCAATTACAATAGGGCCTTCGCACTATCAGTGCTCGGGCCCTAATAATAATAATAAACAGAGCAATTACAATAGGGCCTTCGCACTGTCAGTGCTCGGGCCCTAATAAGAAACGGAGCAGATACAATAGGGCCTTCGCACTCTCGGTGCTCGGGCCCTAATAATAATTAAAGCTGCAAGCAGCGTTATGAGGGCCCTCGCACCCCCGGCGCGTCGAGCCACGCCCAACACCTAAAACCAGCACGTCCGATCTGATGTCACATTGATGGAATTCATGCATTTAACCACCAGCTAACATTTCAACTCATTCATTCATGATTAGTTAGTCGTTCCACTAGGTGGCGCTCTAACCATTATGTACAAATGGCATAACAAACACTTCCAAGCTCGAGTCTCATCACACCTGAGACGTTTGGGAGAGATTGGACATTGTGTTTTTGAGTGACAGCAGATTACTGCTTTTTGGCGAGTGATTCAAACTCTAAGTGCCGCCATAACCACCCCGTTTCCCTGGACGTAAAAAGCTTCGCAATTTAACATCACAAAGGTCTTTGGATTCCACAAACTGCAGATCGGTCCAATCTGATGAAATCTCTTGGAGGAGTTCGTCAAAGTATGAAGCCTGAAAAGAGGGGAAAATGTCGCCAAAATTACACATTAACTTTAAAATGGCTGAGTTCCTGTTGGATTTGGGATATTGCTCCAAGAGACTTTTTTGTACATCTTAAGATCTTCCATAAGCTTACCAAGTTTCAGACTCATAGATAAAACACAGAGCAGGGGCTGATATTTTGGAATTTTGTAGGGGGCGCTGTGGAGCCATTTTGCGCTATTCAAGGAAAATGGTTACATAACAACAAAGCCTTCATCACATTGGAGGCTTGGGCCAAGTTTAAAGCCTCTATAAACTTGCCAAGCCCCTCAAAAGTAACTTCATCTTTCATGTTGAACAGCGTTGCCACCAGGGTGCGCCGTTCAGTTTAAAGTCACATTTTTTGCACTGAAGCATCACAAGGGACTGATGGTGATATTCACCGCTTTTGAGGTGGCCACGATGAACCTGTGAAAATCAGTACAACAAAATTAAAGCCATGACATTTCCTGTTGCCACTAGGTGGCGCTGTCCGTATTTCCGACAATGGGCACATCAATCTGTTCAGGGCGGGTCTGACATCATGCCTGTAAAGTCTGGTACTGATCAGACTGGATTTCATTGAGTTATACTAATTTGTTTCTTCATGGCGTGACATCAAAGTTCGCCATGCTGCTGGGGTCACACCCTTTCGCGAAAACTCACAGTTTTCACTGTAACCCAAGACCAACTCCTTAAGGCTTTCCTGGAGAAATTTGAGGCTGCAGATGTCACCCATCACTATACTGTACCCCAAAGTGTAAAACATGACATTTCCTGTTCCCACTAGGTGGCGCTGTCCTTGATGTCAAATATGGCAGTTGAAATATGTTCAGGGGTGGAGCCTTATCATATGTGTTCACTTTGGTCAAGGTCAGAAAATGTATGACAAAATGAGAGGCAATAAGATTTTCATGGCGAGTCATCGAAATTCGCCATGGCGCCACGGCCTCGTGGTATTGTGAAAACTCAAAAGCTCCGCAATTTAACATGGCACAAGGGTGTAGTTGACACTGACCAAATATGAAGGTTATGAAATCAAACCCCAAGGAGGAGTTCGCAAAAGTTCGAGGCATGGAAATGGCAAAATTAGAGCCAAAATGTCACCTTCTCTTCCAAATGGCGGACTTCCTGTTGGGTTTGCGTCAATGGGCCCACAGACTTTTTTGTTCGTCTTGGCATGATACACATGTGTGCCAAATTTCATACATGTAGCTCAAACGATGTGGTCGTAGGGCTGCATTTAACAAGGCATAGGTGGCGCTGTAGAGCCATTTCCCAGTGCTCATATGTAAAACCATTAAAATACAAAATTTTTCACCAGACCTGGCATGTGTGCAAAATTTCATGAGTTTTTGAGCATGTTTAGGCCCTCAAAAAGGCCCTTGTTTCGCCTGAATAATAATAATAATAATAATAATTAAAGCTGCAAGCAGCGTTACGAGGGCCCTCGCACCCCCAGCGCGTCGAGCCAAGCCCAACACCTAAAACCAGCACCTCCGATCTGATGTCACATTGATGGAATTCATGCATTTAACCACCAGCTAACATTTCAAGTCATTCATTCATGATTAGTTAGTCGTTCCACTAGGTGGCGCTCTAACCATTATGTACAAATGGCATAACAATCACTTCCGAGCTCGAGTCTCATCACACCTGAGACGTTTGGGAGAGATTGGACATTGTGTTTTTGAGTGACAGCAGATTACTGCTTTTTGGCGAGTGATTCAAACTCTAAGTGCCACCATAACCACCCCGTTTCACTTAACGTAAAAAGCTTCGCAATTTAACATCACAAAGGTCTTTAGATTCCACACACTGGAGATTGGTTCAATATGATGAAATCCCTTGGAGGAGTTCGTCAAAGAACGGTGCCTGAAAAGAGGGGAAAATGTTGCCAAAATTGCACATTAATTTTAAAATGGCTGACTTCCTGTTGGATTTGGGATATTGCACCAAGAGACTTTTTTGTACATCTTGATATCTCCTATAAGCTTACCAGGTTTCAGAATCATACATAGAACACAGAGCAGGGGCTGTGGTTTTGAAATTTTGTAGGGGGCGCTGTGGAGCCACTTCGCGCTATTCAATGAAAATGATCACATGCCAACAAAGCGTTCATCCATTTGGAGGTGTGTGCCAAATTTCAAGCCTCTATAAACTTGCAAAGACCCTCAAAAGCCACTTCATCTTTCATGTTGAACAGCGTTGCCACCAGGGTGCGCCGTTCAGTTTAAAGTCACAATTTTTGCACTGAAGCATCACGAGGGACTGATGGTGATATTCACCGCTTTTGAGGTGGCCAAGATGAACCTGTGAAAATCAGTACAACAAAATTAAAGCCATGACATTTCCTGTTGCCACTAGGTGGCGCTGTCCGTATTTCCGACAATGGGCACATCAATCTGTTCAGGGCGGGTCTGACATCATGCCTGTAAAGTCTGGTACTGATCAGACTGGATTTCATTGAGTTATACTAATTTGTTTCTTCATGGCGTGACATCAAAGTTCGCCATGCTGCTGGGGTCACACCCTTTTGCGAAAAGTCACAGTTTTCACTGTAACCCAAGACCAACTCCTTACGGCTTTCCTGGAGAAATTTGAGGCTGCAGATGTCACCCATCACAATACTGTACCCCAAAGTGTAAAACATGACATTTCCTGTTCCCACTAGGTGGCGCTGTCCTTGATGTCAAATATGGCAGTTGAAATAGGTTCAGGGGTGGAGCCTTATCATATGTGTGCTCTTTGGTCCAGATCGGAACATGTATGACAGAATGAGAGGCAATAAGATTTTCATGGCGAGTCATCGAAATTCGCCATGGCGCCACGGCCTCATAGTATTGTGAAAACTCAAAAGCTCCGCAATTTAACATGGCACAAGGGTGTAGTTGACACTGTCCAAATTTGAAGCTTATACGCCGAAATCCCAAGGAGGAGTTCGTTAAAGTACAAGGCATGGAAACGGTAAAATCAGACCCAAAATGTCACCTTCAATCCAAAATGGCGGACTTCCTGTTGGGTTTAGGACATTGCCATAATAGACTTTTTTGTTCGACTCTGAACGTTATATAGGTGTACCGACTTTCAAACTTGTAGGCAATACCCATACCGGGGGCTCGCGTTTTTCATTTTTCTAGGTGGCGCTACTGAGCTAATTTTCCCTGGCCATGTCTGAGAACATTAAAATACGTAAATTTTCACCAGACCTGACGCGTGTGCAAAATTTCATGAGTTTTCGAGCATGTTTAGGCCCTCAAACGGCCAATTCATTTGCCGAAATAATAATAATAATAATAATTAAAGCTGCAAGCAGCGTTATGAGGGCCCTCGCACCCCCGGCGTGTCGAGCCACGCCCAACACCTAAAACCAGCACGTCCGATCTGATGTCACATTGATGGAATTCATGCATTTAACCACCAGCTAACATTTCAACTCATTCATTCATGATTAGTTAGTCGTTCCACTAGGTGGCGCTCTAACCATTATGTACAAATGGCATAACAAACACTTCCAAGCTCGAGTCTCATCACACCTGAGACGTTTGGGAGAGATTGGACATTGTGTTTTTGAGTGACAGCAGATTACTGCTTTTTGGCGAGTGATTCAAACTCTAAGTGCCGCCATAACCACCCCGTTTCCCTGGACGTAAAAAGCTTCGCAATTTAACATCACAAAGGTCTTTAGATTCCACAAACTGCAGATCGGTCCAATATGATGAAATCCCTTGGAGGAGTTCGTCAAAGAACGATGCCTGAAAAGAGGGGAAAATGTTGCCAAAATTGCACATTAATTTTAAAATGGCTGACTTCCTGTTGGATTTGGGATATTGCTCCAAGAGACTTTTTTGTACATCTTGATATCTCCTATAAGCTTACCAGGTTTCAGACTCATACATAAAACACAGAGCAGGGGCTGTGATTTTGAAATTTTGTAGGGGGCGCTGTGGAGCCATTTTGGGATATTCAATGAAAATGATCACATAACAACAAAGCCTTAAACACATTGGAGGTGTGCGCCAAATTTCAAGACTTTTTAAACTTTCCAAGCCCCTCAAAAGCCACTTCATCTTTCATGGTGAACCGCGTTGCCACCAGGGTGCGGCGTTCAGTTTAAAGTCACAATTTTTGCACTGAAGCATCACAAGGGACTGATGGTGATATTCACCGCTTTTGAGGTGGCCACGATGAACCTGTGAAAATCAGTACAACAAAATTAAAGCCATGACATTTCCTGTTCCCACTAGGTGGCGCTGTCCGTATTCCCGACAATGGGCACATCAATCTGTTCAGGGCGGGTCTGACATCATGCCTGTAAAGTCTGGTACTGATCAGACTGGATTTCATTGAGTTATACTAATTTGTTTCTTCATGGCGAGACATCAAAGTTCGCCATGCTGCTGGGGTCACACCCTTTTGCGAAAAGTCACAGTTTTCACTGTAACCCAAGACCAACTCCTTAAGGCTTTTCTGGAGAAATTTGAGGCTGCAGATGGCACCCATCACTATACTGTACCCCAAAGTGTAAAACATGACATTTCCTGTTCCCACTAGGTGGCGCTGTCCTTGATGTCAAATATGGCAGTTGAAATATGTTTAGGGGTGGAGCCTTATCATATGTGTTCACTTTGGTCAAGGTCAGAAAATGTATGACAAAATGAGAGGCAATAAGATTTTCATGGCGAGTCATCGAAATTCGCCATGGCGCCACGGCCACATAGTATTGTGAAAACTCAAAAGCTCCGCAATTTAACATGGCACAAGGGTGTAGTTGACACTGTCCAAATATGAAGGTTATGAAATCAAACCCCAAGGAGGAGTTCGCAAAAGTTCGAGGCATGGAAATGGCAAAATTAGAGCCAAAATGTCACCTTCTCTTCCAAATGGCGGACTTCCTGTTGGGTTTGCATCAATGGGCCCACAGACTTTTTTGTTCGTCTTGGCATGATACACATGTGTGCCAAATTTCATACATGTAGCTCAAACGATGTGGTCGTAGGGCTGCATTTAACAAGGCATAGGTGGCGCTCTAGAGCCATTTCCCAGTGCTCATATGTAAAACCATTAAAATACAAAATTTTTCACCAGACCTGGCATGTGTGCAAAATTTCATGAGTTTTTGAGCATGTTTAGGCCCTCAAAAAGGCCCTTGTTTCGCCTGAATAATAATAATAATAATAATTAAAGCTGCAAGCAGCGTTATGAGGGCCCTCGCACCCCCGGCGCGTCGAGCCACGCCCAACACCTAAAACCAGCACGTCCGATCTGATGTCACATTGATGGAATTCATGCATTTAACCACCAGCTAAGATTTCAACTCATTCATTCATGATTTGTTAGTCGTTCCACTAGGTGGCGCTCTAACCCTTATGCACAAATGGCATAACAAACATTTCCGAGCTCGAGTCTCATCACGCCTATGAGCTTTGGGAGAGATTGGACATTGTGTTTTTGAGTGACAGCAGATTACTGCTTTTTGGCGAGTGATTGAAACTCCACGTGCCGCCATGACCACCCCGTTTCCCTGAATGTAAAAAGCTTCGCAATTTAACATCACAAAGGTCTTTAGATTCCACACACAGGAGATCGCATCAATCTGATGAAATCCCTTGGAGGAGTTCGTCAAAGAACGGTGCCTGGAAAGAGGGGAAAATGTTGCCAAAATTGCACATTAATTTTAAAATGGCTGACTTCCTGTTGGATTTTGGATATTGCTCCAAGAGACTTTTTTGTACATCTTGATATCTCCTATAAGCTTACCAGGTTTCAGACTCATACATAAAACACAGAGCTGGGGCTGTGGTTTTGAAATTTTGTAGGGGGCGCTGTGGAGCCATTTCGCGCTATTCAATAAAAATGATCACATGACAACAAAGCCTTCATGCATTTGGAGGGGTGTGCTAAATTTAAAGCCTCTATATACTTTCCAAGCCCCTCAAAAGCCACTTCATCTTTCATGGTGGACTGCGTTGCCACCAGGGTGCGCCGTTCAGTTTAAAGTCACAATTTTTGCACTGAAGCATCACGAGGGACTGATGTTGATATTCACCGCTTTTGAGGTGGCCACGATGAACCTGTGAAAATCAGTACAACAAAATTAAAGCCATGACATTTACTGTTGCCACTAGGTGGCGCTGTACGTATTCCCGACAATGGGCACATCAATCTGTTCAGGGCGGGTCTGACATCATGCCTGTAAAGTCTGGTACTGAACAGACTGGATTTCATTGAGTTATACTAATTTGTTTCTTCATGGCGTGACATCAAAGTTCGCCATGCTGCTGGGGTCACACCCTTTTGCGAAAACTCACAGTTTTCACTGTAACCCAAGACCAACTCCTTAAGGCTTTCCTGGAGAAATTTGAGGCTGCAGGTGTCACCCATCACTATACTGTACCCCAAAGTGTAAAACATGACATTTCCTGTTCCCACTAGGTGGCGCTGTCCCTGGTGTCAAATATGGCAGTTGAAATATGTTCAGGGGTGGAGCCTTATCATATGTGTTCACTTTGGTCAAGGTCAGAAAATGTATGACAAAATGAGAGGCAATAAGATTTTCATGGCGAGTCATCGAAATTCGCCATGGCGCCACGGCCTCATAGTATTGTGAAAACTCAAAAGCTCCGCAATTTAACATGGCCCAGGTGTGTAGTTGACACTGACCAAAGATGAAGCTTATACAACCAAATCCCAAGGAGGAGTTCGCAAAAGTTCGAGGCATGGAAATGGCAAAATTAGAGCCAAAATGTCACCTTCTCTTCCAAATGGCGGACTTCCTGTTGGGTTTAGGACATTGCCATAATAGACTTTTTTGTTCGACTCTGAACGTTATATAGGTGTACCGACTTTCAAACTTGTAGGCCATACCCATACCGGGGGCTCGCGTTTTTCATTTTTCTAGGTGGCGCTACTGAGCTAACTTTCCCTGGCCATGTCTGACAACATTAAAATACGTAAATTTTCACCAGACCTGACGCGTGTGCAAAATTTCATGAGTTTTCGAGCATGTTTAGGCCCTCAAAAGGCCGATTCATTTGCCGAAATAATAATAATAATAATAATAATAATAATAATTAAAGCTGCAAGCAGCGTTATGAGGGCCCTCGCACCCCCGGCGCGTCGAGCCACGCCCAACACCTAAAACCAGCACGTCCGATCTCATGTCACATTAATGGAATTCATGCATTTAACCACCAGCTAACATTTCAACTCATTCATTCATGATTTGTTAGTCGTTCCACTAGGTGGCGCTCTAACCCTTATGCACAAATGGCATAACAAACATTTCCGAGCTCGAGTCTCATCACGCCTATGAGCTTTGGGAGAGATTGGACATTGTGTTTTTGAGTGACAGCAGATTACTGCTTTTTGGCGAGTGATTGAAACTCCACGTGCCGCCATGACCACCCCGTTTCCCTGAATGTAAAAAGCTTCGCAATTTAACATCACAAAGGTCTTTAGATTCCACACACAGGAGATCGCATCAATCTGATGAAATCCCTTGCAGGAGTACGTCAAAGAACGATGCCTGGAAAGAGGGGAAAATGTTGCCAAAATTAAACATTAATTTTAAAATGGCTGACTTCCTGTTGGATTTTGGATATTGCTCCAAGAGACTTTTTTGTACATCTTGATATCTCCTATAAGCTTACCAGGTTTCAGACTCATACATAAAACACAGAGCTGGGGCTGTGGTTTTGAAATTTTGTAGGGGGCGCTGTGGAGCCATTTCGCGCTATTCAATAAAAATGATCACATGACAACAAAGCCTTCATCCATTTGGAGGGGTGTGCTAAATTTAAAGCCTCTATATACTTTCCAAGCCCCTCAAAAGCCACTTCATCTTTCCTGGTGGACCGCGTTGCCACCAGGGTGCGCCGTTCAGTTTAAAGTCACAATTTTTGCACTGAAGCATCACGAGGGACTGATGTTGATATTCACTGCTTTTGAGGTGGCCACGATGAACCTGTGAAAATCAGTACAACAAAATTAAAGCCATGACATTTCCTGTTGCCACTAGGTGGCGCTGTACGTATTCCCGACAATGGGCACATCAATCTGTTCAGGGCGGGTCTGACATCATGCCTGTAAAGTCTGGTACTGAACAGACTGGATTTCATTGAGTTATACTAATTTGTTTCTTCATGGCGTGACATCAAAGTTCGCCATGCTGCTGGGGTCACACCCTTTTGCGAAAAGTCACAGTTTTCACTGTAACCCAAGACCAACTCCTTAAGGCTTTCCTGGAGAAATTTGAGGCTGCAGGTGTCACCCATCACTATACTGTACCCCAAAGTGTAAAACATGACATTTCCTGTTCCCACTAGGTGGCGCTGTCCCTGGTGTCAAATATGGCAGTTGAAATATGTTCAGGGGTGGAGCCTTGTCATATGTGTTCACTTTGGTCAAGGTCAGAAAATGTATGACAAAATGAGAGGCAATAAGATTTTCATGGCGAGTCATCGAAATTCGCCATGGCGCCACGGCCTCATAGTATTGTGAAAACTCAAAAGCTCCGCAATTTAACATGGCACAAGGGTGTAGTTGACACTGTCCAAATTTGAAGGTTATGAAATGAAACCCCAAGGAGGAGTTCGCAAAAGTTCGAGGCATGGAAATGGCAAAATTAGAGCCAAAATGTCACCTTCTCTTCCAAATGGCGGACTTCCTGTTGGGTTTGCGTCAATGGGCCCACAGACTTTTTTGTTCGTCTTGGCATGATACACATGTGTGCCAAATTTCATACATGTAGCTCAAACGATGTGGTCGTAGGGCTGCATTTAACAAGGCATAGGTGGCGCTGTAGAGCCATTTCCCAGTGCTCATATGTAAAACCATTAAAATACAAAATTTTTCACCAGACCTGGCATGTGTGCAAAATTTCATGAGTTTTTGAGCATGTTTAGGCCCTCAAAAAGGCCCTTGTTTGGGGTGAATAATAATAATAATAATAATAATAATAATAAGAAACGGAGCAGATACAATAGGGCCTTCGCACTCTCGGTGCTCGGGCCCTAATAATAATAAACAGAGCAATTACAATAGGGCCTTCGCACTGTCAGTGCTCGGGCCCTAATTAAAGCTGCAAGCAGCGTTATGAGGGCCCTCGCACCCCGGCAGGTCGAGCCACACCCAACACCTAAAACCAGCACGTCCGATCTGATGTCACATTGATGGAATTCATGCATTTAACCAACAGCTAACCTTTCATCTCATTCAATCATGATTATAGTCGTCCCACTAGGTGGCGCTCTAACCATTAATGACAAATGGCATAACAAACATTTCCGAGCTTGAGTCTCATCATGCCTGCGACCTTTGGGAGAGATTGGATATTGTGTTTTTGAGTGACAGCAGATTACTGCGTTTTGGCGAGTGATTCAAACTCCACGTGGCGCCATGACCATCCCGTTTCCCTGAACGTAAAAAGCTTCGCAATTTAACATCACAAAGGTCTTTAGATTCCACACACTGGAGAATGGTTCAATATAATGAAATCCCTTGGAGGAGTTCGTCAAAGTATGAAGCCTGAAAAGAGGGGAAAATGTCGGCAAAATTGCACATTAATTTTAAAATGGCTGACTTCCTGTTGGATTTGGGATATTGCTCCAAGAGACTTTTTTGTACATCTTGATATCTCCTATAAGCCTACCAGGTTTCAGATTCATACATAAAACACAGAGCAGGGGCTGTTGTTTTGAAATTTTGTAGGGGGCGCTGTGGAGCAATTTCGCGCTATTCAATGAAAATGATCACATGACAACAAAGCCTACATCCATTTGGAGGTGTGTGCCAAATTTCAAGCCTCTATAAACTTGCCAAGACCCTCAAAAGCCACTTCATCTTTCATCGTGAACAGCGTTGCCACCAGGGTGCGCCGTTCAGTTTAAAGTCACAATTTTTGCACTGAAGCATCACGAGGGACTGATGGTGATATTCACCGCTTTTGAGGTGGCCACAATGAACCTGTGAAAATCAGTACAACAAAATTAAAGCCATGACATTTCCTGTTGCCACTAGGTGGCGCTGTCCGTATTTCCGACAATGGGCACATCAATCTGTTCAGGGCGCGTCTGACATCATGCCTGTAAAGTCTGGTACTGATCAGACTGGATTTCATTGAGTTATACTAATTTGTTTCTTCATGGCGAGACATCGAAGTTCGCCATGCTGCTGGGGTCACACCCTTTGGCGAAAAGTCACAGTTTTCACTGTAACCCAAGACCAACTCCTTAAGGCTTTCCTGGAGAAATTTGAGGCTGCAGATGTCACCCATCACAATACTGTACCCCAAAGTGTAAAACATGACATTTCCTGTTCCCACTAGGTGGCGCTGTCCTTGATGTCAAATATGGCAGTTGAAATATGTTCAGGGGTGGAGCCTTATCATATGTGTTCACTTTGGTCAAGGTCAGAAAATGTATGACAAAATGAGAGGCAATAAGATTTTCATGGCGAGTCATCGAAATTCGCCATGGCGCCACGGCCTCATAGTATTGTGAAAACTCAAAAGCTCCGCAATTTAACATGGCAAAAGGGTGTAGTTGACACTGTCCAAATTTGAAGGTTATGAAATGAAACCCCAAGGAGGAGTTCGCAAAAGTTCGAGGCATGGAAATGGCAAAATTAGAGCCAAAATGTCACCTTCTCTTCCAAATCGCGGACTTCCTGTTGGGTTTAGGACATTGCCATAATAGACTTTTTTGTTCGACTCTGAACGATATATAGGTGTACCGACTTTCAAACTTGTAGGCCATACCCATACCGGGGGCTCGCGTTTTTCATTTTTCTAGGTGGCGCTACTGAGCTAATTTTCCCTGGCCATGTCTGAGAACATTAAAATACGTAAATTTTCACCAGACCTGACGCGTGTGCAAAATTTCATGAGTTTTCGAGCATGTTTAGGCCCTCAAACGGCCAATTCATTTGCCGGAATAATAATAATAATAATAATAATAATAATAATAATAATAAACAGAGCAATTACAATAGGGCCTTCGCACTATCAGTGCTCGGGCCCTAATAATAATAATAAACAGAGCAATTACAATAGGGCCTTCGCACTGTCAGTGCTCGGGCCCTAATAAAGCTGCAAGCAGCGTTATGAGGGCCCTCGCACCCCCGGCGCGTCGAGCCAAGCCCAACACCTAAAACCAGCACCTCCGATCTGACGTTTGGGAGAGATTGGACATTGTGTTTTTGAGTGACAGCAGATTACTGCTTTTTGGCGAGTGATTCAAACTCTAAGTGCCACCATAACCACCCCGTTTCACTGAACGTAAAAAGCTTCGCAATTTAACATCACAAAGGTCTTTAGATTCCACACACTGGAGATTGGTTCAATATGATGAAATCCCTTGGAGGAGTTCGTCAAAGAACGGTGCCTGGAAAGAGGGGAAAATGTTGCCAAAATTACACATTAATTTTAAAATGGCTGACTTCCTGTTGGATTTGGGATATTGCTCCAAGAGACTTTTTTGTACATCTTGATATCTCCTATAACCTTACCAGGTTTCAGAATCATACATAGAACACAGAGCAGGGGCTGTGGTTTTGAAATTTTGTAGGGGGCGCTGTGGAGCAATTTCGCGCTATTCAATGAAAATGATCACATGCCAACAAAGCCTTCATCCATTTGGAGGTGTGTGCCAAATTTCAAGCCTCTATAAACTTGCCAAGACCCTCAAAAGCCACTTCATCTTTCATGTTGAACAGCGTTGCCACCAGGGTGCGCCGTTCAGTTTAAACTCACAATTTTTGCACTGAAGCATCACGAGGGACTGATGGTGATATTCACCGCTTTTGAGGTGGCCAAGATGAACCTGTGAAAATCAGTACAACAAAATTAAAGCCATGACATTTCCTGTTGCCACTAGGTGGCGCTGTCCGTATTTCCGACAATGGGCACATCAATCTGTTCAGGGCGGGTCTGACATCATGCCTGTAAAGTCTGGTACTGATCAGACTGGATTTCATTGAGTTATACTAATTTGTTTCTTCATGGCGTGACATCAAAGTTCGCCACGCCGCTGGGGTCACACCCTTTTGCGAAAAGTCACAGTTTTCACTGTAACCCAAGACCAACTCCTTAAGGCTTTCCTGGAGAAATTTGAGGCTGCAGATGTCACCCATCACTATACTGTACCCCAAAGTGTAAAACATGACATTTCCTGTTCCCACTAGGTGGCGCTGTCCTTGATGTCAAATATGGCAGTTGAAATATGTTCAGGGGTGGAGCCTTATCATATGTGTGCTCTTTGGTCCAGATCGGAACATGTATGACAGAATGAGAGGCAATAAGATTTTCATGGCGAGTCATCGAAATTCGCCATGGTGCCACGGCCTCATACTATTGTGAAAACTCAAAAGCGCCGCAATTTAACATGGCACAAGGGTGTAGTTGACACTGTCCAAATTTGAAGTTTATAGGACCAAATCCCAAGGAGGAGTTCGTTAAAGTACAAGGCATGGAAACGGTAAAATCAGACCCAAAATGTCACCTTCAATCCAAAATGGCGGACTTCCTGTTGGGTTTAGGACATTGCCATAATAGACTTTTTTGTTTGACTCTGAACGTTATATAGGTGTACCGACTTTCAAACATGTAGGTCATACCCATACCGGGGGCTCGCGTTTTTCATTTTTCTAGGTGGCGCTACTGAGCTAATTTTCCCTGGCCATGTCTGAGAACATTAAAATACGTAAATTTTCACCAGACCTGACGCGTGTGCAAAATTTCATGAGTTTTCGAGCATGTTTAGGCCCTCAAACGGCCAATTCATTTGCCGGAATAATAATAATAATAATAAATAATAATAATAATAAACAGAGCAATTACAATAGGGCCTTCGCACTGTCAGTGCTCGGGCCCTAATAAACAGAGCAATTACAATAGGGCCTTCGCACTGTCAGTGCTCGGGCCCTAATAATAATAATAATAATAATAATAATAAGAAACGGAGCAGATACAATAGGGCCTTCGCACTCTCGGTGCTCGGGCCCTAATAATAATAATAATAATAATAATAATTAAAGCTGCAAGCAGCGTTATGAGGGCCCTCGCACCCTGGCGTGTCGAGCCACGCCCAACACCTAAAACCAGCACGTCCGATGTGATGTCACATTGATGGAATTCATGCATTTAACCACCAGCTAACATTTCATTTGGTTCAACCATGAGTATAGTCGTCCCACTAGGTGGCGCTCTAACCATTACTGACAAAGGGCATAACAAACATTTTCGAGCTCGAGTCTCATCACGCCTATGAGCTTTGGGAGAGATTGGACATTGTGTTTTTGAGTGACAGCAGATTACTGCTTTTTGGCGAGTGATTGAAACTCTAAGTGCCACCATAACAACCCCGTTTCACTGAACGTAAAAACCTTCGCAATTTAACATCACAAAGGTCTTTAGATTCCACACACTGGAGATTGGTTCAATATGATGAAATCCCTTGGAGGAGTTCGTCAAAGAACGGTGCCTGGAAAGAGGGGAAAATGTTGCCAAAATTACACATTAATTTTAAAATGGCTGACTTCCTGTTGGATTTTGGATATTGCACCAAGAGACTTTTTTGTACATCTTGATATCTCCTATAAGCTTACCAGGTTTCAGAATCATACATAGAACACAGAGCAGGGGCTGTGGTTTTGAAATTTTGTAGGGGGCGCTGTGGAGCCACTTCGCGCTATTCAATGAAAATGATCACATGCCAACAAAGCGTTCATCCATTTGGAGGTGTGTGCCAAATTTCAAGCCTCTATAAACTTGCCAAGACCCTCAAAAGCCACTTCATCTTTCATGTTGAACAGCGTTGCCACCAGGGTGCGCCGTTCAGTTTAAACTCACAATTTTTGCACTGAAGCATCACGAGGGACTGATGGTGATATTCACCGCTTTTGAGGTGGCCAAGATGAACCTGTGAAAATCAGTACAACAAAATTAAAGCCATGACATTTCCTGTTGCCACTAGGTGGCGCTGTCCGTATTTCCGACAATGGGCACATCAATCTGTTCAGGGCGGGTCTGACATCATGCCTGTAAAGTCTGGTACTGATCAGACTGGATTTCATTGAGTTATACTAATTTGTTTCTTCATGGCGTGACATCAAAGTTCGCCATGCCGCTGGTGTCACACCCTTTTGCGAAAAGTCACAGTTTTCACTGTAACCCAAGACCAACTCCTTAAGGCTTTCCTGGAGAAATTTGAGGCTGCAGATGTCACCCATCACAATACTGTACCCCAAAGTGTAAAACATGACATTTCCTGTTCCCACTAGGTGGCGCTGTCCCTGATGTAAAATATGGCAGTTGAAATATGTTCAGGGATGGAGCCTTATCATATGTGTTCACTTTGGTCAAGGTCAGAAAATCTATGACAGAATGAGAGGCAATAAGATTTTCATGGCGAGTCATCGAAATTCGCCATGGCGCCACGGCCTCATAGTATTGTGAAAACTCAAAAGCTCCGCAATTTAACATGGCATAAGGGTGTAGTTGGCACTGACCAAATATGAAGGTTATGAAATCAAACCCCAAGGAGGAGTTCGTCAAAGTTCGAGGCATGGAAATGGTAAAATCAGAGCCAAAATGTCACCTTCAATCCAAAATGGCGGACTTCCTGTTGGGTTTAGGACATTGCCATAATAGACTTTTTTGTTCGACTCTGAACATTATATAGGTGTACCGACTTTCAAACATGTAGGTCATACCCATACCGGGGGCTCGCGTTTTTCATTTTTCTAGGTGGCGCTACTGAGCTAATTTTCCCTGGCCATGTCTGAGAACATTAAAATACGTAAATTTTCACCAGACCTGACGCGTGTGCAAAATTTCATGAGTTTTCGAGCATGTTTAGGCCCTCAAACGGCCAATTCATTTGCCGAAATAATAATAATAATAATAAT
The DNA here is from genome assembly GCF_963969265.1 of Rhamphochromis sp. 'chilingali'. Taxonomy (NCBI): domain Eukaryota; kingdom Metazoa; phylum Chordata; class Actinopteri; order Cichliformes; family Cichlidae; genus Rhamphochromis; species Rhamphochromis sp. 'chilingali'. The sequence continues at coordinate 67,786,003 of NC_137929.1, read as the reverse complement.
AATAATAATTAAAGCTGCAAGCAGCGTTATGAGGGCCCTCGCACCCCATGGCGTCGAGCTACGCCCAACACCTACAACCAGCACGTCCGATCTGATGTCACATTGATGAAATTCATGCATTCAACCACCAGCTAACATTTCATCTCATTCAATCATGATTATAGTCGTCCCACTAGGTGGCGCTCTAACCATTACTGACAAATGGCATAACAAACATTTCCCAGCTCGAGTCTCATCACGCCTGCGACCTTTGGGACATATTGGACATTTTGATTTTGAGTGACAGCAGATTACTGCTTTTTGGCGAGTGACTGAAACTCCACGTGCCGCCATGACCACCCGTTTCCCTGAACGTAAAAACGTTCGCAATTTAACATCACAAAGGTCTTTAGATTCCACACACTGGAGATTGGTTCAATATGATGAAATCCCTTGGAGGAGTTCGTCAAAGAACGGTGCCTGGAAAGAGGGGAAAATGTTGCCAAAATTACACATTAATTTTAAAATGGCTGACTTCCTGTTGGATTTGGGATATTGCTCCAAGAGACTTTTTTGTACATCTTGATATCTCCTATAAGCTTACCAGGTTTCAGAATCATACATAGAACACAGAGCAGGGGCTGTGGTTTTGAAATTTTGTAGGGGGCGCTGTGGAGCAATTTCGCGCTATTTAATGAAAATGATCACATGCCAACAAAGCCTTCATCCATTTGGAGGTGTGTGCCAAATTTCAAGCCTCTATAAACTTGCCAAGACCCTCAAAAGCCACTTCATCTTTCATGTTGAACAGCGTTGCCACCAGGGTGCGCCGTTCAGTTTAAACTCACAATTTTTGCACTGAAGCATCACGAGGGACTGATGGTGATATTCACCGCTTTTGAGGTGGCCAAGATGAACCTGTGAAAATCAGTACAACAAAATTAAAGCCATGACATTTCCTGTTGCCACTAGGTGGCGCTGTCCGTATTTCCGACAATGGGCACATCAATCTGTTCAGGGCGGGTCTGACATCATGCCTGTAAAGTCTGGTACTGATCAGACTGGATTTCATTGAGTTATACTAATTTGTTTCTTCATGGCGTGACATCAAAGTTCGCCATGCTGCTGGGGTCACACCCTTTCACGAAAACTCACAGTTTTCACTGTAACCCAAGACCAACTCCTTAAGGCTTTCCTGGAGAAATTTGAGGCTGCAGATGTCACCCATCACTATACTGTACCCCAAAGTGTAAAACATGACATTTCCTGTTCCCACTAGGTGGCGCTGTCCTTGATGTCAAATATGGCAGTTGAAATATGTTCAGGGGTGGAGCCTTATCATATGTGTGCTCTTTGGTCCAGATCGGAACATGTATGACAGAATGAGAGGCAATAAGATTTTCATGGCGAGTCATCGAAATTCGCCATGGCGCCACGGCCTCATAGTATTGTGAAAACTCAAAAGCTCCGCAATTTAACATGGCACAAGGGTGTAGTTGACACTGTCCAAATTTGAAGCTTATAGGACCAAATCCCAAGGAGGAGTTCGTTAAAGTTCGAGGCATGGAAATGGCAAAATTAGAGCCAAAATGTCACCTTCAATGCAAAATGGCGGACTTCCTGTTGGGTTTAGGACATTGCCATAATAGACTTTTTTGTTCGACTCTGAACGTTATATAGGTGTACAGAGTTTCAAACTTGTAGGCCATACCCATACCGGGGGCTCGCGTTTTTCATTTTTCTAGGTGGCGCTACTGAGCTAATTTTCCCTGGCCATGTCTGAGAACATTAAAATACGTAAATTTTCACCAGACCTGACGCGTGTGCAAAATTTCATGAGTTTTCGAGCATGTTTAGGCCCTCAAACGGCCAATTCATTTGCCGAAATAATAATAATAATAATAATAATAATAATAATAATAAACAGAGCAATTACAATAGGGCCTTCGCACTATCAGTGCTCGGGCCCTAATAATAATAAACAGAGCAATTACAATAGGGCCTTCGCACTATCAGTGCTCGGGCCCTAATAATAATAAACAGAGCAATTACAATAGGGCCTTCGCACTGTCAGTGCTCGGGCCCTAATTAACACTTAGACCCCCGGAGAGCAGTCATTTTGGTTTTCTACCTTAGACCCCCGCGGAGTCATCATTTTGCGTTTCTACCTTTAAAAGCCGGAGAGCAGTCAGTCAAATGCTGGAGTCGTTCATATGTATATTGGGTCGTTACCTAGGAATTCTGGAGGGAGGGGAGTGGGGGTGAGTGATTGAGGGGGTGGGGGAGCTGCTAAAAGCGGTGAGCTTCCTTTTGTGTTTCATCTTGATGCATTCTCAATCATCCAGGGAAACAAATCTCCAAAAGTCACCAACTTGGAGTGTTTCAGTTTGCCATCTTAGGGAGAAATCAACACACATGGGTGTATGTCCTTTGTTGCTGACATTTATTGATAAAAACAGTACAAAAAACCAACCATTTGTACACATATTTACAAATAATTCAACATTGTCAGCAATCACTCACAATCCTGGCACTGCCATGGTACCTGTAGTCTGCATTTACCACATGTGTACCTGTAGCAGTGAACACATCGCACAGTGGCCTGATTTATCTTGCATTTGTGTTTGACCTGACACGTGGCTCTTTTTCCAGGGCTCGGTGTGGAGGGTTCTGCCCGAAGCAACTGATCTTTTCTTGCCTTCTTCGCAGCTACATGAGAGTGAGCCAACTCTGTTGCAAGCGCCACCAGGAAGTCCACCCGTCTTTCCTTCGTCCCGGTGCATGCTTGATACAGCACATGTGCATTCAGTGCTGCCATGTCAATCATGTTATAAAACACGGCGACTGGCCAGCGCCGTGTTCCTTTGCGGACAGTGTACTCCAGAACCATCTGGTCAATCACATCCACGCCACACTTTGTTTTGTTGTAAAGGGTGACAGTGTTTGGTGAACCACGCTGTGCATGCTGCTAAGAATATAGACTGTCTTCTTCCGTTTGGCCGCATACGCCGTCAGCGTGGCAGCAGAGGTTGAAAACACCTAAGAAATAAGATAAATTGTTATTTTCATAGCCCTTTTACACACAATGAAACACATAAACATAGAACCACAAAAGACCTGCAACATACCTGAGTGGTGAATTCATTGCGATCTGTTGCGATCTGCAGCAAACTTGTCAGTCTTTGCTCGATCACAGCGGGTGGACTTGTCATCAAAGCGTAGGTGTTGCATGATGTTTTGGAAGCGGTTTCGTGCCATAGTTCCAATTATCTGTGGGTTTCCCAGGTTTGCTGACCAGCAGTCATTTACCGATGGAAGCCTGCAAACCCCCCGCAAGATCACAATTGCAATAAATGCCATTAGTTCAGGGAGGTCCATGAACCAATGAACATGCTCCGTTTGCTGTGCATGTTGAATAGTCCATTCTTGAATGCTACGAAGCATGTCAAGAGTGACGAAACACAGGAAGCTCTGAAGGCGACTCGAGATACTTCTCCTGGCCTTAGCCGTTGGCTCTCCATCTGCAGCGTACGCTTCTATTGGGGTGAAAGGGAGACAGGTCCCCACCTGTTCTTCACGCCACACTGTGCCATCTTTCGCTGTCTCAGTCCCCAAACAAGGTCTCTTTTTCGGTGGAGAAGCAGTCTCCTCATCTGCAGTGTGAACAAATTCAAATTGTGAGCAAAATGGGAAGGTCAAACAAAATCACAAATGCATGCATAGATACTAATTATAATTCCAGTATCTCCTCCTCTGTATCAGAATAATGTCTGAAATATCTTACTTACTAACTACATCCACTTACTTGTTTGAAATGAAAAAGGAAATAACATGAAATGAAACTAACCGGAAGACTGATCAGACAGCTCTGAGTCCGAATCCGGCTGAACTGCTAGGTCTTCTCCATCCGAGTCACAAGGGTCGACTTCCGTCAGGATCATTTCCAAGGCCTGCTGAGTGGTGAGTCTTCTCTGCATTTTCTTTCCTTGGAGAGGAGGTCCGTACACCAGAGGCAGTGCCAGGATTGTGAGTGATTGCTGACAATGTTGAATTATTTGTAAATATGTGTACAAATGGTTGGTTTTTTGTACTGTTTTTATCAATAAATGTCAGCAACAAAGGACCTACACCCATGTGTGTTGATTTCTCCCCAAGATGGCAAACTGAAACACTCCAAGTTGGTGACTTTTGGAGATTTGTTTCCCTGGATGATTGAGAATGCATCAAGATGAAACACAAAAGGAAGCTCACCGCTTTTAGCAGCTCCCCCACCCCCTCAATCACTCACCCCCACTCCCCTCCCTCCAGAATTCCTAGGTAACGACCCAATATACTTATGAATGACTAGCCAATTTAGCTTCCACTTCCACCATTTGACTGCTCTCGGGTTTTATAGGTAGAAAGGTAGAAGCCTGGGGATGCTAGTGTTAAAGCTGCAAGCAGCGTTATGAGGGCCCTCGCACCCCCGGCGCGTCGAGCCACGCCCAACACCTAAAACCAGCACGTCCGATCTGATGTCACATTGATGGAATTCATGCATTTAACCACCAGCTAACATTTCAACTCATTCATTCATGATTAGTTAGTCGTTCCACTAGGTGGCGCTCTAACCATTATGTACAAATGGCATAACAAACACTTCCGAGTTCGAGTCTAATCACACCTGAGACGTTTGGGAGAGATTGGACATTGTGTTTTTGAGTGACAGCAGATTACTGCTTTTTGGCGAGTGATTGAAACTCTAAGTGCCGCCATAACCACCCCGTTTCCCTGGACGTAAAAAGCTTCGCAATTTAACATCACAAAGGTCTTTAGATTCCACAAACTGCAGATCGGTCCAATCTGATGAAATCCCTTGGAGGAGTTCGTCAAAGAACGATGCCTGAAAAGAGGGGAAAATGTTGCCAAAATTGCACATTAATTTTAAAATGGCTGACTTCCTGTTGGATTTGGGATATTGCTCCAAGAGACTTTTTTGTACATCTTGATATCTCCTATAAGCCTACCAGGTTTCAGATTCATACATAAAACACAGAGCTGGGGCTGTGGTTTTGAAATTTTGTAGGGGGCGCTGTGGAGCCATTTTGGGATATTCAATGAAAATGATCACATGACAACAAAGCCATCGTCACATTGGAGGTGTGTGCCAAATTTCAAGCCTCTATAAACTTGCCAAGACCCTCAAAAGCCACTTCATCTTTCATGGTGAACAGCGTTGCCACCAGGGTGCGCCGTTCAGTTTAAAGTCACAATTTTTGCACTAAAGCATCATCAAGGACTGATGGTGATATTCACCGCTTTTGAGGTGGCCACTATGAACCTGTGAAAATCAGTACAACAAAGTGTAAGACATGACATTTCCTCTTCCCACTAGGTGGCGCTCTTCATATTCCTGACAATGGGCACATCAATCTGTTCAGGGCAGGTGAGACATCATGCCTGTAAAGTCTGGTACTAATCAGACTGGATTTCATTGAGTTATACTAATTTGTTTCTTCATGGCGTGACATCAAAGTTCGCCATGCTGCTGGGGTCACACCCTTTCGCGAAAACTCACAGTTTTCACTGTAACCCAAGACCAACTCCTTAAGGCTTTCCTGGAGAAATTTGAGGCTGCAGATGTCACCCATCACTATACTGTACCCCAAAGTGTAAAACATAACATTTCCTGTTCCCACTAGATGGCGCTGTCCTTGATGTCAAATATGGCAGTTGAAATATGTTCAGGGGTGGAGCCTTATCATATGTGTTCACTTTGGTCAAGGTCAGAAAATGTATGACAAAATGAGAGGCAATAAGATTTTCATGGCGAGTCATTGAAATTCGCCATGGCGCCACGGCCTCATGGTATTGTGAAAACTCAAAAGCTCCGCAATTTAACATGGCACAAGGGTGTAGTTGACACTGTCCAAATTTGAAGTTTATAGGACCAAATCCCAAGGAGGAGTTCGTTAAAGTTCGAGGCATGGAAATGGCAAAATTAGAGCCAAAATGTCACCTTCTCTTCCAAATGGCGGACTTCCTGTTGGGTTTGCGTCAATGGGCCCACAGACTTTTTTGTTCGTCTTGGAATGATACACATGTGTGCCAAATTTCATACATGTAGCTCAAACCATGTGGTCGTAGGGCTGCATTTAACAAGGCATAGGTGGCGCTCTAGAGCCATTTCCCAGTGCTCATATGTAAAACCATTAAAATACAAAATTTTTCACCAGACCTGGCATGTGTGCAAAATTTCATGAGTTTTTGAGCATGTTTAGGCCCTCAAAAAGGCCCTTGTTTGGGGTGAATAATAATAATAATAATAATTAAAGCTGCAAGCAGCGTTATGAGGGCCCTCGCACCCTGGCGTGTCGAGCAACGCCCAACACCTAAAACCAGCACGTCCGATGTGATGTCACATTGATGGAATTCATGCATTTAACCACCAGCTAACATTTCATCTCATTGAACCATGAATATAGTCGTCCCACTAGGTGGCGCTCTAACTATTACCGACAATTGGCATAACAAACATTTCCGAGCTCGAGTCTCATCACACCTGCGATGTTTGGGAGAGATTGGATATTGTGTTTTTGAGTGACAGCAGATTACTGCTTTTTGGTGAGTGATTGAAACTCTAAGTGCCGCCATGACCACCCCGTTTCCCTGAACGTAAAAAGCTTCGCAATTTAACATCACAAAGGTCTTTAGATTCCACAAACTTCAGATCGGTCCAATCTGATGAAATCCCTTGGAGGAGTTCGTCAAAGTATGAAGCCTGAAAAGAGGGGAAAATGTCGCCAAAATTGCACATTAATTTTAAAATGGCTGACTTCCTGTTGGATTTGGGATATTGCTCCAAGAGACTTTTTTGTACATCTTGATATCTCCTATAAGCCTACCAGGTTTCAGATTCATACATAAAACACAGAGCTGGGGCTGTGGTTTTGAAATTTTGTAGGGGGCGCTGTGGAGCCATTTTGGGATATTCAATGAAAATGATCACATGACAACAAAGCCTTCGTCACATTGGAGGTGTGTGCCAAATTTCAAGCCTCTATACACTTGCCAAGACCCTCAAAAGCCACTTCATCTTTCATGGTGAACAGCGTTGCCACCAGGGTGCGCCGTTCAGTTTAAAGTCACAATTTTTGCACTGAAGCATCACGAGGGACTGATGGTGATATTCACCGCTTTTCAGGTGGCCACGATGAACCTGTGAAAATCAGTACAACAAAATGAAAGCCATGACATTTCCTGTTCCCACTAGGTGGCGCTGTCCGTATTTCCGACAATGGGCACATCAATCTGTTCAGGGCGGGTGTGACATCATGCCTGTAAAGTCTGGTACTGATCAGACTGGATTTCATTGAGTTATACTAATTTGTTTCTTCATGGCGTGACATCAAAGTTCGCCATGCTGCTGGGGTCACACCCTTTCGCGAAAACTCACAGTTTTCACTGTAACCCAAGACCAACTCCTTAAGGCTTTCCTGGAGAAATTTGAGGCTGCAGGTGTCACCCATCACTATACTGTACCCCAAAGTGTAAAACATGACATTTCCTGTTCCCACTAGGTGGCGCTGTCCCTGGTGTCAAATATGGCAGTTGAAATATGTTCAGGGGTGGAGCCTTATCATATGTGTGCTCTTTGGTCCAGATCGGAACATGTATGACAGAATGAGAGGCAATAAGATTTTCATGGCGAGTCATCGAAATTCGCCATGGCGCCACGGCCTCATAGTATTGTGAAAACTCAAAAGCTCCGCAATTTAACATGGCACAAGGGTGTAGTTGACACTGTCCAAATTTGAAGTTTATAGGACCAAATCCCAAGGAGGAGTTCGTTAAAGTACAAGGCATGGAAACGGTAAAATCAGACCCAAAATGTCACCTTCAATCCAAAATGGCGGACTTCCTGTTGGGTTTAGGACATTGCCATAATAGACTTTTTTGTTCGACTCTGAACGTTATATAGGTGTACCGACTTTCAAACATGTAGGTGATACCCATACCGGGGGCTCGCGTTTTTCATTTTTCTAGGTGGCGCTACTGAGCTAATTTTCCCTGGCCATGTCTGAGAACATTAAAATACGTAAATTTTCACCAGACCTGACGCGTGTGCAAAATTTCATGAGTTTTCGAGCATGTTTAGGTCCTCAAAAGGCCGATTCATTTGCCGAAATAATAATAATAATAATAATAATAAACAGAGCAATTACAATAGGGCCTTCGCACTGTCAGTGCTCGGGCCCTAATAAAAATAATTAAAGCTGCAAGCAGCGTTATGAGGGCCCTCGCACCCCCGGCGCGTCGAGCCACGCCCAACACCTAAAACCAGCACGTCCGATCTGATGTCACATTGATGGAATTCATGCATTTAACCACCAGCTAACATTTCAACTCATTCATTCATGATTAGTTAGTCGTTCCACTAGGTGGCGCTCTCACCATTATGTACAAATGGCATAACAAACACTTCCGAGCTCGAGTCTAATCACACCTGAGACGTTTGGGAGAGATTGGACATTGTGTTTTTGAGTGACAGCAGATTACTGCTTTTTGGCGAGTGATTCAAACTCTAAGTGCCGCCATAACCACCCCGTTTCCCTGGACGTAAAAAGCTTCGCAATTTAACATCACAAAGGTCTTTAGATTCCACAAACTGCAGATCGGTCCAATCTGATGAAATCCCTTGGAGGAGTTCGTCAAAGAACGATGCCTGAAAAGAGGGGAAAATGTTGCCAAAATTGCACATTAATTTTAAAATGGCTGACTTCCTGTTGGATTTGGGATATTGCTCCAAGAGACTTTTTTGTACATCTTGATATCTCCTATAAGCCTACCAGGTTTCAGATTCATACATAAAACACAGAGCTGGGGCTGTGGTTTTGAAATTTTGTAGGGGGCGCTGTGGAGCCATTTTGGGATATTCAATGAAAATGATCACATGACAACAAAGCCATCGTCACATTGGAGGTGTGTGCCAAATTTCAAGCCTCTATAAACTTGCCAAGACCCTCAAAAGCCACTTCATCTTTCATGGTGAACAGCGTTGCCACCAGGGTGCGCCGTTCAGTTTAAAGTCACAATTTTTGCACTAAAGCATCATCAAGGACTGATGGTGATATTCACCGCTTTTGAGGTGGCCACTATGAACCTGTGAAAATCAGTACAACAAAGTGTAAGACATGACATTTCCTCTTCCCACTAGGTGGCGCTCTTCATATTCCTGACAATGGGCACATCAATCTGTTCAGGGCGGGTGTGACATCATGCCTGTAAAGTCTGGTACTAATCAGACTGGATTTCATTGAGTTATACTAATTTGTTTCTTCATGGCGTGACATCAAAGTTCGCCATGCTGCTGGGGTCACACCCTTTCGCGAAAAGTCACAGTTTTCACTGTAACCCAAGACCAACTCCTTAAGGCTTTCCTGGAGAAATTTGAGGCTGCAGATGTCACCCATCACTATACTGTACCCCAAAGTGTAAAACATGACATTTCCTGTTCCCACTAGGTGGCGCTATCCTTGATGTCAAATATGGCAGTTGAAATATGTTCAGGGGTGGAGCCTTATCATATGTGTTCACTTTGGTCAAGGTCAGAAAATGTATGACAAAATGAGAGGCAATAAGATTTTCATGGCGAGTCATCGAAATTCGCCATGGCGCCACGGCCTCATAGTATTGTGAAAACTCAAAAGCTCCGCAATTTAACATGGCACAAGGGTATAGTTGACACTGTCCAAATTTGAAGCTTATAGGACCAAATGCCAAGGAGGAGTTCGTTAAAGTTCGAGGCATCGAAACGGTAAAATCAGAGCCAAAATGTCACATTCAATCCAAAATGGCGGACTTCCTGTTGGGTTTGCGTCAATGGGCCCACTGACTTTTTTGTTCGTCTTGGCATGATACACATGTGTGCCAAATTTCATACATGTAGCTCAAACGATGTGGTCGTAGGGCTGCATTTAACAAGGCATAGGTGGCGCTGTAGAGCCATTTCCCAGTGCTCATATGTAAAACCATAAAAATACAAAATTTTTCACCAGACCTGGCATGTGTGCAAAATTTCATGAGTTTTTGAGCATGTTTAGGCCCTCAAAAAGGCCCTTGTTTGGGGTGAATAATAATAATAATAATAATAATAATAATAATAATAAGAAACGGAGCAGATACAATAGGGCCTTCGCACTCTCAGTGCTCGGGCCCTAATAAGAAACGGAGCAGATACAATAGGGCCTTCGCACTCTCAGTGCTCGGGCCCTAATAATAATAATAATAATAATAATAATTAAAGCTGCAAGCAGCGTTACGAGGGCCCTCGCACCCCCGGCGCGTCGAGCCAAGCCCAACACCTAAAACCAGCACCTCCGATCTGACGTTTGGGAGAGATTGGACATTGTGTTTTTGAGTGACAGCAGATTACTGCTTTTTGGCGAGTGATTCAAACTCTAAGTGCCACCATAACCACCCCGTTTCACTGAACGTAAAAAGCTTCGCAATTTAACATCACAAAGGTCTTTAGATTCCACACACTGGAGATTGGTTCAATATGATGAAATCCCTTGGAGGAGTTCGTCAAAGAACGGTGCCTGGAAAGAGGGGAAAATGTTGCCAAAATTACACATTAATTTTAAAATGGCTGACTTCCTGTTGGATTTGGGATATTGCACCAAGAGACTTTTTTGTACATCTTGATATCTCCTATAACCTTACCAGGTTTCAGAATCATACATAGAACACAGAGCAGGGGCTGTGGTTTTGAAATTTTGTAGGGGGCGCTGTGGAGCAATTTCGCGCTATTCAATGAAAATGATCACATGCCAACAAAGCCTTCATCCATTTGGAGGTGTGTGCCAAATTTCAAGCCTCTATAAACTTGCCAAGACCCTCAAAAGCCACTTCATCTTTCATGTTGAACAGCGTTGCCACCAGGGTGCGCCGTTCAGTTTAAACTCACAATTTTTGCACTGAAGCATCACGAGGGACTGATGGTGATATTCACCGCTTTTGAGGTGGCCAAGATGAACCTGTGAAAATCAGTACAACAAAATTAAAGCCATGACATTTCCTGTTGCCACTAGGTGGCGCTGTCCGTATTTCCGACAATGGGCACATCAATCTGTTCAGGGCGGGTCTGACATCATGCCTGTAAAGTCTGGTACTGATCAGACTGGATTTCATTGAGTTATACTAATTTGTTTCTTCATGGCGTGACATCAAAGTTCGCCACGCCGCTGGGGTCACACCCTTTTGCGAAAAGTCACAGTTTTCACTGTAACCCAAGACCAACTCCTTAAGGCTTTCCTGGAGAAATTTGAGGCTGCAGATGTCACCCATCACTATACTGTACCCCAAAGTGTAAAACATGACATTTCCTGTTCCCACTAGGTGGCGCTGTCCTTGATGTCAAATATGGCAGTTGAAATATGTTCAGGGGTGGAGCCTTATCATATGTGTGCTCTTTGGTCCAGATCGGAACATGTATGACAGAATGAGAGGCAATAAGATTTTCATGGCGAGTCATCAAAATTCGCCATGGCGCCACGGCCTCATACTATTGTGAAAACTCAAAAGCTCCGCAATTTAACATGGCACAAGGGTGTAGTTGACACTGTCCAAATTTGAAGTTTATAGGACCAAATCCCAAGGAGGAGTTCGTTAAAGTACAAGGCATGGAAACGGTAAAATCAGACCCAAAATGTCACCTTCAATCCAAAATGGCGGACTTCCTGTTGGGTTTAGGACATTGCCATAATAGACTTTTTTGTTTGACTCTGAACGTTATATAGGTGTACCGACTTTCAAACATGTAGGTCATACCCATACCGGGGGCTCGCGTTTTTCATTTTTCTAGGTGGCGCTACTGAGCTAATTTTCCCTGGCCATGTCTGAGAACATTAAAATACGTAAATTTTCACCAGACCTGACGCGTGTGCAAAATTTCATGAGTTTTCGAGCATGTTTAGGCCCTCAAACGGCCAATTCATTTGCCGGAATAATAATAATAATAATTAAAGCTGCAAGCAGCGTTATGAGGGCCCTCGCACCCCCGGCGCGTCGAGCCACGCCCAACACCTAAAACCAGCACCTCCGATCTGATGTCACATTGATGGAATTCATGCATTTAACCACCAGCTAACATTTCAACTCATTCATTTATGATTAGTTAGTCGTTCCACTAGGTGGCGCTCTAACCATTATGCACAAATGGCATAACAAACATTTCCGAGCTCGAGTCTCATCACGCCTATGAGCTTTGGGAGAGATTGGACATTGTGTTTTTGAGTGACAGCAGATTACTGCTTTTTGGCGAGTGATTGAAACTCTACGTGCCGCCATGACCACCCTGTTTCCCTGAATGTAAAAAGCTTCGCAATTTAACATCACAAAGGTCTTTAGATTCCACACACAGGAGATTGCATCAATCTGATGAAATCCCTTGCAGGAGTACGTCAAAGCACGGTGCCTGAAAAGAGGGGAAAATGTTGCCAAAATTGCACATTAATTTTAAAATGGCTGACTTCCTGTTGGATTTGGGATATTGCTCCAAGAGACTTTTTTGTACATCTTGATATCTCCTATAAGCCTACCAGGTTTCAGATTCATACATAAAACACAGAGCTGGGGCTGTGGTTTTGAAATTTTGTAGGGGGCGCTGTGGAGCCATTTTGGGATATTCAATGAAAATGATCAGATGACAACAAAGCCTTCGTCACATTGGAGGTGTGTGCCAAATTTCAAGCCTCTATAAACTTTCCAAGACCCTCAAAAGCCACTTCATCTTTCATGGTGAACAGCGTTGCCACCAGGGTGCGCCGTTCAGTTTAAAGTCACAATTTTTGCACTGAAGCATCACGAGGGACTGATGGTGATATTCACCGCTTTTGAGGTGGCCACGATGAACCTGTGAAAATCAGTACAACAAAATTAAAGCCATGACATTTCCTGTTGCCACTAGGTGGCGCTGTCCGTATTTCTGACAATGGGCACATCAATCTGTTCAGGGCGAGTCTGACATCATGCCTGTAAAGTCTGGTACTGATCAGGCTGGATTTCATTGAGTTATACTAATTTGTTTCTTCATGGCGTGACATCAAAGTTCGCCATGCTGCTGGGGTCACACCCTTTCACGAAAACTCACAGTTTTCACTGTAACCCAAGACCAACTCCTTAAGGCTTTCCTGGAGAAATTTGAGGCTGCAGATGTCACCCATCACTATACTGTACCCCAAAGTGTAAAACATGACATTTCCTGTTCCCACTAGGTGGCGCTGTCCTTGATGTCAAATATGGCAGTTGAAATATGTTCAGGGGTGGAGCCTTATCATATGTGTGCTCTTTGGTCCAGATCGGAACATGTATGACAAAATGAGAGGCAATAAGATTTTCATGGCGAGTCATCGAAATTCGCCATGGCGCCACGGCCTCATAGTATTGTGAAAACTCAAAAGCTCCGCAATTTAACATGGCACAAGGGTGTAGTTGACACTGACCAAATTTGAAGGTTATGAAATGAAACCCCAAGGAGGAGTTCGCAAAAGTTCGAGGCATGGAAATGGCAAAATTAGAGCCAAAATGTCACCTTCTCTTCCAAATGGCGGACTTCCTGTTGGGTTTGCGTCAATGGGCCCACAGACTTTTTTGTTCGTCTTGGCATGATACACATGTGTGCCAAATTTCATACATGTAGCTCAAACGATGTGGTCGTAGGGCTGCATTTAACAAGGCATAGGTGGCGCTCTAGAGCCATTTCCCAGTGCTCATATGTAAAACTATTAAAATACAAAATTTTTCACCAGACCTGGCATGTGTGCAAAATTTCATGAGTTTTTGAGCATGTTTAGGCCCTCAAAAAGGCCCTTGTTTCGCCTGAATAATAATAATAATAATTAAAGCTGCAAGCAGCGTTATGAGGGCCCTCGCACCCCCGGCGCGTCGAGCCACGCCCAACACCTAAAACCAGCACCTCCGATCTGATGTCACATTGATGGAATTCATGCACTTAACCACCAGCTAACAATTCATCTCATTCAATCATGATTATAGTTGTCCCACTAGGTGGAGCTCTAACCATTACTGACAAATGGCATAACAAACATTTCCTAGCTCGAGTCTCATCACACCTGAGACGTTTGGGAGAGATTGGACATTGTGTTTTTGAGTGACAGCAGATTACTGCTTTTTGGCGAGTGATTCAAACTCTAAGTGCCACCATAACCACCCCGTTTCACTGAACGTAAAAAGCTTCGCAATTTAACATCACAAAGGTCTTTAGATTCCACACACTGGAGATTGGTTCAATATGATGAAATCCCTTGGAGGAGTTCGTCAAAGAACGGTGCCTGGAAAGAGGGGAAAATGTTGCCAAAATTACACATTAATATTAAAATGGCTGACTTCCTGTTGGATTTGGGATATTGCACCAAGAGACTTTTTTGTACATCTTGATATCTCCTATAAGCTTACCAGGTTTCAGAATCATACATAGAACACAGAGCAGGGGCTGTGGTTTTGAAATTTTGTAGGGGGCGCTGTGGAGCAATTTCGCGCTATTCAATGAAAATGATCACATGCCAACAAAGCCTTCATCCATTTGGAGGTGTGTGCCAAATTTCAAGCCTCTATAAACTTGCCAAGACCCTCAAAAGCCACTTCATCTTTCATGTTGAACAGCGTTGCCACCAGGGTGCGCCGTTCAGTTTAAACTCACAATTTTTGCACTGAAGCATCACGAGGGACTGATGGTGATATTCACCGCTTTTGAGGTGGCCAAGATGAACCTGTGAAAATCAGTACAACAAAATTAAAGCCATGACATTTCCTGTTGCCACTAGGTGGCGCTGTCCGTATTTCCGACAATGGGCACATCAATCTGTTCAGGGCGGGTCTGACATCATGCCTGTAAAGTCTGGTACTGATCAGACTGGATTTCATTGAGTTATACTAATTTGTTTCTTCATGGCGTGACATCAAAGTTCGCCATGCTGCTGGGGTCACACCCTTTCGCGAAAACTCACAGTTTTCACTGTAACCCAAGACCAACTCCTTAAGGCTTTCCTGGAGAAATTTGAGGCTGCAGATGTCACCCTTCACTATACTGTACCCCAAAGTGTAAAACATGACATTTCCTGTTCCCACTAGGTGGCGCTGTCCTTGAGGTCAAATATGGCAGTTGAAATATGTTCAGGGGTGGAGCCTTATCATATGTGTGCTCTTTGGTCCAGATTGGAACATGTATGACAGAATGAGAGGCAATAAGATTTTCATGGCGAGTCATCGAAATTCGCCATGGCGCCACGGCCTCATAGTATTGTGAAAACTCAAAAGCTCCGCAATTTAACATGGCACAAGGGTGTAGTTGACACTGTCCAAATTTGAAGCTTATACGACCAAATCCCAAGGAGGAGTTCGTTAAAGTACAAGGCATGGAAACGGTAAAATCAGAGCCAAAATGTCACCTTCAATCCAAAATGGCGGACTTCCTGTTGGGTTTGCGTCAATGGGCCCACAGACTTTTTTGTTCGTCTTGGCATGATACACATGTGTGCCAAATTTCATACATGTAGCTCAAACCATGTGGTCGTAGGGCTGCATTTAACAAGGCATAGGTGGCGCTCTAGAGCCATTTCCCAGTGCTCATATGTAAAACCATTAAAATACGTAAATTTTCACCAGACCTGACGCGTGCGCAAAATTTCCAGAGTTTTCGAGCATGTTTAGGCCCTCAAAAGGCCGATTCATTTGCCGGAATAATAATAATAATAATAATTAAAGCTGCAAGCAGCGTTATGAGGGCCCTCGCACCCCCGGCGTGTCGAGCCATGCCCAACACCTGAAACCAGCACCTCCGATCTGATGTCACATTGATGGAATTCATGCATTTAACCACCAGTTAACATTTCATTTGGTTCAACCATGAGTATAGTCGTCCCACTAGGTGGCGCTCTAACCATTATAGACAAAGGGCATAACAAACATTTCCGAGCTCGAGTCTCATCACGCCTGCGACCTTTGGGAGAGATTGGACTTTGTGTCTTTGAGTGACAGCATATTACTGCTTTTTGGCGAGTGATTGAAACTCCACGTGCCGCCATGACCACCCCGTTTCCTTGAACGTAAAAAGCTTCGCAATTTAACATCACAAAGGTCTTTAGATTCCACACACTGGAGAATGGTTCAATATGATGAAATCCCTTGGAGGAGTTCGTCAAAGTATGAAGCCTGAAAAGAGGGGAAAATGTCGCCAAAATTACACATTAATTTTAAAATGGCTGACTTCCTGTTGGATTTGGGATATTGCTCCAAGAGACTTTTTTCTACATCTTGATATTTTCCATAAGCTTACCAGGTTTCAGACTCATAGATGAAACACAGAGCAGGGGCTGTGGTTTTGAAATTTTGTAGGGGGCGCTGTGGAGCCACTTCGCGCTATTCAATGAAAATGATCACATGCCAACAAAGCGTTCATCCATTTGGAGGTGTGTGCCAAATTTCAAGCCTCTATAAACTTGCCAAGACCCTCAAAAGCCACTTCATCTTTCATGTTGAACAGCGTTGCCACCAGGGTGCGCCGTTCAGTTTAAACTCACAATTTTTGCACTGAAGCATCACGAGGGACTGATGGTGATATTCACCGCTTTTGAGGTGGCCACGATGAACCTGTGAAAATCAGTACAACAAAATTAAAGCCATGACATTTCCTGTTGCCACTAGGTGGCGCTGTCCGTATTTCCGACAATGGGCACATCAATCTGTTCAGGGCGGGTCTGACATCATGCCTGTAAAGTCTGGTACTGATCAGACTGGATTTCATTGAGTTATACTAATTTGTTTCTTCATGGCGTGACATCAAAGTTCGCCATGCCGCTGGTGTCACACCCTTTTGCGAAAAGTCACAGTTTTCACTGTAACCCAAGACCAACTCCTTAAGGCTTTCCTGGAGAAATTTGAGGCTGCAGATGTCACCCATCACCATACTGTACCCCAAAGTGTAAAACATGACATTTCCTGTTCCCACTAGGTGGCGCTGTCCCTGATGTAAAATATGGCAGTTGAAATATGTTCAGGGATGGAGCCTTATCATATGTGTTCACTTTGGTCAAGGTCAGAAAATCTATGACAGAATGAGAGGCAATAAGATTTTCATGGCGAGTCATCGAAATTCGCCATGGCGCCACGGCCTCATGGTATTGTGAAAACTCAAAAGCTCCGCAATTTAACATGGCATAAGGGTGTAGTTGGCACTGACCAAATATGAAGGTTATGAAATCAAACCCCAAGGAGGAGTTCGTCAAAGTTCGAGGCATGGAAATGGTAAAATCAGAGCCAAAATGTCACCTTCAATCCAAAATGGCGGACTTCCTGTTGGGTTTAGGACATTGCCATAATAGACTTTTTTGTTCGACTCTGAACATTATATAGGTGTACCGACTTTCAAACATGTAGGTCATACCCATACCGGGGGCTCGCGTTTTTCATTTTTCTAGGTGGCGCTACTGAGCTAATTTTCCCTGGCCATGTCTGAGAACATTAAAATACGTAAATTTTCACCAGACCTGACGCGTGTGCAAAATTTCATGAGTTTTCGAGCATGTTTAGGCCCTCAAACGGCCAATTCATTTGCCGAAATAATAATAATAATAATAATAATAATAATAATAATAATAAACAGAGCAATTACAATAGGGCCTTCGCACTGTCAGTGCTCGGGCCCTAATAAACAGAGCAATTACAATAGGGCCTTCGCACTGTCAGTGCTCGGGCCCTAATTAAAGCTGCAAGCAGCGTTATGAGGGCCCTCGCACCCCCGGCGCGTCGAGCCAAGCCCAACACCTAAAACCAGCACCTCCGATCTGACGTTTGGGAGAGATTGGACATTGTGTTTTTGAGTGACAGCAGATTACTGCTTTTTGGCGAGTGATTGAAACTCTAAGTGCCACCATAACCACCCCGTTTCACTGAACGTAAAAAGCTTCGCAATTTAACATCACAAAGGTCTTTAGATTCCACACACTGGAGATTGGTTCAATATGATGAAATCCCTTGGAGGATTTCGTCAAAGAACGGTGCCTGGAAAGAGGGGAAAATGTTGCCAAAATTACACATTAATTTTAAAATGGCTGACTTCCTGTTGGATTTGGGATATTGCACCAAGAGACTTTTTTGTACATCTTGATATCTCCTATAAGCTTACCAGGTTTCAGAATCATACATAGAACACAGAGCAGGGGCTGTGGTTTTGAAATTTTGTAGGGGGCGCTGTGGAGCAATTTCGCGCTATTCAATGAAAATGATCACATGCCAACAAAGCCTTCATCCATTTGGAGGTGTGTGCCAAATTTCAAGCCTCTATAAACTTGCCAAGACCCTCAAAAGCCACTTCATCTTTCATGTTGAACAGCGTTGCCACCAGGGTGCGCCGTTCAGTTTAAACTCACAATTTTTGCACTGAAGCATCACGAGGGACTGATGGTGATATTCACCGCTTTTAAGGTGGCCAAGATGAACCTGTGAAAATCAGTACAACAAAATTAAAGCCATGACATTTCCTGTTGCCACTAGGTGGCGCTGTCCGTATTTCCGACAATGGGCACATCAATCTGTTCAGGGCGGGTCTGACATCATGCCTGTAAAGTCTGGTACTGATCAGACTGGATTTCATTGAGTTATACTAATTTGTTTCTTCATGGCGTGACATCAAAGTTCGCCACGCCGCTGGGGTCACACCCTTTTGCGAAAAGTCACAGTTTTCACTGTAACCCAAGACCAACTCCTTAAGGCTTTCCTGGAGAAATTTGAGGCTGCAGATGTCACCCATCACTATACTGTACCCCAAAGTGTAAAACATGACATTTCCTGTTCCCACTAGGTGGCGCTGTCCTTGATGTCAAATATGGCAGTTGAAATATGTTCAGGGGTGGAGCCTTATCATATGTGTGCTCTTTGGTCCAGATCGGAACATGTATGACAGAATGAGAGGCAATAAGATTTTCATGGCGAGTCATCAAAATTCGCCATGGCGCCACGGCCTCATACTATTGTGAAAACTCAAAAGCTCCGCAATTTAACATGGCACAAGGGTGTAGTTGACACTGTCCAAATTTGAAGTTTATAGGACCAAATCCCAAGGAGGAGTTCGTTAAAGTACAAGGCATGGAAACGGTAAAATCAGACCCAAAATGTCACCTTCAATCCAAAATGGTGGACTTCCTGTTGGGTTTAGGACATTGCCATAATAGACTTTTTTGTTCGACTCTGAACGTTATATAGGTGTACCGACTTTCAAACATGTAGGTCATACCCATACCGGGGGCTCGCGTTTTTCATTTTTCTAGGTGGCGCTACTGAGCTAATTTTCCCTGGCCATGTCTGAGAACATTAAAATACGTAAATTTTCACCAGACCTGACGCGTGTGCAAAATTTCATGAGTTTTCGAGCATGTTTAGGCCCTCAAACGGCCAATTCATTTGCCGGAATAATAATAATAATAACAAGCAGCGTTATGAGGGCCCTCGCACCCCGGCGTGTCGAGCCACGCCCAACACCTGAAACCAGCACGTCCGATGTGATGTCACATTGATGGAATTCATGCATTTAACCACCAGCTAACATTTCATTTGGTTCAACCATGAGTATAGTCGTCCCACTAGGTGGCGCTCTAACCATTATAGACAAAGGGCATAACAAACATTTCCGAGCTCGAGTCTCATCACGCCTGCGACCTTTGGGAGAGATTGGACTTTGTGTCTTTGAGTGACAGCATATTACTGCTTTTTGGCGAGTGATTGAAACTCCACGTGCCGCCATGACCACCCCGTTTCCTTGAACGTAAAAAGCTTCGCAATTTAACATCACAAAGGTCTTTAGATTCCACACACTGGAGAATGGTTCAATATGATGAAATCCCTTGGAGGAGTTCGTCAAAGTATGAAGCCTGAAAAGAGGGGAAAATGTCGCCAAAATTGCACATTAATTTTAAAATGGCTGACTTCCTGTTGGATTTGGGATATTGCTCCAAGAGACTTTTTTGTACATCTTGATATTTTCCATAAGCTTACCAGGTTTCAGACTCATAGATGAAACACAGAGCAGGGGCTGTTGTTTTGAAATTTTGAAGGGGGCGCTGTGGAGCAATTTCGCGCTATTCAATGAAAATGATCACATGACAACAAAGCCTACATCCATTTGGAGGTGTGTGCCAAATTTCAAGCCTCTATAAACTTTCCAAGCCCCTCAAAAGCCACTTCATCTTTCATGGTGAACCGCGTTGCCACCAGGGTGCGCCGTTCAGTTTAAAGTCACAATTTTTGCACTGAAGCATCACGAGGGACTGATGTTGATATTCACCGCTTTTGAGGTGGCCACGATGAACCTGTGAAAATCAGTACAACAAAATTAAAGCCATGACATTTCCTGTTGCCACTAGGTGGCGCTGTCCGTATTTCCGACAATGGGCACATCAATCTGTTCAGGGCGGGTCTGACATCATGCCTGTAAAGTCTGGTACTGATCAGACTGGATTTCATTGAGTTAGACTAATTTGTTTCTTCATGGCGTGACATCAAAGTTCGCCATGCCGCTGGGGTCACACCCTTTTGCGAAAACTCACAGTTTTCACTGTAACCCAAGACCAACTCCTTAAGGCTTTCCTGGAGAAATTTGAGGCTGCAGATGTCACCCATCACAATACTGTACCCCAAAGTGTAAAACATGACATTTCCTGTTCCCACTAGGTGGCGCTGTCCCTGATGTAAAATATGGCAGTTGAAATATGTTCATGGGTGGAGCCTTATCATATGTGTTCACTTTGGTCAAGGTCAGAAAATCTATGACAGAATGAGAGGCAATAAGATTTTCATGGCGAGTCATCGAAATTCGCCGTGGCGCCACGGCCTCATGGTATTGTGAAAACTCAAAAGCTCCGCAATTTGACATGGCACAAGGGTGTAGTTGACACTGACCAAATATGAAGGTTATGAAATCAAACCCCAAGGAGGAGTTCGCAAAAGTTCGAGGCATGGAAATGGCAAAATTAGAGCCAAAATGTCACCTTCAATCCAAAATGGCGGACTTCCTGTTGGGTTTAGGACATTGCCATAATAGACTTTTTTGTTCGACTCTGTACGTTATATAGGTGTACCGACTTTCAAACATGTAGGTCATACCCATACCGGGGGCTCGCGTTTTTCATTTTTCTAGGTGGCGCTACTGAGCTAATTTTCCCTGGCCATGTCTGAGAACATTAAAATACGTAAATTTTCACCAGACCTGACGCGTGTGCAAAATTTCATGAGTTTTCGAGCATGTTTAGGCCCTCAAACGGCCAATTCATTTGCCGAAATAATAATAATAATAATAATAATTAAAGCTGCAAGCAGCGTTATGAGGGCCCTCGCACCCCCGGCGCGTCGAGCCACGCCCAACACCTAAAACCAGCACGTCCGATCTGATGTCACATTGATGGAATTCATGCATTTAACCATCAGCTAACATTTAAACTCATTCATTCATGATTAGTTAGTCGTTCCACTAGGTGGCGCTCTAACCATTATGTACAAATGGCATAACAAACATTTCCGAGCTCGAGTCTCATCACGCCTATGAGCTTTGGGAGAGATTGGACATTGTGTCTTTGAATGACAGCAGATTACTGCTTTTTGGCGAGTGATTGAAACTCTACGGGCCGCCATGTGCACCTCGTTTCCCTGAATGTAAAAAGCCTCGCAATTTAACATCACAAAGGTCTTTAGATTCCACACACAGGAGATCGCATCAATCTGATGAAATCCCTTGGAGGAGTACGTCAAAGCACGGTGCCTGAAAAGAGGGGAAAATGTTGCCAAAATTGCACATTAATTTTAAAATGGCTGACTTCCTGTGTGATTTGGGATATTGCTCCAAGAGACTTTTTTGTACATCTTGATATCTCCTATAAGCTTACCAGGATTCAGACTCATACATAAAACACAGAGCTGGGGCTGTGGTTTTGAAATTTTGTAGGGGGCGCTGAAGAGCCATTTTGCCCTATTCAATGAAAATGATCACATGACAACAAAGCCTTCATCCATTTGGAGGTGTGTGCCAAATTCCAAGCCTCTATAAACTTTGCAAGCCCCTCAAAAGCCACTTCATCTTTCATGTTGAACCGTGTTGCCACCAGGGTGCGCCGTTCAGTTTAAAGTCACAATTTTTGCACTGAAGCATCACGAGGGACTGATGGTGATATTCACCGCTTTTCAGGTGGCCACGATGAACCTGTGAAAATCAGTACAACAAAATTAAAGCCATGACATTTCCTGTTCCCACTAGGTGGCGCTGTCCGTATTCCCGACAATGGGCACATCAATCTGTTCAGGGCGGGTCTGACATCATGCCTGTAAAGTCTGGTACTGATCAGACTGGATTTCATTGAGTTATACTAATTTGTTTCTTCATGGCGTGACATCAAAGTTCGCCATGCTGCTGGGGTCACACCCTTTTGCGAAAAGTCACAGTTTTCACTGTAACCCAAGACCAACTCCTTAAGGCTTTTCTGGAGAAATTTGAGGCTGCAGATGTCACCCATCACTATACTGTACCCCAAAGTGTAAAACATAACATTTCCTGTTCCCACTAGGTGGCGCTGTCCTTGAGGTCAAATATGGCAGTTGAAATATGTTCAGGGGTGGAGCCTTATCATATGTGTTCACTTTGGTCAAGGTCAGAAAATGTATGACAAAATGAGAGGCAATAAGATTTTCATGGCGAGTCATCGAAATTCGCCATGGCGCCACGGCCTCATAGTATTGTGAAAACTCAAAAGCTCCGCAATTTAACATGGCACAAGGGTGTAGTTGACACTGTCCAAATTTGAAGTTTATAGGACCAAATCCCAAGGAGGAGTTCGTTAAAGTTCGAGGCATGGAAATGGCAAAATTAGAGCCAAAATGTCACCTTCTCTTCCAAATGGCGGACTTCCTGTTGGGTTTAGGACATTGCCATAATAGACTTTTTTGTTCGACTCTGAACGTTATATAAGTGTACCGACTTTCAAACATGTAGGCCATACTCATACCGGGGGCTCGCCTTTTTCATTTTTCTAGGTGGCGCTACTGAGCTAATTTTCCCTGGCCATGTCTGAGAACATTAAAATACGTAAATTTTCACCAGACCTGACGCATGTGCAAAATTTCATGAGTTTTCGAGCATGTTTAGGCCCTCAAACGGCCAATTCATTTGCCGAAATAATAATAATAATAATAATAATAATAAACAGAGCAATTACAATAGGGCCTTCGCACTGTCAGTGCTCGGGCACTAATAATAAACAGAGCAATTACAATAGGGCCTTCGCACTGTCAGTGCTCGGGCCCTAATAATAATAATAAGAAACGGAGCAGATACAATAGGGCCTTCGCACTCTCAGTGCTCGGGCCCTAATAATTAAAGCTGCAAGCAGCGTTATGAGGGCCCTCGCACCCCCGGCACGTCGAGCCACTGCCAACACCTCAAACCGGCACGTCCGATGTGATGTCACATTGATGGATTTCATGCTTTTAATCACCAGCTAACATTTCATCTTATTCAACCAGGATTATAGTCATGCCACTAGGTGGCGCTCTAACCATTATTGACAAATAGCATAACAAACATTCCCAAGCTCGAGTCTCATCACACCTGCGACCTTTGGGAGAGATTGGACATTGTGTTTTTTA
The DNA here is from genome assembly GCF_963969265.1 of Rhamphochromis sp. 'chilingali'. NCBI lineage: Eukaryota > Metazoa > Chordata > Actinopteri > Cichliformes > Cichlidae > Rhamphochromis > Rhamphochromis sp. 'chilingali'. The sequence goes on along the minus strand of NC_137929.1, from coordinate 67,762,339 downwards.
GTGACAGCAGATTACTGCTTTTTGCGAGTGATTGAAACTCTACGTGCCGCCATGACCACCCCGTTTCCCTGAACGGAAAAAGCTTCGCAATTTAACATCACAAAGGTCTTTAGATTCTACACACTGAAGAATGCTTCAATATGATGAAATCCCTTGGAGGAGTTCGTCAAAGTATGAGGCCTGAAAAGGGGGGAAAATGTCATCAAAATTACACATTAATTTTAAAATGGCTGACTTCCTGTTGGATTTGGGATATTGCTCCAAGAGACTTTTTTGTACATCTTGATATCTTACACAAGCTTACCAAGTGTCAGACTCATAGATGAAACACAGAGCAGGGGCTGATGTTTTGAAATATTGTAGGGGGCGCTGTGGAGCCATTTTGCGCTATTCAAGGAAAATGATCACATGACAACAAAGCCTTCGTCCATTTGGAGGGGTGTGCTAAATTTAAAGCCTCTATAAACTTTCCAAGCCCCTCAAAGCCACTTCATCTTTCATGATGAACAGCGTTGCCACCAGGGTGCGGCGTTCAGTTTAAAGTCACAATTTTTGCACTGAAGCATCACGAGGGACAGATGGTGATATTCACCGCTTTTGAGGTGGCCACGATCAACCTGTGAAAATCAGTACAACAAAGTTAAAGCCATGACATTTCCTGTTGCCACTAGGTGGCGCTGTCCGTATTTCCGACAATGGGCACATCAATCTGTTCAGGGCGGGTCTGACATCATGCCTGTAAAGTCTGGTACTGATCAGACTGGATTTCATTGAGTTATACTAATTTGTTTCTTCATGGCGTGACATCAAAGTTCGCCATGCTGCTGGGGTCACACCCTTTCGCGAAAACTCATAGTTTTCACTGAAACCCAAGACCAACTCCTTAAGGCTTTCCTGGAGAAATTTGAGGCTGCAGATGTCACCCATCACTATACTGTACCCCAAAGTGTAAAACATAACATTTCCTGTTCCCACTAGGTGGCGCTGTCCTTGAGGTCAAATATGGCAGTTGAAATATGTTCAGGGGTGGAGCCTTATCATATGTGTTCACTTTGGTCAAGGTCAGAAAATGTATGACAAAATGAGAGGCAATAAGATTTTCATGGCGAGTCATCGAAATTCGCCATGGCGCCACGGCCTCATAGTATTGTGAAAACTCAAAAGCTCCGCAATTTAACATGGCACAAGGGTGTAGTTGACACTGTCCAAATTTGAAGTTTATAGGACCAAATCCCAAGGAGGAGTTCGTTAAAGTTCGAGGCATGGAAATGGCAAAATTAGAGCCAAAATGTCACCTTCTCTTCCAAATGGCGGACTTCCTGTTGGGTTTGCGTCAATGGGCCCACAGACTTTTTTGTTCGTCTTGGCATGATACACATGTGTGCCAAATTTCATACATGTAGCTCAAACGATGTGGTCGTAGGGCTGCATTTAACAAGGCATAGGTGGCGCTGTAGAGCCATTTCCCAGTGCTCATATGTAAAACCATTAAAATACAAAATTTTTCACCAAACCTGGCATGTGTGCAAAATTTCATGAGTTTTTGAGCATGTTTAGGCCCTCAAAAAGGCCCTTGTTTGGGGTGAATAATAATAATAATAATAATAATAATAATAATAATAAGAAACGGAGCAGATACAATAGGGCCTTCGCACTCTCGGTGCTCGGGCCCTAATTAAAGCTGCAAGCAGCGTTATGAGGGCCCTCGCACCCCCGGCGCGTCGAGCCACGCCCAACACCTAAAACCAGCACCTCCGATCTGATGTCACATTGATGGAATTCATGCATTTAACCACCAGCTAACAATTCATCTCATTCAATCATGATTATAGTTGTCCCACTAGGTGGAGCTCTAACCATTACTGACAAATGGCATAACAAACATTTCCTAGCTCGAGTCTCATCACACCTGAGACGTTTGGGAGAGATTGGACATTGTGTTTTTGAGTGACAGCAGATTACTGCTTTTTGGCGAGTGATTCAAACTCTAAGTGCCACCATAACCACCCCGTTTCACTGAACGTAAAAAGCTTCGCAATTTAACATCACAAAGGTCTTTAGATTCCACACACTGGAGATTGGTTCAATATGATGAAATCCCTTGGAGGAGTTCGTCAAAGAACGGTGCCTGGAAAGAGGGGAAAATGTTGCCAAAATTACACATTAATATTAAAATGGCTGACTTCCTGTTGGATTTGGGATATTGCACCAAGAGACTTTTTTGTACATCTTGATATCTCCTATAAGCTTACCAGGTTTCAGAATCATACATAGAACACAGAGCAGGGGCTGTGGTTTTGAAATTTTGTAGGGGGCGCTGTGGAGCAATTTCGCGCTATTCAATGAAAATGATCACATGCCAACAAAGCCTTCATCCATTTGGAGGTGTGTGCCAAATTTCAAGCCTCTATAAACTTGCCAAGACCCTCAAAAGCCACTTCATCTTTCATGTTGAACAGCGTTGCCACCAGGGTGCGCCGTTCAGTTTAAACTCACAATTTTTGCACTGAAGCATCACGAGGGACTGATGGTGATATTCACCGCTTTTGAGGTGGCCAAGATGAACCTGTGAAAATCAGTACAACAAAATTAAAGCCATGACATTTCCTGTTGCCACTAGGTGGCGCTGTCCGTATTTCCGACAATGGGCACATCAATCTGTTCAGGGCGGGTCTGACATCATGCCTGTAAAGTCTGGTACTGATCAGACTGGATTTCATTGAGTTATACTAATTTGTTTCTTCATGGCGTGACATCAAAGTTCGCCATGCTGCTGGGGTCACACCCTTTCGCGAAAACTCACAGTTTTCACTGTAACCCAAGACCAACTCCTTAAGGCTTTCCTGGAGAAATTTGAGGCTGCAGATGTCACCCTTCACTATACTGTACCCCAAAGTGTAAAACATGACATTTCCTGTTCCCACTAGGTGGCGCTGTCCTTGAGGTCAAATATGGCAGTTGAAATATGTTCAGGGGTGGAGCCTTATCATATGTGTGCTCTTTGGTCCAGATTGGAACATGTATGACAGAATGAGAGGCAATAAGATTTTCATGGCGAGTCATCGAAATTCGCCATGGCGCCACGGCCTCATAGTATTGTGAAAACTCAAAAGCTCCGCAATTTAACATGGCACAAGGGTGTAGTTGACACTGTCCAAATTTGAAGCTTATACGACCAAATCCCAAGGAGGAGTTCGTTAAAGTACAAGGCATGGAAACGGTAAAATCAGACCCAAAATGTCACCTTCAATCCAAAATGGCGGACTTCCTGTTGGGTTTGCGTCAATGGGCCCACAGACTTTTTTGTTCGTCTTGGCATGATACACATGTGTGCCAAATTTCATACATGTAGCTGAAACGATGTGGTCGTAGGGCTGCATTTAACAAGGCATAGGTGGCGCTCTAGAGCCATTTCCCAGTGCTCATATGTAAAACCATTAAAATACGTAAATTTTCACCAGACCTGACGCGTGCGCAAAATTTCCAGAGTTTTCGAGCATGTTTAGGCCCTCAAAAGGCCGATTCATTTGCCGGAATAATAATAATAATAATAATTAAAGCTGCAAGCAGCGTTATGAGGGCCCTCGCACCCCCGGCGTGTCGAGCCATGCCCAACACCTGAAACCAGCATGTCCGATCTGATGTCACATTGATGGAATTCATGCATTTAACCACCAGTTAACATTTCATTTGGTTCAACCATGAGTATAGTCGTCCCACTAGGTGGCTCTCTAACCATTATAGACAAAGGGCATAACAAACATTTCCGAGCTCGAGTCTCATCACGCCTGTGACCTTTGGGAGAGATTGGACTTTGTGTCTTTGAGTGACAGCATATTACTGCTTTTTGGCGAGTGATTGAAACTCCACGTGCCGCCATGACCACCCCGTTTCCTTGAACGTAAAAAGCTTCGCAATTTAACATCACAAAGGTCTTTAGATTCCACACACTGGAGAATGGTTCAATATGATGAAATCCCTTGGAGGAGTTCGTCAAAGTATGAAGCCTGAAAAGAGGGGAAAATGTCGCCAAAATTACACATTAATTTTAAAATGGCTGACTTCCTGTTGGATTTGGGATATTGCTCCAAGAGACTTTTTTGTACATCTTGATATTTTCCATAAGCTTACCAGGTTTCAGACTCATAGATGAAACACAGAGCAGGGGCTGTTGTTTTGAAATTTTGTAGGGGGCGCTGTGGAGCCATTTTGCGCTATTCAATGAAAATGATCACATAACAACAAAGCCTTATGCACATTGGAGGTGTGCGCCAAATTTCAAGCCTCTATAAACTTTCCAAGCCCCTTAAAAGCCACTTCATTTTTCATGGTGAACAGCGTTGCCACCAGGGTGCGCCGTTCAGTTTAAAGTCACAATTTTCGCACTGCAGCATCAAGAAGGACTGATGGTGATATTCATCGCTTTTGAGGTGGCCACAATGAACCTGTGAAAATCAGTACAACAAAGTGTAAGACATATCATTTCCTGTTGCCACTAGGTGGCGCTCTTCATATTCCTGACAATGGGCACATCAATCTGTTCAGGGTGGGTCTGACATCATGCCTGTAAAGTCTGGTACTGATCAGACTGGATTTCATTGAGTTATACTAATTTGTTTCTTCATGGCGTGACATCAAAGTTCGCCATGCCGCTGGGGTCACACCCTTTTGCGAAAAGTCACAGTTTTCACTGTAACCCAAGACCAACTCCTTAAGGCTTTCCTGGAGAAATTTGAGGCTGCAGGTGTCACCCATCACTATACTGTACCCCAAAGTGTAAAACATGACATTTCCTGTTCCCACTAGGTGGCGCTGTCCTTGATGTCAAATATGGCAGTTGAAATATGTTCAGGGGTGGAGCCTTATCATATGTGTGCTCTTTGGTCCAGATCAGAACATGTATGACAAAATGAGAGGCAATAAGATTTTCATGGCGAGTCATCGAAATTCGCCATGGCGCCACGGCCTCATAGTATTGTGAAAACTCAAAAGCTCCGCAATTTAACATGGCACAAGGGTGTAGTTGGCACTGACCAAATATGAAGGTTATGAAATCAAACCCCAAGGAGGAGTTCGTCAAAGTTCGAGGCATGGAAATGGTAAAATCAGAGCCAAAATGTCACCTTCAATCCAAAATGGCGGACTTCCTGTTGGGTTTAGGACATTGCCATAATAGACTTTTTTGTTCGACTCTGAACATTATATAGGTGTACCGACTTTCAAACATGTAGGTCATACCCATACCGGGGGCTCGCGTTTTTCATTTTTCTAGGTGGCGCTACTGAGCTAATTTTCCCTGGCCATGTCTGAGAACATTAAAATACGTAAATTTTCACCAGACCTGACGCGTGTGCAAAATTTCATGAGTTTTCGAGCATGTTTAGGCCCTCAAACGGCCAATTCATTTGCCGAAATAATAATAATAATAATAATAATAATAAACAGAGCAATTACAATAGGGCCTTCGCACTATCAGTGCTCGGGCCCTAATAAACAGAGCAATTACAATAGGGCCTTCGCACTGTCAGTGCTCGGGCCCTAATAATAATAATAATAATTAAAGCTGCAAGCAGCGTTATGAGGGCCCTCGCACCCCCGGTGTGTCGAGCCACGCCCAACACCTAAAACCAGCACGTCCGATCTGATGTCACATTGATGGAATTCATGCATTTAACCACCAGCTAACATTTCATTTGGTTCAACCATGAGTATAGTCGTCCCACTAGGTGGCGCTCTAACCATTATAGACAAAGGGCATAACAAACATTTCCGAGCTCGAGTCTCATCACGCCTGCGACCTTTGGGAGAGATTAGACTTTGTGTCTTTGAGTGACAGCATATTACTGCTTTTTGGCCAGTGATTGAAACTCCACGTGCCGCCATGACCACCCCGTTTCCTTGAACGTAAAAAGCTTCGCAATTTAACATCACAAAGGTCTTTAGATTCCACACACTGGAGAATGGTTCAATATGATGAAATCCCTTGGAGGAGTTCGTCAAAGAATGAAGCCTGAAAAGAGGGGAAAATGTCGCCAAAATTACACATTAATTTTAAAATGGCTGACTTCCTGTTGGATTTGGGATATTGCTCCAAGAGACTTTTTTGTACATCTTGATATTTTCCATAAGCTTACCAGGTTTCAGACTCATAGATGAAACACAGAGCAGGGGCTGTTGTTTTGAAATTTTGTAGGGGGCGCTGTGGAGCCATTTTGGGATATTCAATGAAAATGATCACATAACAACAAAGCCTTGGTCACATTGGAGGTGTGTGCCAAATTTCAAGCCTCTATAAACTTTCCAAGCCCCTCAAAAGCCACTTCATCTTTCATCGTGAACAGCGTTGCCACCAGGGTGCGCCGTTCAGTTTAAAGTCACAATTTTTGCACTGAAGCATCACGAGGGACTGATGGTGATATTCACCGCTTTTGAGGTGGCCACGATGAACCTGTGAAAATCAGTACAACAAAATGAAAGCCATGACATTTCCTGTTGCCACTAGGTGGCGCTGTCCGTATTCCCGACAATGGGCACATCAATCTGTTCAGGGCGGGTCTGTCATCATGCCTGTAAAGTCTGGTACTGATCAGACTGGATTTCATTGAGTTATACTAATTTGTTTCTTCATGGCGTGACATCAAAGTTCGCCATGCTGCTGGGGTCACACCCTTTTGCGAAAAGTCACAGTTTTCACTGTAACCCAAGACCAACTCCTTAAGGCTTTTCTGGAGAAATTTGAGGCTGCAGATGTCACCCATCACTATACTGTACCCCAAAGTGTAAAACATGACATTTCCTGTTCCCACTAGGTGGCGCTGTCCTTGATGTCAAATATGGCAGTTGAAATATGTTCAGGGGCGGAGCCTTATCATATGTGTTCACTTTGGTCAAGGTCAGAAAATGTATGACAAAATGAGAGGCAATAAGATTTTCATGGCGAGTCATCGAAATTCGCCATGGCGCCACGTCCTCATAGTATTGTGAAAACTCAAAAGCTCCGCAATTTAACATGGCACAAGGGTGTAGTTGACACTGACCAAATATGAAGGTTATGAAATCAAACCCCAAGGAGGAGTTCGCAAAAGTTCGAGGCATGGAAATGGCAAAATTAGAGCCAAAATGTCACCTTCTCTTCCAAATGGCGGACTTCCTGTTGGGTTTGCGTCAATGGGCCCACAGACTTTTTTGTTCGTCTTGGCATGATACACATGTGTGCCAAATTTAATACATGTAGCTCAAACGATGTGGTCGTAGGGCTGCATTTAACAAGGCATAGGTGGCGCTCTAGAGCCATTTCCCAGTGCTCATATGTAAAACCATTAAAATACAAAATTTTTCACCAGACCTGGCATGTGTGCAAAATTTCATGAGTTTTTGAGCATGTTTAGGCCCTCAAAAAGGCCCTTGTTTCGCCTGAATAATAATAATAATAATAATTAAAGCTGCAAGCAGCGTTATGAGGGCCCTCGCACCCCCGGCGCGTCGAGCCACGCCCAACACCTAAAACCAGCACGTCCGATCTGATGTCACATTGATGGAATTCATGCATTTAACCACCAGCTAACATTTCAACTCATTCATTCATGATTAGTTAGTCGTTCCACTAGGTGGCGCTCTAACCATTATGTACAAATGGCATAACAAACACTTCCAAGCTCGAGTCTCATCACACCTGAGACGTTTGGGAGAGATTGGACATTGTGTTTTTGAGTGACAGCAGATTACTGCTTTTTGGCGAGTGATTGAAACTCCACGTGCCGCCATAACCACCCCGTTTCCCTGGACGTAAAAAGCTTCGCAATTTAACATCACAAAGGTCTTTAGATTCCACAAACTGCAGATCGGTCCAATCTGATGAAATCCCTTGGAGGAGTTCGTCAAAGAACGATGCCTGAAAAGAGGGGAAAATGTTGCCAAAATTGCACATTAATTTTAAAATGGCTGACTTCCTGTTGGATTTGGGATATTGCTCCAAGAGACTTTTTTGTACATCTTGATATCTCCTATAAGCTTACCAGGTTTCAGACTCATACATAAAACACAGAGCAGGGGCTGTGATTTTGAAATTTTGTAGGGGGCGCTGTGGAGCCATTTTGGGATATTCAATGAAAATGATCACATAACAACAAAGCCTTAACCACATTGGAGGTGTGTGCCAAATTTCAAGACTTTTTAAACTTTCCAAGCCCCTCAAAAGCCACTTCATCTTTCATGGTGAACCGCGTTGCCACCAGGGTGCGGCGTTCAGTTTAAAGTCACAATTTTTGCACTGAAGCATCACAAGGGACTGATGGTGATATTCACCGCTTTTGAGGTGGCCACAATGAACCTGTGAAAATCAGTACAACAAAATTAAAGCCATGACATTTCCTGTTCCCACTAGGTGGCGCTGTACGTATTCCCGACAATGGGCACATCAATCTGTTCAGGGCGGGTCTGTCATCATGCCTGTAAAGTCTGGTACTGATCAGACTGGATTTCATTGAGTTATACTAATTTGTTTCTTCATGGCGTGACATCAAAGTTCGCCATGCTGCTGGGGTCACACCCTTTTGCGAAAAGTCACAGTTTTCACTGTAACCCAAGACCAACTCCTTAAGGCTTTTCTGGAGAAATTTGAGGCTGCAGATGTCACCCATCACTATACTGTACCCTAAAGTGTAAAACATGACATTTCCTGTTCCCACTAGGTGGCGCTGTCCTTGATGTCAAATATGGCAGTTGAAATATGTTTAGGGGTGGAGCCTTATCATATGTGTTCACTTTGGTCAAGGTCAGAAAATGTATGACAAAATGAGAGGCAATAAGATTTTCATGGCGAGTCATCGAAATTCGCCATGGCGCCACGGCCTCATAGTATTGTGAAAACTCAAAAGCTCCGCAATTTAACATGGCACAAGGGTGTAGTTGACACTGACCAAATATGAAGGTTATGAAATCAAACCCCAAGGAGGAGTTCGCAAAAGTTCGAGGCATGGAAATGGCAAAATTAGAGCCAAAATGTCACATTCTCTTCCAAATGGCGGACTTCCTGTTGGGTTTGCGTCAATGGGCCCACAGACTTTTTTGTTCGTCTTGGCATGATACACATGTGTGCCAAATTTCATACATGTAGCTCAAACGATGTGGTCGTAGGGCTGCATTTAACAAGGCATAGGTGGCGCTCTAGAGCCATTTCCCAGTGCTCATATGTAAAACCATTAAAATACAAAATTTTTCACCAGACCTGGCATGTGTGCAAAATTTCATGAGTTTTTGAGCATGTTTAGGCCCTCAAAAAGGCCCTTGTTTCGCCTGAATAATAATAATAATAATTAAAGCTGCAAGCAGCGTTATGAGGGCCCTCGCACCCCCGGCACGTCGAGCCACGCCCAACACCTAAAACCGGCACGTCCGATGTGATGTCACATTGATGGATTTCATGCTTTTAATCACCAGCTAACATTTCATCTTATTCAACCAGGATTATAGTCATGCCACTAGGTGGCGCTCTAACCATTATTGACAAATAGCATAACAAACATTTCCAAGCTCGAGTCTCATCACACCTGCGACCTTTGGGAGAGATTGGACATTGTGTTTTTTAGTGACAGCAGATTACTGCTTTTTGCGAGTGATTGAAACTCTACGTGCCGCCATGACCACCCCGTTTCCCTGAACGGAAAAAGCTTCGCAATTTAACATCACAAAGGTCTTTAGATTCTACACACTGAAGAATGCTTCAATATGATGAAATCCCTTGGAGGAGTTCGTCAAAGTATGAGGCCTGAAAAGGGGGGAAAATGTCATCAAAATTACACATTAATTTTAAAATGGCTGACTTCCTGTTGGATTTGGGATATTGCTCCAAGAGACTTTTTTGTACATCTTGATATCTTACACAAGCTTACCAAGTGTCAGACTCATAGATGAAACACAGAGCAGGGGCTGATGTTTTGAAATATTGTAGGGGGCGCTGTGGAGCCATTTTGCGCTATTCAAGGAAAATGGTTACATAACAACAATGCCTTCATCCATTTGGAGGTGTGTGCCAAATTTCAAGCCTCTATAAACTTTCCAAGCCCCTCAAAAGCCACTTCATCTTTCATGATGAACCGCGTTGCCACCAGGGTGCGCCGTTCAGTTTAAAGTCACAATTTTTGCACTGAAGCATCACGAGGGACTGATGGTGATATTCACCGCTTTTGAGGTGGCCACGATCAACCTGTGAAAATCAGTACAACAAAGTTAAAGCCATGACATTTCCTGTTCCCACTAGGTGGCGCTGTCCGTATTTCCGACAATGGGCATATCAATCTGTTCAGGGCGGGTCTGACATCATGCCTGTAAAGTCTGGTACTGATCAGACTGGATTTCATTGAGTTATACTAATTTGTTTCTTCATGGCGTGACATCAAAGTTCGCCATGCTGCTGGGGTCACACCCTTTCGTGAAAAGTCACAGTTTTCACTGTAACCCAAGACCAACTCCTTAAGGCTTTCCTGGAGAAATTTGAGGCTGCAGATGTCACCCATCACAATACTGTACCCCAAAGTGTAAAACATGACATTTCCTGTTCCCACTAGGTGGCGCTGTCCCTGGTGTCAAATATGGCAGTTGAAATATGTTCAGGGGCGGAGCCTTATCATATGTGTTCACTTTGGTCAAGGTCAGAAAATGTATGACAAAATGAGAGGCAATAAGATTTTCATGGCGAGTCATCGAAATTCGCCATGGCGCCACGGCCTCATAGTATTGTGAAAACTCAAAAGCTCCGCAATTTAACATGGCACAAGGGTGTAGTTGACACTGTCCAAATTTGAAGGTTATGAAATGAAACCCCAAGGAGGAGTTCGCAAAAGTTCGAGGCATGGAAATGGCAAAATTAGAGCCAAAATGTCACCTTCTCTTCCAAATGGCGGACTTCCTGTTGGGTTTGCGTCAATGGGCCCACAGACTTTTTTGTTCGTCTTGGCATGATACACATGTGTGCCAAATTTCATACATGTAGCTCAAACGATGTGGTCGTAGGGCTGCATTTAACAAGGCATAGGTGGCGCTCTAGAGCCATTTCCCAGTGCTCATATGTAAAACCATTAAAATACAAAATTTTTCACCAGACCTGGCATGTGTGCAAAATTTCATGAGTTTTTGAGCATGTTTAGGCCCTCAAAAAGGCCCTTGTTTCGCCTGAATAATAATAATAATAATAATTAAAGCTGCAAGCAGCGTTATGAGGGCCCTCGCACCCCCGGCGCGTCGAGCCACGCCCAACACCTAAAACCAGCACGTCCGATCTCATGTCACATTGATGGAATTCATGCATTTAACCACCAGCTAACATTTCAACTCATTCATTCATGATTTGTTAGTCGTTCCACTAGGTGGCGCTCTAACCCTTATGCACAAATGGCATAACAAACATTTCCGAGCTCGAGTCTCATCACGCCTGCGACCTTTGGGAGAGTTTGGACATTTTGATTTTGAGTGACAGCAGATTACTGCTTTTTGGCGAGTGATTGAAACTCCACGTGCCGCCATGACAACCCCGTTTCCCTGAACGTAAAAACCTTCGCAATTTAACATCACAAAGGTCTTTAGATTCCACACACTGGAGATTGGTTCAATCTGATGAAATCCCTTGGAGGAGTTCGTCAAAGAATGGTGCCTGGAAAGAGGGCAAAATGTTGCCAAAATTGCACATTAATTTTAAAATGGCTGACTTCCTGTTGGATTTGGGATATTGCTCCAAGAGACTTTTTTGTACATCTTGATATTTCCTATAAGCTTACCAGGTTTCAGACACATACATAAAACACAGAGCAGGGGCTGTGGTTTTGAAATTTTGTAGGGGGCGCTGTGGAGCCATTTTGGGATATTCAATGAAAATGCTCACATGACAACAAAGCCTTCATCCATTTGGAGGTGTGTGCTAAATTTCAAGCCTCTATAAACTTGCCAAGACCCTCAAAAGCCACTTCATCTTTCATGGTGGACCGCGTTGTCACCAGGGTGCGCCGTTCAGTTTAAAGTCACAATTTTTGCACTGAAGCATCACGAGGGACTGATGGTGATATTCACCGCTTTTGAGGTGGCCACGATGAACCTGTGAAAATCAGTACAACAAAATTAAAGCCATGACATTTCCTGCTGCCACTAGGTGGCGCTGTCCGTATTTCCGACAATGGGCACATCAATCTGTTCAGTGCGGGTCTGACATCATGACTGTAAAGTCTGGTACTGATCAGACTGGATTTCATTGAGTTATACTAATTTGTTTCTTCATGGCGTGACATCAAAGTTCGCCATGCTGCTGGGGTCACACCCTTTCGCGAAAACTCACAGTTTTCACTGTAACCCAAGACCAACTCCTTAAGGCTTTCCTGGAGAAATTTGAGGCTGCAGATGTCACCCATCACTATACTGTACCCCAAAGTGTAAAACATGACATTTCCTGTTCCCACTAGGTGGCGCTGTCCTTGATGTCAAATATGGCAGTTGAAATATGTTCAGGGGTGGAGCCTTATCATATGTGTGCTCTTTGGTCCAGATCGGAACATGTATGACAGAATGAGAGGCAATAAGATTTTCATGGCGAGTCATCGAAATTCGCCATGGCGCCACGGCCTCATAGTATTGTGAAAACTCAAAAGCTCCGCAATTTAACATGGCACAAGGGTGTAGTTTGCACTGTCCAAATTTGAAGTTTATAGGACCAAATCCCAAGGACGAGTTCGTTAAAGTACAAGGCATGGAAACGGTAAAATCAGACCCAAAATGTCACCTTCAATCCAAAATGGCGGACTTCCTGTTGGGTTTAGGACATTGCCATAATAGACTTTTTTGTTCGACTCTGAACGTTATATAGGTGTACCGACTTTCAAACATGTAGGTCATACCCATACCGGGGGCTCGCGTTTTTCATTTTTCTAGGTGGCGCTACTGAGCTAATTTTCCCTGGCCATGTCTGAGAACATTAAAATACGTAAATTTTCACCAGACCTGACGCGTGTGCAAAATTTCATGAGTTTTCGAGCATGTTTAGGCCCTCAAACGGCCAATTCATTTGCCGAAATAATAATAATAATAATAATAATAATAAACAGAGCAATTACAATAGGGCCTTCGCACTGTCAGTGCTCGGGCCCTAATTAAAGCTGCAAGCAGCGTTATGAGGGCCCTCGCACCCCCGGCGCGTCGAGCCACGCCCAACACCTAAAACCAGCACGTCCGATCGGATGTCACATTGATGGAATTCATGCATTTAACCACCAGCTAACAATTCATCTCATTCAATCATGATTATAGTTGTCCCACTAGGTGGCGCTCTAACTATTACCGACAAATGGCATAACAAACATTTCCTAGCTCGAGTCTCATCACGCCTGTGACCTTTGGGAGAGATTGAACATTTTGATTTTGAGTGACAGCAGATTACTGCTTTTTGGCGAGTGATTGAAACTCCACGTGCCGCCATGACCACCCCATTTCCCTTAATGTAAAAAGCTTCGCAATTTAACATCACAAAGGTCTTTAGATTCCTCACACTGGAGATTGGTTCAATCTGATGAAATCCCTTGGAGGAGTTCGTCAAAGTATGAAGCCTGAAAAGAGGGGAAAATGTCGCCAAAATTGCACATTAATTTTAAAATGGCTGACTTCCTGTTGGATTTGGGATATTGCTCCAAGAGACTTTTTTGTACATCTTGATATCTCCTATAACCCTACCAGGTTTCAGATTCATACATAAAACACAGAGCTGGGGCTGTGGTTTTGAAATTTTGTAGGGGGCGCTGTGGAGCCATTTTGGGATATTCAATGAAAATGATCACATGACAACAAAGCCTTCATCACATTGGAGGTGTGTGCCAAATTTCAAGCCTCTATAAACTTGCCAAGACCCTCAAAAGCCACTTCATCTTTCATGGTGAACAGCGTTGCCACCAGGGTGCGCCGTTCAGTTTAAAGTCACAATGTTTGCACTGAAGCATCACGAGGGACTGATGGTGATATTCACCGCTTTTGAGGTGGCCACGATCAACCTGTGAAAATCAGTACAACAAAGTGTAAGACATGACATTTCCTGTTCCCACTAGGTGGCGCTCTTCATATTCCCGACAATGGGCACATCAATCTGTTCAGGGTGGGTCTGACATCATGCCTGTAAAGTCTGGTACTGAACAGACTGGATTTCATTGAGTTATACTAATTTGTTTCTTCATGGCGTGACATCAAAGTTCGCCATGCTGCTGGGGTCACACCCTTTCGCGAAAACTCACAGTTTTCACTGTAACCCAAGACCAACTCCTTAAGGCTTTCCTGGAGAAATTTGAGGCTGCAGATGTCACCCATCACTATACTGTACCCCAAAGTGTAAAACATGACATTTCCTGTTCCCACTAGGTGGCGCTGTCCTTGATGTCAAATATGGCAGTTGAAATATGTTCAGGGGTGGAGCCTTATCATATGTGTTCACTTTGGTCAAGGTCAGAAAATCTATGACAGAATGAGAGGCAATAAGATTTTCATGGCGAGTCATCGAAATTCGCCATGGCGCCACGGCCTCACCGTATTGTGAAAACTCAAAAGCTCCGCAATTTAACATGGCACAAGGGTGTAGTTGACACTGTCCAAATATGAAGTTTATAGGACCAAATCCCAAGGAGGAGTTCGTTAAAGTACAAGGCATGGAAACGGTAAAATCAGACCCAAAATGTCACCTTCAATCCAAAATGGCGGACTTCCTGTTGGGTTTAGGACATTGCCATAATAGACTTTTTTGTTCGACTCTGAACGTTATATAGGTGTACCGACTTTCAAACGTGTAGGTCATACCCATACCGGGGGCTCGCGTTTTTCATTTTTCTAGGTGGCGCTACTGAGCTAATTTTCCCTGGCCATGACTGGGAACATTAAAATACGTAAATTTTCACCAGACCTGACGCGTGTGCAAAATTTCATGAGTTTTCGAGCATGTTTAGGCCCTCAAACGGCCAATTCATTTGCCGGAATAATAATAATAATAATAATTAAAGCTGCAAGCAGCGTTATGAGGGCCCTCGCACCCCGGCGTGTCGAGCCACGCCCAACACCTGAAACCAGCACGTCCGATGTGATGTCACATTGATGGAATTCATGCATTTAACCACCAGCTAACATTTCATTTGGTTCAACCATGAGTATAGTCGTCCCACTAGGTGGCGCTCTAACCATTATAGACAAAGGGCATAACAAACATTTCCGAGCTCGAGTCTCATCACGCCTGCGACCTTTGGGAGAGATTGGACTTTGTGTCTTTGAGTGACAGCATATTACTGCTTTTTGGCGAGTGATTGAAACTCCACGTGCCGCCATGACCACCCCGTTTCCTTGAACGTAAAAAGCTTCGCAATTTAACATCACAAAGGTCTTTAGATTCCACACACTGGAGAATGGTTCAATATGATGAAATCCCTTGGAGGAGTTCGTCAAAGTATGAAGCCTGAAAAGAGGGGAAAATGTCGCCAAAATTGCACATTAATTTTAAAATGGCTGACTTCCTGTTGGATTTGGGATATTGCTCCAAGAGACTTTTTTGTACATCTTGATATTTTCCATAAGCTTACCAGGTTTCAGACTCATAGATGAAACACAGAGCAGGGGCTGTTGTTTTGAAATTTTGAAGGGGGCGCTGTGGAGCAATTTCGCGCTATTCAATGAAAATGATCACATGACAACAAAGCCTACATCCATTTGGAGGTGTGTGCCAAATTTCAAGCCTCTATAAACTTTCCAAGCCCCTCAAAAGCCACTTCATCTTTCATGGTGAACCGCGTTGCCACCAGGGTGCGCCGTTCAGTTTAAAGTCACAATTTTTGCACTGAAGCATCACGAGGGACTGATGTTGATATTCACCGCTTTTGAGGTGGCCACGATGAACCTGTGAAAATCAGTACAACAAAATTAAAGCCATGACATTTCCTGTTGCCACTAGGTGGCGCTGTCCGTATTTCCGACAATGGGCACATCAATCTGTTCAGGGCGGGTCTGACATCATGCCTGTAAAGTCTGGTACTGATCAGACTGGATTTCATTGAGTTAGACTAATTTGTTTCTTCATGGCGTGACATCAAAGTTCGCCATGCCGCTGGGGTCACACCCTTTTGCGAAAACTCACAGTTTTCACTGTAACCCAAGACCAACTCCTTAAGGCTTTCCTGGAGAAATTTGAGGCTGCAGATGTCACCCATCACAATACTGTACCCCAAAGTGTAAAACATGACATTTCCTGTTCCCACTAGGTGGCGCTGTCCCTGATGTAAAATATGGCAGTTGAAATATGTTCATGGGTGGAGCCTTATCATATGTGTTCACTTTGGTCAAGGTCAGAAAATCTATGACAGAATGAGAGGCAATAAGATTTTCATGGCGAGTCATCGAAATTCGCCGTGGCGCCACGGCCTCATGGTATTGTGAAAACTCAAAAGCTCCGCAATTTGACATGGCACAAGGGTGTAGTTGACACTGACCAAATATGAAGGTTATGAAATCAAACCCCAAGGAGGAGTTCGCAAAAGTTCGAGGCATGGAAATGGCAAAATTAGAGCCAAAATGTCACATTCAATCCAAAATGGCGGACTTCCTGTTGGGTTTAGGACATTGCCATAATAGACTTTTTTGTTCGACTCTGTACGTTATATAGGTGTACCGACTTTCAAACATGTAGGTCATACCCATACCGGGGGCTCGCGTTTTTCATTTTTCTAGGTGGCGCTACTGAGCTAATTTTCCCTGGCCATGTCTGAGAACATTAAAATACGTAAATTTTCACCAGACCTGACGCGTGTGCAAAATTTCATGAGTTTTCGAGCATGTTTAGGCCCTCAAACGGCCAATTCATTTGCCGAAATAATAATAATAATAATAATAATAATAAACAGAGCAATTACAATAGGGCCTTCGCACTGTCAGTGCTCGGGCCCTAATAATAATAAACAGAGCAATTACAATAGGGCCTTCGCACTGTCAGTGCTCGGGCCCTAATAATTAAAGCTGCAAGCAGCGTTATGAGGGCCCTCGCACACCCGGCGTGTCGAGCCATGCCCAACACCTGAAACCAGCACGTCCGATCTGATGTCACATTGATGGAATTCATGCATTTAACCACCAGTTAACATTTCATTTGCTTCAACCATGAGTATAGTCGTCCCACTAGGTGGCGCTCTAACCATTATGTACAAATGGCATAACAAACATTTCCGAGCTCGAGTCTCATCACGCCTATGAGCTTTGGGAGAGATTGGACATTGTGTTTTTGAGTGACAGCAGATTACTGCTTTTTGGCGAGTGATTCAAACTCTAAGTGCCACCATAACCACCCCGTTTCACTGAACGTAAAAAGCTTCGCAATTTAACATCACAAAGGTCTTTAGATTCCACACACTGGAGATTGGTTCAATATGATGAAATCCCTTGGAGGAGTTCGTCAAAGAACGGTGCCTGGAAAGAGGGGAAAATGTTGCCAAAATTACACATTAATTTTAAAATGGCTGACTTCCTGTTGGATTTGGGATATTGCTCCAAGAGACTTTTTTGTACATCTTGATATCTCCTATAAGCTTACCAGGTTTCAGAATCATACATAGAACACAGAGCAGGGGCTGTGGTTTTGAAATTTTGTAGGGGGCGCTGTGGAGCAATTTCGCGCTATTTAATGAAAATGATCACATGCCAACAAAGCCTTCATCCATTTGGAGGTGTGTGCCAAATTTCAAGCCTCTATAAACTTGCCAAGACCCTCAAAAGCCACTTCATCTTTCATGTTGAACAGCGTTGCCACCAGGGTGCGCCGTTCAGTTTAAACTCACAATTTTTGCACTGAAGCATCACGAGGGACTGATGGTGATATTCACCGCTTTTGAGGTGGCCAAGATGAACCTGTGAAAATCAGTACAACAAAATTAAAGCCATGACATTTCCTGTTGCCACTAGGTGGCGCTGTCCGTATTTCCGACAATGGGCACATCAATCTGTTCAGGGCGGGTCTGACATCATGCCTGTAAAGTCTGGTACTGATCAGACTGGATTTCATTGAGTTATACTAATTTGTTTCTTCATGGCGTGACATCAAAGTTCGCCATGCTGCTGGGGTCACACCCTTTCGCGAAAACTCACAGTTTTCACTGTAACCCAAGACCAACTCCTTAAGGCTTTCCTGGAGAAATTTGAGGCTGCAGATGTCACCCATCACTATACTGTACCCCAAAGTGTAAAACATGACATTTCCTGTTCCCACTAGGTGGCGCTGTCCTTGATGTCAAATATGGCAGTTGAAATATGTTCAGGGGTGGAGCCTTATCATATGTGTGCTCTTTGGTCCAGATCGGAACATGTATGACAGAATGAGAGGCAATAAGATTTTCATGGCGAGTCATCGAAATTCGCCATGGCGCCACGGCCTCATAGTATTGTGAAAACTCAAAAGCTCCGCAATTTAACATGGCACAAGGGTGTAGTTGACACTGTCCAAATTTGAAGCTTATAGGACCAAATCCCAAGGAGGAGTTCGTTAAAGTTCGAGGCATGGAAATGGCAAAATTAGAGCCAAAATGTCACCTTCAATGCAAAATGGCGGACTTCCTGTTGGGTTTAGGACATTGCCATAATAGACTTTTTTGTTCGACTCTGAACGTTATATAGGTGTACCGAGATTCAAACTTGTAGGCCATACCCATACCGGGGGCTCGCGTTTTTCATTTTTCTAGGTGGCGCTACTGAGCTAATTTTCCCTGGCCATGTCTGAGAACATTAAAATACGTAAATTTTCACCAGACCTGACGCGTGTGCAAAATTTCATGAGTTTTCGAGCATGTTTAGGCCCTCAAACGGCCAATTCATTTGCCGAAATAATAATAATAATAATAATAATAATAATAATTAAAGCTGCAAGCAGCGTTATGAGGGCCCTCGCACCCCCGGCGCGTCGAGCCACGCCCAACACCTAAAACCAGCACGTCCGATCTGATGTCACATTGATGGAATTCATGCATTTAACCACCAGCTAACATTTCAACTCATTCATTCATGATTAGTTAGTCGTTCCACTAGGTGGGGCTCTAACCATTATGTACAAATGGCATAACAAACATTTCCGAGCTCGAGTCTCATCCCGCCTATGAGCTTTGGGAGAGATTGGACATTGTGTTTTTGAGTGACAGCAGATTACTGCTTTTTGGCGAGTGATTGAAACTCTACGTGCCGCCATGACCACCCCGTTTCCCTGAACGTAAAAAGCTTCGCAATTTAACATCACAAAGGTCTTTAGATTCCACACACTGGAGAATGGTTCAATATGATGAAATCCCTTGGAGGAGTTCGTCAAAGTATGAAGCCTGAAAAGAGGGGAAAATGTCGCCAAAATTGCACATTAATTTTAAAATGGCTGACTTCCTGTTGGATTTGGGATATTGCTCCAAGAGACTTTTTTGTACATCTTGATATCTCCTATAAGCCTACCAGGTTTCAGATTCATACATAAAACACAGAGCTGGGGCTGTGGTTTTGAAAATTTGTAGGGGGCGCTGTGGAGCCATTTTGGGATATTCAATGAAAATGATCGCATGACAACAAAGCCTTCATCACATTGGAGGTGTGTGCCAAATTTCAAGCCTCTATAAACTTGCCAAGACCCTCAAAAGCCACTTCATCTTTCATGGTGAACAGCGTTGCCACCAGGGTGCGCCGTTCAGTTTAAAGTCACAATTTTTGCACTGAAACATCACGAGGGACTGATGTTGATATTCACCGCTTTTCAGGTGGCCACGATGAACCTGTGAAAATCAGTACAACAAAGTGTAAGACATGACATTTCCTGTTCCCACTAGGTGGCGCTCTTCATATTCCTGACAATGGGCACATCAATCTGTTCAGGGCGGGTCTGACATCACGCCTGTAAAGTCTGGTACTGATCAGACTGGATTTCATTGAGTTATACTAATTTGTTTCTTCATGGCGAGATATCAAAGTTCGCCATGCTGCTGGGGTCACACCCTTTCGCGAAAACTCACAGTTTTCACTGTACCCCAAGACCAACTCCTTAAGGCTTTCCTGGAGAAATATGAGGCTGCAGATGTCACCCATCACAATACTGTACCCCAAAGTGTAAAACATGACATTTCCTGTTCCCACTAGGTGGCGCTGGCCCTTATGTCAAATATGGCACTTGAAATATGTTCAGGGGTGGAGCCTTATCATATGTGTGCTCTTTGGTCAAGGTCAGAAAATGTATGACAAAATGAGAGGCAATAAGATTTTCTTGGCGAGTCATCGAAATTCGCCATGGCGCCACGGCCTCATGGTATTGTGAAAACTCAAAAGCTCCGCAATTTAACATGGCACAAGGGTGTAGTTGACACTGTCCAAATTTGAAGTTTCTGAAATGAAACCCCAAGGAGGAGTTCGCAAAAGTTCGAGGCATGGAAATGGCAAAATTAGAGCCAAAATGTCACCTTCTCTTCCAAATGGCGGACTTCCTGTTGGGTTTAGGACATTGCCATAATAGACTTTTTTGTTCGACTCTGAACGTTATATAAGTGTACCGACTTTCAAACATGTAGGCCATACTCATACCGGGGGCTCGCCTTTTTCATTTTTCTAGGTGGCGCTACTGAGCTAATTTTCCCTGGCCATGTCTGAGAACAGTAAAATACGTAAATTTTCACCAGACCTGACGCATGTGCAAAATTTCATGAGTTTTCGAGCATGTTTAGGCCCTCAAACGGCCAATTCATTTGCCGAAATAATAATAATAATAATAATAATAATAAACAGAGCAATTACAATAGGGCCTTCGCACTGTCAGTGCTCGGGCCCTAATTAAAGCTGCAAGCAGCGTTATGAGGGCCCTCGCACCCCATCGCGTCGAGCTACGCCCAACACCTACAACCAGCACCTCCGATCTGATGTCACATTGATGAAATTCATGCATTCAACCACCAGCTAACATTTCATCTCATTCAATCATGATTATAGTCGTCCCACTAGGTGGCGCTCTAACCATTACTGACAAATGGCATAACAAACATTTCCGAGCTCGAGTCTCATCACGCCTGCGACCTTTGGGACATATTGGACATTTTGATTTTGAGTGACAGCAGATTACTGCTTTTTGGCGAGTGACTGAAACTCCACATGCCGCCATGACCACCCCGTTTCCCTGAACGTAAAAAGCTTCGCAATTTAACATCACAAAGGTCTTTAGATTCCACACACTGGAGATTGGTTCAATATGATGAAATCCCTTGGAGGAGTTCGTCAAAGAACGGTGCCTGGAAAGAGTGGAAAATATCACAAAAATTACACATTAATTTTAAAATGGCTGACTTCCTGTTAGATTTGGGATATTGCTCCAAGAGACTTTTTTGTACATCTTGATATCTCCTATAAGCTTACCAGGTTTCAGACTCATAGATAAAACACAGAGCTGGGGCTGATGTTTTGAAATTTTGTAGGGGGCGCTGTGGAGCCATTTTGCGCTATTCAATGAAAATGATCACATAACAACAAAGCCTTAAGCACAATGGAGGTGTGCGCCAAAATTCAAGCCTCTATAAACTTTCCAAGCCCCTCAAAAGCTACTTCATTTTTCACGGTGAACAGTGTTGCCACCAGGGTGCGCCGTTCAGTTTAAAGTCACAATTTTTGCACTAAAGCATCATCAAGGACTGATGGTGATATTCACCGCTTTTGAGGTGGCCACGATGAACCTGTGAAAATCAGTACAACAAAATTAAAGCCATGACATTTCCTGTTGCCACTAGGTGGCGCTGTCCGTATTTCCGACAATGGGCACATCAATCTGTTCAGGGCGGGTCTGACATCATGCCTGTAAAGTCTGGTACTGATCAGACTGGATTTCATTGAGTTATACTAATTTGTTTCTTCATGGCGTGACATTAAAGTTCGCCATGCTGCTGGGGTCACACCCTTTCGCGAAAACTCACAGTTTTCACTGTAACCCAAGACCAACTCCTTAAGGCTTTCCTGGAGAAATTTGAGGCTGCAGATGTCACCCATCACTATACTGTACCCCAAAGTGTAAAACATGACATTTCCTGTTCCCACTAGGTGGCGCTGTCCTTGATGTCAAATATGGCAGTTGAAATATGTTCAGGGCTGGAGCCTTATCATATGTGTGCTCTTTGGTCCAGATCGGAACATGTATGACAGAATGAGAGGCAATAAGATTTTCATGGCGAGTCATCGAAATTCGCCATGGCGCCACGGCCTCATAGTATTGTGAAAACTCAAAAGCTCCGCAATTTAACATGGCACAAGGCTGTAGTTGACACTGTCCAAATTTGAAGTTTATAGGACCAAATCCCAAGGAGGAGTTCGTTAAAGTACAAGGCATGGAAACTGTAAAATCAGACCCAAAATGTCACCTTCAATCCAAAATGGCGGACTTCCTGTTGGGTTTAGGACATTGCCATAATAGACTTTTTTGTTCGACTCTGAACATTTTATAGGTGTACCGACTTTCAAACATGTAGGTCATACCCATACCGGGGGCTCGCGTTTTTCATTTTTCTAGGTGGCGCTACTGAGCTAATTTTCCCTGGCCATGTCTGAGAACATTAAAATACGTAAATTTTCACCAGACCTGACGCGTGTGCAAAATTTCATGAGTTTTCGAGCATGTTTAGGCCCTCAAACGGCCAATTCATTTGCCGAAATAATAATAATAATAATAATAATAATAATAATAATAATAATAAACAGAGCAATTACAATAGGGCCTTCGCACTATCAGTGCTCGGGCCCTAATAATAATAATAATAATAATAATAATAATAATAATAATAATAATAATAATAAACAGAGCAATTACAATAGGGCCTTCGCACTGTCAGTGCTCGGGCCCTAATAAGAAACGGAGCAGATACAATAGGGCCTTCCATTATTGACAAATAGCATAACAAACATTTCCAAGCTCGAGTCTCATCACACCTGCGACCTTTGGGAGAGATTGGACATTGTGTTTTTTAGTGACAGCAGATTACTGCTTTTTGCGAGTGATTGAAACTCTACGTGCCGCCATGACCACCCCGTTTCCCTGAACGGAAAAAGCTTCGCAATTTAACATCACAAAGGTCTTTAGATTCTACACACTGAAGAATGCTTCAATATGATGAAATCCCTTGGAGGAGTTCGTCAAAGTATGAGGCCTGAAAAGGGGGGAAAATGTCATCAAAATTACACATTAATTTTAAAATGGCTGACTTCCTGTTGGATTTGGGATATTGCTCCAAGAGACTTTTTTGTACATCTTGATATCTTACACAAGCTTACCAAGTGTCAGACTCATAGATGAAACACAGAGCAGGGGCTGATGTTTTGAAATATTGTAGGGGGCGCTGTGGAGCCATTTTGCGCTATTCAAGGAAAATGGTTACATAACAACAATGCCTTCATCCATTTGGAGGTGTGTGCCAAATTTCAAGCCTCTATAAACTTTCCAAGCCCCTCAAAAGCCACTTCATCTTTCATGATGAACCGCGTTGCCACCAGGGTGCGCCGTTCAGTTTAAAGTCACAATTTTTGCACTGAAGCATCACGAGGGACTGATGGTGATATTCACCGCTTTTGAGGTGGCCACGATCAACCTGTGAAAATCAGTACAACAAAGTTAAAGCCATGACATTTCCTGTTCCCACTAGGTGGCGCTGTCCGTATTTCCGACAATGGGCATATCAATCTGTTCAGGGCGGGTCTGACATCATGCCTGTAAAGTCTGGTACTGATCAGACTGGATTTCATTGAGTTATACTAATTTGTTTCTTCATGGCGTGACATCAAAGTTCGCCATGCTGCTGGGGTCACACCCTTTCGTGAAAAGTCACAGTTTTCACTGTAACCCAAGACCAACTCCTTAAGGCTTTCCTGGAGAAATTTGAGGCTGCAGATGTCACCCATCACAATACTGTACCCCAAAGTGTAAAACATGACATTTCCTGTTCCCACTAGGTGGCGCTGTCCCTGGTGTCAAATATGGCAGTTGAAATATGTTCAGGGGCGGAGCCTTATCATATGTGTTCACTTTGGTCAAGGTCAGAAAATGTATGACAAAATGAGAGGCAATAAGATTTTCATGGCGAGTCATCGAAATTCGCCATGGCGCCACGGCCTCATAGTATTGTGAAAACTCAAAAGCTCCGCAATTTAACATGGCACAAGGGTGTAGTTGACACTGTCCAAATTTGAAGGTTATGAAATGAAACCCCAAGGAGGAGTTCGCAAAAGTTCGAGGCATGGAAATGGCAAAATTAGAGCCAAAATGTCACCTTCTCTTCCAAATGGCGGACTTCCTGTTGGGTTTGCGTCAATGGGCCCACAGACTTTTTTGTTCGTCTTGGCATGATACACATGTGTGCCAAATTTCATACATGTAGCTCAAACGATGTGGTCGTAGGGCTGCATTTAACAAGGCATAGGTGGCGCTCTAGAGCCATTTCCCAGTGCTCATATGTAAAACCATTAAAATACAAAATTTTTCACCAGACCTG
This sequence comes from Rhamphochromis sp. 'chilingali', assembly GCF_963969265.1. Classification (NCBI taxonomy): domain Eukaryota; kingdom Metazoa; phylum Chordata; class Actinopteri; order Cichliformes; family Cichlidae; genus Rhamphochromis; species Rhamphochromis sp. 'chilingali'. The sequence goes on along the minus strand of NC_137929.1, from coordinate 67,737,818 downwards.
GCATGTGTGCAAAATTTCATGAGTTTTTGAGCATGTTTAGGCCCTCAAAAAGGCCCTTGTTTCGCCTGAATAATAATAATAATAATTAAAGCTGCAAGCAGCGTTATGAGGGCCCTCGCACCCCCGGCGTGTCGAGCCATGCCCAACACCTGAAACCAGCACGTCCGATCTGATGTCACATTGATGGAATTCATGCATTTAACCACCAGTTAACATTTCATTTGGTTCAACCATGAGTATAGTCGTCCCACTAGGTGGCGCTCTAACCATTATAGACAAAGGGCATAACAAACATTTCCGAGCTCGAGTCTCATCACGCCTGCGATCTTTGGGAGAGATTGGACTTTGTGTCTTTGAGTGACAGCAGATTACTGCTTTTTGGCCAGTGATTGAAACTCCACGTGCCGCCATGACCACCCCGTTTCCTTGAACGTAAAAAGCTTCGCAATTTAACATCACAAAGGTCTTTAGATTCCACACACTGGAGAATGGTTCAATATGATGAAATCCCTTGGAGGAGTTCGTCAAAGTATGAAGCCTGAAAAGAGGGGAAAATGTCGCCAAAATTACACATTAATTTTAAAATGGCTGACTTCCTGTTGGATTTGGGATATTGCTCCAAGAGACTTTTTTGTACATCTTGATATTTTCCATAAGCTTACCAGGTTTCAGACTCATAGATGAAACACAGAGCAGGGGCTGTTGTTTTGAAATTTTGTAGGGGGCGCTGTGGAGCAATTTCGAGCTATTCAATGAAAATGATCACATGACAACAAAGCCTACATCCATTTGGAGGTGTGTGCCAAATTTCAAGCCTCTATAAACTTTCCAAGTCCCTCAAAAGCCACTTCATCTTTCATGGTGAACCGCGTTGCCACCAGGGTGCGCCGTTCAGTTTAAAGTCACAATTTTTGCACTGAAGCATCACGAGGGACTGATGTTGATATTCACCGCTTTTGAGGTGGCCACGATGAACCTGTGAAAATCAGTACAACAAAATTAAAGCCATGACATTTCCTGTTGCCACTAGGTGGCGCTGTCCGTATTCCCGACAATGGGCACATCAATCTGTTCAGGGCGGGTCTGACATCATGCCTGTAAAGTCTGGTACTGAACAGACTGGATTTCATTGAGTTATACTAATTTGTTTCTTCATGGCGTGACATCAAAGTTCGCCATGCTGCTGGGGTCACACCCTTTTGCGAAAAGTCACAGTTTTCACTGTAACCCAAGACCAACTCCTTAAGGCTTTCCTGGAGAAATTTGAGGCTGCAGGTGTCACCCATCACAATACTGTACCCCAAAGTGTAAAACATGACATTTCCTGTTCCCACTAGGTGGCGCTGTCCTTGATGTCAAATATGGCAGTTGAAATATGTTCAGGGGTGGAGTCTTATCATATGTGTTCACTTTGGTCAAGGTCAGAAAATGTATGACAAAATGAGAGGCAATAAGATTTTCATGGCGAGTCATCGAAATTCGCCATGGCGCCACGGCGTCACCGTATTGTGAAAACTCAAAAGCTCCGCAATTTAACATGGCACAAGGGTGTAGTTGACACTGACCAAATATGAAGGTTATGAAATCAAACCCCAAGGAGGAGTTCGTAAAAGTTCGAGGCATGGAAATGGCAAAATTAGAGCCAAAATGTCACCTTCTCTTCCAAATGGCGGACTTCCTGTTGGGTTTGCGTCAATGGGCCCACTGACTTTTTTGTTCGCTTTGGCATGATACACATGTGTGCCAAATTTCATACATGTAGCTCAAACGATGTGGTCGTAGGGCTGCATTTAACAAGGCATAGGTGGCGCTCTAGAGCCATTTCCCAGTGCTCATATGTAAAACCATTAAAATACAAAATTTTTCACCAGACCTGGCATGTGTGCAAAATTTCATGAGTTTTTGAGCATGTTTAGGCCCTCAAAAAGGCCCTTGTTTCGCCTGAATAATAATAATAATAATAATAATAATAATAATAATAATAATAATAATAATAAGAAACGGAGCAGATACAATAGGGCCTTCGCACTCTCGGTGCTCGGGCCCTAATAATAAGAAACGGAGCAGATACAATAGGGCCTTCGCACTCTCGGTGCTCGGGCCCTAATAATAATAATAATAATAATTAAAGCTGCAAGCAGCGTTATGAGGGCCCTCGCACCCCCGGCGCGTCGAGCCACGCCCAACACCTAAAACCAGCATGTCCGATCTGATGTCACATTGATGGAATTCATGCATTTAACCACCAGCTAACAATTCATCTCATTCAATCATGATTATAGTTGTCCCACTAGGTGGCGCTCTAACCATTACTGACAAATGGCATAACAAACATTTCCTAGCTCGAGTCTCATCACGCCTGCGACCTTTGGGAGAGATTGAACATTTTGATTTTGAGTGACAGCAGATTACTGCTTTTTGGCGAGTGATTGAAACTCCACGTGCCGCCATGACCACCCCGTTTCCCTAAATGTAAAAAGCTTCGCAATTTAACATCACAAAGGTCTTTAGATTCCACACACAGGAGATTGGTTCAATATGATGAAATCCCTTGGAGGAGTTCGTCAAAGTATGAAGCCTGAAAAGAGGGGAAAATGTTGCCAAAATTGCACATTAATTTTAAAATGGCTGACTTCCTGTTGGATTTGGGATATTGCTCCAAGAGACTTTTTTGTACATCTTGATATCTCCTATAAGCCTACCAGGTTTCAGATTCATACATAAAACACAGAGCTGGGGCTGTGGTTTTGAAATTTTGTAGGGGGCGCTGTGGAGCCATTTTGGGATATTCAATGAAAATGATCACATGACAACAAAGCCTTCGTAACATTGGAGGTGTGTGCCAAATTTCAAGCCTCTATAAACTTGCCAAGACCCTCAAAAGCCACTTCATATTTCATGGTGGACCACGTTGCCACCAGGGTGCGCCGTTCAGTTTAAAGTCACAATTTTTGCACTGAAGCATCACGAGGGACTGATGGTGATATTCACCGCTTTTGAGGTGGCCACGATGAACCTGTGAAAATCAGTACAACAAAATTAAAGCCATGACATTTCCTGTTGCCAGTAGGTGGCGCTGTCCGTATTTCCGACAATGGGCACATCAATCTGTTCAGGGTGGGTCTGACATCATGCCTGTAAAGTCTGGTACTGATCAGACTGGATTTCATTGAGTTAGACTAATTTGTTTCTTCATGGCGTGACATCAAAGTTCGCCATGCCGCTGGGGTCACACCCTTTTGCGAAAAGTCACAGTTTTCACTGTAACCCAAGACCAACTCCTTAAGGCTTTCCTGGAGAAATTTGAGGCTGCAGATGTCACCCATCACAATACTGTACCCCAAAGTGTAAAACATGACATTTCCTGTTCCCACTAGGTGGCGCTGTCCCTGATGTAAAATATGGCAGTTGAAATATGTTCATGGGTGGAGCCTTATCATATGTGTTCACTTTGGTCAAGGTCAGAAAATCTATGACAGAATGAGAGGCAATAAGATTTTCATGGCGAGTCATCGAAATTCGCCGTGGCGCCACGGCCTCATGGTATTGTGAAAACTCAAAAGCTCCGCAATTTAACATGGCACAAGGGTGTAGTTGACACTGACCAAATATGAAGGTTATGAAATCAAACCCCAAGGAGGAGTTCGCAAAAGTTCGAGGCATGGAAATGGCAAAATTAGAGGCAAAATGTCACCTTCTCTTCCAAATGGCGGACTTCCTGTTGGGTTTGCGTCAATGGGCCCCCAGACTTTTTTGTTCGTCTTGGCATGATACACATGTGTGCCAAATTTCATACATGTAGCTCAAACGATGTGGTCGTAGGGCTGCATTTAACAAGGCATAGGTGGCGCTGTAGAGCCATTTCCCAGTGCTCATATGTAAAACCATTAAAATACAAAATTTTTCACCAGATCTGGCATGTGTGCAAAATTTCATGAGTTTTTGAGCATGTTTAGGCCCTCAAAAAGGCCCTTGTTTTGCCTGAATAATAATAATAATAATTAAAGCTGCAAGCAGCGTTATGAGGGCCCTCGCACCCCCGGCACGTCGAGCCACTGCCAACACCTCAAACCGGCACGTCCGATGTGATGTCACATTGATGGATTTCATGCTTTTAATCACCAGCTAACATTTCATCTTATTCAACCAGGATTATAGTCATGCCACTAGGTGGCGCTCTAACCATTATTGACAAATAGCATAACAAACATTTCCAAGCTCGAGTCTCATCACACCTGCGACCTTTGGGAGAGATTGGACATTGTGTTTTTTAGTGACAGCAGATTACTGCTTTTTGCGAGTGATTGAAACTCTACGTGCCGCCATGACCACCCCGTTTCCCTGAACGGAAAAAGCTTCGCAATTTAACATCACAAAGGTCTTTAGATTCTACACACTGAAGAATGCTTCAATATGATGAAATCCCTTGGAGGAGTTCGTCAAAGTATGAGGCCTGAAAAGGGGGGAAAATGTCATCAAAATTACACATTAATTTTAAAATGGCTGACTTCCTGTTGGATTTGGGATATTGCTCCAAGAGACTTTTTTGTACATCTTGATATCTCCTATAAGCTTACCAGGTTTCAGAATCATACATAGAACACAGAGCAGGGGCTGTGGTTTTGAAATATTGTAGGGGGCGCTGTGGAGCCATTTTGCGCTATTCAAGGAAAATGGTTACATAACAACAATGCCTTCATCCATTTGGAGGTGTGTGCCAAATTTCAAGCCTCTATGAACTTTCCAAGCCCCTCAAAAGCCACTTCATCTTTCATGATGAACCGCGTTGCCACCAGGGTGCGCCGTTCAGTTTAAAGTCACAATTTTTGCACTGAAGCATCACGAGGGACTGATGGTGATATTCACCGCTTTTGAGGTGGCCACGATCAACCTGTGAAAATCAGTACAACAAAGTTAAAGCCATGACATTTCCTGTTGCCACTAGGTGGCGCTGTCCGTATTTCCGACAATGGGCACATCAATCTGTTCAGGGCGGGTCTGACATCATGCCTGTAAAGTCTGGTACTGATCAGACTGGATTTCATTGAGTTATACTAATTTGTTTCTTCATGGCGTGACATCAAAGTTCGCCATGCTGCTGGGGTCACACCCTTTTGCGAAAACTCATAGTTTTCACTGTAACCCAAGACCAACTCCTTAAGGCTTTCCTGGAGAAATTTGAGGCTGCAGATGTCACCCATCACTATACTGTACCCCAAAGTGTAAAACATGACATTTCCTGTTCCCACTAGGTGGCGCTGTCCTTGATGTCAAATATGGCAGTTGAAATATGTTCAGGGGTGGAGCCTTATCATATGTGTTCACTTTGGTCAAGGTCAGAAAATGTATGACAAAATGAGAGGCAATAAGATTTTGATGGCGAGTCATCGAAATTCGCCATGGCGCCACGGCCTCATAGTATTGTGAAAACTCAAAAGCTCCGCAATTTAACATGGCACAAGGGTGTAGTTGACACTGTCCAAATTTGAAGGTTATGAAATGAAACCCCAAGGAGGAGTTCGCAAAAGTTCGAGGCATGGAAATGGCAAAATTAGAGCCAAAATGTCACCTTCAATCCAAAATGGCGGACTTCCTGTTGGGTTTAGGACATTGCCATAATAGACTTTTTTGTTCGACTCTGAACGTTATATAAGTGTACCGACTTTCAAACATGTAGGTCATACCCATATCGGGGGCTCGCGTTTTTCATTTTTCTAGGTGGCGCTACTGAGCTAATTTTCCCTGGCCATGTCTGAGAACATTAAAATACGTAAATTTTCACCAGACCTGACGCGTGTGCAAAATTTCATGAGTTTTCGAGCATGTTTAGGCCCTCAAAAGGCCAATTCATTTGCGGGAATAATAATAATAATAATTAAAGCTGCAAGCAGCGTTATGAGGGCCCTCGCACCCCCGGCGCGTCGAGCCACGCCCAACACCTAAAACCAGCACGTCCGATCTGATGTCACATTGATGGAATTCATGCATTTAACCACTAGCTAACATTTCAACTCATTCATTCATGATTAGTTAGTCGTTCCACTAGGTGGCGCTCTAACCATTATGTACAAATGGCATAACAAACACTTCCAAGCTCGAGTCTCATCACACCTGAGACGTTTGGGAGAGATTGGACATGGTGTTTTTGAGTGACAGCAGATTACTGCTTTTTGGCGAGTGATTCAAACTCTAAGTGCCGCCATAACCACCCCGTTTCCCTGGACGTAAAAAGCTTCGCAATTTAACATCACAAAGGTCTTTAGATTCCACACACAGAAGATTGGTTCAATATGATGAAATCCCTTGGAGGAGTACGTCAAAGCACGGTGCCTGAAAAGAGGGGAAAATGTTGCCAAAATTGCACATTAATTTTAAAATGGCTGACTTCCTGTTGGATTTGGGATATTTCACCAAGAGACTTTTTTGTACATCTTGATATCTCCTATAAGCTTACCAGGTTTCAGAATCATACATAGAACACAGAGCAGGGGCTGTGGTTTTGAAATTTTGTAGGGGGCGCTGTGGAGCAATTTCGCACTATTCAAGGAAAATGATCACATGCCAACAAAGCCTTCATCCATTTGGAGGTGTGTGCCAAATTTCAAGCCTCTATAAACTTGCCAAGACCCTCAAAAGCCACTTCATCTTTCATGTTGAACAGCGTTGCCACCAGGGTGCGCCGTTCAGTTTAAAGTCACAATTTTTGCACTGAAGCATCACGAGGGACAGATGGTGATATTCACCGCTTTTGAGGTGGCCACGATGAACCTGTGAAAATCAGTACAACAAAATTAAAGCCATGACATTTCCTGTTGCCACTAGGTGGCGCTGTCCGTATTTCCGACAATGGGCACATCAATCTGTTCAGGGCGGGTCTGACATCATGCCTGTAAAGTCTGGTACTGATCAGACTGGATTTCATTGAGTTATACTAATTTGTTTCTTCATGGCGTGACATCAAAGTTCGCCATGCTGCTGGGGTCACACCCTTTCACGAAAAGTCACAGTTTTCACTGTAACCCAAGACCAACTCCTTAAGGCTTTCCTGGAGAAATTTGAGGCTGCAGATGTCACCCATCACTATACTGTACCCCAAAGTGTAAAACATGACATTTCCTGTTCCCACTAGGTGGCGCTGTCCTTGATGTCAAATATGGCAGTTGAAATATGTTCAGGGGTGGAGCCTTATCATATGTGTGCTCTTTGGTCCAGATCGGAACATGTATGACAGAATGAGAGGCAATAAGATTTTCATGGCGAGTCATCGAAATTCGCCATGGCGCCACGGCCTCATGGTATTGTGAAAACTCAAAAGCTCCGCAATTTAACATGGCACAAGGGTGTAGTTGACACTGTCCAAATTTGAAGTTTATAGGACCAAATCCCAAGGAGGAGTTCGTTAAAGTACAAGGCATGGAAACGGTAAAATCAGACCCAAAATGTCACCTTCAATCCAAAATGGCGGACTTCCTGTTGGGTTTAGGACATTGCCATAATAGACTTTTTTGTTCGACTCTGAACGTTATATAGGTGTACCGACTTTCAAACGTGTAGGTCATACCCATACCGGGGGCTCGCGTTTTTCATTTTTCTAGGTGGCGCTACTGAGCTAATTTTCCCTGGCCATGTCTGGGAACATTAAAATACGTAAATTTTCACCAGACCTGACGCGTGTGCAAAATTTCATGAGTTTTCGAGCATGTTTAGGCCCTCAAACGGCCAATTCATTTGCCGGAATAATAATAATAATAATAATAATAATAATAATAATAATAATAATAATAATAATAATAATAAACAGAGCAATTACAATAGGGCCTTCGCACTGTCAGTGCTCGGGCCCTAATAATTAAAGCTGCAAGCAGCGTTATGAGGGCCCTCGCACCCCCGGCGTGTCGAGCCATGCCCAACACCTGAAACCAGCACGTCCGATCTGATGTCACATTGATGGAATTCATGCATTTAACCACCAGTTAACATTTCATTTGGTTCAACCATGAGTATAGTCGTCCCACTAGGTGGCGCTCTAACCATTATAGACAAAGGGCATAACAAACATTTCCGAGCTCGAGTCTCATCACGCCTGCGACCTTTGGGAGAGATTGGACTTTGTGTCTTTGAGTGACAGCATATTACTGCTTTTTGGCGAGTGATTGAAACTCCACGTGCCGCCATGACCACCCCGTTTCCTTGAACGTAAAAAGCTTCGCAATTTAACATCACAAAGGTCTTTAGATTCCACACACTGGAGAATGGTTCAATATGATGAAATCCCTTGGAGGAGTTCGTCAAAGTATGAAGCCTGAAAAGAGGGGAAAATGCCGCCAAAATTACACATTAATTTTAAAATGGCTGACTTCCTGTTGGATTTGGGATATTGCTCCAAGAGACTTTTTTGTACATCTTGATATTTTCCATAAGCTTACCAGGTTTCAGACTCATAGATGAAACACAGAGCAGGGGCTGTTGTTTTGAAATTTTGTAGGGGGCGCTGTGGAGCAATTTCGCGCTATTCAATGAAAATGATCACATGACAACAAAGCCTACATCCATTTGGAGGTGTGTGCCAAATTTCAAGCCTCTATAAACTTGCCAAGACCCTCAAAAGCCACTTCATCTTTCATGTTGAACAGCGTTGCCACCAGGGTGCGCCGTTCAGTTTAAAGTCACAATTTTTGCACTGAAGCATCACGAGGGACTGATGGTGATATTCACCGCTTTTGAGGTGGCCACGATGAACCTGTGAAAATCAGTACAACAAAATTAAAGCCATGACATTTCCTGTTGCCACTAGGTGGCGCTGTCCGTATTTCCGACAATGGGCACATCAATCTGTTCAGGGCGGGTCTGACATCATGCCTGTAAAGTCTGGTACTAATCAGACTGGATTTCATTGAGTTATACTAATTTGTTTCTTCATGGCGTGACATCAAAGTTCGCCACGCCGCTGGGGTCACACCCTTTTGCGAAAAGTCACAGTTTTCACTGTAACCCAAGACCAACTCCTTAAGGCTTTCCTGGAGAAATTTGAGGCTGCAGATGTCACCCATCACTATACTGTACCCCAAAGTGTAAAACATGACATTTCCTGTTCCCACTAGGTGGCGCTGTCCTTGATGTCAAATATGGCAGTTGAAATATGTTCAGGGGTGGAGCCTTATCATATGTGTGCTCTTTGGTCCAGATCGGAACATGTATGACAGAATGAGAGGCAATAAGATTTTCATGGCGAGTCATCAAAATTCGCCATGGCGCCACGGCCTCATACTATTGTGAAAACTCAAAAGCTCCGCAATTTAACATGGCACAAGGGTGTAGTTGACACTGTCCAAATTTGAAGTTTATAGGACCAAATCCCAAGGAGGAGTTCGTTAAAGTACAAGGCATGGAAACGGTAAAATCAGACCCAAAATGTCACCTTCAATCCAAAATGGCGGACTTCCTGTTGGGTTTAGGACATTGCCATAATAGACTTTTTTGTTCGACTCTGAACGTTATATAGGTGTACCGACTTTCAAACATGTAGGTCATACCCATACCGGGGGCTCGCGTTTTTCATTTTTCTAGGTGGCGCTACTGAGCTAATTTTCCCTGGCCATGTCTGAGAACATTAAAATACGTAAATTTTCACCAGACCTGATGCGTGTGCAAAATTTCATGAGTTTTCGAGCATGTTTAGGCCCTCAAAAGGCCAATTCATTTGCCGGAATAATAATAATAATAATAATAATAATAATTAAAGCTGCAAGCAGCGTTATGAGGGCCCTCGCACCCCCGGCGCGTCGAGCCACGCCCAACACCTAAAACCAGCACGTCCGATCTCATATCACATTGATGGAATTCATGCATTTAACCACCAGCTAACATTTCAACTCATTCATTCATGATTAGTTAGTCGTTCCACTAGGTGGCGCTCTAACCCTTATGCACAAATGGCATAACAAACATTTCCGAGCTCGAGTCTCATCACGTCTATGAGCTTTGGGAGAGATTGGACATTGTGTTTTTGAGTGACAGCAGATTACTGCTTTTTGGCGAGTGATTCAAACTCCACGTGCCGCCATGACCACCCCGTTTCACTGAACGTAAAAAGCTTCGCAATTTAACATCACAAAGGTCTTTAGATTCCACACACTGGAGATTGGTTCAATATGATGAAATCCCTTGGAGGAGTTTGTCAAAGAACGGTGCCTGGAAAGAGGGGAAAATGTTGCCAAAATTGCACATTAATTTTAAAATGGCTGACTTCCTGTTGGATTTTGGATATTGCTCCAAGAGACTTTTTTGTACATCTTGATATCTCCTATAAGCTTACCAGGTTTCAGACTCATACATAAAACACAGAGCTGGGGCTGTGGTTTTGAAATTTTGTAGGGGGCGCTGTGGAGCCATTTCGCGCTATTCAATAAAAATGATCACATGACAACAAAGCCTTCATCCATTTGGAGGGGTGTGCTAAATTTAAAGCCTCTATATACTATCCAAGCCCCTCAAAAGCCACTTCATCTTTCATGGTGGACCGCATTGCCACCAGGGTGCGCCGTTCAGTTTAAAGTCACAATTTTTGCACTGAAGCATCACGAGGGACTGATGTTGATATTCACCGCTTTTGAGGTGGCCACGATGAACCTGTGAAAATCAGTACAACAAAATTAAAGCCATGACATTTCCTGTTGCCACTAGGTGGCGCTGTACGTATTCCCGACAATGGGCACATCAATCTGTTCAGGGCGGGTCTGACATCATGCCTGTAAAGTCTGGTACTGATCAGACTGGATTTCATTGAGTTATACTAATTTGTTTCTTCATGGCGTGACATCAAAGTTCGCCATGCTGCTGGGGTCACACCCTTTTGCGAAAAGTCACAGTTTTCACTGTAACCCAAGACCAACTCCTTAAGGCTTTCCTGGAGAAATTTGAGGCTGCAGGTGTCACCCATCACTATACTGTACCCCAAAGTGTAAAACATGACATTTCCTGTTCCCACTAGGTGGCGCTGTCCCTGGTGTCAAATATGGCAGTTGAAATATGTTCAGGGGTGGAGCCTTATCATATGTGTGCTCTTTGGTCCAGATCGGAACATGTATGACAAAATGAGAGGCAATAAGATTTTCATGGCGAGTCATCGAAATTCGCCATGGCGCCACGGCCTCATAGTATTGTGAAAACTCAAAAGCTCCGCAATTTAACATGGCACAAGGGTGTAGTTGGCACTGACCAAATATGAAGGTTATGAAATCAAACCCCAAGGAGGAGTTCGTCAAAGTTCGAGGCATGGAAATGGTAAAATCAGAGCCAAAATGTCACCTTCAATCCAAAATGGCGGACTTCCTGTTGGGTTTAGGACATTGCCATAATAGACTTTTTTGTTCGACTCTGAACATTATATAGGTGTACCGACTTTCAAACATGTAGGTCATACCCATACCGGGGGCTCGCGTTTTTCATTTTTCTAGGTGGCGCTACTGAGCTAATTTTCCCTGGCCATGTCTGAGAACATTAAAATACGTAAATTTTCACCAGACCTGACGCGTGTGCAAAATTTCATGAGTTTTCGAGCATGTTTAGGCCCTCAAACGGCCAATTCATTTGCCGAAATAATAATAATAATAATAATAATAATAATAAACAGAGCAATTACAATAGGGCCTTCGCACTATCAGTGCTCGGGCCCTAATAATAATAATAATAATAATAATAATAATAAACAGAGCAATTACAATAGGGCCTTCGCACTGTCAGTGCTCGGGCCCTAATAATAATAATAATAATAATAATAATAATTAAAGCTGCAAGCAGCGTTATGAGGGCCCTCGCACCCCCGGCGTGTCGAGCCACGCCCAACACCTGAAACCAGCATGTCCGATCTGATGTCACATTGATGGAATTCATGCATTTAACCACCAGTTAACATTTCATTTGGTTCAACCATGAGTATAGTCGTCCCACTAGGTGGCTCTCTAACCATTATAGACAAAGGGCATAACAAACATTTCCGAGCTCGAGTCTCATCACGCCTGTGACCTTTGGGAGAGATTGGACTTTGTGTCTTTGAGTGACAGCATATTACTGCTTTTTGGCGAGTGATTGAAACTCCACGTGCCGCCATGACCACCCCGTTTCCTTGAACGTAAAAAGCTTCGCAATTTAACATCACAAAGGTCTTTAGATTCCACACACTGGAGAATGGTTCAATATGATGAAATCCCTTGGAGGAGTTCGTCAAAGTATGAAGCCTGAAAAGAGGGGAAAATGTCGCCAAAATTACACATTAATTTTAAAATGGCTGACTTCCTGTTGGATTTGGGATATTGCTCCAAGAGACTTTTTTGTACATCTTGATATTTTCCATAAGCTTACCAGGTTTCAGACTCATAGATGAAACACAGAGCAGGGGCTGTTGTTTTGAAATTTTGTAGGGGGCGCTGTGGAGCCATTTTGCGCTATTCAATGAAAATGATCACATAACAACAAAGCCTTATGCACATTGGAGGTGTGCGCCAAATTTCAAGCCTCTATAAACTTTCCAAGCCCCTTAAAAGCCACTTCATTTTTCATGGTGAACAGCGTTGCCACCAGGGTGCGCCGTTCAGTTTAAAGTCACAATTTTCGCACTGCAGCATCAAGAAGGACTGATGGTGATATTCATCGCTTTTGAGGTGGCCACAATGAACCTGTGAAAATCAGTACAACAAAGTGTAAGACATAACATTTCCTGTTGCCACTAGGTGGCGCTCTTCATATTCCTGACAATGGGCACATCAATCTGTTCAGGGTGGGTCTGACATCATGCCTGTAAAGTCTGGTACTGATCAGACTGGATTTCATTGAGTTATACTAATTTGTTTCTTCATGGCGTGACATCAAAGTTCGCCATGCCGCTGGGGTCACACCCTTTTGCGAAAAGTCACAGTTTTCACTGTAACCCAAGACCAACTCCTTAAGGCTTTCCTGGAGAAATTTGAGGCTGCAGGTGTCACCCATCACTATACTGTACCCCAAAGTGTAAAACATGACATTTCCTGTTCCCACTAGGTGGCGCTGTCCTTGATGTCAAATATGGCAGTTGAAATATGTTCAGGGGTGGAGCCTTATCATATGTGTGCTCTTTGGTCCAGATCAGAACATGTATGACAAAATGAGAGGCAATAAGATTTTCATGGCGAGTCATCGAAATTCGCCATGGCGCCACGGCCTCATAGTATTGTGAAAACTCAAAAGCTCCGCAATTTAACATGGCACAAGGGTGTAGTTGGCACTGACCAAATATGAAGGTTATGAAATCAAACCCCAAGGAGGAGTTCGTCAAAGTTCGAGGCATGGAAATGGTAAAATCAGAGCCAAAATGTCACCTTCAATCCAAAATGGCGGACTTCCTGTTGGGTTTAGGACATTGCCATAATAGACTTTTTTGTTCGACTCTGAACATTATATAGGTGTACCGACTTTCAAACATGTAGGTCATACCCATACCGGGGGCTCGCGTTTTTCATTTTTCTAGGTGGCGCTACTGAGCTAATTTTCCCTGGCCATGTCTGAGAACATTAAAATACGTAAATTTTCACCAGACCTGACGCGTGTGCAAAATTTCATGAGTTTTCGAGCATGTTTAGGCCCTCAAACGGCCAATTCATTTGCCGAAATAATAATAATAATAATAATTAAAGCTGCAAGCAGCGTTATGAGGGCCCTCGCACCCCCGGCGTGTCGAGCCACGCCCAACACCTAAAACCAGCACATCCGATGTGATGTCACATTGATGGAATTCATGCATTTAACCACCAGCTAACATTTCAACTCATTCATTCATGATTTGTTAGTCGTTCCACTAGGTGGCGCTCTAACCCTTATGCACAAATGGCATAACAAACATTTCCGAGCTCGAGTCTCATCACGCCTGCGACCTTTGGGAGAGATTGGACTTTGTGTCTTTGAGTGACAGCAGATTACTGCTTTTTGGCGAGTGATTGAAACTCCACGTGCCGCCATGACCACCCCGTTTCCTTGAACGTAAAAAGCTTCGCAATTTAACATCACAAAGGTCTTTAGATTCCACACACTGGAGAATGGTTCAATATGATGAAATCCCTTGGAGGAGTTCGTCAAAGTATGAAGCCTGAAAAGAGGGGAAAATGTCGCCAAAATTGCACATTAATTTTAAAATGGCTGACTTCCTGTTGGATTTTGGATATTGCTCCAAGAGACTTTTTTGTACATCTTGATATCTCCTATAAGCTTACCAGGTTTCAGACTCATACATAAAACACAGAGCTGGGGCTGTGGTTTTGAAATTTTGTAGGGGGCGCTGTGGAGCCATTTCGCGCTATTCAATAAAAATGATCACATGACAACAAAGCCTTCATCCATTTGGAGGGGTGTGCTAAATTTAAAGCCTCTATATACTTTCCAAGCCCCTCAAAAGCCACTTCATCTTTCATGGTGGACCGCGTTGCCACCAGGGTGCGCCGTTCAGTTTAAAGTCACAATTTTTGCACTGAAGCATCACGAGGGACTGATGTTGATATTCACCGCTTTTGAGGTGGCCACGATGAACCTGTGAAAATCAGTACAACAAAATTAAAGCCATGACATTTCCTGTTGCCACTAGGTGGCGCTGTACGTATTCCCGACAATGGGCACATCAATCTGTTCAGGGCAGGTCTGACATCATGCCTGTAAAGTCTGGTACTGAACAGACTGGATTTCATTGAGTTATACTAATTTGTTTCTTCATGGCGTGACATTAAAGTTCGCCATGCTGCTGGGGTCACACCCTTTTGCGAAAAGTCACAGTTTTCACTGTAACCCAAGACCAACTCCTTAAGGCTTTCCTGGAGAAATTTGAGGCTGCAGGTGTCACCCATCACAATACTGTACCCCAAAGTGTAAAACATGACATTTCCTGTTCCCACTAGGTGGCGCTGTCCCTGGTGTCAAATATGGCAGTTGAAATATGTTCAGGGGTGGAGCCTTATCATATGTGTTCACTTTGGTCAAGGTCAGAAAATGTATGACAAAATGAGAGGCAATAAGATTTTCATGGCGAGTCATCGAAATTCGCCATGGCGCCACGGCCTCATAGTATTGTGAAAACTCAAAAGCTCCGCAATTTAACATGGCCCAGGTGTGTAGTTGACACTGACCAAAGATGAAGCTTATACAACCAAATCCCAAGGAGGAGTTCGCAAAAGTTCGAGGCATGGAAATGGCAAAATTAGAGCCAAAATGTCACCTTCTCTTCCAAATGGCGGACTTCCTGTTGGGTTTGCATCAATGGGCCCACAGACTTTTTTGTTCGACTCGGCATGATACACATGTGTGCCAAATTTCATACATGTAGCTGAAACGATGTGGTCGTAGGGCTGCATTTAACAAGGCATAGGTGGCGCTGTAGAGCCATTTCCCAGTGCTCATATGTAAAACCATTAAAATACAAAATTTTTCACCAGACCTGGCATGTGTGCAAAATTTCATGAGTTTTCGAGCATGTTTAGGCCCTCAAACGGCCAATTCATTTGCCGAAATAATAATAATAATAATAATTAAAGCTGCAAGCAGCGTTATGAGGGCCCTCGCACCCCCGGCACGTCGAGCCAAACCCAACACCTAAAACCAGCACCTCCGATCTGATGTCACATTGATGGAATTCATGCATTTAACCACCAGCTAACATTTCAACTCATTCATTCATGATTAGTTAGTCGTTCCACTAGGTGGCGCTCTAACCATTATGTACAAATGGCATAACAAACATTTCCGAGCTCGAGACTCATCACGCCTATGAGCTTTGGGAGAGATTGGACATTGTGTTTTTGAGTGACAGCAGATTACTGCTTTTTGGCGAGTGATTCAAACTCTAAGTGCCACCATAACCACCCCGTTTCACTGAACGTAAAAAGCTTCGCAATTTAACATCACAAAGGTCTTTAGATTCCACACACTGGAGATTGGTTCAATATGATGAAATCCCTTGGAGGAGTTCGTCAAAGAACGGTGCCTGGAAAGAGGGGAAAATGTTGCCAAAATTACACATTAATTTTAAAATGGCTGACTTCCTGTTGGATTTGGGATATTGCACCAGGAGACTTTTTTGTACATCTTGATATCTCCTATAAGCTTACCAGGTTTCAGAATCATACATAGAACACAGAGCAGGGGCTGTGGTTTTGAAATTTTGTAGGGGGCGCTGGGGAGCAATTTCGCGCTATTCAATGAAAATGATCACATGCCAACAAAGCCGTCATCCATTTGGAGGTGTGTGCCAAATTTCAAGCCTCTATAAACTTGCCAAGACCCTCAAAAGCCACTTCATCTTTCATGTTGAACAGCGTTGCCACCAGGGTGCGCCGTTCAGTTTAAACTCACAATTTTTGCACTGAAGCATCACGAGGGACTGATGGTGATATTCACCGCTTTTGAGGTGGCCACGATGAACCTGTGAAAATCAGTACAACAAAATTAAAGCCATGACATTTCCTGTTGCCACTAGGTGGCGCTCTTCATATTCCTGACAATGGGCACATCAATCTGTTCAGGGCGGGTCTGACATCATGCCTGTAAAGTCTGGTACTCATCAGACTGGATTTCATTGAGTTATACTAATTTGTTTCTTCATGGCGTGACATCAAAGTTCGCCACGCCGCTGGGGTCACACCCTTTTGCGAAAAGTCACAGTTTTCACTGTAACCCAAGACCAACTCCTTAAGGCTTTCCTGGAGAAATTTGAGGCTGCAGATGTCACCCATCACTATACTGTACCCCAAAGTGTAAAACATGACATTTCCTGTTCCCACTAGGTGGCGCTGTCCTTGATGTCAAATATGGCAGTTGAAATATGTTCAGGGGTGGAGCCTTATCATATGTGTGCTCTTTGGTCCAGATCGGAACATGTATGACAGAATGAGAGGCAATAAGATTTTCATGGCGAGTCATCAAAATTCGCCATGGCGCCACGGCCTCATACTATTGTGAAAACTCAAAAGCTCCGCAATTTAACATGGCACAAGGGTGTAGTTGACACTGTCCAAATTTGAAGTTTATAGGACCAAATCCCAAGGAGGAGTTCGTTAAAGTACAAGGCATGGAAACGGTAAAATCAGACCCAAAATTTTACCTTCAATCCAAAATGGCGGACTTCCTGTTGGGTTTAGGACATTGCCATAATAGACTTTTTTGTTCGACTCTGAACGTTATATAGGTGTACCGACTTTCAAACATGTAGGTCATACCCATACCGGGGGCTCGCGTTTTTCATTTTTCTAGGTGGCGCTACTGAGCTAATTTTCCCTGGCCATGTCTGAGAACATTAAAATACGTAAATTTTCACCAGACCTGACGCGTGTGCAAAATTTCATGAGTTTTCGAGCATGTTTAGGCCCTCAAACGGCCAATTCATTTGCCGAAATAATAATAATAATAATAATAATAAACAGAGCAATTACAATAGGGCCTTCGCACTGTCAGTGCTCGGGCCCTAATAAACAGAGCAATTACAATAGGGCCTTCGCACTGTCAGTGCTCGGGCCCTAATTAAAGCTGCAAGCAGCGTTATGAGGGCCCTCGCACCCCCGGCGCGTCGAGCCACGCCCAACACCTAAAGCCAGCACGTCCGATCTGATGTCACATTGATGGAATTCATGCATTTAACCACCAGCTAACATTTCAACTCATTCATTCATGATTAGTTAGTCGTTCCACTAGGTGGCGCTCTAACCATTATGTACAAATGGCATAACAAACACTTCCAAGCTCGAGTCTCATCACACCTGCGACCTTTGGGAGAGATTGGACATTGTGTTTTTGAGTGACAGCTGATTACTGCTTTTTGGCGAGTGATTCAAACTCTAAGTGCCGCCATAACCACCCCGTTTCCCTGGACGTAAAAAGCTTCGCAATTTAACATCACAAAGGTCTTTAGATTCCACAAACTGCAGATCGGTCCAATCTGATGAAATCCCTTGGAGGAGTTCGTCAAAGTACGGTGCCTGAAAAGATGGGAAAATGTCGCCAAAATTACACATTAACTTTAAAATGGCTGACTTCCTGTTGGATTTGCGATATTGCTCCAAGAGACTTTTTTGTACATCTTAAGATCTTCCATAAGCTTACCAAGTTTCAGACTCATAGATAAAACACAGAGCAGGGGCTGATATTTTGGAATTTTGTAGGGGGCGCTGTGGAGCCATTTTGCGCTATTCAAGGAAAATGGTTACATAACAACAAAGCCTTCATCACATTGGAGGCGTGGGCCAAGTTTAAAGCCTCTATAAACTTTCCAAGCCCCTCAAAAGTAACTTCATCTTTCATGTTGAACAGCGTTGCCACCAGGGTGCGCCGTTCAGTTTAAAGTCACAATTTTTGCACTGAAGCATCATGAGGGACTGATGTTGATATTCACCGCTTTTGAGGTGGCCACGATGAACCTGTGAAAATCAGTACAACAAAATTAAAGCCATGACATTTCCTGTTGCCACTAGGTGGCGCTGTACGTATTCCCGACAATGGGCACATCAATCTGTTCAGGGCGGGTCTGACATCATGCCTGTAAAGTCTGGTACTGAACAGACTGGATTTCATTGAGTTATACTAATTTGTTTCTTCATGGCGTGACATCAAAGTTCGCCATGCTGCTGGGGTCACACCCTTTTGCGAAAACTCACAGTTTTCACTGTAACCCAAGACCAACTCCTTAAGGCTTTCCTGGAGAAATTTGAGGCTGCAGGTGTCACCCATCACTATACTGTACCCCAAAGTGTAAAACATGACATTTCCTGTTCCCACTAGGTGGCGCTGTCCCTGATGTAAAATATGGCAGTTGAAATATGTTCATGGGTGGAGCCTTATCATATGTGTTCACTTTGGTCAAGGTCAGAAAATGTATGACAAAATGAGAGGCAATACGATTTTCATGGCGAGTCATCGAAATTCGCCATGGCGCCACGGCCTCATAGTATTGTGAAAACTCAAAAGCTCCGCAATTTAACATGGCACAAGGGTGTAGTTGACACTGACCAAAGATGAAGCTTATAGGACCAAATCCCAAGGAGGAGTTCGTTAAAGTTCGAGGCATGGAAATGGCAAAATCAGAGCCAAAATGTCACCTTCAATCCAAAATGGCGGACTTCCTGTTGGGTTTAGGACATTGCCATAATAGACTTTTTTGTTCGACTCTGAACGTTATATAGGTGTACCGACTTTCAAACATGTAGGTCATACCCATACCGGGGGCTCGCGTTTTTCATTTTTCTAGGTGGCGCTACTGAGCTAATTTTCCCTGGCCATGTCTGAGAACATTAAAATACGTAAATTTTCACCAGACCTGACGCGTGTGCAAAATTTCATGAGTTTTCGAGCATGTTTAGGCCCTTAAACGGCCAATTCATTTGCCGAAATAATAATAATAATAATAATAATAATAATAATAATAATAATAATAATAAACAGAGCAATTACAATAGGGCCTTCGCACTGTCAGTGCTCGGGCCCTAATAATAAACAGAGCAATTACAATAGGGCCTTCGCACTGTCAGTGCTCGGGCCCTAATAATAATAATAATAATAATAAACAGAGCAATTACAATAGGGCCTTCGCACTATCAGTGCTCGGGCCCTAATAAGAAACGGAGCAGATACAATAGGGCCTTCGCACTCTCAGTGCTCGGGCCCTAATAATAAGAAACGGAGCAGATACAATAGGGCCTTCGCACTCTCGGTGCTCGGGCCCTAATAATAATAATAATAAACAGAGCAATTACAATAGGGCCTTCGCACTGTCAGTGCTCGGGCCCTAATAATAATAAACAGAGCAATTACAATAGGGCCTTCGCACTATCAGTGCTCGGGCCCTAATAAACAGAGCAATTACAATAGGGCCTTCGCACTGTCAGTGCTCGGGCCCTAATAATAATAAGAAACGGAGCAGATACAATAGGGCCTTCGCACTCTCGGTGCTCGGGCCCTAACAAGGATGCCTGGCACTAGAGCTTCTTCTTCTTCTTCTTCAGTTTAACGGCAGCTTGCATCCAAAACTGTTGCATTACTGCCACCTCCTGGCTGTTAATCGTCCGTCATTCCTGAATCCTCAGATCCTCTTTGGCACTAGAGCTCACCTTTCTTTAGTCTTAAGTAGCTCTAATTGCTGATTAAAGTCAGCTGAACAAAACAGGGTGGTATCAAAGGCAGGAGAGACCCACATGAGGCCAGTTTTATAGGAGCTCCTGCAATGACTGCAACATTTTTCTTTAGCTTTTTCTGCATCTGTTAAACTGTCGAAACTAAGCAGCACAAGGTCACAAGAGGTCATGCTGTATATTTCTCATCCCCTCAGACTGTCATGTAGATGTAGAGGAGGGGGTGGAGTCTGCAAAGCTGCCTTTCCAAACCACAGCTGAGCTTCCTGAAAAGGCCACAGTGAAGTGGGAACGATATAAACCAGAATACATGATGGTGCACATGTGTCAGAGTGGGTCTGACCAGCCTGACAAACAGCACCAGGTTTACAGAGACCGAACAAGAGTGAATGAAGACCTGCTGAAAACTGGAGACCTCAGTCTGACCCTGAAACAGCCCACAGAGAGAGACAGTGGAGAATACAGCTGTGTGGTCATCAGTGGGGACATCTGGAGGAAGAAAACAGTGCTGCTCACAGTCACAGGTTTGTTTGTGTCTTTACTCTGATATGTAAGTTAATGCACCGTTAAATGGTTGTTACGAGTTCATCTGCAGATTAATTAAAGAAAGAAACAATAATTTAACATAACTAATAGTGCAATCAAGAGACTCGTTGTCTCCTTCATTCCCGCCAGCAGACAATAGCATTTTCCAAACATGAAACCTCTCCAAAACAGCTTAAACTGTTGTCATGTTTAAGTTATAAGTTTGTGCTTTTCTGTCTTCTCAGTCCAAAAACTGGAGGTGGATTCAGGGGTGGAGCCTGTCAAGCTGCCTTTTAAAACCACAGGAAACCTGCCTGAAGACACTAAAGTGGAGTGGAAGGGTAAATACGGAAAGGTCCACGTGTATGAGAACGGCTCTGACCAGCCTGAAGAACAGGACCAGGCTTACAGAGGCCGAACGGAGATGAATGAAGACCTGCTGAAAACTGGAGACCTCAGTCTTACCCTGAAACACCCCACAGATGGAGACACACAAGTCTACACCTGCACCGTCTACAGGGAGGGAAACATCCTGCTGAAGAAGGAAGTGCAGCTGAAAGTCAGAGGTCAGTGCTGTAGAAACAGGTCAGAGGTTTGCATCATCTAATTTTCTGCTTCCAGTCAGTAGTGTATTTTGTATTAGTATCCACCCGTTCATTCTCTTATCCTTGTCAGGGTTACGGGGGGGGTTGGAGACCATCCAGCTACCACAGAGCGGACAGGTCACCTAACACATAGAGACAGACAGACGTTCATTCGCACTCACACTCACACCTTTGAGCAGTTTAGAATGACCAATGATCTAACGGCACTAACTGCATGGAGGAACCCGGAGAGAACCCACGCGGACATGGGAGTGGAATCAAACTCAGGACCTTCTTACTGTGAGGCCTGCTGTTAAATGATTTCTACTATATTCATTTAAAGCTGCCTGAGGGTGAAAGCGGTTTCCCACTGAAATGTCTCTGATTGAGTTTTATAATAATGGATACTTTATTGATCCCCATGGGGAAATTACTTGTTTTTCTCTGCATTTGACCCATTCACTCAGTGAAGCAGTGGGCAGCCCACTAAGCAGGCGCCCGGGGAGCAGTGTGTAGGGACGGTACCTTGCTCAGGGGTACCTCAGGGTAGCCGTTAAGTGGATTCGAACCGCCGACCTTCCGATCATGGGGCGACCACTTTACCTACTGAGCTATCCCTGCCCCTACCCTAACCCCTAACCCCTGCCCCTATTGCCAGAGTTTGGGGCCAAAGGGAGCTGACTGATGGTAGCATTTTAAAATGCTACCTCAAAAATGTATGCTAAAAAATATCTTACAAAAAATCTTTAACACTTTTTTGTTGAGACAAACTCATGAAAGCAGAGACGTTAAAGTTTGGTTATTGTGCTGTGAAAAAACTCGTTCCTCTTCTTGATTATTTTTCCATATTGCATGTTCGCCCCACTCAGATAACCAGTTTATAATATTAGATAAGGATAAGTTGACTAAATACAAAACACAGTTTTTAAATGATGATTTCATTTATTTTGGGCAAAAGATGATCCAAACCCACCTGTATGAAAACACATGTTTGGAAAG
Source organism: Rhamphochromis sp. 'chilingali' (assembly GCF_963969265.1). Lineage (NCBI taxonomy): Eukaryota > Metazoa > Chordata > Actinopteri > Cichliformes > Cichlidae > Rhamphochromis > Rhamphochromis sp. 'chilingali'. The sequence continues at coordinate 67,715,581 of NC_137929.1, read as the reverse complement.
CTGAGTTCACTTTCACTATCCACACTCAGGTGTGGCCACATTATTGCCAGAATCAAGAAATTCACTAAATAGAAATCATCTGAAAACAGACCTGAAAAGCAACACATCAGGTCACTATTTACCACAAACCACAGATATTATCCACAAAAGGAGAAACTGTGGAACATGGTGAACCTTCCTATGAGCCGGCCAAAGTGACCCCAAAAGCTCAACAGCTCATTAACTCCAAAGAACTGCAGGCCTCACTTCCCAAAGGTGAGGTCAGAGTTCATGACCCCACTATAAGAAAGAGATTGAGCAAAAATGGCCTGCATGGCAGCATTTCAAGATAAAAACCACTGCTGAGCAAAAAGAAAAAGGTTTGCATCACATTTTCTGTGAAACATCAAACTCGGTAGAGGAATACGCTGTTGAGACCAAAGCTGGACGTTTTGTAAGGTTTGAGTCCTCTTACATCTGCATCAGTCTAACAGCGTTTAACTAAGAGAACTCAGCAGCAGTCAGACATCCAGAACACAGCAGGAAGTTCACCTCTGAACAACTCAGAAAGACCAAAATGGAGGTACTGGAGCGCCCTAGTTGACTCCAGTCACAGAGAGTAGCGCGTTACTGTAATCCGATTACAGTACGCGTACAGTAATTCTGCAGGTAGTGAAGCAAAATTCCTCCGCTGTGCTTTAATGACTCATCAAAAGTTATGAAAAACACTTAATTATGTTTATTTTCATGTTAGTTAAGGCAAGTTTGGATATCTCGGGCTTCACTATCACATAATATCATAATACATTTTATTTTATTAAAGACCCTCAAGGTCACTTTACATTAGTACAAGAAAATCATAATGAAGGGTATGCAATTTTGAATACATGAGTTTTAAGATGCGATTTAAAAGTGGTATTAAGTATATCAAATATATTAACCCTCTCAGGCTCAAATTAAGTTTTTGTTGCTGATGCACAAAAGAATACCTGCAGTGGTACTTCTGAGTAAAACAACTCATAAAATATGTATGTGGGTAATCGGGGTGTGAGCCTTTACTTGTTGCAAATCTGCAACGCCGGCCTGGAGAGGGTTAAAATATGTTTGATGAAGTGAAACTTTTAAGTGTGAACACAGGGTGACAGTGGGACATCAGTAGGGGTCAAACAGTTTTTCACATCACTATAATTTCTATTAGCAGTGCTTCTCTCCTGTGGATTTTTTTCCTCTGATGTTCAGGTAAAGATTTGTGTTTGTTTGAGCGACAGGTGTAGCTGAGACAGAATGATCATAGATCAAATTTGAGCTTTCAGTTTTTTTCCTAAACTCTTTAAAAAGTGATTATAAATCAGCGTGTGATCATTTGTAGAAGGTGGTTTGTTTTAAGAGTTTCAGTCTGTATTTAAAGTTCATCACAGCACCAAAGCAGCACTGGTGAAAGATAAAAATGATCTTATTATGGTTTCTGAAAGTGGAGTCATCTCTGTGCTGGTCCTTATCGTAGCAACTGATGCTGCCGACCACAGCATTAGATTACAGATGCTAGAATGCAACATTTGTATTAAAGGAAATTGTCACGGCGCGGGCTGTGCAGGGCGGATTGGACTCAAACAGATTAAACACCGACACTGGATGAACGTGGCAAGAATTTATTACAACAAGTGAAAAAAACGTGAATACACACTAATATGGAGTTTAGTGGCTATATACAGGTGGAGTGAAATAGTGACTGAGTGAAAACTGTGATTAAAAACACTTGGGCTGGGGGAGTATATACAAAGGTTAGGGCAGATGCACACACTGTGAGCTGGGACTGCTATGACTGACACAAGATGGTTGGCAAAAGTGACCAGCAACCAGACTGTGTAAGCGGTGACAGTTTGCAGGCGTGGTCTGTGGATTTAGCTGAAGACAGAGCAAAAGATTAGCACAAATACTAACAATCGGCAACAGACATGAACGGATTAGCACTAATGGTGATTAGCAGACGTTCAGGCGACGAGTGGTTGTGAGCGCTGGTCTTAAATATTGCCGACATAATCAGCCTCAGGTGCAGCTCCCAGGTGGAATGAAGGTCTCCACCCAGAGGAGGAGCCCTAGAGCACAGCAAACAAGCATGCCACTCACCTGGACCATGACAGGATATAGTTTAAATTATAGACTTCTGAGAGATTCCAATAGGTCCATGTGTGTGAGCAGTCTTCTTCACACATTAAAGTGTGTGGTGGAATCAAGACTGTTTATGTCATGCATCCCACCCCTAAGAAATATTATAAAACACTGCATAAAGGTCATGAAGGCCTGGATGACCTCTTCCTGTTTCCAAATTCAGAGAAACTGAAGTTATTACATTTGGACCTCACACTCTCAGAAACATGGTTTTGGATACAATAATTACTTTTGATAGCATTACCCGTTTCTGCGTGTAACCTTTCAGTCAGTGTTGGGAAATGGAGGCAGGTGTGTTCATGAATGATCAGGCTCCATTATATCTTCGAAACCTTACAGTATCGTATTACCACACTCAGGTTTATGGGGACCGGTCCGGGGTAGATGCAGACTAGTCAACGGTCCAGCGATGAGTAGCACAGAACCGCTCTCTTAAATAGAGCTCAGGATCCTGAAAATCAGTGATTGAGAACAGGTGTGTGGGCCAGAGGCGCGAGCCCCTGATGAGCACCGCCCAGGCAGAGGAGCGAGAGACAACACATAAAAACCCCCAAAACAAAACACATTGCCCAGTGCAGGGACCATACCAGCAGGCTAACATGTGATTCCCAGAGTTTCTAAAAGTGGAAGACAACGTTTAGTTGTAAATGAATATGAACTTCCACTGCCTGTCTGCTTCACTTTGTGGCCTCGTAAAGAACAACTAATATGTTCAACTAATCTGAACATATTAGTTGTAAAGTCTCTCTCCCATTAAATCGGCTGTCAGTTTGCATTCAGGACACAAGGGTGTTTTTTTTTTAAAGACTGGATTTGAACTGAATTAAAAAGATTTCTGCCTCTTTTATTTTTTATTCTGAGATCTGCTTCTGTTCTAAAGATTTCTCTACAACTGTGAAACTGTGAAAACCATCTGTTGCCTTCTATAGAGGTCATGTTGTGTGTGTTGTCTTTTTTGTCCACTCAGACTGTCATGTAGAAGTAGAGGAGGGGGTGGAGTTTGCAAAGCTGCCTTTCCAAACAACAGCTGAGCTTCCTGAAAAGGCCACAGTGAAGTGGGAACGATATAAACCAGAATACATGATGGTGCACATGTGTCAGAGTGGATCTGACCAGCCTCACAAACAGCACCAGGTTTACAGAGACCGAACAAGAGTGAATGAAGACCTGCTGAAAACTGGAGACCTCAGTCTGACCCTGAAACAGCCCACAGAGAGAGACAGTGGAGAATACAGCTGTGTGGTCATCAGTGGGGACATCTGGAGGAAACAAACAGTGCTGCTCACAGTCACAGGTTTGTTTGTGTCTTTACTCTGATATGTAAGTTAATGCACCGTTAAATGGCTGTTACGATTTCAGAATAATTAAAGAAAGAAATGCAACCATAGAAAAATTAGCATTAACAGAGCAATAACGACAGATGTTCATGAGTCAGTATTTGAGTAGTGAGGGAGGGGCTTTAGTGCTGGTATTTTTCAGTATGATGATATGAGGTTAGAAGCTCCGGCTCGTTTTCTGTCTTGCCCATCAGAAGATGTTCTGTTTTTGGTGTGACTGGGCTTCCTATGAGGGCTCATGACTCTCGTTCACCACCATTTGGTGTAGAGCTCCTGTAGATGGGGTGGTTTTGTAATCCTTTCACCTGAGCTGACAAGCCTCAGCTGGTGCTGCTCGTCTTTTAGGCTATGGGTGCTAAACATTAGAGTTTAAGTGTACTCAGTTTAGGCAGAAGCCCAACAGAGAAAGTTAAACCACAGATAACCACAGTAAACATACTCAGTATGGGATTTTACATTTCACTAAGGTCAATAAATCCTGACTGTGATGAACTTTGCTGATATTATATCTTCCTGGGTCCTGTACTACAAAGCAAGGTCAGCATCCAGTTCCATCAGTGTAATAGAGATTTAGCAACAGCTAAAAGAAATAAAAACCTGTGTACAGTTTCAAAAACCTTAAATTAATAAACACATAGTTGTGACAAGGCGATGCACAGTTTGTGCTTCGCTCAGTGGTTTCAGTAAAGTATGGCTGAACCTGCACATATAGAACATATTCCGCCAGCACAGGATCTGTGATGCTTTTAAAACATGCTGGAAATAGAATCACTGAAAACATGACGGTTCCAAGTGATTTTAAAACAAAACTCTGAAAATAACCAGCAGTTTGAGTTGTTGTTGTCTCAGCTGCAGACTCGCTGCTGTTCGAAGGTTTGAGAGATTTTGCTGTAAGGGTCTGTGTTGAACAGCAGAGCTGGAAAACATCCTCCAGCCTAACAGTCATAAACAGGATTGATGTCCACAACCAAGGCGTTTGACTTTATCCAGTCGAGCTTGAGAGAGATCATTCGGCTTCATTGAGCTGTACTGTGGTTTTGATAGAATCTTTTTTCCCCCATAATATTTTCTTTGCCTGTTGCAAGCCATTATCACAGGGTAGCATGCAAAGTTCCCTTATACTATTAGTTAAAAACTGAAGTTCCTTTAAGTCCATACATTTTAAATGTCTCATGTAGACTGTCACAGTCCATTCCCTATCGGTTTGTTTGCAAAAGAAGAAGAAGAAGAAGAGTACTCGCAAGCTGGAATATTAAACAAATTATCAAACTGAAAATATCATTTTAGCTTGTTGTTATTTTCCTGCTTGTTTGTTATGTTTTTCAACAACAAAGATGGCATTAATCTGCTTCCCACTAGCATTCACATAAAATTGTAATGATGCTTATATTAATGGGGCTTTAAAAGCAATTTGACTGCATCCCAGTGTTTATTAAACCACTTTAGAATTTGTCTAGCAGTGTGAAGGGACATATTAGCATCAAACAATATTGGGCCATAATGAGGGAATACTGTTTGGACCATAGGATACATCTGGTCCTATAAAATGGTCTCATATTCTTTGGTAGCTACTCATAATGCACTGCAATCATGGGACCTATTGTCTCATGAGCTGGATGTCTATACTATTATAGGACCCCTGCCATCCTGTTAAACAGTCTGCAACAGTCATTGCATTTTGAATGCAGTCTTTTATTTTCTCCAGACTGAAGCTCATTTAGACTTAGAGAAATGACCAAAAGAAAATCATTTTACTGTCTTTCAGTTATTCAGAGGTTGTTTGTGTGTGTGTGTGTGTGTGTGTGTGTGTGTTTTAGTTCTGCTTGCTTTGTTAAAACATAATTAATATAACAGCATAGTAATTTTCAGTGCAGCACTTATTCTCCAAGCTGTTCTATGTCTATAAATATGTGAAACTGAATTTCAAAACAAATATATATTACTTATATATTTTATTTGCTTTTAATGTGTGTAAAATGTAACTCAGCTTTAATTTGTTATCGATGTAAGTCATGATTTTATTATCAAGTACAATATTTGTAGGCTTTTAAAATTAAAACCCAAACATTGAGTATTTAAAAAAATAAAAACATTACCTGCCTTTTTTTATGGCAAAATGACAAAAAAAAAAAAAGAAGGTTTGAGAGTAAAGAGGAAATATAAAACCTGAATTCAAACATCCGCTCAGTCTGTGTACAAACAGTAATGCAGTGTAGGTGTCCTGTTTTAGGATTTTACTTTAACGCCTACTGAATATTTTAATTGTTTCAGAAATCTAAGGTTCTACCTGTTATTAATACTCACCAGGGAAACACAAAGACATCATAACTCTATGAATCATGCATCAAAACTATGAACTATAACCAAACAAAGACTGTTGAATAAGGAGAATGACACAGTGATGAAGTAGATTAAGTGTGCATAGACCAGCAGGATGATGGTCAATAGTGCTTCTGTGCTCTGCTCCTCAGACTGTGGCTCAACCCAGCTCACTGTCATCTGGGCTTCCCCGAACTCTGGAGTTAGCACATCTCCTGTGTTATTGAAAACTCTCTGCAGGACCTCACTGGACCAGTTTTCACTGATTATGTCTGAGGAAGGAAGCGAGTTTTGTGTGTCTGACTGTCTTGTGTCTCCTCTGCAGGGAGAGTTCAGGTCCAGGATCAAACAGGGGACATCAGGAACAGAAGCAGCTCCATTGATCCGACTCCTCTGATGGCTGATCAATCAGTTTGATCTGTGTGTTCTTTGATTATTGATCAGTGATGTCAGAGTGGAGTCAGTGTGATGTTGTTGTTGTGTGTTTGAGACTTTTAGTGTCCATGAAGGTCTCTGCTGCCGTAGATCCTCTGAACTGTGACAGAGGTCTCACTCTGGAGGAAACTCTCAGCACTTTCAGCAGCTCCTCCATCATGGAGGACGTTCCCTCACTGTAACAGGTGGAGGAGAGAGGAGAGGAAGCACAGGTGGATCCTCTGAGGAAGAGGAGCGTTCCTACAACCACATGATCACATGACCAGAGGGGCGTGGCCTTCAGTGGTAGTAATAAAGGAACAGTCCACATGTTCCACTTTGAAGTCTCATCTCCAACAAAGCTGACCTGCGATCACTTTGACTCAGTATGATGGATTGTTTGGATTGTTTGTAAGGACGGGAACTGATGAGAATTTAGTGATTCAAATTCCTTATCGATTCTCATTGGCTCCACTTTGAGAGTCACCACCATGTCAAAGCAGCTTATCAAAGACATTACATTCATGCATATTAAATACATGCTGTGGGCCAAATGTTTGTGCATGTGGGAGGTGTTTCCCATCTTTGTTGTGATGAGTGTTTACTCAAAAAAAGTAAGTTAAAAACATTATTACACCTAATACACAGAAGACTTTTCTTGAAAGTAACACAGTACGTTACTTAATTACTCTAAGGTAAAACAGCAACAGTTTGGGTTTTCCTCCTTTGACACAGAAACTAAAACTGAAATCAAAATTCAAATTCAAATGTTTTTTTTTTTATTTGTCACGTACACAGTCATACACAGTACGATATGTAGTGAAATGCTTGGACAACTGCTCGTGACCTAAAGAAAACAAAAAAGGAAAAGGCTATGAATAAGATAGGAAATAAATATGAAAAATTAAAAGGGGTAAATTTAACTAGGAAGGAATAAAATATAATAAATCAATAACTGATAAGGTCCAATTGGATTACTGGGACTCTCGATTCCCATCCCTAAGCATTTGTAGGGATGGAGTGGGGGAACTGTGTAGGGCCCACAGAGTGGTACTTTACCTTTAGTGTGCCATTAGACTGGACTTCTATAAGCTCTAACTGCTTGTTCACAGGTGCTTTTTCCATTTCTGTTACGGAGCAGTTCAAAACTAGCCATGAGAAGATCAACAGGATGATATGAAACAACAAGGCAAAGGAGAATTATTTGTCATGGTCCTGGGTCATTTAGACCCAGTGTTCCCTGATTTCTCGTGTTTCTTTATCATGTTGAGTTCATTTGTTATTCTAGGAGTTATTCTATGGTTCATAAGTTGTTCAGTTTAGTTTATTGCCTTTCCCCTCGTGTCTTTACGCCCTGTGTCTCCCTGTGTGTAGAGTTCTGGTTCCTGTTTACACTCCTTGTGCTTTATTCCATGTTTCCCCAGCCCATCATGTCTGTGCTCTCCCTGATGCTCCTCAGTGTTCTCTCTCCCCCTACAGTCTGCGTCTCTGTGTATTTCCTGTTTTACTTTGAAGGTCTGTGTCTTACCTCAGTGTATTCTGCTTTGCTTCCTTGTCTCGTTGTGCCCAATCAGTTCCAGCTGTGTTGGCACCTGTTGCACATTTCCTCATGTTCCTGTCTGTGTTTTTATAGTGTGTGTCATCTCGTGCTTGTTGCTGGTTCGTCTGTCACCACCTTATGAATAAAACTCACTTGTATCTCAGCCGTGCCTGCATCTTGGGTCCTAACTCACAACCTCCATGACATTATTAGAAGAAAAGAATGGTAACAGCAGAGGCTGATCCCTATCAGTCCAATGAATGGTCACTTTATTTTCAGGACTTAGGGTTACCATTTACTCAAAGCATGTTTGTAGGGCGGTGCTCACATTCAGACGCTGTCAGACTCGGAGCCATGGCTCTGTGGTACATGCACACACCTCTGCCATTCAAAGATTCTTTGTATAGAGCTTATTTCATTCAACACTCAACTGTAAATTTGGTCTTTTTCAATGTTGCATTCAGTTTATATTTTTACATCTCACAGCGCTGCATTCACACCTGTAAAGGGTAACAATGTAACAGATGTGTAACAGTGAGCTGTGCCGGAAACAGAAGTATAAAGCTCGTCTTTGATTCCAGCTGTGCTGCCATGTAATTACAGCAGAGATGTCTGCGATATGTAATCTGTGTAAGGTAGCAGCAGCCCTACAACGTGGAACTACAACAGTTACAGATGCTGGATTTATTACTTTCTGGTATGCAGTGCTGAGACCACACCATCATATTTTCTAATGTTGTTTTTCTTCCAGCTGCTACCAAAGCCATCAGCTCCTTGTTGCTGCTTTCAAGCTTTTAAAGCACAAAACTCCGAGTCCATCCAGTAAAATGCTTCCATTCACGTGCTTTCCATTCACCAGATCTGGTTGACATTCCTGCTGTCAGCATGCCAGTTGCACGCTCCCTCATTGCTTGTGGCATCTGTGGCATTTTGCTGTGAGACAAAACTGCACATTCCAGGGTGGCCTTTTGTTGTGGGCAGTCTGAGGTACACCTGTGCACTCCTCATGATGTCAGATCAGCATCCTGATGTGGCACACCTGTGAGGTGGGATGGATTATCTCAATATAGCAGATGTGCCCACTACCACACATTTGGACTGATTTGTGACCACTGTTTGGGAGGGATGGTTATATTGTGTATCTGGAATGAATTTTAGGTCTCTACGTCCATCCCATGGGGAATGGGAGCAGTAACAAAGGTGATGCGTTTATATTTTTGTTGAGTGTATATATAAAACTTCACAGTTGTGTCACTTCCACTTTTGTGTTTTCCTTAATTTTGTTATTACTGTCCACTTACACAGTTTCTGTGATTGTGCTGTATTTAAATATACTTGATTTATTTCAAAATAGTCTGAGATCAGTTCGTAGTGTCTTCAAATGTCCACTAGATACCACTAATACTCAGTGAACATGGACCGCAAAGTCATATACAAAAGCTTCAATCACCCATCCGGATCATTGAATCAGGTCAGGTGTTCCATCACTTTCATGATCACAGGTGTGTAAAATATGCATGCAGACTGCCTCTACAAATGTTTGTGAAAGAATGGTGTGCTCTCAGGAACACCGTGAATGCCAGCGTGGTACTGTGACGGGTCATGAAACAGAAATTTTAAGCTAGAATGAGACAGTTGTGTGTTGGTACTGCCTCCTCAGTGTGCGTCTGGATCGTGTTTAGTTCTCGTCTTGTTTGGTTGGTGCTATTTAAGTTGTTTTCTTGTTTTACTTTAGTTTGATTTCTCTGACTGTCATAAAACCTTCATCTATTTCTGATCTGAAGTCCAGAGTTCAGAGTTCACAGTGTTTGATTTCATGTGTAGTTAATCATTTCTTCTTCCTGCTGGGATCCTTTGTCCTTTATTTCCCTGTTGTTCCTGATTGTAGAGCTGAGATAAACATAAAGCACCACTTCTGTTTCCTTCTTTCATTTGCAGAAGAATGTGTCTGCATGTGTTTCTGAGTAAAGTGTGCAGTGATACAAACAGCCTGGTTTACATGTGAACACTTTAATGACAGATTTAGAGCTCAGTGCAAGAATCTGAAATAATAACACACATGTACATTTCAGCCTTTGTGCAAACACACAGTTTCAGTGAGTTTTGTTGGTCTTTGAAACAATAATGGTCTCTCAGATTAATCACATCCATATATATCAGGCGCTGTTTGTTTCTTAGTGCAGCTGTTTGTGTTGGTGGAGGTCAAAGGTGTGTTTAGTGTTTCCACAAAAACTCACAGGAGTCTGTGACGTGTCATAAAAAGGTTCTGGCTCAGGCTGAAATCAACACATTGCCACCACAAACTTCATGTTGGTGTGTGTGTGCAGTGTGTAGCATCCATGCTAACATAAACTCACTGAAGCACCAAAGCTTCATGTTTCCGTTTTATTGTGTTTGACTCATACAGTTGCTCCGAGCTGGTTGTAAATGATGGTCATGTGACAGGACTTTGAGCTTTCTGTGTGTCGCTGTGAACCTGGAGCAGTCACACTACGAGGAGGCTGAACGTCCTCCTCTTTCCTCAGAAGTGATCTGTGGCCGGCCGGACTTCATTCCACAGATGTGCTTTAACAAAGTGTGAAGCTGAACTCTGAGCTGTGACAGTGAAGCAGTGTGAGAGTGTCAGTAGATGATCAGCAGAGGAAAGTGAAGCTGCTGTGAGCTGATGTCCTGAAGGGCTTTTAAAGAGTCTCTGAGTTTGACAGGAACATGAAGATGTTTGTGGTGTTTGTGATCCTCCTGCACGGTAAGTACACCTTCCTCTCTCTGCTCTCATCATCAGCTTTTCTTTCATCTCTCTCTCTTTAATGTGTTGAAGTGCAGCAGGAGGAGATTTCCATCAAACAAATGTCAAATTTTACAAGAAGTGGAAATACCACATAAACTTATGAGTTAATATCTGAAGCTGTGAGTGTTATAGATGCTAGTATGACTGACATCTGTAACATTCATGATGAGATCAGAAAAATACATAGTCCTGATATTGAAATGCACAGAAGATGTGATGTGTGCATGGCTATCAGTGAAACTGCCAGAGCAAAGGCTCGGTGCCTTTTAGAAGAAGATGGTGATCCAAATAGTATACCCTGGCCTGATTCAGAGTCCGTGTTTGACCGTGTTCATCCAGCGCTTCTTCAAGGATCACATATACGTCAAGGTCTATCTCTGGGGTGTCAAAGCAATCATCTCTGGTCACATTACAACAAAGACAAGAAGCTGCAGCTGAAGTAGCAGCTACAGAAGAAGTCATTAAGATAATAAAAACAGCATCAGTGTGAGGACGAAATAAGAGATCTTGAAGTTGAAGATGCAAGGAAAAGAGCTCAATTTCTAACAGAGAGCACCTCAATAAAGACAAGGTTAGAAGAAAAGAGAAAGGAAGTGGAACTATTGAAAGAATTGCAAAAGCATAATGCAGCACAAGCAAGATTGAAGGTGTATGCTGAAAATGTGAAAAGTGAGAAAGAAGAAAAACCTTCTGTTCATTCCCAAGTAAGACAAGATAGTTCCTTCCTGCAACCAAGCTTTCCAAATGTGAACTTGAAACCATTCATCCCCGCTCAAGTTAGCGCTCTGTCCTGACAGGAGATGCTTGTTGAGCAATGTATTCTGGTACTTTGCAGAGCAATCAAAGACAACGGATCTGTCTGGCTTCTGAGGATGGTAGACGCCATGGTGAGGAATGTACCACGCTGGTTGATTATTTAGCTGAGCCTCTGGCACTTTCTCTGCATCACCTCTCTTTATGAGCTTTTGCACGTAATCCTTGTAGTAGCGATCGTCTTTTCTCAAGCGCCTTTCTAGAGATCAACATCGAAGATCCAAAACTCAAAGTCACAACAGTATTCGCAGCTAAGGCAAAAGAAGAAAAATCCATTTTGGAACGTCTGGAAAAATTCTCAGATTGGATGAGAATTGTGAAAGCAATAGCAAGATTAAGATGACGTGTAAAGTATGTAAAGAACCCAAAATTAATGTCCAATGAAAGTACTACATTGGAAGAAAGGAAAGAAGTGGTGGGAGGAAGACTTACAAAAGCATCAATCCATCCCAACATCAAACATCCAGCCATTCTGGCAAAGAAACATCATGTCTCGCACCTACTCATTAAACATTTTCATGAGAAGACGCATCAGCAAGGCCGAGGGATGACAGTAGATGAGCTAAGGTCCAATGGCATATGGGTAATTGGCTGCAGTACTGAAGTATCGTCATTTATATACAAATGTGTCAAATGTAGAAAGTACAGGAAAGGCAATCAAGAACAAAGGATGGGTGACCTGCTACCAGAAAGACTGGAAGCTACCCCTCCATTTACATACAGCGGTATGGACTGCTTCGGACCATTCTGTGTAAAAGAAGGGAGGAAAGACTTAAAGAGATATGGACTCTTGTTTACATGTATGTGCTTGAGAGCTATACATATAGAAGTCCTAGATGATCTCAGTACAGACTGTTTTCTCAATGCACTCCGTTGTTTCATAACAGTACGTGGCAATGTAGGTCAGCTGCATTGTGATCAATGCATCAATTTTGTCAGTGCAAGAAACGAAAGCTTCTAACGCAAGCAACTCAAGAGAAGGTCAGAGAGCTGGGAATAACTTTCGTTTTCAACCCACCTGCTTCTAGCCACATGGGAGGAGTCTGGGAGAGGCAGATTCGGACAATAAGAAATATTCTGAAATCCATTCTTGACCAGTCAGCTTCAAGATTAGACACTTCATCATTGAGAACGTTCGTGTATGAAGCCATGGCAATAGTTAATAGTCAACCACTAACTGTAGAGTCTATCAACGACCCTGTAGAACGGGAGCCGTTGACACCCAACCATATTTTGATGATGAAATCAGCAGTGATCTCATCACCACCTGGAGAATTTGCTAAAGAAGATCTCTACCTCCAGAAAAGATGGAAACCAGTACAGTATTTGGCAAATGTATTTTGGACTAGGTGGAGAAAGGAATATCTGTTAAACCTGCAACACAGAAGCAAATGGAATAAAACCAGAAGAAATGCAAAAGTAAATGACATTGTGTTATTACAAGAAGACTGTCTTCCAAGAAACCAATGGAAACTCGCTAAAGTTGTGGAAGTTCAGGAACTCCAGGAGCTGACGGCAGAGTCAGAAAAGTTAAGCTTCTCATCACTGACTCTACTAGAGACAATAAGGGGAAGCACACAACTAAGACGATTTTAGAGAGACCCATACATAAGACTACACTTTTACTTGAAGCAGAGTAAAGACTAAACATTATGTTTATTGGTTAACCTTTTATAAATTTCATTGTTGGGTTAAATTCCTTTAGGAACACACATGCTGTTGCGATAGCGTGATGGTGGGAGTGTAACAGCTGTTGAAATGTTAGTATTTGACCACTAGGCAGAGCTCTTGTAATGATAATGTAATTAACGCATTTTATTTTGTATGTTTTATTTTTGTGTTGAGCATGTTAACATTTTCCTATTGCATACCGGATTGGTGTACTGTTAATTTGATACATGGAAAATAATCGGTTAATTTTGTAAGTTTAAGGTAAGGGCAGAGGTCACTTCCTGTTTTTAGAAAAAAGGCCAGAGAAGCTGCTCATGGTGACGGTCTAGCCGTGTGAATGTCAAAGAAGAAAAAACAAGTCCTAAGTTCCAAATACACCGGTTTGTCCACTTGCAGGCCAAAGTGGTATGTTTGTTTATATTTTGTGAATTTTATATCGCAATATGTTTTAATGCTGAAATACAATTTCCTTGTACATTTGTATTCACCAGTTCTACAGTGTACCTGTGTACGTTAAGAGAAGCACAGTAAACATCAGTACAGAAGAACTCTCGTGTTTCTCTTGTATGTGTACAAGCCGGCATAATGCAAATGTACTGTTTATAAGATTGGGAAACCTGCAGTCAGCTGAGACTTAAGAAGTAACTTGGATGAGTGACGAAAGGTTTCTCTCACTGAAAACGCTACGTCCAGATGAACAGAATCAACTTTTGAGGTCTAAACTTGATCTTTACCTCAAAGTCACACATGGAGTCTCTGTCTGTCCTCAGTTTCCCAGCATGCCTCAGCTGCTTTGGAGATGTATGACGGGGACTCATTCCACCTGCCCTGTGAATTTGACACTTTCGATTTGAGTGACCCCACAGTGGTGTGGAGTCGCTCTGACGTCAGTCCTTCAACTGTCCACCAGCGTCAGCTTCAAGGAGACGAACTGAAAGATCAAAACCAGCGTTACAGCGGCCGAACATCCATGAAGACTGACGCTCTGGAAACTGGAGACCTCAGCTTGACCCTGACCAACTTCCAACTGTCTGACAGCGCCACCTACACCTGCTCCATCAGAGACCCTATATTTGGCTACGAGAGACTAGGAGATGTGCAGCTGCAGGTCAAAGGTCAACAACAAACACATGCTGTAGACAAATCTGACATCACTCAGATAAAACGTTATTACTTTAAAACTTTACTTTAATAAGAAATAACCATGTTACTCTAGGCTCTTTCACACAAGTATAGGCCTGTTCAGTAAATTCACTAATTACATTCCGTCAAAGGTCAAAAGTCTTACTTGTCTTTATGTTTCTACACAGAACGGTTACCATCCTGGGCCAAAGCTCTCCTGGTTCTCCTGGTTCTTCTTGTGGTTTCTGGAGGTCTTTTATTTCATTTCCGGCACCATTTTAAGTCAGGTTAGTCTTTCCTACAACACCTACCCATAACCCTTTTGGCCAAACCAAAAGAGTGAGTGATCGGAGGCTGTGATCACCACACACTTATGGTCCCAGAAGTGCAATGAGTCCAAGGCTTAACTGAAAAAAATGGGCGCATCAAAGTGTTAGATGTTGTTTTATGCAATAGTCAATTAAAAGCTTGAGCTCTTGAACAAGTCTCCTGGAGAGGGGCTAAACTTTGTCTCAGTCTGGAGTTGCCCTTGGTGAGAGGTGGCAGGCTGAGGTGGGTAACTTAGCATTCCCTCAGTTTGCTGCCTGTATGTTGAAGTTTTTCCCAGTGGATGAGAGAGTTTTCTTTTTCTCTGCGCCTTTGGGTCAGGGATTGGGACCTGACTGTCGTCTGCACTTATGTGCCAAACGACAGATCAGAGTACCCGGCCTTCTTAGAGTCTTTAACTGTATGTAAATTATGTCAATTTGTTAATTTATTGTGTTATGTATGTTATTTCTTTCTTTTGCCTTTAAGTGACAAAAAAGGAGGTTAAGAAAATGTGCAAAGAAGCTAAGAAAAGCCGTAAGATAAATAAGTCATAAGGAAGATTAAATAAGTTGTTTCATAGTGAAAGGGAGCTGCAAAGAAGATAAAGAAGAAGTTGGGAATTGTTTTTCGTTAAGTTTTTGTTTCTAAAGCAGACTCCTCTCACAGTCATGTGCAGCCAGCGTGGTACATTTAACTGTGTTCTGTTTATTGCACATTTGTTAACTTTATTTTAAATTTTTGTTTGTTGTATTTATGTTTGATCATTCTGCGCATTTATGTAATGACAGTTTGACGGTGGATTTTATAGTGAATTGATGGAGAAGTGTGACGGAAGAATAAATCCATCTGTAAACAAAGAACCGTGGTTTCATGTATTACCTGAGTCAGACTTGGTTCACCTAAACATATAGTGAATGTCCACAGGGAATGCCTGGCAGAGGCCGCAGTCAACAAGATCTTCAACTCTCACCTTCAAGAGCACTCCAAGGGAGACTGGGGACATTAAGTCCAAATGGTCTGGATGTTCAGCACCTGCATTGCTGAAGCTGTTGCACTGACCTGCAGCCACAAGGTAGCTGGTGGTGGTGGCAACCCCAAAACCAGATGGTGGACACCAGAAGTGAAGGGAACCATCAGGCTGAAGGAGTGCTATCAGGCTTGGTCAGCCTGTTGGACTGGGATCAGTCTATACAGTGGGGCAAAAAAGTATTTAGTCAGCCACCGATTGTGCAAGTTCCCCCACTTAAAATAATGACAGAGGTCAGTAATTTGCACCAGAGGTACACTTCAACTGTGAGAGACAGAATGTGAAAAAAAAATCCATGAATTCACATGGTAGGATTTGTAAAGAATTTATTCGTAAATCAGGGTGGAAAATAAGTATTTGGTCACCTTAAACATGGAAAATCTCTGGCTCTCACAGACCTGTAACGTCTTCTGTAAGACACTTTTCTGTCCCCCACTCGTTACCTGTATGAATGGCACCTGTTTGAACTCATCATCTGTATAAAAGACACCTGTCCACAGCCTCAAACAGTCAGACTCCAAACTCCGCCATGGCCAAGACCAAAGAGCTTTCGAAGGACACCAGGAAAAGTATTGTAGACCTGCACCAGACTGGGAAGAGTGAATCTACAATAGGCAAGCAGCTTGATGTGAAAAAATCAACTGTGGGAGCAATCATCAGAAAATGGAAGACATACAAGACCACTGATAATCTCCCACGATCTGGGGCTCCACGCAAGATCTCATCCCGTGGGGTCAAAATGATCATGAGAACGGTGAGCAAAGATCCCAGAACCACACGGGGGGACCTGGTGAATGACCTGCAGAGAGCTGGGACCAAAGTAACAAAGGTCACCATCAGTAACACACTACAACGGCAGGGAATCAAATCCCGCAGTGCCAGACGTGTTCCGCTGCTGAAGCCAGTGCATGTCCAGGCCCGTCTGAAGTTTGCCAGAGAGCACATGGATGATACAGCAGAGGATTGGGAGAATGTCATGTGGTCAGATGAAACCAAAGTAGAACTTTTTGGTATAAACTCAACTCGTCGTGTTTGGAGGAAGAAGAATACTGAGTTGCATCCCAAGAACACCATACCTACTGTGAAGCATGGGGGTGGAAACATCATGCTATGGGGCTGTTTTTCTGCCAAGGGGACAGGACGACTGATCCGTGTTAAGGACAGAATGAATGGGGCCATGTATCGTGAGATTTTGAGCCAAAACCTCCTTCCATCAGTGAGAACTTTGAAGATGAAATGAGGCTGGGTCTTCCAACATGACAATGATCCAAAACACACCGCCCGGGCAACAAAGGAGTGGCTCCGTAAGAAGCATTTGAAAGTCCTGGAGTGGCCTAGCCAGTCTCCAGACCTCAACCCCATAGAAAATCTGTGGTGGGAGTTGAAAGTCCGTGTTGCTCGGCGACAGCCCCAAAACATCACTGCTCTCGAGAAGATCTGCATGGAGGAATGGGCCAAAATACCAGCTACTGTGTGTGCAAACCTGGTAAAGACCTATAGTAAACGTTTGACCTCTGTTATTGCCAACAAAGGTTATGTTACAAAGTATTGAGTTATATTTTTGTTATTGACCAAATACTTATTTTCCACCCTGATTTACGAATAAATTCTTTACAAATCCTACCATGTGAATTCATGGATTTTTTTTTTCACATTCTGTCTCTCACAGTTGAAGTGTACCTCTGGTGCAAATTACTGACCTCTGTCATCATTTTAGGTGGGGGAACTTGCACAATCGGTGGCTGACTAAATACTTTTTTGCCCCACTGTAGGTATTGACAGGCCAAGCAGAACAGTGATCAGGCAGGGGCTGAAGCAAAAACTTGGGTTTGGGAAGAGTTCGGAGAGGCCATGGAAAAAGCCTGGAGGGTGTGGTCACACTCTTCAGCCTTCCTCGGAAAGTGTATGCCAGGGTGCTGAAAAGGAGAATCCGTCCATTAGTCCAACAAAACAATGGTTCTCAGCTGGAAAAGGGTGGAGTGCCCACGGCACTATTCAGAGAAAGTGGAGAAATTAGCTTTCTCTGAATGGTGGCTGGTCTCTACTTTAGAGAGAGGGTGAGGAGTAGAGCCACTACTACTCCACATAAAAATGGAGCCAGTTGAGTTCCTGGGGGAGACCCATGGCATGTCAGAGAAATTATATCTTTTGGCTGGGCAGTAATATTTAGTGACATCACTAAACATTAACTTAGGCTGTCTTAAAGAGACACCACACATTTGTTATTGTTACACTGAGGAGAGGGAGGCATAGGCTTCTCTGCTTTGCCTGCTGACACCACAACCTGGCCCTGAATAAGCAGAAGAAAATGGATGGATGGCACCAAACTACAACAACAGTAACCTCAAAGTGCTTTATATTGTAAGGCAAAGACCCTACAGTAATGCAGAGAAACCCCAACAATCAAACAACCCCTATGAATAATTACTTTAGCAGCAGTTTGATGCAAAAACTCCCTTGTAACCAGAAGTTACCTGCCAGTAGTTACAGTTCCTTTGGGGACAAAATGCCTGAATGTGGTCATCCACCTTTAATACATAAGTAGACTGGTGCATGAAGTTAAGCAAGGAATTCCTTCGTTGCAAGTTTATCTTGAATGTATTCACTCAAATAATGCAAACTAGGTCCCGCAAAGGGCCCTTTTATCCCAGCGAGTCTCCTCTGCCAGAATCCACAAACTCAACAGCGAAATCAGCCACACTACTCCTCCTCTGTCAGAGTGTCAGCAGTTTTGTGAGCAAGTCAGTGCTAGAGTATTTATCAAAAACCTGATTTAATTTTTCCAGAAAATCCAGAAAAGTTATATTCATGTTACCAGCCAACATCTCCTTGGCCACATGAGCGCCCTTCCTCTGATCAGGTTCACAAGGAAAAATAATTTAGGATTAATGAGTAAGCACTAGATGACATTGAGTGTGTTAGGGTGCCTGAGTCGTTCAGTCAAGTTTTGTTTTTATAATATTTTAAGTCTTGTTTATTTATTTTTGTTTTCTCTGTGCTGTGCGACTTGTTCCTATGTAGTTATCTGTATTTCTAGTTTAGGTTGTCTGGTGTTTGATCCTGTTCATGCCTGGTCTCGTCTCTGTTTGTCTTGGTCCTGCATCTGTGTGTCCTGCCCTGTTAGGTCCGTCTTGTCTTTGTTTCCCCTCCCCCCAGTCACGTCTCTGTGTTGCTCCCTTGCCTTCTCTTCCCTTGTTCCCCAGTAGTGTCTCTGTCGCTCCTGCCTTTGCCTGTACATAGTCGGCCTGTGTCTCTGTGTGTTTTGCAGCTTTTAGAGACACTTGTTCTGTGTGTACTATGTTTAGCTGTGCTTCCCCTGTCTTGTCAGTTGCTTATGTTCAGCCGTCTTCCCCAGGCGTTTCCTCCCTGCCCTTAATCCCTCTCATATATTTAGAGTCTGCATCTCCCTCTGTCTGGCATTGCATTCAAGTCAAGTCAAGTCAACTTTATTTGTCAATTCTGCCACATGTACAGGACATAAACAGAATAGAAATTGCGTTACTCTCAAACCCTAGTGATTAGAAAAATGCAAATAAAATAATTAAAAAGTAAAAATTTAAATAAATTTAAATAAATACAATACAATTTTACGTATAACAAAAAAAGCTATGCAATATACAATATACAATATTCAAGTAAGAAGGCATAGTGGTGCAAAATAGGCAAATAGTGCAAATGGGGATTTAGTAGTGTACGGTAAGAGATAGTGTAACAACAAAGGCTTATTCTCCCTCATTCCTGGCTGTTCCTTGGTGCTCCGTGGCTGGAGAGAGCCCTCTTCACAGGATCCGTGGCTGCTGCATTCATTGCTGCATTGTTCTTTTCTGCCTTGAAATATTCTCCTGAGCTGGTCCAATATCTGCTTATCCAATATGCGGTTTAGGGCACTCGGAGATGTAAGTGGCTAAAGGAGTGGATGCACTAATGAAAAGTGCTAAAAAAATTAAAAGAGCTTGTTTATCATTTAAATGTGAGCTTGTTCACCTCTGAAAGATGAAGCAGAACTGAAACACACATAGAGCAGGAAAGAGGGAATGGGAGACAGAGAGAAAGACACAAAAGCAAGTCAATCCAGAAAGGGAAGGGAAGCATGTGACAAGGAAGATGAGGTCATGTGACCATCACAGCTACAGCTGATTTTTTCATGTTGTGCTTTGTTGTCCTTTCAGTTTACAAGGTCGAGGTGGATTCAGGGGTGGAGTCTGTCCAGCTGCCCTGCAAGACCGCAGTTTGTCTGCCCAAAGACGCTAAAGTGGAGTGGACTGATGGTTACAGGAAAGTCCTCGTCTATGAGAATGGTTCTGACCAGCCTGAAGAACAGCATCCATTTTACAGAGACCTAATCAGAATGAAGAGAAACTTGCTGAAAATTGGAGACCTCAGTCTGACCCTGAAATACCCCACAGTCACAAACACCTACACCTGCACCATCTACAGCCGGGAGGGAAACATCCTGCTGAAGAAAGAAGTGCTGCTCAGTGTCAGAGGTCAGTGCTGTAGATACAGGTCAGCCCTGCGATCTGAGAGAGAGTATCCTGAGAGAAAAGGCTCAATGCAATAGCTATGTGTACAGAGGGTTTGAATATGTGACTTACTGAAATTTTGCTTGCTCAGACTGTTTGTGTTGTTTTGTTTTTTTTCTGTGTTTGTGTCAGGGGTGTATGTGCATTGTCTTATTTTTGTTTTAATGTCTAAAACTCAATAAAAAAGTGATTATTAAAAAAATCTGCACACCCTGCACAGATTAGGGCTGCAGTGATGGGGATGCTCTACCAGTCCATCATGATGAAGAGAGAGCTGAGTATGAAAGGGAAGCTGTTGATTTACAGGTTACTCTACATACCTACCCTCACATTTGGTCACAAGCTCTGTGTTGTGACAGAAAGAATAACATTTCCACGTCTCCTTCATGATGTGACAGTGTCAGAGCTGAATGCACTTGTAGAGCATCATGTTTTTATGGCTCACATTTAAAGTGTTCCAGCTCTAATGTACAGCTGTCATATTAGAAATAGAAGCAGCTCTGATTTTAGTGCTCAAAGAAATCTATGAAGTGATGAATTCACACATGAACAGTTTTCTGCAGCGTTCCTCTCGGCCTTATTTGCAGCTCCACTCTTGTTTTTGCTCTAATAATTATTTCTCTCCATGAGCTGTTTCTCTGCCTGAAGGAGGCGCCACTCCATCGCTTCATTTAGTGCAGAACAAGAGTCACATGATGCTGCTTTGTGAACACCAATCACACTTTGTACAGCTCATGTTGTGTTTGTTGTCCTCTCAGTCTGTCAGGTGGAGGTGGAGGAGGGGGCGGAGTCTGTCCAGCTGTCCTTCAACACCACACAAAACCTGCCTGAAGATGCTGAAGTGGAGTGGAAATACTATGAGTCTGGTGAAGTCTTTAGCAAAATCATTCATGTGTATGAGAACGGCTCTGACCAGCCTGAAGAACAGCACCAGGATTACAGAGACCAAACGAAGATGAATGAAGACCTGCTGAAAACTGGAGACCTCAGTCTGACCCTGAAACAGCCCACAGAGAGAGACAGTGGGAGATACAGGTGTAGAGTCTACAGTGAGAGGATCTCCAGATTCAAAACAGTGCTGCTCAAGGTCAAAGGTTTGTTTCTCTCTGTGTGTGTGTGTGTGTGTGTGTGTGTGTGTGTGTGTGTGTGTGTGTGTGTCTGACTGTGTTGTGTCTCCTCTGCAGGGAGAGTTCAGGTCCAGGATCAAACAGGGGACATCAGGAACAGAAGCAGCTCCATTGATCCGACTCCTCTGATGGCTGATCAATCAGTTTGATCTGTGTGTTCTTTGATTATTGATCAGTGATGTCAGAGTGGAGTCAGTGTGATGTTGTTGTTGTGTGTTTGAGACTTTTAGTGTCCATGAAGGTCTCTGCTGCCGTAGATCCTCTGATCTGTGACAGAGGTCTCACTCTGGAGGAAACTCTCAGCACTTTCCAGCAGCTCCTCCATCATGGAGGACGTTCCCTCACTGTAACAGGTGGAGGAGAGAGGAGAGGAAGCACAGGTGGATCCTCTGAGGAAGAGGAGCGTCCTACAAACCACATGATCACATGACCAGAGGACAAGCATGTGCAGAAACACATTAAAGTCAGCCTGTAAACACGTTTGTGTAAATTCTAGCCGTGTGTTTCTGTTACATTCAAATAAAAGCAGAGAAAGCAGAACAAATGCTGAAGCTGTCTGTGTGAAATAAAGGAGTTACAGTACTCACACACACACACACACACACACACAGTAGGGGTGGGTTTTAATAATCGATTTTTCAATTAAAATTGATTTTAACTGGAATAAACCGATATCAATTCATTAAATCTGGAAATCGGTGCTCACACAGACAAGTAAATTTTGCCACGTTTGAAACGTCAAAGCGGTTAACAGAAGGTAACCATCATGGCTACTTTTCTCTGTATCTATGAAGCGCCTTGAGGCGACTTTTGTTGTGATTTGGCGCTATATAAATAAAATTGAATTGAACTGAACAGGACATTTTGATATTTTGAGGGTCTTCCTAGTTCTATTTTTGAGATACACCAATTTTTATACTGCATGAAAAATTTAAATAAATATTATAATGCAAATTTGCAAAAAAACCCAAAAAACAGCATGTGCATCAAAATACACTATTACAAGCAGTGCAATATGACTTCTGAGCATATATAGAAAACCTTAAAGGCAAACATGACTTTTAAAAACACCAGTATAGGCTTATAAGACCCCCCCCCCCCCCCCCCCCAAAAAAAAAAAACAAACAAACAAAAAAACTACATTTTCCGTGAAAATGACGTCACTTCCATATTCGGGCATGTGATGGTGGACATGTGATAGTTCATGCTGATGGCTATTCCAACGTAGGAAGTGTTACGAACAACGACGACCGTGGCTCAGGGGGTTGGGAAACGCATCTGTAACCGGAAGGTCGCCGGTTCGATTCTCTCTGTCCTGGTCGTTGTGTCTTCGGGCAAGACACTTCACCTACTGGTGTTGGCCGATGGCGTGATATGACAGCCTCGCTTCTGTCAGTCTGCCCCAGGGCAGCTGTGGCTACAACTGTAGCTACCTCCACCAGTGTGTGAATGAATAGTGGCATTGTAAAGCGCTTTGGGTGCCTTGAAAAGCGCTATATAAATCCAATCCATTATTATTATTTCTGGAATATTACCATATTTTTCGGACCATAAGGTGCACTGGACTATAACGCGCACAGTCGATGAACGGGTCTGTTTTCCTACATAAGGTGCACCGGGTTTCTATGAGGAGCTCCTTAATGAAAGAAAACAGTCGGATAAGTCAAGCTTTACTCAACTCATTCCTCTTGCTTCCTCCACTTCTGTAACATTGATTCATTCATGTTGAATTCTCTTGCAGATGCTCTATTCCCATGTTGTTGTGGTATATGTTGCTCCGGCATTTTTCACATTTTTGCTATGTAACTTTGCATCTGTTTTCATGGATGCCTGGATGTTAAACTGAACTGTTACACCTGGTAAAGCAGCAACACTGATCATTTTATTGAAGATGAAAGAATTCAGACAGTTTTTAACTCTCAGTGTGCCGCAGTGTTCGTTTCACTTTGCGACCTGAAGCGGACGGAGTTTTGGACCCAGAATACTATGAGTCCAAGAGGCTCCTGGCTACGGTAGCCATAATACTCCAACAATCCATCAAGCGGTGCGGCTTCGTAGCTTACGATAGTCGTACTAAAACATTTTTGACAGATTTTTGAGCTCCACGTAAAATCGGTTTGAGGCCAGTAAACAGTAAAATAAGGTGCACTGGTTCACAGATGCAAGATGGCGCCTGTGTTTGGCTGTGCCGCTGCCTCTGTCCATCTGTTTGTTTACTTTTCATGTTGTGCTAGTGTCTTTTCTACACTTTTGTCCAGCATCATCTCCCTCCGGATTTATGATTGCCATGCGTTATTGCGATAGCGTTAAATCTGCTAATGATAATTTTCAGAGTCAACGAAACACGGGTGTTTTCCCGGTTTACCTCCATTCTTGCTGGTCAGCTCTTTTTTGCTTCCCAGGCCTCATCGGAGGTAATGGGGGAAGAGAGCGGGCTTTTTTGGGCTACTTCGTCGGCTTAGCAGAGAACTGGATCTTCAGGGGCTTTACTCTTGGGCTGCTGCCAATAAGATACGCCTGAGACTTGTTGGAGCTGGATTATTCCCCACAACTCCCTGTGTTAACCACCCGGGCTGTCACCTGAAAGCATGGAAAGCCACAGCTCATCGCAGTAGGAACCCTGATTTACCGTGTGGCTCACCACATTGACATTGAGGAAGTTCAGGGTCTCTCCAAAGATCCTCAGGATTTTCTATACAGGCGCTGTGGAGAGCATCCTCACACAGAACATGACATCGTGGTTCGGGAACAGCTGTGTGAAGGACCAAAAAGCTCTCCAGAGAGTGATCCGTACAGCAGAACGCTGCTGCAGGATTGCTCTCCCCCCACTTCAGGACACCTACACCAGGAGATGCCGGACTAGAGCAGCGCAGATACTGAAGGACCCGTCCCATCCTGGCAACAAACTGTTCCAACTTCTGCAATCTGGTAGAAGGTTCCGCATCATCCGGGCAAGGACAGAGAGACTCAAGAGGAGCTTCTATCCCCAAGCCATCCGGGCCCTAAACACACACACCCGCCCTCTCACATCATCTATAATTGACTGAGACAGGACTCTCTTCCAGACACTCTAAACCAAGGCACAATGTACATTTCAAATTCCTTTAACTTAAATATGTTTATATTGTCTATCCTGTAAAATAGTCAGATGTCTATTCATATTAATGTACAGAATTCACCTGCTTGCTGCTACTACTGCACATTCACCCAGTGTATATACTATTGTGACGGAGTGACCCGTCTCAAGGCAGAGTCCGCTGAGTATGGCACCGCCACCATTAGATCGCCACCATTAGTTCGATTTGGCACCCAGGGCGGCGTATCTTTCTGACGACCGAGTAGAGGAATAAAAGGGGTGAGGAGCAAGTTGTGAGCCGCATCGGGGGTGGCTAGATTTTGGTTCCCACTTACTTGTTAAGGGCGTCGGTCGGGGAGACGTGCGGGGGATCGCCAATCGTGCAGGGTGACGCAAGCCGATGGTATGGGGGTGTGGGGTTTAAATAATGAGTTCACGTGTGTCTGGACCGTCATGAGAATGGCCTCATTACGTGGGCCGTT
The DNA here is from genome assembly GCF_963969265.1 of Rhamphochromis sp. 'chilingali'. Taxonomy (NCBI): domain Eukaryota; kingdom Metazoa; phylum Chordata; class Actinopteri; order Cichliformes; family Cichlidae; genus Rhamphochromis; species Rhamphochromis sp. 'chilingali'. The sequence continues at coordinate 67,690,885 of NC_137929.1, read as the reverse complement.
AATGTGTATATGAAGTCGGGTAGACTTCCGGGAAATAGTTGAGAGCCTGTATCAATGTATATGTTTTGTGAGTGTATAATGAAAAAGAAATTCTGGGGGAGGGAGACGGGGATTAAAGTTAGAATAAAGAATTGGTGGTGACGCCAAGGGGGAGGGGTTACGGGATATAAGAGACGGCGAGCCGGATATGAAGGGGGAGTGTGTTGTAACATACAGGCTGTGTAGCGCGGATCTCAGTTTTATGTCTTTGCAACCATCTTTTTATGCACTGGGGAGGCCGTTTCAAATAAAGTATCCACACTAATACCTTACCGACTACGCCTGTGTTTGTCCGGGAGAGGTCTGGAAGGGGACCCCGTGACATATGGTGTCAGAAGTGGGATGGCTAGTCGGAAGAGGAAAACGCGCCTCCCAGCGAAGCGCACAGGGCTGCGGTCCCAGCAGCATGAGCTTCCGGGGGAGAAGACAGCAGAGGAGCTGGCGTGGGACACAGTGCCGGCGTCGTCTTCTTCAGCAGAGGAGGAGGAGATTTCCGGCAGGATTGGTCCGGAGTTGCCTACAACCTCAACCGCAGCACGTGATGGAGAACTGATTGCGATGATGAGGGACTTCCTGGCGGGACAGCAAAGGAGAGAGACGGTGTTATTGGCAGAACTCAGGGGGCTGAGGACCGTTCCCTCTCCTAATGCGCTGTTGCCGGCGGATTCAGCTAGTCAGCAGAGCTCAGGGCAAGTGTTAGCGGGAGCTAGCACTACGGCCGCTACGGCTACACCGAGCACGGTAATAGCGAGTAGCCCCAGGATGGTGCTGCCTACCCCGGCCCGGCAGCGAGAATACCGGCCGTCGTTACTGGAGGAACCGGCTCGCCAGTCCCTGGCAACGACAAGCAGCCTCGACCAGACGGGCGGAGAGTGGAGGCGATCGGAGGGGCCAAAGATTCCACCATACCAGATGGGGGAAGATATTGAGAACTATTTGTTGCGCTTTGAGCGGGTGGCCAGAACCTGGAGATGGCCGGAGAATGAATGGGCCTGTCGGCTAGTTCCGTTGCTAGCGGGGAAGGCGTTGGAGGCCTATACCGCAATGGATGAAGAAAGAGCCCACTGTTATGAGGATTTAAAAGCTGCCTTGTTAGTTAAATTTGACATTTCCCCGGAGACGTATCGGCAGCGGTTTCGCTCTAATATTATTCCACCTGGGGAGAGCCCCACCGAGACGTACTACCGGCTGAAAGGACTGTACCGGCGCTGGCTTCGACCAGAGCAGCATACGAAGGACGAGATGGGAGAAGCGATTATTTTGGAGCAGCTAATTCGAGTTCTTCCAGGGGAGGTGAGGACCTGGGTGAGGGAGCATGAGCCCGCGGACGGACTGGCCGCAGCCAAGTTGGTGACGCAGTATTTCAATGCGCGGAGAGGAGCGGCCCCGGTCCGCTCAGCTGGGACGCCACAGCGATCGTCCCCGCAATCCGCGGGTCTGCCGAAGCGGGAGAGTAACCCCGAGCCATCCGGGGCCCCCAAGGTATCCACTCTACGAGGAGCGGGTAAGGACTTTCTTTGTTATTACTGCCAGCAGCCAGGCCATAAAGCCTCGGTGTGCCCCATCCGGAAGGCCAAAGTCACTGGGGCCTGCTATGCACCTCGGCTGGAGGCGGAACCAACAAAGGTCCAGCCAGCTGAGGGGCAACGCTATAAAACTGTAATGGTAAATGGGCAGCGGGTTACTGCTTTGCTGGACACTGGTAGTTTTATGTCATTAATTAAGCAAAGCTTGGTACCAGTGAACTGTGTGGACTATAGTCGACAAGAAGAAGTGTTATGTGTGCATGGTGACAAACATCCCTACCCAAAGGTGGAAATAACAGTGACTATTAATGACCAGCCATATTTATTGTCTGTTGGGGTGGTACAGAATTTGCCGGTAGAGGTTATTCTGGGGATGGATGTGCCTGTGCTTATGGATTTGTTGCAAGAAAAAGAAGAGCGGGACACAGAGACAAAAGGGAGGGAAACGGGGAATGTTCAAATGAAGGTGTTAGGCCCAGTGGTCACTAGGGCCCAGGCGAAGGCGGGATGCCAACCCCTGCCAGACTTGGACAGTAGTCTGTGCGAGGGTGGCACGAAAGGGCCGAGAAAATCTCGTCGCCAACGCCGCTTTGAGAAACAGCTATGGTCCCAGGGACCGGGCAATAAGAACATGAAATGGGATGTACCTGAAAATATTTCTGTGTTGCAAAGGGAGGATGAGACGTTGGAAGTGTTGTTTGCTAATGTGCCTGAAGGGGGAACAGGGAAATGGGGAGGAAAAGAGAAGTTTGTGGTTGAGAAAAATGTGTTGTATGCAGTTGATGGGGACCACCAGCGGCTTGTGATCCCTGCTAGTTGTAGACCTCTCATTCTGCATTTAGCTCATACCCTCCCCTGGGCAGGCCATTTGGGTCGCCAAAAAACCTATTTACGGGTTAGTACGCGTTTCTTTTGGCCGTCAATGTATACGGATGTACAGAAGTACTGTCGTGCATGCCCTGTGTGTCAGAAAACTTGCCCAGCGCGCAAATCGGATCGGGCTCTGCTACAACCTTTGCCGGTCATCTCTATCCCCTTCCGTAGGGTAGCTATGGACATTGTGGGTCCGTTAGTAAAAAGTGGTCGGGGTTATCAGTACATATTGGTGGTGTGTGATTACGCGACCCGTTTCCCAGAGGCGTTTCCGTTGTGAGCGATCACAGCCCCTAATGTTCTGCGCGCACTGATACAGTTGTTTTCTCGGGTGGGGATACCTGATGAGATTTTGACCGACCAAGGGACTAACTTTACGTCGAAGTTAATGCAGCTCTTCCACACTCAGTTAGGCGTTTCGGCCATCAAGACGTCACCGTACCATCCACAGACAGATGGGTTGGTGGAGAGGTTTAATCAGACTCTCAAACGGATGTTACAGAAGTTTGTGTCAGAAACGGGAAAAGATTGGGACCAGTGGTTACCCTTTCTTTTGTTCGCGTATAGAGAGGTTCCACAGGCGTCCACGGGGTTCTCCCCCTTTGAGTTACTCTATGGGTGGGAGGTACAGGGGCCGCTTGATCTCGTTCGAAAGGGGTGGGAGTCTTCGACCGTGGCTCCAAATGAGAAAGGGGTGGTGCAGTTTGTGCTGGAGATGAGAGAGCGGTTGGAGCGGTACCAGGCCGAGGCCGAAGCCAATCTGCGGGATGCTCAACGAAGCCAGAAGATCTGGTATGACCAACAGGCCCGGCAACGTGAGTTTCAGCCCGGACAAAAGGTGCTGTTACTTCTCCCTTCTTCCAACAGTAAACTGCTGGCGAAATGGCAAGGGCCCTATATCGTGCTTCGCCGAATGGGACCAGTGACGTATGAGATCCATCATCCGGGAAAAAAGAAACCGAAACAAACCTACCATGTGAACCTCCTGAAGGAATGGGTGGAGCAGCCCCGTCCGGCTCCGAGGGAGGCACTGATGGCCAGGGTGGTGCAAGGAGGAGGACAGAGTGAACCTGAGCAGGCTACGGATCCAAGGTCTCCGGTATTGACTCATCTGACCTCACAGCAGGCTGCGGAGCTACTGAAAATTCTGCAGGAGATGCCTTCGCTGTGTTCCGTTAACCCAGGTTGAACACGTGATCCGGCTAAAAGAGGGACAGCCCATCGGGCAACGGCCCTATCGGGTTCCACAACACTTGGTGGAGAAGCTGCGACAGGAGGTGGAGAAGATGCTGGAGCTTGGAGTGATCGAGCCGTCCTGCTCCGAATGGTGCAGCCCGGTGGTCATTATCTTCAAAAAGGATGGCTCTTTACGCATCTGCATCGACTTTCGAAAGCTAAATGCCATCTCCGAGTTTGATGCGTACCCCATGCCGCGAATTGAGGATTTACTGGAGAAGATTGGGGCTGCCCAGTATATCACCACTTTGGACTTGTGCAAAGGCTACTGGCAGGTGCCACTGGAGGAGACGGCGAGGCCGTACACTGCTTTCAGGACCCCTGCCGGGCTCTTCCAGTTTACCGTGATGCCCTTTGGCCTACATGGGGCACCGGCTACCTTCCAAAGGCTGATGGACAAGTTGTTACAGGGCTGTGACGGTTATAGCGCCGCCTACCTGGATGATGTCGTCATCTTCAGCCACACGTGGGAGGAGCATATGCAGCATCTGTCAGAGGTCTTGGGAAGAATTCATAAGGCCGGGCTGACGCTGAACCCCTCGAAGTGTGAATGGGCGCGGCAGGAGACTCGCTACTTGGGCTACCAGGTGGGACGAGGAGAGGTGCGACCGCAGCTGGATAAGGTGGAAGCTATCCAGAATTGTCCTCGGCCTCGCACCAAGAAGGAGGTGCGGGCTTTCCTGGGACTGGTTGGTTGGTACCGAAGGTTTGTGCCCCAGTTTGCAACAATGGCGGCGCTGCTGACGACATTACTGGGGAAGAACCAACGAAATCCGGTCATATGGACCGCAGCATGTGAACAGGCGTTCCAGGGACTGAAAACTTGCCTGTGTTCGACCCCCGTGCTTTGGAGTCCGGACTTTAAGAAGCAGTTTTTGGTCCAGGTGGATGCCTCCAAGAGCGGCCTGGGAGCCGTGTTGGTTCAAGGGGACCCGGGCGAGGAGCACCCGATCCTATATCTGAGCCGCAAGCTGCTGCCGCGGGAGACCAATTACTCGACGGTGGAGAAGGAGGCTCTGGCGATTAAGTGGGCGCTGGAGAAACTCCGGTATTACTTACTGGGAAGAGAGTTTGTGTTGGAGACTGATCATCGGGCGCTTACCTGGATCCAGTCCATGAAGGATCATAATAGCCGACTTACACGCTGGTACCTCTCACTGCAACCTTTCAGGTTCGCCATCCGGCACAGACCAGGTACACTCAATGTGGTGGCGGATTACCTCTCTAGGTTGCCGCACATCGCCAACCTCCGGGGGGAAGGGGATGATGTGACGGAGTGACCCGTCTCAAGGCAGAGTCCGCTGAGTATGGCACCGCCACCATTAGATCGCCACCATTAGTTCGATTTGGCACCCGGGGCGGCGTATCTTTCTGACGACCGAGTAGAGGAATAAAAGGGGTGAGGAGCAAGTTGTGAGCCGCATCGGGGGTGGCTAGATTTTGGTTCCCACTTACTTGTTAAGGGCGTCGGTCGGGGAGACGTGCGGGGGATCGCCAATCGTGCAGGGTGACGCAAGCCGATGGTATGGGGGTGTGGGGTTTAAATAATGAGTTCACGTGTGTCTGGACCGTCATGAGAATGGCCTCATTACGTGGGCCGTTAATGTGTATATGAAGTCGGGTAGACTTCCGGGAAATAGTTGAGAGCCTGTATCAATGTATATGTTTTGTGAGTGTATAATGAAAAAGAAATTCTGGGGGAGGGAGACGGGGATTAAAGTTAGAATAAAGAATTGGTGGTGACGCCAAGGGGGAGGGGTTACGGGATATAAGAGACGGCGAGCCGGATATGAAGGGGGAGTGTGTTGTAACATACAGGCTGTGTAGCGCGGATCTCAGTTTTATGTCTTTGCAACCATCTTTTTATGCACTGGGGAGGCCGTTTCAAATAAAGTATCCACACTAATACCTTACCGACTACGCCTGTGTTTGTCCGGGAGAGGTCTGGAAGGGGACCCCGTGACAACTATATGTGTATATATATATATATATATACACATATATATATAATGTTCTTCCTCTACACCCCCCCCCCCCCCCCCCAATTTTTGCACATGTCGAGGAGCGTGTCAGGCTACATTTCACTGTGTGTTATACTTGTATAACTATGCATGTGACAAATAAAGAACCTTGAACCTTGAACATTGTGCGGACTCTGTTCCTGGGAGTTAAGGCGTCTGTTAAGGATCTCAAAACTGGATTATGGATGGCAGACAGTTGGCGTCGTAAACCACGCCTCTGTTCAAAGATGGTCGCTCACAGTGGACATAGATGCTTCTTTCACTCCTCTTTCAAACATCTGTCCTCTCTGTCCAAAATGTGAACATTGGCATCCTCGAAAGAGTGACCTTTATCCTTAAGATGCAGATGGACTGCTGAGTCTTGTCCTGTGGAGGTGGCTCTTCTGTGTTGTGCCATGCGCTTGTGAAGTGGCTGTTTGGTCTCTCCAATGTAGAGGTCTGGGCATCCCTTGCTGCACTGTACAGCATACACCACATTGTTAAGTCTGTGTTTTGGCGTTTTGTCTTTTGGGTGAACCAGTTTCTGTCTGAGCGTGTTGCTGGGATGTCATGCTTGGAGAAAACTCTCCTGAGTTTCTCTGATACACCGGCTACATAGGGGATGACAATGTTGTTGCGTCTGTCTTTCTTATCCTCCCTCGCTGGTGTCTGATCTTCTTTTCTGTGCCTCTTTGCTGACTTTATGAACGCCCATTTAGGATAACCGCATGTTTTGAGTGCTTCCTTTACATGTGTGTGTTCGGAAGGGAAAAAGAAGGAACTCAAGACAGACGCAACAACATTGTCACCCCACTTTGCAGTTATTTATTTGTAAAAAATGTTTGGAATCATGAATGATTTTCATTCCACTTCTCACGTGTGCACCACTTTGTGTTGGTCTTTCATGTGGAATTCCAATAAAATTGATTCATGTTTGTGGCTTTAATGTGACAAAATGTGGGAAAGTTCAAGTTCAAGCCACTGTATATGCAGGGGCGGATCTAGAGAAATTTTCTCAGGGTGGCATGAGGGTGGTAAACAAATCAAATGAGGTGGCAAAATCAAAACCTGTTTTTCAAACACATATGCAGGTGGTTACATGTGGTTAAAATAATTCAAATGCAGTAAGTATACACGTTTTTCATATAAATATAGTTTATAACTTAATTATTGTCTGTAGCCCGCATAATTAAACACTTTAGTTACATAAAACATGTGAGTTTTGATCCTATGTACTGTATAGCCTTGTAAGGAAGAGGACTCCCTTACTGCATTTATTTATATTATATGTATAGCACTTTAGAGCACACCTTTCACTTTATTAAAAGCACCTTATCAAACACTTTATTTAGCATTGCACTTTAAGCATGGATTTGCACACAAGAAGTTTAAATATTTATTGACTATTTATTGGGAATTTTAAAATCAGTTGGTAGCCTTATTTCAGATCCTGCACAGCTGCTCCTCGTCAAGGAATGTGGTGGTTGTCTGTCAGGAGAGAAGAATGGTGATTGAGATTGTGATTAAGGTTTACCAATAAGGAAAACTAATGCAAATGTGTGTGTGAAATCTAGGGATAAAAGTGGTGCAAATAAGTGTTTGTAAGTTAATGATTACTCACCTTTCTTGCCTGTGTCCTCTTCAAGGTGTTTGGGCAAATGTTTCCGCGGGGGTCCAGACACCATTTAAAGGTTCCAGGAGAGACCATTGGTAAAGAGAGTGTGGTGAATCTTTTTGTGCTTGGGTTTCTGGGTTTTTATAATATTGGGTTTGGTGTAACATTAAAGTGTGAAATATTTATTAATATGTAAATGTGAAAATGTATTTATGTATTTATTTATTCTTATTGATATATTGTATACTGTGGTGGAAGGTTGGGATTTAAGAATTTACCTGAGAGTGGAATAATGGTTAAGTCTGTGACAGCTGAACATATTTAAGGCTGCCAGTTGTCATTAGAGCGTGGATTTTTTGTGCTGTGAAGAAGCTCGACAAGTTAATTGTTGTAAGGAGAGCCGTATAGAAAATAAATACTTTGTTCCACTACACTTGCCTTGGTCTGTCTCACTGTGTTTCCAGCCGCTAAGGGCTGCCCTGTTACAAGCCTGTATAACAAATACATATGTAGCCCAAAAAGTATAAAAACCCACAAATTATGTGTGCCAGGAAAAAACAATGTTTGTCCACCAAAAGAGAGGAGAGCAGCACAGGGACAAACCTGCAGGCCTGACAGCAGGAGGTGTATCACTCTGCTGGTTTTCTACTTAGTGACAGTGTTTACACTGCAAATGTGCCTTTGTGACATTCATCAGTGCCCTCACTGACACACAAAACAAAACAACTACACAACAGAACAACTACACGAGACAACACACTAACTAACTACTCCACACCAAACGTCACAAATCTCCCACATCTAAAAGCTCTCTCTCTCTCTCTCATCAACAACCAAATCCCACTTAATTAATTGGTTGACATGGTACATTTTTCCATTGGGCTTTTTTTTTTCTATTATTGTACGATCTACTGTACAATATAAAGCACATTGAGGCGACTTCTGTTGTGATTTGGTGCTATATGAATAAAATTGAATTGAATTGGTCAAAAATGACTCCAAGGTTCCTCACAGTGTTACTGAAGGCCCAGGTAACGCCATCCAGAGAAAGAATGTGGTTAGATACCATATTTCTATGATGTTTAGGGACGAGAACAATAACCTCAGTTTTATTTGTACAAGATCACTTTGACATGCTGGTAGGAGGAGTCAGGAGATGACTTGCTCTCCCTGCTGAGCCACCCGAGGAACCTTCAGGGTGTAGTCATTCTTTTTAAACTGAACCTTTGTTCTGCTTGTTTTTTGACACACAAACAGCACTGTTGGAATGTGCCACACACAGAGTGTGTGCTCACATTACGTGGCATATTTGTATTGTGTATTGAGCCATCAGCTCTGACGCACACAGTATAAACAGCACATATAAAGTCCACAGTGTGAACACCAAGCAGGGAGTGAACAGGCTCAGGCAGCAGCAGTGCTGATATATGCCTGGCCTCCATTCGTCTCATTAAAGCTGCCCGAGCCTCCAAACAACAACATTCACACATGTGAGCCTCACAAATATCACTGACAACCAAAAGTCCCATTTTTATATTGCTGTCAGCATTATTCCATCATGAAGCAACGATAGAAACACATCTTCATTTCATCTCTGTTGGAGCCTTTTGTTCAGTGAAAGGACAAAAAGCTGCCAGCAAATCAGATTCACTCTGCTGCACTGAAACACTGTGGACACAGTCTGGAGACACGCAGACTTTATTTGCCTGATGTGAAAAGAAACCACATCATAAATGTGATCATGTGGGACTTTAGAAACAGGATCGCCGTGATCAGAGAACCCGGCCTCGTTAATAACCTGTACTGATCTTTTCACATCTGCATCATTGTTGCGACAGCGGAAGGGATATTTCAGTGTCAGGACTGAAGGCGGAGCTTTGTGCGTGTCAGGGTGAGGCCGCAGCAGCCGCCTCCACCCGGAGCGCTCGGGCGTGAAACTACGAGGAAAGCCGACGTCCTCTTTCCTCAGAAGTGATCTGTGGCTGCTGGACTTCATTCCTCAAATTAACAAAGTGTGAAGCTGAACTCTGAGCTGTGACAGTGAAGCAGTGTGAGAGTGTCAGTAGATGATCAGCAGAGGAAAGTGAAGCTGCTGTGAGCTGATGTCCTGAAGGGCTTTTAAAGAGTCTCTGAGTTTGACAGGAACATGAAGATGTTTGTGGTGTTTGTGATGCTCCTGCACGGTAAGTACACCTTCCTCTCTCTGCTCTCATCATCAGCTTTTCTTTCATCTCTCTCTCTTTAATGTGTTGAAGTGCAGCAGGAGGAGATTTCCATCAAACACTGGATTCTGATTCAGATCAAACTAACAATCCAAAGCAGCAACTTTCAAATCTCTGGATTCTTCTTGGTGGTTTCCAGATGAGCTACATATTTAAGTAAAGTACAGATACCTTAAAACTGTACTTAAGTACTTACTGTCATGGTCCTGGGTCATTTTGACGCAGCCTTCTCTGCTTTCTTGTGTTTCTATATCATGTTGTTCTAGGAGTTATTCTATGAGTCCTAAGTTGTTCAGTGTAGTTTATTGGATTTCCCCTCGTGTCTTTACCCCCAGTGTCTCCCTGTGTGTATTAGAGTTCTGCTGCCTTGTTTCCCCTCCTTATGTTTTATTCCATGTTTCCCAGCCTGTCTGTCTGAAACCTGCACAGACATGCTGGGACGGCATGTCTGTGCAATATTTGAATACTAGTGATTAAGGAACTGACCTCCCAGCCCATTGTTCCTTCAGTGGGCTGGTTTCAGTCATTATGCAAAGGTACTGTTTATAAGGTTGAAACCTGCAGTCAGCTGAGACTGAAGACGTCACTTGGATGAGTGACGAAACACTTCTCTCACAAAACGCTACGTCCAGATGAACAGAATCAACTTTTTGGGATAATCTGAAAATACTGTGTTATTTCCACTGTTGCGTGGATGATATACAGCTGTATGTTGCACTAATTGCAACAACACAAATGTATTCTGAATCTGTTGCTCTGATGTAAAACGCTTTGATCAGCTTAATGATTTTAGATCTGGATTCCTCTCAGTCACTCCCAAATCTTTAATTTGTAAAAAGACTTGAAAATCTGTCCTCCGACATCAGGACTTCCACTCACAGTCTGTTTGTGCTGTTTGACCCTGACTTTTTTTTTTTTGGACTCACAGATCACATCAGTCACACATTCTCATGTGTGTCTCAATGTGTCTAAACTTGATCTTTACTTTAAAGTGACTCATGGAGTCTCTGTCTGTGTGTCCTCAGTTTCCCAGCATGCCTCAGCTGTGGAATCATATGAGGGGGCATCATTTGTAGTGCTGCCCTGTGAGTTTGACACTTTCAACCTAAGAAATGCCTCAATGGTGTGGAGTCGCTCCGACCTCAGTCCTCCCACCGTCCACCAGCGTCAGCTTCAAGGAGATGAACTGAAAGATCAAAACCAGCGTTACAGCGGCCGAACATCCATGAAGACTGACGCTCTGGAAACTGGAGACCTCAGCCTGAACCTGACCAACCCCCAACTGTCTGACAGCGCCACCTACACCTGCTCCATCAGAGACTTTGGACGTGAACTCAGTTGGAGTGATGTACAGCTGCAGGTCAAAGGTGCTGCAGGTCAGCAACAAACACCTGCTGTAGACACATCATACATCATTCAGATAAAACTTATCAGAGAAATCATATTGGCTCTTTGATTGAAATGTAGGCCTATTAGGTCAGTCAGAGGTCAAAGGTCATGCTGTTCTTTTTGTTTCCCCACAGAACAGTTTCCATCCTGGGCCACAGCTCTCCTGGTTCTCCTGGTTCTTCTTGTGGTTTCTGGAGGTCTTCTATTTTATTTCCGGCACTATTTCATGTCAGGTGAGTGTCTCCTACTACACTACCCATAATGCCGATGGTCAGCAGGTGTCCTCTGGTGGCTCCTTGACTGTGGCTCACACAAACTTGTTCCAGAAGCTAAAAGAGTTGAGAGTTACAAACAGCTGATACAGAGAGCTGAAGAGAAACTTCCAGGTTTGTTCCAGAAGTCAGAAAACCTCCTTCAGACTCAGTCATTGATCAGTGAAACAGCTCCACAACACGACTTTACTAAACAGTGTGTGTGCTTCACTGCATTGATCTGACACAGAGGCTGCATGTGGACAAGCTGTTCTTTCATTATCTGCAATTTAACCAGTTTTACTTTTTACCAAAAGTTTCACTGGGATTGGTCATGAGTTAACAGAGGTTACAAAAAAAACAAACTAATACTCGAGAACACAGACATGTGAATAATATGTAATAACTTTACAATACAATCACGATCGTGGCTCACGAGGTTGCAGTTCATCTTGTAATCGGAAGGTTGCCGATTCAAGCCCCCGACAGTCTTAGCCATTGTGTCCTTGGGCAAGACACTTCACCTACTGGTGGTGGTCAGAGGGCCCAGTGGCGCCAGTGTCCGGCAGCCTCTGTCAGTGCGCCCCAGGGTGGCTGTGGCTACAATGTAGCTGCCATCACCAGTGTGTGAATGTGTGGATGATTGGTTGTCTAAAGCGCTTTGGGGTCCTTAGAGACTAGAAAAGCACTATACAAATACAGGCCATTTACCATTTACAATGCAATGTACACCAGCTCACTGTAATCCAATAAAGGTTAAAAAAAACAATGTTAAAGAGACCTCCATGATAAGATTTTATTATACATTTATTTTATTATACTGTCATTAATATTTATTATTTTCACACAGTGGTCACTGACATCTAATATGTGTGTGTTGGTTATAGTTATATAAAGGTTCAGGATCAATGTGATGAATTTAGAAGCAGAAAAATAAAAAAATCAAAATCAAATGCATAGCATATGCATGGTAATCAAATAAATGTATGAATAATTTTTGTGTGTGAAGGAAACTCCTCATTTACATGAACAAACTGGAATCTATCAGATGTGATTCAAACCACTGCAGTGAATTTCCTTTAATAACTCTGGTGTGTTCTAGTGTTTGTAGTAAAATGTTGTGGTCTACACTGAGGTCTAACAGGACAAGCACAGGAATAAGTCCTCTGTAAAGTAAAGTAAAGTAAAATAAAGTAAAGTAAAGTAAAGTAAAATTTTATTTATATAGCACCTTTCAAGATAAAATCACAAAGTGCTTTACAGAGGCAGAAAACAGACATTAAAATCTAAAACAAAACAAAATCAACCAAAAGCGAGTTTAAACAGATACGTTCTTAACTGCTTTTTAAAAGACATGACTGAGTCCACAGATCCCAAACTCAAAGAGAGCGAGTTCCAGAGTCTGGGAGCCACTGATACAAACGCTCTGTCACCTTTTGTTTTTAACCTTGTATGCGGGACAGCCAGCAACCCCTGGTCACAAGACCTCAGGGACCTGCTGGGGTGATAGGAAAGAAGAAGATCACTTAAGTAAGTTGGAGCTACACCGTGCAGGGCCCTATAAGTCATGATTATGATCTTAAATTGGACCCTGAACTTGACAGGGAGCCAATGCAGCTAAATCAGCAGGGGAGTGGCATGGGAGTGTTTGTGATGCTTTGTCAGAAGCCTGGCAGCAGCATTCTGAACACCCTGCAGTCGTTCCAGGGAGGCATTACTTAAGCAAGTAAACAAGGAATTACAATAATCTAAGCGAGATGAAACAAAAGCATGAATAATCATTTCCAATTCGGAACGTGACACAATGGGACTCAGCTTAGCGATATTTCTTAAATGGTAAAAACAAGAGCCAACCAAAGATTTAACGTGTGTGTCCAGCGTCAGAGCTGGATCAAATGTAACACCAAGGTTCATAATGGATGATTTAATATAGGAAGCAAGAGGGCCTAGATTTTTAACCACGAGGGGAACAAATTTCTCAGGAGCAAAGACAATGACTTCCGTTTTATCAGCATTTAGTTGAAGGTAATTACCAGCCAGCCAATCTCTAACGGAATCTAAGCAGGACTGCAAGATTTGGAGCTTAGAAACATCAGGTGGCCTAAAAGAGGTATATAGCTGAATATCATCTGCATAACAATGATATGAAATATCAGAGAAAGAGCTAAGAAGTTGCAGAAGAGGGAGTAAATACAACAAAAACAATAATGGTCCCAAGACAGAGCCCTGAGGCACCCCATAGGCAAGAGAGAAAGATCGATTTGACAAATAGGATTTAACCCATTCCAATGCGGTACCCGATACACCCACCCAGTGGTTTAATCTATCTAACAAAATAAGATGATCAACAGTGTCAAAAGCAGAGGTCAGATCCAGCAACATCAACACAGTGCACTCTCCAGCATCATAATTCATCAAAATATCATTAGACACTCTAAGAAGTGCAGTTTCGGTAGAGTGAGCCAGACGAAAGCCAGATTGAAATTTATTAAGAACGTTGTGTTCATCTAGAAAATCCGTGAGTTGCTTGGCCACAACCTTTTCTAAAATCTTGGCAATAAAAGGCAATTTTGAGATGGGTCTGTAACTGGAAAGCAAAGAAGGATCAAGTTTAGGTTTTTTTTAAAAGTGGGTGAATGGCAGCACTTTTACAGTAAACAGGGACCTGACAAGAGAGTAGAGATGCATTAATAATTTTAAGAACACTAGGACCAATAGACTCAAAAACATTTTTAAGTAAAGATCCAGTTAAAATATCAAGGGGGCAAGAGGATGGTCTCATTGAAGTAACCAGCTTCAACAACTCAGGCAAAGACACTGGTGAAAATCTTTCAAATCTGACAGGCTTAAGTAAAATCCGAACAGGCAAATGGTACATGGAGGGAGAGATTTTGCTCCTTACATTGCTAACCTTTTAAGGAAACAACAAACAACAACAACAAAGAAGGAAAGAAAATTATCACAGTCTTCATTCGAAGAAATAGCGACAGCAGCAGAAACCGGAGCAACAATATCCCTAATTGTGTCAAATAGAACCTTAGGGTTACCTCTGCTCCTAGAGACTAGGTTTGAAAAATAAGCAGCCCTTGCATCACAAACTGAAGCGTTAAAAGAAACTAAAAGGTCTTTTAAATAAAAGAGATGAACCTGTAAACGAGTCTTTCTCCACAAACGCTCAGCTTTACGACAGACACGCTTTAAACAGCGAATGCTGTCGTAACAGGTCATAAGGAGACCATTAGTAACCTTTACTACAGCTCATGTTGTGCTTTGTTGTCCTCTCAGTCCGCTCGGTGGGGGTGGATTCAGGGGTGGAGTCTGTCCAGCTGATCTGCAAAACCACAGTTTGTCTGCCTAAAGATGCTAAAGTGGAGTGGAAGGATGCAAACAACAGGAAGGTCCACATGTATGAGAACGGCTCTGACCAGCCTGAAGAACAGGACGATAAATACAAGAACCGAACAAAGATGAAGAGAAACTTTCTGGAACCTGGAGACCTCAGTCTGACCCTGAAACACCCCACAGATGGAGACAACTCCACCTACACCTGCACCGTCTACAGCAGGGAGGGAAACATGCTGATGGAGAAACAAGTGGATCTGAAAGTCAGAGGTCAGTGCTGTAGATACAAGTCAAAGGTCAGAGGTCAGACTGATGATGGTGGTTCAGTCTCAGTGGCTCCATCCAATAATGTCACAGTGTTAGCATGTCTGATGTTTGTGGCTGTTTTGGTTTTTATTTGATTTCCAGCCAAATGTAAAAGCTTCAGCAGATGAACTGTAGGAGCAAAGTTCATGTGTGAGACTTCATCTGAAAGGTCACATCTTCTAGTTTCTGAACATGTGTTTGTTTAGCATGTGGCTGAAACACAGGCTAAGCTAAGTCAGCTCAAATCTCAGTAACAACCTTCTTTGGTCCTCATCTATAATCAGTCGTATCTGAGTCACAATAACTAGAAGATGATTTCTAGCAGAAGTGTGAACATCTCCACATCCTTTCTCCATGTTATCATCCAAAGCTGTGTGAAGTTTCAGAGCTCTGCAGCTAACAGAGACTTTCAGTTTGCTGCTCTCTTCCTCTGACAGCTCCATTCTTAGGGAGCGTTAGTTCTCTGTTTCACTTTATTCCACTTATTCAGTCTGATGTTCTCTGATCTGTTTCTCTTGTTTAGTGTCTTAAATGCTGCCAGTGCCTCTCTTTGCTGTAACCAACCTTTCTCTTTATTTCTGAGCTTTTTAAGGACTTTAACTGATGCATCAACCTTTGAAAATGGAAAGAAATCAGTCAGATTCATGGCTGCATCACAGTGTCACATGTAGTTCTCCACATCAGCTGGATTATATCTATAGCAGCAAACAGCAGCTGATGCACAAATCTTTGTCTGTGTTAATAAAGTTGGATCAGTTCAAACAGTTTGTTGCTCTGCACTTGAAAGCAGCTTGTACAGTTTCCTAACTAATACTGTAATTCTGTACATGAGATTTTATTGGCTGTTAGTGAGCCAATCAAGAACATTCAGACCAATCAGGTAACTGTGGGGGAGGGATGTGGAGTTGACCTTTTGGCATTTAACCACGAGCTGTAAACATGAATAAGGTTAGCAGAGAATAATGTCTGTTAGTGAGGTGGATGTAGAGTTTAGCAACGATAGAGTTGGGTGGTCCTCACAGGACAGCCACTACAAACATATGATTTTATAGAATATGATGCATTACTGCAGATTCAACACAATAGAAAGGATTTGAAATGAGCTCAGCCTTAAACATGTGCAGCAGTAATATTGATCCACAGACACTGATGGGAACATTTTTCTGCACAATAAGTACTTTGACTTTTCATACTTTATGTACAATTTGCCAGTACTGCAGTTTTGTGTGTAGTGAGGTGTTTTCATGGTGTTTTCTTGGTGCTTTTACTAAAGGAAGCTTCTATCAAATTCTTCCACATGTTGTCAAACTGAGCTGTGTGATGAAGTGAGTGTGACAGAAACACTCAGACTGTGTTTCTTACTTTGTTGTCCTCTCAGTGCCCCAGGTGGAGGTGGATTCAGGGGTGGAGTCTGTCCAGCTGTCCTTCAAAACCACACTTCACCTGCCTGAAGACGCTAAAGTGGAGTGGAAGGACAACAATGATAATAAGGTCCATGTGTTTGAGAACAGCTCTGACCAGCCTGAAAAACAGAGCGAGTTTTATAGAGACAAAACGAAGATGAATCAAAACCTGCTGAAAACTGGAGACCTCAGTCTGACCCTGAAACACCCCTCAGACTATGACAACAGGATGTACACCTGCACCGTCTACAGCAGGGAGGGAAACATCCTGCTGAAGAGAATGGTGCTGAAAGTCCGAGGTCAGTGCTGTAGATACAGGTCAAAATGTGGATTGAAGCTTTTTCTGTTTCTATTTTGATATTTGGTGGATTTTCATGTGCTTATTTAAACTGGACGAAACCAGCTGTGAGTCACTGCAGCAGCTCTGTGCCAACAACCAACCAACACCTGGGTGGAGTCCCAGCTGAAGCTGAGAGATACTCAGAGACAGAAGCAGCTGTATGGAAGCGTTCTACAGGATGGCTGACACAAAGCTGATGTTACTGATGTCTCCTAGATAGATCTCATGGACCAAAGGCTCTCTGTGTCATCTCAGCTCCAGCTGAACCAAACTGAGAGTGAATTTGGGCTTTCAGGGAGGGGTGAAAGCAGAGCGCTGTAAAGGAAAGGGCTGTGATTGGTTCAGAACACGTCAATGAGAAGAAAGGAAAGCTTCAGAGCAACATGAATGAAACAAAGTGTTTTGATGACGACTGAAAGCCAAAACTGTCCCTGAAATCAGAGTTCAGGGGCACAGCCAGAAGACAGAGAATCATGGAAATAGTGGTCAACAGGTACTTGATGGAGTGTTTCCTGCTTGCTGGACTCCATATCATATGTTAGCAGAGAGTGTCTGGCTCTTGATATTTTGAAGTGGAGAACATCTGCTGCAGAAAGATGCCTCCTGGTCCATGGTGGACATAGATGTTTTCTTTCACCCCTTTCTCAAACCGACCGCCCTCTCTGTCCAGAATGTGAACCTTTGCATCCTCAAAAGTGTGATCTTTGTCCTTGAGATTCAGATGTACAGCTCAGTCTTGTCCTGTCGAGGTGGCTCTTTTATGTTTTCCAATTTAGACGTCTGAACATTTCTGGCTGTTAGCACGAATGCTCACAGCAAATCTGGGACTGTCCAACAATTGCTCTTAGAACTGTAGAAGCTTCTCGGATGAGAGGTGAAATGTCTTCAAGAAACTTAAAGAAGTCCAGAAGCTTTTCTTTCAAAGTTCCTTAGGCTTTTTGGAATATGCTTTGTGCCCACGTGGATAAGGATGGTGTCGGCCTCTGCACAGGATCGTATTCTGCCCAGAAACTTTTCTAAAATGTTGCAGAGTATGGGCAAAAACAGAGTGCATGTGTTCTGGAATAGCAGTGTTATGACTAGTTTCTTAGCAGTCAACAAGATGGTGTATTGGTCAGAATACAGGAAGGAGGACAAGAGGGTTCCACTTTGCTTAACTGTTGAAGTCAGCTGGTTTTTTGTCACCTTAACTCATTCACTGCCAGCCATTTTCAAACGTATGCTTTCAATTGACGTCTATAGACGTCAATGGCAGTGAATGAGTTAATAGACAGTGTTGCAAATAAGCTGCCATTAGGGCAACTATATTACAGCAACAGTGGTTAAGCTAACATAAACTCAAAGGTGTCTTATAAAGAATATTTAAACATCCATCTTTGCATATACATATCAACAACATAATGAACAATAACTGATGTACTGCATTCATTGTCAATCACTTGAAAATGATCCCCAACATTTCTCGTGCTGTCTTCCTTGGGAGTTCGCCTTGTAATCGGAAGGTTTCCGGTTCGAGCCCCGGCTTGGACAGTCCCGGTCGTTGTGTCCTTGGGCAAGAGCTGTTTCTCTGCCTGAAGGAGGCGCCACTCCATCGCTTCATTTAGTGCAGAACAAGAGTCACATGATGCTGCTCTGAACACCAATCACACTTTGTACAGCTCATGTTGTGTTTGTTGTCCTCTCAGTGTGTCAGGTGGAGGTGGAGGAGGGGGCGGAGTCTGTCCAGCTGCCCTTCAGAACCACAAAAAACCTGCCTGAAGATGCTACAGTAGAGTGGGTACGCTATGACCCTGAACCAGTAATAGATGTCCACGTGTATAAGAACGGCTCTGACCAGCCTGAAGAACAGCACCAGGTTTACAGAGACCGAACGAAGATGAATGAAGACCTGCTGAAAACTGGAGACCTCAGTCTGACCCTGAAACAGCCCACAGAGAGAGACAGTGGGAAATACATCTGTGGAGTTCAGAGCAAGAACATCTGGATAAGATTCAAAACAGTGCAGTTCAAAGTTAAAGGTTTGTGTGTGTGTGTGTGTGTGTGTGTGTGTGTGTGTGTGTGTGTGTGTGTGTGTGTGTGTGAGTTTGCTTGTGTCAAAATTGGGGACTTCTGTCAGCTCACACACCAGTCAATTGGGGACACCTCTACCTTTGGGGACCAAAACCACCGTCCCCAATTAGATTTACCTCTAACAACGTTCAGCATGCTCTAAAACATATTTTAATCCAAAAATCTCACCTGTCCCCAAAAGTGACATTTTTTAGATTTTTTGTGTATGTGTATGACATTGCCCCCAAAAATTTTTGCAATCTGTGTATAACTCTATGTTGCCCCTAGTGGAAGTGTGTGAAATTGCAAGAATTTCCACTGTCCCCAAAAGTGACATATCTTGGATTTTTTTGTGTGTGTATTACCTCTCCCTAACCCTTATATTATTATAGTGTAAGATTTCTTTTAATATATTGATCTTTTTTGAAAATCTTATTCAACATTCTTCTGTATGAATGGTTTTATATAAACAAACATTTGTTCTCTTGACTAAATAATAGAAATCAGTAGACTATTTAGTAGATTATATTTTTAAAGGGTAAAGAAGACACTAGAAAATACAAAAGAGTCATATTTCACGTAATTATGATATAAATAGTTTTAATATTTTTTAAAGAATTATTTGGCATGATGTGAAGCAGATGCATGAAATAATGGAGCACTTTAGGTTCATATTTGCTTTCTGAACTGCAGCTTGACATAAATTACTCTAAATTCTTGATACTTTTAGTGCAAAATATTTAAGATGTTTCTTGAATTTCTGTTGGATGGTGCAGGGATCCAAAATTTGGTGAAACAGCTGAGCTAAATTTAAATTTCAATGTTAATACCTAAAAAGCATAAAAAGTCACAAGCATATGGCATAAAACTTAATTCTCACCAAAGTTTCTTTAAGAGCTGATCAAAAACTGTGTAAGACAATGGTCATTACATATGAATCATGACAGAAAAAAAATTATATCCTGGATACAAGTGGGAAAGATTAGCTTCTGTAGCATGGTTGACTGGGTCTTAGAGATATGTGCAGAGCTTGACTCAAGTCAAGTTCAAAGTCAGCTTTATTGTGAAAACCCACATGTACAGATGATACACAGGAATTTTAAATTGTAATGCTCCCACGGTCTACAGTGTACAGTGAAAACCTTAAAGATAAAAACAAAACAAAAGTCCTATGTACAACATAATACAATGAACACTAGTGTCATACAATCAGAGTGCTTTCGGGAAAGAGTTTGTGTGCAAGTGGGGGTGGGGCAGTAAGTCAAAGGGCGATGTTTAGAGTTTTGTATGTCTGTCGGGTGGGGGGGCTCAGAGGAAAGAGATGAATGCAGGTCTGGAGTTCGTGTGTGTGTGAGAGTGAAGAGGCACAGAGCAGGGACAGCCTAAAGATAGGGGAGGTGAGGTAAGACCTCTATGTCACCATAGGCCTTGATCGCAGCCATAGAGGTGTGTGCAAGCAGCAGCATGTAGAGCAGCTTTAAAGGTATGAAAAGTGATTAAAACTTTTTTAGTTTTTTATACCTATATCTTAAGGGTTCTGCTGACAAGTTTCAGCATTTTCTGTTTGAATGTAAGAAAGTTATTTAGTAATAACTGTTAATACTGGCTTGCTAGATGTGCCCTTGATGATTTGGGAAAAAAAAGATTCGAGCTAATTAGCCCGAAAAAGCTAGCCACATATAAGTTACACATTCAGAGCCGTCTTGGATTAAACATCAAGGGATGTTTGAATGAACCAAACATTCAATATTTTAGGGGATTTAATTTTTTTTATGCTTTTATGATTCTAAAATAATAAAGGATGTTTATTAGCATCCTTAAGTTTTTCATGTGCAAGCTAACAATGAGGATTATCTTGTTAATTAAGAGAGGCTAATGAAACGGAAAAAATAAATAAGCTTTATAAAGAGGAATATTATGCTATTTGTTTAATTTATTTATTTATTTATTATTCTGAAACAAAGAAACATAAATAAACTGCAGGATTTTGAATGTCCCCATTTAGGTTAAAGTGGAGTGTAGTTGTGTTAGAAACGTCCCCAAAAGTCATAAGAATATGGCATACTAGTGACTATAGTTGGATATAGTTTTGTATTTTTTTTTTTGATATCATGTCCCTATTTTCTGTATAAAACTATCCATGAAGTCAGAGAACAATTTATCAATGATTCCCACACTCAAGTAAGGGCTATGTTGTAAAATCCTTCATTATGTCTAAGATTTGAAAATATGGAACAAATACCAATCAGAATGAGGATTAAGATAAAGCAATCCATCCCCCACATCATTACACATACCTCAACATATGCATATGTTTAATAATCAGAGTTCATTGTATTTACCAGTTCCAGTTATTTACCAGTTATTGTATTTTTAAAAATAGTGTCATGTCCCTTTTTCAGTATAACTCCATGCATGAAGTTCGAGAACAATTTATCAATGATCCCCACACTCAAGTAAGGGTTATGTTTAAAAAAAAAACAACCCCTTCATTATGTCTAAGATTTAAAAAATACAGAACAAATACCTTAATATATGCGTGTGTTTAATAATCAGAGTTCATTGTATTTACCAGTTCCCTAAGGAAAGTTTCCCATTGAATGTCCCCATTTAGGTTAAAGAGGAGTGTATTTGTGTTAGAAACATCCCCAAAAGTCATAAGTATATGGCATACCTATGACTATAGTCGAAAATGTTTTTGTATTGTTTTTTAAAAATAGTGTCATGTCCCTTTTTCAGTATAACTCCATACATGAAGTTCGAGAACAATTTATCAGTGATCACCACACTCAAGAGTTATGTTGTAAAATCCTTCATTATGTCAAAGATATGAAAATATGGAACAAATACCAATCAGAAGGAGGATTAAGATAAAGTAATCCATCCCCCAAATCATTACACATACCTCAACATATGCATATGTTGAGGTATGTGTAATGAGTTCGTTGTATTTACCAGTTCCCCAAGGAAAGTTTCCCATTGAATGTCCCCATTTAGGTTAAAGCGGAGTGTATTTGTGTTAGAAACATCCCCAAAAGTCACAAGTATATGGCATTCTGATGACTATAGTTGGATATGCTTTGTATATTTTTAAAAAACAGTATCATGTCCCTTTTTCAGTATAAATCTATCCATGAAGTCTGTAAACAATTTATCAATGATCCCCACACTCAAGCAAGGGTTATGTTAAAAAAAAGAACAACCACTTCATTATGTCTACGATTTAAAAATACAGAACAAATACCAATCAGAATGAGGACTAAGATAAAGTAATCCATCCCCCAAATCATTACACATACCTCAACATATGCATATGTTTCATTATGAAACATATGCATATGTTGAGGTATGTGTAATGAGTTCGTTGTATTTGTGGCTCAAGAGTTGGGAGTTCGTCTTGTAATCGGAAGGTTGCCGGTTCGAGCCCTGGCTTGGACAGTCTCGGTCGTTGTGTCCTTGGGCAAGACACTTCACCCGTTGCCTACTGGTGGTGGTCAGAGGGCCCGGTGGCGCCAGTGTCCGGCAGCCTCGCCTCTGTCAGTGCGCCCCAGGGTGGCTGTGGCTACAATGTAGCTTGCCATCACCAGTGTGTGAATGGGTGGATGACTGGATATGTAAAGCGCTTTGGGGTCCTTAGGGACTAGTAAGGCGCTATATAAATACAGGCCATTTACCATTTACCAGTTCCCTAAGGAAAGTTTCTCATTGAATGTCCCCATTTAGGTTAAAGCGGAGTGTATTTGTGTTAGAAACGTCCCCAAAAGTCATAAGTATATGGCATTCTGATGACTATAGTTGGATATGCTTTGGGATTTTTTTAAAAGATGTTATCATGTTCCTTTTTTCTGTATAAATCTACCTATAAAGTCAACAAACAATTTATCAGTGATCTCCTCACTCAAGTAAGGGTTATTGTTGTAAAATCCTTCATTATGTCTAAGATTTGAAAATATGGAACAAATACCAATCAGAATGAGGACTAAGATAAAGCAATCCATCCCCCAAATCATTACACATATCTTAATATATGCAGATGTTTAATAATCAGAGTTCATTGTATTAACCAGTTCCCTAACGAAAGTTTCCCATTGAATGTCCCCATTTAGGTTAAAGCGGAGTGTATTTGTGTTAGAAACATCCCCAAAAGTCATAAGCATATGGCATACCTATGACTATAGTCGGATATGTTTTTGTATTGTTTTTTAAAAATAGTGTCATGTCCCTTTTTCAGTATAACTCCATACATGAAGTTCGAGAACAATTTATCAGTGATCACCACACTCAAGAGTTATGTTGTAAAATCCTTCATTATGTCAAAGATATGAAAATATGGAACAAATACCAATCAGAAGGAGGATTAAGATAAAGTAATCCATCCCCCAAATCATTACACATACCTCAACATATGCATATGTTGAGGTATGTGTAATGAGTTCGTTGTATTTACCAGTTCCCTAAGGAAAGTTTCTCATTGAATGTCCCCATTTAGGTTAAAGCGGAGTGTATTTGTGTTAGAAACGTCCCCAAAAGTCAGAAGTTTATGGCATTCTAATGACTATAGTTGGATATGCTTTGCGATTTTTTTAAAAGATGTTATCATGTTCCTTTTTTCTGTATAAATCTACCTATAAAGTCAACAAACAATTTATCAGTGATCTCCTCACTCAAGTAAGGGTTATATTTGTAAAATCCTTCATTATGTCTAAGATTTGAAAATATGGAACAAATACCAATCAGAATGAGGACTAAGATAAAGCAATCCATCCCCCAAATCATTACACATATCTTAATATATGCAGATGTTTAATAATCAGAGTTCATTGTATTAACCAGTTCCCTAAGGAAAGTTTCCCATTGAATGTCCCCATTTAGGTTAAAGCGGAGTGTATTTGTGTTAGAAACGTCCCCAAAAGTCATAAGCATATGGCATACTAATGACTATAGTTGGATATGTTGCAGGATTTTTTTTCTAAAAATAGTATCATGTCCCTTTTTCAGTATAAATCTATCCATGAAGTCTGTAAACAATTTATCAATGATCCCCACACTCAAGCAAGGGTTATGTTAAAAAAAAGAACAACCCCTTCATTATGTCTAAGATTTAAAAATACAGAACAAATACCAATCAGAATGAGGACTAAGATAAAGAAATCAATCCGAAAAGTAGTTACACATACCTTAACATATGCATGTGTTTAATGATCAGAGTTCATTGTATTTACCAGTTCCCTAAGGAAAGTTTCCCACTGAATGTCCCCATTTAGGTTAAAGAGGAGTGTATTTGTTAGAAATATCCCCAAAAGTCATAAGTATACTGTACGGCATACCTATGACTATAGTCAGATATGTTTTTGTATTGTTTTTTACAAATAGTGTCATGTCCCTTTTTCAGTATAACTCAATAGATGAAGTTCGAGAACAATTTATCAGTGATCACCACACTCAAGAGTTATGTTGTAAAATCCTTCATTATGTCTAAGATTTGAAAATATGGAACAAATACCAATCAGAATGAGGACTAAGATAAAGCAATCCATCCGAAAAGTAGTTACACATACCTTAACATATGCATGTGTTTAATGATCAGAGTTCATTGTATTTACCAGTTCCCTAAGGAAAGTTTCCCACTGAATGTCCCCATTTAGGTTAAAGAGGAGTGTATTTGTTAGAAATATCCCCAAAAGTCATAAGTATACTGTACGGCATACCTATGACTATAGTCAGATATGTTTTTGTATTGTTTTTTACAAATAGTGTCATGTCCCTTTTTCAGTATAACTCAATAGATGAAGTTCGAGAACAATTTATCAGTGATCACCACACTCAAGAGTTATGTTGTAAAATCCTTCATTATGTCTAAGATTTGAAAATATGGAACAAATACCAATCAGAATGAGGACTAAGCTAAAGCAATCCATCCCCCAAATCATTTGTGTTAAAAACGTCCCCAAAAGTCATAAGCATATGGCATACTAATGACTATAGTTGGATATGCTTTGTAATTTTTTTAAAAATAGTATCATGTCCCTTTTGCAGTATAAATCTATCCATGAAGTCTGTAAACAATTTATCAATGATCCCCACAGTCAAGCAAGGGTTATGTTTTCATTATGAAACATATGCATATGTTGAGGTATGTGTAATGAGTTCGTTGTATTTACCAGTTCCCTAAGGAAAGTTTCTCATTGAATGTCCCCATTTAGGTTAAAGCGGAGTGTATTTGTGTTAGAAACGTCCCCAAAAGTCATAAGTATATGGCATTCTGATGACTATAGTTGGATATGCTTTGGGATTTTTTAAAAGATGTTATCATGTTCCTTTTTTCTGTATAAATCTACCTATAAAGTCAACAAACAATTTATCAGTGATCTCCTCACTCAAGTAAGGGTTATTGTTGTAAAATCCTTCATTATGTCTAAGATTTGAAAATATGGAACAAATACCAATCAGAATGAGGACTAAGATAAAGCAATCCATCCCCCAAATCATTACACATATCTTAATATATGCAGATGTTTAATAATCAGAGTTCATTGTATTAACCAGTTCCCTAAGGAAAGTTTCCCACTGAATGTCCCCATTTAGGTTAAAGCGGAGTGTATTTGTGTTAGAAACGTCCCCAAAAGTCATAAGCATATGGCATAGACTATAGTTGGATATGTTGCGGGATTTTTTTTCTAAAAATAGTATCATGTCCCTTTTTCAGTATAAATCTATCCATGAAGTCTGTAAACAATTTATCAATGATCCCCACACTCAAGCAAGGGTTATGTTAAAAAAAAGAACAACCCCTTCATTATGTCTAAGATTTAAAAATACAGAACAAATACCAATCAGAATGAGGACTAAGATAAAGAAATCGATCTGAAAAGTAGTTACACATACCTTAACATGTGCATGTGTTTAATGATCAGAGTTCATTGTATTTACCAGTTCCCTAAGGAAAGTTTCCCACTGAATGTCCCCATTTAGGTTAAAGAGGAGTGTATTTGTTAGAAACATCCCCAAAAGTCATAAGTATACTGTACGGCATACCTATGACTATAGTCAGATATGTTTTTGTATTGTTTTTTACAAATAGTGTCATGTCCCTTTTTCAGTATAACTCAATACATGAAGTTCGAGAACAATTTATCAGTGATCACCACACTCAAGAGTTATGTTGTAAAATCCTTCATTATGTCAAAGATATGAAAATATGGAACAGTTACCAATCAGAATGAGGACTAAGATAAAGCAATCCATCCCCCAAATCATTACACATAGCTTAATATATGCAGATGTTTAATAATCCGAGTTCGTTGTATTAACCAGTTCCCTAAGGAAAGTTTCCCATTGAATGTCCCCATTTAGGTTAAAGAGGAGTGTATTTGTGTTAGAAACGTCCCCAAAAGTCATAAGCATATGGCATACTAATGACTATAGTTGGATATGTTGCAGGATTTTTTTTCTAAAAATAGTATCATGTCCCTTTTTCAGTATAAATCTATCCATGAAGTCTGTAAACAATTTATCAATGATCCCCACACTCAAGCAAGGGTTATGTTAAAAGAAAGAACAACCCCTTCATATTGTCTAAGATTTAAAAATACAGAACAAATACCAATCAGAATGAGGACTAAGATAAAGAAATCAATCCGAAAAGTAGTTACACATACCTTAACATATGCATGTGTTTAATGATCAGAGTTCATTGTATTTACCAGTTCCCTAAGGAAAGTTTCCCACTGAATGTCCCCATTTAGGTTAAAGAGGAGTGTATTTGTGTTAGAAACATCCCCAAAAGTCATAAGTATACTGTACGGCATACCTATGACTATAGTCAGATATGTTTTTGTATTGTTTTTTACAAATAGTGTCATGTCCCTTTTTCAGTATAACTCAATAGATGAAGTTCGAGAACAATTTATCAGTGATCACCACACTCAAGAGTTATGTTGTAAAATCCTTCATTATGTCTAAGATTTGAAAATATGGAACAAATACCAATCAGAATGAGGACTAAGATAAAGCAATCCATCCCCCAAATCATTTGTGTTAAAAACGTCCCCAAAAGTCATAAGCATATGGCATACTAATGACTATAGTTGGATATGCTTTGTAATTTTTTTAAAAATAGTATCATGTCCCTTTTGCAGTATAAATCTATCCATGAAGTCTGTAAACAATTTATCAATGATCCCCACAGTCAAGCAAGGGTTATGTTTTCATTATGAAACATATGCATATGTTGAGGTATGTGTAATGAGTTCGTTGTATTTACCAGTTCCCTAAGGAAAGTTTCTCATTGAATGTCCCCATTTAGGTTAAAGCGGAGTGTATTTGTGTTAGAAACGTCCCCAAAAGTCATAAGTATATGGCATTCTGATGACTATAGTTGGATATGCTTTGGGATTTTTTAAAAGATGTTATCATGTTCCTTTTTTCTGTATAAATCTACCTATAAAGTCAACAAACAATTTATCAGTGATCTCCTCACTCAAGTAAGGGTTATTGTTGTAAAATCCTTCATTATGTCTAAGATTTGAAAATATGGAACAAATACCAATCAGAATGAGGACTAAGATAAAGCAATTCATCCCCCAAATCATTACACATATCTTAATATATGCAGATGTTTAATAATCCAAGTTCATTGTATTAACCAGTTCCCTAAGGAAAGTTTCCCATTGAATGTCCCCATTTAGGTTAAAGAGGAGTGTATTTGTGTTAGAAACGTCCCCAAAAGTCATAAGCATATGGCATACTAATGACTATAGTTGGATATGTTGCGGGATTTTTTTTCTAAAAATAGTATCATGTCCCTTTTTCAGTATAAATCTATCCATGAAGTCTGTAAACAATTTATCAATGATCCCCACACTCTAGCAAGGGTTATGTTAAAAAAAAGAACAACCCCTTCATATTGTCTAAGATTTAAAAATACAGAACAAATACCAATCAGAATGAGGACTAAGATAAAGAAATCAATCCGAAAAGTAGTTACACATACCTTAACATATGCATGTGTTTAATGATCAGAGTTCATTGTATTTACCAGTTCCCTAAGGAAAGTTTCCCACTGAATGTCCCCATTTAGGTTAAAGAGGAGTGTATTTGTGTTAGAAACATCCCCAAAAGTCATAAGTATACTGTACGGCATACCTATGACTATAGTCAGATATGTTTTTGTATTGTTTTTTACAAATAGTGTCATGTCCCTTTTTCAGTATAACTCAATAGATGAAGTTCGAGAACAATTTATCAGTGATCACCACACTCAAGAGTTATGTTGTAAAATCCTTCATTATGTCTAAGATTTGAAAATATGGAACAAATACCAATCAGAATGAGGACTAAGATAAAGCAATCCATCCGAAAAGTAGTTACACATACCTTAACATATGCATGTGTTTAATGATCAGAGTTCATTGTATTTACCAGTTCCCTAAGGAAAGTTTCCCACTGAATGTCCCCATTTAGGTTAAAGAGGAGTGTATTTGTTAGAAATATCCCCAAAAGTCATAAGTATACTGTACGGCATACCTATGACTATAGTCAGATATGTTTTTGTATTGTTTTTTACAAATAGTGTCATGTCCCTTTTTCAGTATAACTCAATAGATGAAGTTCGAGAACAATTTATCAGTGATCACCACACTCAAGAGTTATGTTGTAAAATCCTTCATTATGTCTAAGATTTGAAAATATGGAACAAATACCAATCAGAATGAGGACTAAGCTAAAGCAATCCATCCCCCAAATCATTTGTGTTAAAAACGTCCCCAAAAGTCATAAGCATATGGCATACTAATGACTATAGTTGGATATGCTTTGTAATTTTTTTAAAAATAGTATCATGTCCCTTTTGCAGTATAAATCTATCCATGAAGTCTGTAAACAATTTATCAATGATCCCCACAGTCAAGCAAGGGTTATGTTTTCATTATGAAACATATGCATATGTTGAGGTATGTGTAATGAGTTCGTTGTATTTACCAGTTCCCTAAGGAAAGTTTCTCATTGAATGTCCCCATTTAGGTTAAAGCGGAGTGTATTTGTGTTAGAAACGTCCCCAAAAGTCATAAGTATATGGCATTCTGATGACTATAGTTGGATATGCTTTGGGATTTTTTAAAAGATGTTATCATGTTCCTTTTTTCTGTATAAATCTACCTATAAAGTCAACAAACAATTTATCAGTGATCTCCTCACTCAAGTAAGGGTTATTGTTGTAAAATCCTTCATTATGTCTAAGATTTGAAAATATGGAACAAATACCAATCAGAATGAGGACTAAGATAAAGCAATCCATCCCCCAAATCATTACACATATCTTAATATATGCAGATGTTTAATAATCCGAGTTCATTGTATTAACCAGTTCCCTAAGGAAAGTTTCCCATTGAATGTCCCCATTTAGGTTAAAGAGGAGTGTATTTGTGTTAGAAACGTCCCCAAAAGTCATAAGCATATGGCATACTAATGACTATAGTTGGATATGTTGCAGGATTTTTTTTCTAAAAATAGTATCATGTCCCTTTTTCAGTATAAATCTATCCATGAAGTCTGTAAACAATTTATCAATGATCCCCACACTCAAGCAAGGGTTATGTTAAAAGAAAGAACAACCCCTTCATATTGTCTAAGATTTAAAAATACAGAACAAATACCAATCAGAATGAGGACTAAGATAAAGAAATCAATCCGAAAAGTAGTTACACATACCTTAACATATGCATGTGTTTAATGATCAGAGTTCATTGTATTTACCAGTTCCCTAAGGAAAGTTTCCCACTGAATGTCCCCATTTAGGTTAAAGAGGAGTGTATTTGTGTTAGAAACATCCCCAAAAGTCATAAGTATACTGTACGGCATACCTATGACTATAGTCAGATATGTTTTTGTATTGTTTTTTACAAATAGTGTCATGTCCCTTTTTCAGTATAACTCAATAGATGAAGTTCGAGAACAATTTATCAGTGATCACCACACTCAAGAGTTATGTTGTAAAATCCTTCATTATGTCTAAGATTTGAAAATATGGAACAAATACCAATCAGAATGAGGACTAAGATAAAGCAATCCATCCCCCAAATCATTTGTGTTAAAAACGTCCCCAAAAGTCATAAGCATATGGCATACTAATGACTATAGTTGGATATGCTTTGTAATTTTTTTAAAAATAGTATCATGTCCCTTTTGCAGTATAAATCTATCCATGAAGTCTGTAAACAATTTATCAATGATCCCCACAGTCAAGCAAGGGTTATGTTTTCATTATGAAACATATGCATATGTTGAGGTATGTGTAATGAGTTCGTTGTATTTACCAGTTCCCTAAGGAAAGTTTCTCATTGAATGTCCCCATTTAGGTTAAAGCGGAGTGTATTTGTGTTAGAAACGTCCCCAAAAGTCATAAGTATATGGCATTCTGATGACTATAGTTGGATATGCTTTGGGATTTTTTAAAAGATGTTATCATGTTCCTTTTTTCTGTATAAATCTACCTATAAAGTCAACAAACAATTTATCAGTGATCTCCTCACTCAAGTAAGGGTTATTGTTGTAAAATCCTTCATTATGTCTAAGATTTGAAAATATGGAACAAATACCAATCAGAATGAGGACTAAGATAAAGCAATCCATCCCCCAAATCATTACACATATCTTAATATATGCAGATGTTTAATAATCCGAGTTCATTGTATTAACCAGTTCCCTAAGGAAAGTTTCCCATTGAATGTCCCCATTTAGGTTAAAGAGGAGTGTATTTGTGTTAGAAACATCCCCAAAAGTCATAAGTATATGGCATACCTATGACTATAGTCGGATATGTTTTTGTATTGTTTTTTAAAAATAGTGTCATGTCCCTTTTTCAGTATAACTCCATACATGAAGTTCGAGAACAATTTATCAGTGATCACCACACTCAAGAGTTATGTTGTAAAATCCTTCATTATGTCAAAGATATGAAAATATGGAACAAATACCAATCAGAAGGAGGATTAAGATAAAGTAATCCATCCCCCAAATCATTACACATACCTCAACATATGCATATGTTTCATTATGAAACATATGCATATGTTGAGGTATGTGTAATGAGTTCGTTGTATTTACCAGTTCCCTAAGGAAAGTTTCTCATTGAATGTCCCCATTTAGGTTAAAGCGGAGTGTATTTGTGTTAGAAACGTCCCCAAAAGTCAGAAGTTTATGGCATTCTAATGACTATAGTTGGATATGCTTTGGGATTTTTTTAAAAGATGTTATCATGTTCCTTTTTTCTGTATAAATCTACCTATAAAGTCAACAAACAATTTATCAGTGATCTCCTCACTCAAGTAAGGGTTATATTTGTAAAATCCTTCATTATGTCTAAGATTTGAAAATATGGAACAAATACCAATCAGAATGAGGACTAAGATAAAGCAATCCATCCCCCAAATCATTACACATATCTTAATATATGCAGATGTTTAATAATCAGAGTTCATTGTATTAACCAGTTCCCTAAGGAAAGTTTCCCATTGAATGTCCCCATTTAGGTTAAAGCGGAGTGTATTTGTGTTAGAAACGTCCCCAAAAGTCATAAGCATATGGCATAGACTATAGTTGGATATGTTGCGGGATTTTTTTTCTAAAAATAGTATCATGTCCCTTTTTCAGTATAAATCTATCCATGAAGTCTGTAAACAATTTATCAATGATCCCCACACTCAAGCAAGGGTTATGTTAAAAAAAAGAACAACCCCTTCATTATGTCTAAGATTTAAAAATACAGAACAAATACCAATCAGAATGAGGACTAAGATAAAGAAATCAATCCGAAAAGTAGTTACACATACCTTAACATATGCATGTGTTTAATAATCAGAGTTTATTGTATTAACCAGTTTCCTAAGGAAAGTTTCCCATTGAATGTCCCCATTTACGTTAAAGCGGAGTGTTTTTGTGTTAGAAACGTCCCCAAAAGTCATAAGAGTCAGGTATACCAATAACTATTGTTGCATATGTTTTTGCAATTTTTAAATGGAGGTATATTTCTGTATTTAGTATTAATGTACCCTTGAGATCAGTGACAAAACCGTTAATGGTCACTGATCGTTAATGACGATCAGTTAATGATCACTGTACTCTGGTACTATATCAATTCAATTTCATTTATGTATATCCTTTTGATTGTCCTCATTCAGGTTAACGCAGTGCATTTTTGTTAGAAATGTCCCCGGAAGTCATAAGAGTCATCTTCTTTGGCAGTTTTTAATTGTCGCTTGTCTATTTGTTATTCATGTTAAATCTACTCGTAACATCAGTGAAAACTAAAATTAAGATATCCATTCTAAAATCGTACAGCTTGTCTTATCACTCACAGATCTTTAATACTGTACTTATTGGTGCCCTGATGTAAAGGATATTTTGATTGCTTCTAATGTAGGTTAAAGTAGTGTGTTTATTAATAATTAAATTAAATCTTTTATGATAGGTTTGGATAGTTTCTGAAAATCAAATGAACTCTTGGTAATTGTGTTCAAATTATCTGTGTTAACAATTCATAGGTGAAATTAAAAATTTCTTTTAGTTTAAATAGAATATAAAAACTAGTTTAACTGTCTAATGTTTGCCTATTTAACTTATGTTTATCTACTCAAGACTAACCAAGCTGAAGCAGCATCATGAGAAATGCCTGAAATGTAAAAAAAAATTGATCTGCAAAATCCAGATTCCTCAAGCAATGAGATTGAGTCTCTTCTGTCAGGTATGGAGCCAACAAAAACACAATAGAACAAGAAAACGGATCAAGATGAAGACAGGGGACCAGGGACTTCTTCCCAGTGAACATATTTGGAAGCAAAGTTCTTGCCTTACAATTTGCTGGTAACAAACACTCAATAGTACAGATGATTTTTTTTTATCCAAGTTTCTCTGCATTAATGATGTGCATATAAACTCCCAAAACAACACAGTAGTAATAAATGCAGTCAAAAATTTAAATTGTTCTGTGGCCGAGACATTGGACATAGTTTTGATTTCTTCAAGATAAATAGAGACCTTAATTATTGTTTAGATTATTGTTAGATTGGGTAGTTAACATTACATTGTACTTTGAAGGAATTGCCTTTAAGGGAAGTATGGTCCCCAAAACTGACATAAAATAACTTGTGTATGTGTGTATTGCTGAAGACCCCGAATGGAAGTAAGGTCCCCAAAAGTGGCATAAAATAGTTTGTGTATGTGTGTGTCGCCGAAGACCCCAAATGGAAGTAAGGTCCCCAAAAGTGGCATAAAATAGTTTTTTTTATCTGTGTATCGCTGAAGACCCCAAAGGGGACATTAAACATTCCAAGTCCCCAATGGGAAGGTAAAAATACTGTCTGGACAAAAGTTGCTTAAAATTAAAATCTCAAGTGATTTTTTATTTCTGTGGTCTTGGAGGAGTAAAACTGAGTTGCCAGCTTGCTTCTAAACCATACAGAAAGTGGTGTCCCCAAAGGGGGGGAGTTAAGATATGCGACCCCAAACGGGACTTAAGCGAGTATGTGTGTGTGTGTGTGTGTGTGTGTCTCTGACTGTCTTGTGTCTCCTCTGCAGGGAGAGTTCAGGTCCAGCATCAAACAGGGGACATCAGGAACAGAAGCAGCTCCATTGATCCGACTCCTCTGATGGCTGATCAATCAGTTTGATCTGTGTGTTCTTTGATTATTGATCAGTGATGTCAGAGTGGAGTCAGTGTGATGTTGTTGTTGTGTGTTTCAGACTTTTAGTGTCCATGAAGGTCTCTGCTGCCGTAGATCCTCTGAACTGTGACAGAGGTCTCACTCTGGAGGAAACTCTCAGCACTTTCCAGCAGCTCCTCCATCATGGAGGACGTTCCCTCACTGTAACAGGTGGAGGAGAGAGGAGAGGAAGCACAGGTGGATCCTCTGAGGAAGAGGAGCGTCCTACAAACCACTTGATCACATGACCAGAGGGGCGTGGCCTTCAGTGGTAGTAATAAAGGAACAGTGCACATATTCCACTTTGAAGGCTCATCTCCAACAAAGCAGACCTGTGATCACTTTGACTCAGTATGATGGATTGTTTGGATTTGTCTTTCTTTCTCTGGCTTTTCTTGTGTGTCTTTGTATGTTGGATAGAGTCATGTGACCTGCCCAGGGACGACACATGGAAATGAGCAGTTTAGCTCAAATCTGGCAGGTTTCCATCTTCTGTTTTTATCCTGATGTCCCTGAACATGAACACTGTCCCTGTCAAATACATCCAGATACAAAGATCAGATCTACTGAGCATCATCAGCGTGTCAGCTGCTAACTGCATTGTGTATTTTTATACTGATGTACATCTCCTACACTGAAGTACTCTGTTATAAACTTGGTGCTCAGTGACTGAATCTCATCATCATAAACTAAAATTCATATGAATCTCTGCTACACTTAATGCAACATAAATCTGACCATGAGGCCACAGACACTCTGCACCGCAGTCACACACTGCTCTGTACTGTGAATGCACCACATTAATTCAGACTTAACAGTTTATCCTGCACAAAAGTACCCAGTATTTTCATGCAACATTCAAACAACAAACACAAAACACACAAAAAAAAACAAAAAAAACAAACAAAAAAAACAAAAACCACAAAGTAAGTATAACTCAGTTTGTTTTGCAGGACGTTACATTATATGAAAAATACATAATTTAACACAACACAGAGAGTCACCACCATCTCTAAGCAACTTATCAAAGACATTACATTCATGCACATTAAATACATGCTGTGGGTCAAATGTTTTTCCATGTTTGAGATGTTTCCATGTTTGTTGTGATTAGGGATGGGTATTGCTTAGGTTTTAAACGGTGCTCAAACCGGTGCTTAAAGAATGGAGAACACAAAATTGGTCCAAAAACCTCTCATGTTCAGCTGTTTTTTGTAAAAAGATAACAATGTTAGCCTTTTCTGCAGCTACAGGGCATATATGGTATCACTCTGGGCTGGAAGCAGTGATTAAACAATGGAAAAAACACAAACTTTGTCCTAAAACCTCTCATGTTCAGCTGTTTTCCTCTTTTTTTTTTGCCTTCTTGGCCAGGGTAAAGGGAGTATCTGCCATCAAACAAGAAGACAGCTGCATGTAACTACGACGGTGTTTGCTAG
Organism: Rhamphochromis sp. 'chilingali'; assembly: GCF_963969265.1. Classification (NCBI taxonomy): domain Eukaryota; kingdom Metazoa; phylum Chordata; class Actinopteri; order Cichliformes; family Cichlidae; genus Rhamphochromis; species Rhamphochromis sp. 'chilingali'. Next base: position 67,656,159 of record NC_137929.1, on the reverse strand, counting down.
TTCACCTTACATGCATTAATGTAATAACGTGGTTAGCCTACTCAACGTAAATTACACATGAACAACATTAAGCTACTCATGCAGAGAAGAACGGCTGCTGCTGCCATCATCATCCGTCATCATTTCTGCTACACTGGCAGGGCTAGGGGCCAGGACTCTCCTCTTCGAGTTTTTGGGGGATGTTGCTAACTCCAGGTCCGATAACAGGCACCACACCCGCAGTAGATGTGCTCTGTGTGAGGTCTCGCAGCAAGCTATCAAATACGGCGCATTTTTCGGCTTTTAAAAAAACGCTATGCGTCGCCAGGTGTTTCATCAGATTTGAGGTGTTACCTCCTTTGCACAGTATCAGCTTAAAGCAATTGTTGCTGCTGAGTTTGCATATTTTGCTGTGAAGTACAGCCAGACTTTTGACCGCTTCGCCTTGGGCATTTTTAATCTGTAGCTCTGCTTTAAAAGAATGTACGTACCTGTAATGTGCGCTGCTTTTCGGTCTGGTTACTACCGTTTATGTCAGATACCGGTACCCATCCCTAGTTGTGATCAGTGTTTACTCAAAAAAGTAAAGTAAAAAAGTTATGACACATATTACACAGAAGACTTTTTTTTTTAAAGTAATGCAGTACGTTACTTAAAAGGAGATTTTTGTGTCAAGGCTGAAATGGATCAGTGTCACACTGGAAAAACACCAGGCGAGGCTTTTCTGCAGCCAGGTGAGCCAGATGAACAGGTTAAGTAGATGTGTGGTGGGCGTGGCTTTTTTAAAAGGAAAAACTAAAATAAATATGTTTTCATTGGGGTTATTCCTTGTGACTAATACTAATTAGTATAATAAACGTATGTCTTTACTTTAGAAGTACAGATACTAGTGTTAAAAATACTCCAGTAAAAGTTGAAGTACTGATTCAACTTCTTTACTCGAGTAAAAGTAAAAAAGTAGAGGCTCTGAAATACTCAAAGAAAGAAAGTAAAAGTAGCTCTTTGGAGGACATTTGTGCAAAGCTAACCGAACCTTGTGCTTTATTAACATAATGATAAGACAAGTAGATGGAAATACAAAGATTTATTTCAGTCTAAAATTGAATTGTAACCAATCAGTTAAGCTTGAATCAGTTAAGTATGAGCATGAGCAGGAAAAGTAAGGAAAATAAAACAAAACAAATAAATAAATTAAAAAAAAAACATCTCTATTTCCTACATTGTAGAGGGTGACTTTGCCTCTAAACAATAAATGTGTGCCGTCAGGTAATGTGGATTCAGCAGGTGGGGGAACCTAAAATTAGCTGTAATGTCTCAGTGGAAAAGAATTTAAACTCACAATAATTTCTATTGAGAGCTTCAGTAGATTTTCTTAGTGTTCATGAGTTGTTCTGTCCGTTTACTGGCTGCACACCGTTTATGCTGTCTGTTTTCTAGATGGTATAAAGTTGCTATGAAGGGCGAATTCAGTCAGGGAATCATCATCAGCTAACGTTCATATCAATCTCTGCTACATTTGATGTAAGCTAACTGTGACCATTAATTCATAGCCACTCTGCACTAGTCACACACTGTTTTTACTCTAAATCCTGTGATGGATTTACATCACAGTAAACACGAGTAAACTAACCTGTTTATCCTGCCCTAGCCTGCAGAGGATTTTACATGTAGTCTTTAAATAACCCAGTTAGCAGCAGGTTTCACAATGTGGAAAAACATGATGTCACATGTACAGATCCAATATTTGATTAGAGAACATGAGGACTTAGATGTAAGCTTTAAATAAGCATCCTTCCATTTAAATTTAAGCTCTCTTCTTCCTCTCCTGTCCTCTTTCATGTTCTTTTCACTCACTGATAGAACATTAAATACACTCATGAGTCACCTGATACACACCTGTGTTTGTGTAGTTTTGAGACTCTTCGCTTTGTCAGTTTTCCTCATAGTTTCACACCTGCATGAAGCAGCCTCACCCTGACAGCTCAACCTTCAAATCACTGTGTCAGCTGATCACTTGCTGTCCTGTGATTGGCTGAGCTTCAGGCCTTCTCTCAGTCAAACTGGAAACAGGGATTGAGACAGTGTGAGGGTTTGTGGAGTGCCACAGTGCTGTAATGAATACTGTAGTGGAAGAAGTTCTTTCACACTCTTCATCCTGGAGCTGCTTTATGTCCATGATCTGCATGGAAACACATCTATGGAGAGGAAATCCAGCTGCTGAGGGTCACATCTGCATCATTGTAGCTACAGTGGATGTTTCAGCGTCAGGACTGAAGGCGGAGCTTTGTGCGTGTCAGGGTGAGGCCGCAGCAGCCGCCTCCAACCGGAGCGCTCGGGCGTGAAACTACGAGGAAAGCCGACGTCCTCCTCTTTCCTCAGAAGTGATCTGTGGCCGGCCGGACTTCATTCCACAGATGTGCTTTAACAAAGTGTGAAGCTGAACTCTGAGCTGTGACAGTGAAGCAGTGTGAGAGTGTCAGTAGATGATCAGCAGAGGAAAGTGAAGCTGCTGTGAGCTGATGTCCTGAAGGGCTTTTAAAGAGTCTCTGAGTTTGACAGGAACATGAAGATGTTTGTGGTGTTTGTGATCCTCCTGCACGGTAAGTACACCTTCCTCTCTCTGCTCTCATCATCAGCTTTTCTTTCATCTCTCTCTCTTTAATGTGTTGAAGTGCAGCAGGAGGAGATTTCCATCAAACACTGGATTCTGATTCAGATCAAACTAACAATCCAAAGCAGCAACTTTCAAATCTCTGGATTCTTCTTGGTGCCTTTCAGATGAGCTCATGTTACAATCAGCTGCTGTGTGTGGTTCTGTGTGTGTGTGTGTGTGTGTGTGTGTGTGTGTGTGTGTGTGTGTGTGTGTGTGGTTCTGTGTGTGTGTGTGTGTGTGTACATTTTTAGACATCTTTATGAGGACAGAAATTGTCGTGCCACCATTCTTGTGGGGACCAAATGCCCGTCCCCACAAGCTTGAAGGCATGTTTGAGACTCAAAATGTGGTTTTAGTCTCAGGGTTAGAATTAGGTCAAGGTTAGGTTTAGTTATTCACTTTTGTTGGTTACAGTCAGCGGCCTTTGAAAGCATTACGTCAATTAGATGTACTCACCAATGTGTGAGAATATATGTGTGTGTTGTTGTGCAGGCTTGTGCCTTTTTTATGTTCATCTGACTGAACGGTCAAACAAGAAGACAGCTGCATGTAACTACGACGGTGTTTGCTAGTTCACCTTACATGCATTAATGTAATAACGTGGTTAGCCTACTCAACGTAAATTACACATGAACAACATTAAGCTACTCACGCAGAGAAGAACGGCTGCTGCTGCCATCATCATCCTCATCATTTCTGCTACACTGGCAGGGCTAGGGGCCAGGACTCTCCTCTTCGAGTTTTTGGGGGATGTTGCTAACTCCAGGTCCGATAACAGGCACCACACCCGCAGTAGATGTGCTCTGTGTGAGGTCTCGCAGCAAGCTATCAAATACGGCGCATTTTTCGGCTTTTAAAAAAACGCTATGCGTCGCCAGGTGTTTCATCAGATTTGAGGTGTTACCTCCTTTGCACAGTATCAGCTTAAAGCAATTGTTGCTGCTGAGTTTGCATATTTTGCTGTGAAGTACAGCCAGACTTTTGACCGCTTCGCCTTGGGCATTTTTAATCTGTAGCTCTGCTTTAAAAGAATGTACGTACCTGTAATGTGCGCTGCTTTTCGGTCTGGTTACTACCGTTTATGTCAGATACCGGTACCCATCCCTAGTTGTGATCAGTGTTTACTCAAAAAAGTAAAGTAAAAAAGTTATGACACATATTACACAGAAGACTTTTTTTTTTAAAGTAATGCAGTACGTTACTTAAAAGGAGATTTTTGTGTCAAGGCTGAAATGGATCAGTGTCACACTGGAAAAACACCAGGCGAGGCTTTTCTGCAGCCAGGTGAGCCAGATGAACAGGTTAAGTAGATGTGTGGTGGGCGTGGCTTTTTTAAAAGGAAAAACTAAAATAAATATGTTTTCATTGGGGTTATTCCTTGTGACTAATACTAATTAGTATAATAAACGTATGTCTTTACTTTAGAAGTACAGATACTAGTGTTAAAAATACTCCAGTAAAAGTTGAAGTACTGATTCAACTTCTTTACTCGAGTAAAAGTAAAAAAGTAGAGGCTCTGAAATACTCAAAGAAAGAAAGTAAAAGTAGCTCTTTGGAGGACATTTGTGCAAAGCTAACCGAACCTTGTGCTTTATTAACATAATGATAAGACAAGTAGATGGAAATACAAAGATTTATTTCAGTCTAAAATTGAATTGTAACCAATCAGTTAAGCTTGAATCAGTTAAGTATGAGCATGAGCAGGAAAAGTAAGGAAAATAAAACAAAAAAATAAATAAATAAAAAAAAAACATCTCTATTTCCTACATTGTAGAGGGTGACTTTGCCTCTAAACAATAAATGTGTGCCGTCAGGTAATGTGGATTCAGCAGGTGGGGGAACCTAAAATTAGCTGTAATGTCTCAGTGGAAAAGAATTTAAACTCACAATAATTTCTATTGAGAGCTTCAGTAGATTTTCTTAGTGTTCATGAGTTGTTCTGTCCGTTTACTGGCTGTACACCGTTTATGCTGTCTGTTTTCTAGATGGTATAAAGTTGCTATGAAGGGCGAATTCAGTCAGGGAATCATCATCAGCTAACGTTCATATCAATCTCTGCTACATTTGATGTAAGCTAACTGTGACCATTAATTCATAGCCACTCTGCACTAGTCACACACTGTTTTTACTCTAAATCCTGTGATGGATTTACATCACAGTAAACACGAGTAAACTAACCTGTTTATCCTGCCCTAGCCTGCAGAGGATTTTACATGTAGTCTTTAAATAACCCAGTTAGCAGCAGGTTTCACAATGTGGAAAAACATGATGTCACATGTACAGATCCAATATTTGATTAGAGAACATGAGGACTTAGATGTAAGCTTTAAATAAGCATCCTTCCATTTAAATTTAAGCTCTCTTCTTCCACTCCTGTCCTCTTTCATGTTCTTTTCACTCACTGATAGAACATTAAATACACTCATGAGTCACCTGATACACACCTGTGTTTGTGTAGTTTTGAGACTCTTCGCTTTGTCAGTTTTCCTCATAGTTTCACACCTGCACGAAGCAGCCTCACCCTGACAGCTCAACCTTCAAATCACTGTGTCAGCTGATCACTTCCTGTCCTGTGATTGGCTGAGCTTCAGGCCTTCTCTCAGTCAAACTGGAAACAGGGATTGAGACAGTGTGAGGGTTTGTGGAGTGCCACAGTGCTGTAATGAATACTGTAGTGGAAGAAGTTCTTTCACACTCTTCATCCTGGAGCTGCTTTATGTCCATGATCTGCATGGAAACACATCTATGGAGAGGAAATCCAGCTGCTGAGGGTCACATCTGCATCATTGTAGCTACAGTGGATGTTTCAGCGTCAGGACTGGAGGCGGAGCTTTGTGCGTGTCAGGGTGAGGCCGCAGCAGCCGCCTCCAACCGCAGCGCTCGGGCGTGAAACTAGAAGAAAGGAAGTGATCTGTGGCCGGCTGGACTTCATTCCACAGATGTGCTTTAACAAAGTGTGAAGCTGAACTCTGAGCTGTGACAGTGAAGCAGTGTGAGAGTGTCAGTAGATGATCAGCAGAGGAAAGTGAAGCTGCTGTGAGCTGATGTCCTGAAGGGCTTTTAAAGAGTCTCTGAGTTTGACAGGAACATGAAGATGTTTGTGGTGTTTGTGATCCTCCTGCACGGTAAGTACACCTTCCTCTCTCTGCTCTCATCATCAGCTTTTCTTTCATCTCTCTCTCTTTAATGTGTTGAAGTGCATGGCAATGTAAAACAGGAAACACACGACACTGAACTAAACCTACAGTAAACACAAGGGCACTTTTGGTGGTACTGTGTATTATTTCACACAGTCTGGGGTTACTTCAATACAACAGAGATGATCTACTAACATCCAGACTGGCCAACAGCCTGTATCCACAGGCTGTGAGGCTCCTGAACTCTCTGCCCCCCTCTCACGGACAATAACCATATCCAACTTCTTAATAGCAATGAACTGGTCTGCATTGGTGCATCATATCTTTATTCTCTTCCCCCTCCTGCCCCCCCCCCCCCCCCCTCTTTCTTAAATAGATAACTATCATATCTGATATCATATCTCACAGTACAATAATATTGAATGGGTTGCATTGTTGTATTTTGTCATGTTTCTCAGGTCTTTGTCTGAATTTCTACGAACATTATTGCTAAGGATTGTCTTATTGCATTGGAGTCACACTGGGTTAAATATGTACACTTGGGTTTTAAGGGGTATTTATTATTTTCTTCTTTTTTTTGGGTTGTATGGAAGCCCCAAACGCAATTTCATTGTTCTTGACAATGACAATAAATAAATAAATACTAAATACTAAATACTAAAAGAACAAAACCTAAGAACTAAGTTACTACTGATAATCAGAATTAAGCTGAAACATTGAATAAAGATAATCCGAACAGCACAACTAGAAAAACTGAACATAAATCATGTAAAATAATACAAAACACAAGAAACTGAAAATCCTGGGAGCAGAACCAAAGCAGAAGACCGACCCGGGGTGGCAAGTCAGTGGCAATGACAGAGCAGATCAGGAGCCCCACCGCAGGTCAAGTGGCACTGGCCACATAGGTGAGAAGGCCATCCATGATGGCAAAGATCCTTAGCTAATGGCTGGAAAAGTGGCCGGCGATGGTGTGCCGTGTTTGGACGAGCAGGCCATGCTGGATGTGGACGTGGGCAAGCAGGCCGTGCTAGATTTGGACGAGACGGCGGTGTGAGAGCCGCGGGACCAGACGAGGCAGGAAAAGACGGTGGTGGACCAGGCAAGGCAGGACCAGACGAAGGTGGAGCAGCCTCGGGCAGCTGAAAGGCCGGGGACATGGCTGCTGCAGGTAGTGGAAGTGGTAGCGCTGATGGCGGCGCTGATGGCTGGACAGGCTCAGAGCCTCCAAAGGAGACAGGTGGCTGAAGCAACCCCTTGGGACCTCCAGTGGAGACAGAAGATCGTTGGACGGACCAGTTGGGCCCTGGTGTGTGTAGCAAAAAGTGCTGCAAAAGTTGGTGAAGCACACTCGGTAACCAGGAGAGACCAGAATCCAGGCATTGTAGCCATTTATCTACAGCTCACTAAAACTCCTTTTCAGAATGATCCAGCCACAGGTCAGATAACTTATTCACAGAGTAAATAATATCCTCCTGGAGCTCCTCAGACGGCAAGAGTGCTGCTGGGTCGCTTGTTTGGTTTGGTCGTTCTGTCATGACGTGCTGTGCGGCAGGGAGGATTAGACCCAAATGCAGGATCTCAAAAATGTGACTTAAACCCATAATGTAGCTTGTATTGTGGGAAAAACTCTTCATGAAAATAAAGACTTACTAAAACCAACCAAAACCTCACACTTGAAACTAGAAATTAAACATTAGCCAACTAACAGGAGCACGAAACAAACATACAGCATAGCGACAACATGACACGATCCAGGGAAAGGAAAACATGGGGATTAAATACACAGTGGAGTAATCAGGGAATTTGAGACAGGAGGAAAACACAAGTGGGAGAAATTAGACGTAACAAGACAAGAGTTATTTTCCACTTTAATGTCTGTCTCCACTGTTCAGCCACAGATCTATAATACATGGTCCAGATGTTAGGTGTGCTTTGACATCTGGACCACCAAACACCTGTCAGATCTGTAACTGAGTCATAAATGGGAAGATTAGGTTCCTGGGCTGTAACAGAAATCATTGTGTAGAGACTATTGTGGTGCTGTGGGCGGAGCCTGAATACTGTTAGCTGGTTTCAGTTGTGCATGTGTCAGAAAGATATTTTCTTTAAACAAACCTTGATCCGCGCCTGACACACTGTCATGGTTTTTGTTATTTATGGTTGTAATCCTGAGCTTTTGGAGACGAACAGTTACAGGATAGAGACAAAGTTTTTGTTTGCGGGTTTGACCCACCAGTTACCAACAAATGCTGAGAACATCTCGCCCTGTCTTTCCAAATAAGTCACCAAATACATAAGAACTACAACAAGCAACTATCACATGGTGTACACAGTAGTTAGGAACAGAACATAGGAGGTAATGTTCTTTGTTGGGTTGTTGTTAGAACTTCTCACTGTTTCAGACTTTGGACTTAGTTTGACATTTTTATGTGATGGACTTCCTGCCTCTGATCTGCGCTGTGTTCTTTTTAATGAGTTGTTAAAATGTTGAATGTTTCTGTCGTTCTGTCTCCTGGTTTCTGTAAATGTGTCTAAACTTGATCTTCACCTTAAAGTGACTCATGGAGTCTCTTTCTGTGTGTCCTCAGTTTCCCAGCATGCCTCAGCTGTGGAGCTGCATGAGGGGGACACGTTCATCCTGCCCTGTCACGTCGACACTTTTAATCTGACTAAATCCACAGTGGTGTGGAGTCGCTCCGACCTCAGTCCTCCAACCGTCCACCAGCGTCAGCTTCAAGGAGACGAACTGAAAGATCAAAACCAGCGTTACAGCGGCCGAACATCCATGAAGGCTGACGCTCTGGAAACTGGAGACCTCAGCCTGAACCTAACCAACCTCCAACTGTCTGACAGCGCCACCTACACCTGCTCCGTCAGAGACTTTGGAGATGAGCTGAGTCGGAGTGATGTACAGCTGCAGGTCAAAGGTCAGCAACAAACATCTGCTGTAGATACATCTGACATCACTCAGATAAAACTTTACTATTTTATTGCTGCATAAATATGTTCACTCAAAAAATATTAGCTTGAGGTATGTTCAATAAAATATATCACCACATTCAGTCAGAGGTCAAAGGTCATGTTTTTCTGAACTTCACAGAACGGTTTCCATCCTGGGCCAAAGCTCTCCTGATTCTGCTGATTTTTCTTTTGGTTTCTGGAAGTCTCATATGTTATTTCCGTCAATATTATAAATCAGGTGAGTGTTCCGTACTATACACAAGTAGAGCTCACACAAACTTGCTCCAGAAGCTGAAAGAGTTGAGAGTTACAAACAGCTGATACAGAGAGCTGAAGAGAAACTTCCAGGTTTGTTCCAGAAGTCAGAAAACCTCCTTCAGACTCAGTCATTGATCAGTGAAACAGCTCCACAACATGACTTTACTAAACAGTGTGTGTGCTTCACTGCATTGATCTGACACAGAGGCTGCATGTGGACAAGCTGTTCTTTCATTATCTGCAGTTAATCCAGACAAAAGACTCGTTTCTCATATTTCCAAGAGAGACCAGCAGGGGGCAGAAGATGTTACAACAAATACCACTAATAATATAACAAGTAAAGAACCAATATTCATTCAGAATGTTTAAATACTATATTCTGTACAGACCAGTGAACACAAATGTATGAGTTGTGTGCAATAACAGACCAAAACAAGAACACTGACCAAAAGAGCTGTTCTCTCGTTTCTGACAATTTTAGCTCAATTTGTAGATTATTCCAGGAAACCTTATATCCTAAAGCCTTTTTTTTTACGGTGGCCCTGAGAGGCCAAACGGACTGCAACTTCAGAAAACACTTGCAAAAAGAAAAATGCTGCAAAAAGAAAAATGCTGCAAAAAGAAAAACGCTTGCAAAAAGAAAAACGCTGCAAAAAGAAAAACGCTGCAAAAAGAAAAATGCTGAAAAACGCTGCAAAAAGAAAAATGCTGCAAAAAGAAAAACACCTGCAAAAAGAAAAACACCTGCAAAAAGAAAAACGCTGCAAAAAGAAAAACGCTGCGAAAAGAAAAATGCTGCAAAAAGAAAAATGCTGCGAAAAGAAAAACGCTGCAAAAAGAAAAATGCTGCAAAAAGAAAAAATGCTGCAAAAAGAAAAACGCTGCAAAAAGAAAAATGCTGCAAAAAGAAAAACGCTGCAAAAAGAAAAACGCTGCAAAAGCACACACAACACAACGGAAATGTTTCTGGGGAGACAATAAGCGGACGGACCAGTTGCATGAACCAAAACATGCTAACAAGTGCACTGGGACTGGGAGACACTTCAAAGAAGTGGAAGCGGAGCAGCCAAAGAGTAAACTTTCAAAAGTAAGTACTGAATGTTATGTCACTTATTTATGTGCAAATGTTTAATAATGAAGAACATTAAAACATTACTGTTGGCCACATGCCGGCAAAGTTATGTGACATTAGCGATGTTTGAACTTTCAGCGTTTACTTTGTTTTAAAGCCTTTATACGCCGTTCGATAGTCGACCTTAATCTTACAGAGAATCTGATGATTTTATGGATAATTAAAGTCAGTCATATATCCACAAACACAACAAGCTGAAAGTCAGTGATGCTGCTCTGTTTGCAGTCCTGAATATCACGGCACCAGCAGGATTCACTGCACTGTTAATGTTAGCTATGTTATATTGCTGCCTCTGTTCGGTGGTGTCGAGCCAAACGGACTTTAACGTGTGTTTGAACGAGCTGACGGTTCACTCGTTAAGCTGAAAGAAAGATGCTTTAATCACAGCAGTCACACATGTGTCCACTGTACCATCTGGAACTCTTCTTGTTTAGCACTCGTAATAACACAAACACTAAATCCTCCTGTTTGTAGCAGTGTGTACACCTGAGACTGTCACCTGTCTGTCTGTCCTGCACTCTCTCTCTGTTTCTTTCTGATTGTGGAATAAAAGTATGAACATGTGTTTATAAGTTACACTTGTGTTTGAATCCTGCAGCTTATCACACATTTGATTTCCATGTGTGACGACTGCAAGTGTCCAGAGTGAGGACAGACTGAGGGACCCACTGCTGCACATCATCTGTGAGGCTTTGCACCCCTGATGATCCACCAGGACAAACTCAGCAGTGTGTGAGGAAGAGGAGGAGGAAGAGCCAGCAGCAGCTGACAGATGGAGAGAATAGACAGACTGTTCCCTGTTTGTGAAGGACTGCTAGGAAAGTTTAACATAACTAATTGTCTGTCCTGAATCAGTCTTATTAGGTAATGTTCAAATAATGTGATCATCCCAGTGTTTTCAGTGTGGGAGAAAGTACTCAGGGCCTTCAAGTTACACACTATGAAAGGCAGCAACAAGTGTAATGTTCAGAAACCTAAAGTATGTATCAGCAGCAGAATGGAGCTAAAAATAAATGTTTGTTACAGTTCTATGAAGCTTTGAGGATTTTGGATCAGTATCACTGCTGTGTGTGTTGCATCATATTGCTGTAATTGTTTATATGCTTTATATATTCTGAGCTAAGTTGATCTATAGTGTTACATCATATTCTATAAGGATGTTATGTGTTTGTAGACTTTCTGCCCAGTTTGACCCATTTAGCAGAAGTCAGCCTGTTTAAGGCTCTGATATCTATTCTGTATGACTTAAAGCAGTTATGACATGGTCTGATTTTCTCACCCAATAAAGGAATATTTCATATATCAGTCTACTCTTCATTCTATCAGACACAGTTATCACAGCTTGTACATTTTCTTTTTATAAATATATGTAAGCAATGAGCCAAATTTAGTAATGGCAACATACTGAAGGAACAACATTTGTCTCTTATATATGATACACCTATATATGCACTGTCAAAGATACTTGTCTTTGAGTGAAGATTTAAGGTGATAAGACATATAAATAACTGCAACTTGAATCTGTACTGGGCTCAGTATTTGACACAGAGTTCATGTTCACTGCTGTAATAGCTAATAATGATTAATATAATAACTATAATATTGGCCATATTATATTTACATTACCAAAGTGATATGACTTTAGTCTCATGAACAACATCAGCTAATTGTTATTTACTAGCTAATCTTAAATGACTGTTCAGCACAGAAATCAAGCCCAAAAATCATGTTTTGCTGTCCTGTGGTCTCAGCCTCAGATACTTATCAAATCACACAAAGCTCTTGTAGAAACAAACAAATGAACAAAATATGTTCTCCTTCATTTCTGTCAAACCAAGTTGTATGACACGTTTCCAGCAGTTAGTATCATGGTTGCTAGGCAACCTGGGAAGCTCGACAGAGACTAGACCGTCCCATACAGACAAACTTGCCGTTTATTTTGTAAATCGAGCTCAACACTGCCCCTAGCGTCCGGGAGCACTTCCGTTGTGTTTTGGAGTTTGCAAGTGTTTTGGAGTTTGTACATGAGTTGTCTCTAGGGGCCACCGTAGATAGGCCACGTGAAACCAGATTCGTGTTAAACAATATAGGGGGAGGAAAATGCACCATGTCAACAGGTATCAGGCTGTGATGTTCTCCTTTATAGTGGACAGAAATTATTATTTTTTGGAGTGGCACAGATAACTTTTTCTACTCTGATTTTAATTTTTTTTTTATTTTAGATCAACTGTGTTAATACAGTATATCTAAATGAAAACCTGACTGTAAATTCAGGCATGTGAGGTTGTGTTGAAAAGGATGATACCAAACAAGGCAAAGTAAATAGTTTTTAAGGGTGAAATGAAGAGGTCACATCAAAAGTAGTCAAAAATGGCCAATTATACCCTGGACCCAGAGGGTTAAACATTTTTTTAAAGTAACACAATAGTTACTTTTCAAGTAATTAATTACTTTTAGAATATTGTAACTCAGTTACTAACTCAGTTACTGTTTTTGAAGAGGTAACTAGTAACTATAATTAGTTACGTTTTCAAAGTAGCTCGCCCAACACTGGTAGTTGGTAACATCTGAATTATCCATTCAGCAAAGGAAAATACACAGATTTCCATATTTCAGGGATTTCACTGTTTAAACGCTTACATTAAAAATACAGGTTAGTGGTTCTGCCAGATATCAGCAATCACACATTGGTCACTGATATTTGCAAAAATACCAATATGGACATGTTAGTGAAAAATAAATCAGTAGGGTTTAATTTCACATAAAGGTCAAGTATGTAAAGAATTTGGAAGAAGGAAATTAGATGTCCTCCAGGCCTTTATCTTCTTAAGACATGCCTGTAACTGATTGATTTGAATGATATCAGAAATAAAAATCAAATGCATAGCATATGCATGGTAATCAAATAAATGTATGAATAATTTTTGTGTGCAAAGAAAACTCCTCATTTACATAAACAAACTGGAATCTATCAGATGTGATTCAAATCACTGCAGTGAATTCCCTTTAATAACTCTGGTGTGTTCTAGTGTTTGCAGTAAAATGTTGTGGTCTACACTGAGGTCTAACAGGACAAGCACAGGAATAAGTCCACTATAACAGGTCATAAGGAGAACATTAGTAACTTCACTACAGCTCATGTTGTGCTTTGTTGTCCTCTCAGTTTATAAGGTGGGGGTGAATTCAGAGGTGGAGTCTGTCCAACTGATCTGCAAAACCACAGTTTGCCTGCCTAAAGATGCTAAAGTGGAGTGGAAGGATGCAAGCAACAGGAAGGTCCACGTGTATGAGAACGGCTCTGACCAGCCTGAAGAACAGGACGATAAATACAAGAACCGAACAAAGATGAAGAGAAACTTACTGGAACCTGGAGACCTCAGTCTGACCCTGAAACAGCCCACAGATGGAGACAACTCCACCTACACCTGCACTGCCTACAGCAGGGAGGGAAACATCCTGATGAAGAAACAAGTGAATCTCACTGTCAGAGGTCAGTGCTGTAGATACAGGCCAAAGGTCAGAGGTCAGACTCATGATGGTGGTTCAGTCTCAGTGGCTCCATCCAATAATGTCTCAGTGTTAGTATGTCTGATGTTTGTGGCTGTTTTGGTTTTTATTTGATTTCCAGCCAAATGTAAAAGCTTCATCAGATGAACTGTAGGAGCAAAGTTCATGTGTGAGACTTCATCTGAAAGGTAACATCTTCTAGTTTCTGAACATGTGTTTGTTTAGCATGTGGCTAAAACACAGGCTAAGCTAATCTCAGTAAAAACCTTCATTGGTCCTCATCTATAATCAGTCATATCTCCACATCCTTTCTCCATGTTATCATCCAAAGCTGTGTGAAGTTTCAGAGCTCTGCAGCTAACAGAGACTTTCAGTTTGCTGCTCTCTTCCTCTGACAGCTCCATTCTTAGGGAGCGTTAGTTCTCTGTTTCACTTTATTCCACTTATTCAGTCTGATGTTCTCTGATCTGTTTCTCTTGTTTAGTGTCTTAAAGGCTGCCAGTGCCTCTCTTTGCTGTAACCAACCTTTCTCTTTATTTCTAAGCTTTTTAAGGACTTTACCTGATGCATCAACCTTTGAAAATGGAAAGAAATCAGTCAGATTTATGGCTGCATCACAGTGTCACATGTAGTTCTCCACATCAGCTGGATTATATCTATAGCAGCAAACAGCAGCTGATCCACAAATCTTTGTCTGTGTTAATAAAGTTAGATCAGTTCAAATACAGTGGAACCCTGACTTACAAAATTAATTCGTTCCCGAGGGTCTTTTGTAAGTCGAAGCACCCATTACGCCTTTTGAGTGAACAATAGGCTATAGGCTAATTACTAACTGCAACAACAATACGTCATTCAAGTGGAACAGTGAAGCGCAAGTACAAAAGCTAAGGGGTTGTCACATGATTCAGAAGGCATTCTGGGCATTCTGGGCTCAGCCAATCAGAGCCAGCAGATTTCGTTACGCCGGCATTTTGCCGTAACGCAGGCAGAGATATTGCATTCAAGTGCCTTCGTAAGTTGAATTTTTCATTAAATGGGGTATTCGCAAGTCAGGATTCCACTGTAGTTTGTTGCTCTGCACTTGAAAGCAGCATGTACAGTTCACGAGCGAACCGCACAGAGCTTCAGACTATCTAATGCTCTGTTCACTAAGGTTAGCAAGTTTAATGACAAGTAAAGGACATTTAAAGACTTCCGTGAGGGAAATACTTGTTTTTGATTAATCTGAAGTGTTTCGATAGGTCTCAGTGAGTTAAAAAGTAGGGTTAGCATGTAAGAACAAAAAATAACAAAAAATAATTTCCCCCGGGGATCAATAAAGTATTCTGATTCTGATTCTGATTCTGATTCTAAGCCTGCTAAAAGTGTTAGCACATGTTTCTATTATCAATACTGTATGAGATTTAATTTTGGTTGAGGCTTTTGTTGATATTTTGATTAATATTCTTGATTAATGATGATCAATATCCCTGATATAAGATAAGATAAGATAAGATAAGATAAGATAAGATAAGATAAGATGACCTTTATTAGTCCCACAGGTGGGAAATTTGTTTTGTTACAGCAAAAGTGCAAAGTTATGTAGCAGAAATTAGAAAACACTGGAATGCAATAAAATAAAATAAAATACTATATACAGTAGAATAAAATAGAATAGAATAAAATAATATATACAATAGAATAAAATAGAAATACAAATGCTATATACAACTGAGTAAGAAAATACAAAAGTACAACTGAGTAAGAAAATACAAAAGTACAACTTCGTCAGAAGAAGAATTGTACAAGAATTGCACATATAGCAGTCTTATTGCACGTGTGAGGGTTTGATCAGCTGCAAAAGTCTTTGTTGTGGAGTCTGACAACAGTGGGGAGGAAAGACCTGCAAAATCTCTCCGTCCCACACCGTGGGTGCTGCAGCCACTGAATGAGCTGCTCAGTGCTGTCACAGTCTCCTGCATGGGGTGGGAGATGTTGTCCAACAGGGATGACAGCTTAGCCGCCATTCTCCTGTCACTCACCACCTCCACTGGGTCCAGAGGGCATCCTAGAACAGAGCTGGCCCTTCTGATCAGCCTGTTCAGTCTCTTCCTGTCCCCGGCAGAGATGCTGCCGCCCCAGCAGACCACACCATAGAAGATGGCTGAAGCCACCACAGAGTCATAGAAGGAGTGGGCCCTCTACTCCAAACGACCTGAGTACAGCCTGCTCTGCCCTTTCCTGTAGAGGGCATCTGAATTATGAGTCCAGTTTGTTGTTCAGATGAACACCAAGGTACCTGTAGCTGTCCACAGCCTCAATGTCCATACCTTGGATGTTCAGTGGTTGCAGTGGAGGATGCTTGTGCCTGCAGAAGTCTACCACCAGCTTCTTGGTTTTACTGGCGTTGATCTGGAGGTAGTTCAGCTGGCACCAGTCCACAAAGTCCTGAGTCAGTCAGCTGTACTCCTTGTCGTCCCCATCAGTGATGAGGCCGACTATTATGATATTTAACAAGGGGTAAATACTTGGTCTTTTATTCTATCATTTTAATAATTTTACACGCTGCTTAAAACAAAGTATAACATCCACCCACTCTGAATGGTATAACAAATTTAACAAAACCACTCAAAGCAATTAATAATAATCTTACCTTTACAATGACATCTGGAAGGTTGGCTGTCATTCTAGAGAGGTCAGGGCAAGCGTCTTTGACCTCAGGCTTGTGAGTGTTGGTAGTAAAGCCCCATAGGTGCACTCATCCTCTTGTAAGATGTCGAGAGCCACTGTCAGGGGCTTCATCACCGTACAGTACTCTTTCAAGAACTGGTACTCCCTTTCATTAAGTCACTTGATTCCCAGCTTTACACACAGGGGATTAAAATCATTCAAGGGAATTGTGATGATTCTAGAAATGGCCTCATACAGGGAATTCCACCTTGTGGATGTCGGTACCATTAGTTTCCTCCGGCTGACTTCCTCTACCTGTTCAGAGGCTAATGTTGATCGACTTGCTTTAGTCCAAAGAGCAGAACATTTTGCAATGCTACTCCTATATACAGCCTTGGTGTCGCCATAGGAATTTAGATGCTTGTCAACATCGCTTGTTAAAATCAAGTTAATTGTGTGCGATTCACATCTGTAGTGTGGAGGGAGGCCAAACTGTGCATCACCACATGGGGTTGAAAGAGCTTCCTTGACATCAGTAAAGGTCAGTTCCTCGTCATTACCTTCTTCATTTTCAGATTCAGACTCCAAATGACAGGGCTGACATACTCTGAATGCTTTGGCAAAATTGGATGCATTATCCGTTACAGTGGCAATAACGTTGCGTTGTAGTCCATATGATGAATGGATTTCTTCAATCTCTGTTCCAATCACATCATAGGTATGGCTGCCTCTAATTCTGTTGTATGCTAGGGCGGCCTTGTTGTGTTGTAATGTGGAATTAATCCAGTGAACCCATAAAACGTTTATTATTTACTGTCCAGATGTCAGCAGTGGTGGAAACAAACTCTACCTCTTCGAGTGTAGCCTTCAAGTTAGAGTTCATTTTGTCATATTCTCTCTCAAGGTATCTTACAAATGACTTTCTCTGGGGCAGCTTGACATCACTTTTAGTTGGTATTTTTTCTACGATGCATCGGAATGATTCAGAGTCTACAGTGGAAATTGGCAACATGTCCTCGACAATATAGGCAGCGACGAGCTTCTTCAGTTCAGTGACACTAAGTCCTGTCGCTCTTACGTCTAGTTTAACCTGTTTAGTAGGAGTGGGTTCATCTGAGGTTTGCCCAGTGGAAGTAGATGTGGTAGCCACAGCGGTCATGTCAGTGGGGGGATCCTGGGTTTTTTTTTGTTAATTTAACATTCCTGTGGCAGTGTGCTAGGTGCTTGCTCAGGTTGGAAGTGGAATTTTTCGATGTAGAAAGAAGTTTTCTTCCGATGCAGAGTGTGCAATGAACGCTTATGTTTTTGTCGCTTTTTAAAGAGTCAAATTGAAAGCAATGTCGGTATTTCCAAGTATTAAATGCTGCACGATTGAACTCTATCCCTCGCTCCATGTTTTCTATTGTTGATTTACAGACGTGCTACCACAGCCGTCGCACCCGCTTGCGTCATTGTCAGGAGACACTCTCACAAACAAAATCATAGTTTAGTAATGCAGTAACGCAGCGTTCTTACGGGAAAGTAAGTATAATCTAATTACTTTTTTACAATTGTAATCCCTTACTTTACTCATTACTTGGAAAAAAATAATGTAAAGTTACAAAAAGTAAAGTTACAAGTAACGTGTTACTGCCCATCTCTGGTGATAGAAACACTCAGACTTTGTTTCTCTGCTTCATTAAGTCAAATCTGGCCCTCAGAGACTGAATAAAGTCCTGTCCCACTAACAGCAGCTCCAACAGTCTAGGGATGGGTACCGGTATCCGGTGCCATGATGGCACCGGTTCTGACATAAACAGTAGTAACCAGACCGAAAAGCAGCGCACATTTCGGTGCTTTTTTTCCTGAGCTGTGATACACTTTAGATTCTAGCCAATCATTTTACGTTTCCGAGGATAGTAGGCGGGCCCAGGTAGGTACATTCTTTTAGAGCAGAGCTACAGATTAAAATGCCCAAGGCAAAGCGGTCAAAAGTCTGGCTGTACTTCACAGCAAAATATGCAAACTCAGCAGCCTGCAACAAGTGCTTTAAGCTGATACTGTGATACTGTCAAAGGAGGTAACACCTCAAATCCGATGAAACACCTGGCGACGCATAGCGTTCTTTTTAAAAGCCGAGAAATGCGCCGTATTTGATAGCTTGTTGCGAGACCTCACACCGTGCACATCTACTGCGGGTGTGGTGCCTGTTATCGGACCTGGAGTTAGCAACATCCCCCAAAAACCCGAAGAGGAGAGTCCTGGCCCCTAGCCCTGCCAGTGTAGCAGAAATGATGAGGATGATGACGGCAGCAGCAGCTGTTCTTCTCTGCGTGATTAGCTTAATGTTGTTCGTGTGTAATTTACGTTGAGTAGGCTAACCACGTTATTACATTAATGCAGGTGAACTAGCAAACACCGTCGTAGTTACATGCGGCTGTCTTCTTGTTTGATGGCAGATACTCCCTTCACCCTGGCCAAAAAGGCTAAAATGATCAAAGAAAAAGAGGGAAACAGCTAAACATGAGAGGTTTTTGGACAAAGTTTGTGTTTTTTGCATTGTTTAAGCACTGCTTCCAGCCAAGAGTGATGCCATATATGCCCCATAGCTGCAGAAAAGGCTAACATTGTTATCTTTTTACAAAAAAACAGCTGAACATGAGAGGTTTTTGGACCAATTTTGTGTTCACCATTCTTTAAGCACCAGTTTGAGCACCGTTTAAGCACCAGCACCATTTCAAAAGTACCGGTTTGGCACCGGTATCGGATAAAACCTAAACAATACCCATCCCTACTGTTCACTGCTTTCTTCCTGTCAGTCTTCATCTTTCTGCTGCGTCTCCTCTTCACACTGACCACTTTCTATCTAACAGTGAGCTCCCAGTGAAGCAGCAGCATTCAGCCTGTTAGAGTCAACACAAATGTCTCCATCCAAGCTCATGTTGTGCTTTATTGTCCTCTCAGTCACCCGGGTAGTGGTGGATTCAGGGGTGGAGTCTGTCCAGCTGCCCTTCAATACCACACTTCACCTGCCTGACGATGCTAAAGTGGAGTGGATGGACAGAGGCAGCAGGATGGTCTATGTTTATCATAACGGCTCTGACCAGCCTGAAGAACAGCACCAGGTTTATAGAGACCAAACGAAGATGAATGAAGACCTGCTGAAAACTGGAGACCTCAGTCTGACCCTGAAATATCCCACAGGCTGGAATACAGACAGCTACACCTGCACCGTCTACAGCAGGGAGGGAAATATCCTGCTGAAGAAACAAGTGGAGCTGAAAGTCAGAGGTCAGTGCTGTAGATACAGGTCAAAGGTCAGAGGTCATGCAAGAGTTTATTCTCTAAACATTTTAAGTTTGAATCTTTTTTCAGTTCATTCAAATAATATAAATTCTTTGATGCCGTTGTCTAAAAGCCAAAACTTTTAGGGGGAGCAACTGTACGTTTAATTGAACAGACCAAGACTAAGAGTCCCCACAGTGGGAGTCCATGATGGCTCAAAGTCTCTGATCCTAACTGTTCCTGAGCCTCTCCCCCTGCCTCCTCTTTGGATCTTCTCCTCCTCTGTAACATGAGGAAACATGCAGAAATGATTGAGTCAGCATGCTATTCATCACATGCTTCACCATATTTTTCTGTCTTCGGGTTGGAAGGAAGTTGGTTTGGAAACATATTCAGCGATGCTTCATCTCCTGCTTTGTGTTTGTGTGGGCGCCATCCTGATGACATCCAGTTTGTGCTCCACTGGGTGATGAGAGTCAAACCTTATACAATGAACCATATGTGGTGGTTTATGGTACATATCAACTTTTAAATGTCCCCCATTACTGATGGACATCTCACAGTCTAAGAAGGCTAACCTGCTACTTTTCATATCCTCCCTGGTGAATTTGTGTAGGTCCACCAGGTTAATATAATCAGTGAATTGTGGTACATCCTCAGGTTTAGATTTTACCTAGATGTTATTCACGTACCTCAACTAATCACTTGGTGTTGTTCCAGGGCAGTATAATAAACCCCCCTTTTCCACTTCTTCCATGTACAAGTTGGACACAATGGATGAAAATGAAGAACCCATGGTATACCCATGTTTCTGCCAGTAGTACTGACCCTTGTATGTGAAATAGGTGGAATTAAGACAGTTCCAAGAGCAAACACACTTGGTCAGTAATGAGAGTGATTCTGTTGATGGTATTGGGGTCATCCTGTAATCTTTTATGAACTACCTCCAATGCTTCAGTAATTGGAACACAAGTGGAGAGAGATGTAACATCCCAATGGTACATCTTTCAATGCTGTGATTGCAGCCAATCCTCAAATCTCTGTGAATAGTATTCATGGTCATCGATGAGTAGTCATTGATCAATGGTCGTAGATCAGTGGTCATGACAATTTGCATATTAATGGTCAAAAACTGACCCCCCCCAGCCTATTGGCAGCACGGTGGCATGGTGGTTAGCACTGTTGCCGCACAGCAAGGAGGTCCTGAGTTGAATTCCAACATCAGGCCGGGGTCTTTCTGTGTGGAGTTTGCATGTTCTCCCTGTGTTTGCGTGGGTTCCCTCCGGGTACTTCGGCTTCCTCCCACTGTCCAAAGACATGCAGTTTGTGGGGATAGGTTAATTGGATAATCCAAATTGTCACTAGGTGTGAATGTGCGAATGGTTGTCTGTCCCTGTGTGTTGGCCCTGCAACAGACTGGCGACCTGTCCAGGGTGTACCCCGCCTCTCGCCCTATGACAGCTGGGATAGGCTCCAGCGCCCCCCGCGACCCTGAAAAAGGATAAGTGGAAGCGAATGGATGGATGATGAGTAGTCATTGATCAATGGTCGTAGATCAGTGGTCATGACAACTTGCATATTAACTCATTCACTGCCATTGACGTCTGTAGACGTCAATTGAAAAACTTACGTTGACTGCCATGAAAATGGCTGGCAGTGAATGAGTTAATGGTCAAAAACTGACACCGCCCCCCAGCCTATTGTTCATTCGCAGTCAGCTGAGAAGACACTTGGATGACTGACAAAACATTTCTCCCACTGAAAACCCTATGTCCAGATGAACACGACCAACTTTTTTGTGATTTCCTCCTTTCGATGTGGAGGAGTAGCATCTCTACTCTGAGCACTCCAAATATCAACACTTCACCGAGTTCTTTTGATTCCTCAGAGGCATCCGATGGAACACAAAACACTGCTCAGTAGACCATTTAACACTTTATTTTTTTTTTAACATTACTTCTAGAAGGGAGATGCGTCCTACATGACACGTTGCAGCAGATCTCAAAATGGTGACGCGCACCTGACAGTTTTATTCCCGGCCACCCCATTCTAGTCTAAACAACAGCATTTCAGTAACTTTTGACTACTACTTCAGGAAAAACTGAACAGGATGGAGGTGGACCCCTGCCTGGTGGCTTGGATCTCCGACTACCTCACCGACAGACCACAGTACGTCAGGCTGAAGGACATCACGTCTGACACAGTGGTCAGCAGCACAGGAGCACCACAGGGAACTGTGCTGTCCCCTCTTCTCTTCACCCTGTACACCTCTGACTTCTGCTACAACTCTGAATTATGCCATATTCAGAAGTTTGCAGATGACACGGCCATCATGGGGTGTATCTGGGATGATCAAGAAGAGGAGTACAGAAGTCTGGTGAGGAACTTTGTCGCATGGAGTCACACAAACCACCTGCAACTCAACACCTCAAAGACTAAGGAACTGGTTGTGGACTTCGGGAGGTCCAGAGAAGGTCCACTGCCAGTTCAGATAGAGGGGGAGGAGGTGGAGGTGGTCAACAAGTACAAGTACCTCGGGCTGTGGGTGGACAATAAACTGGACTGGTCATGCAACACAGAGCACCTGTATAAAAAAGCCCAAAGCCGACTGTACTTCCTCAGGAGGCTGAGGTCTTTTAACATCTGCAGGAAGCTCCTGAGGATGTTTTACCAGTCAGTGGTTGCTGGAGTACTTTCCTATGCTGTGGTGTGCTGGGGGAGCAGCACAGCAAAGAGGGATTCATCCAGGCTGGAGAAACTGATCAGGAGGGCTAGCTCTGTGGTCGGCATGAAGCTGGACACTCTGGTGACAGTGGCAGAGAAAAGGACATTAAAGAAACTGATGGACATTATGGACAATGCTGGGCATCCTCTGCACACGGCCATAAACAACCAGAAGAGTCTGTTCAGTGACAGGTTGCTTCTCCCCAAGACAAGAACTAACAGACTTAAAAACTCCTTTGTCCCACACGCCATCAAACTGTTTAACTCCTCTCTGGAGGGGAGAGGGAGGGGAGACAGGAGGACAAAGGAGGGGGGAACAACTAAGCTGTAGTGCCTCTGCACCTCACTGTACAATACCTTGTGCAATACTTTTTGTAAATAGTCAACAGTGCAATAGACTCAATACTTGAAATGTGCAATTCACTTGTATTTTTATTTTTTATTCCTATTTATTCTATTTATCCCCTTTGTATATTTTATTTATATTTGTCTCTGTATTTATATATGTGTGTGTGTGTGTGTGTGTGTGTGTGTGTGTGTGTGTGTGTGTGTGTGTGTGTGTGTGTGTGTGTGTGTATATATATATAACAGTTCTGTAACTGTAACTTTGGTCGTTGCTGTGCTTTTTTTGGAAGTCGAATTTCCCAGAGGAACCCACCCGAGGGATTAATAAAGTTCTATCTTATCTTATCTTACTAGATGGTTCCCTCTTATCTACTGCTCTACAGGCAAATATGTGTGAGACTCTACGACTGAAGGACACGTATTCTAATGCCTTTATTATTCAGGGTTGTGTCCACTCAACACTACTTCTATATGATCATATGGAAGTCTGGAATAATATGAGATTAATAAAAGGCACAGTAATAAAGCACTTCAGGTAAGATCATTCCAACATCCCCTCTTTTGGTCTCCCCCCATGGTAGACCAACACTACTGCAAGTCATCAAACATAATATCAGCGGATTGACCCTTCCTGGTTCTCAAAAGTGGCATCATGTGGTCTGCCTCCGCATCAGAACCTCCCACAGCCTGATTAATCACTATTACCAATTACAGATACAAAGAAAAACCCAACAATCATATGACCCTCTACGAGCAAGCACTTTGGCGACAGTGGGAAGGAAAAACTCCCTTTTAACAAGAAGAAACCTCTGGCAGAACCAGGCTTAGGGTTGAGGGTGCTAACACCCTTACCTTCAATAAGCCCTCTATGGTCTCCGCCATACCCTCCTCTGCCTCAGGTCTGTGACGGTATTGCGGACGCCAAATCGGGACTTCCTTCTCCAACTCAGAAGTCACGTGGTTAAGCCGAACAACCAGCCTCCCTTGAGAGCAGGGGTCGTCAACTTCAGGCCTCGAGGGCCGGTGTCCTGCAGTTTTTAGATGTGTCCATGATCCAACACAGCTGATTCAAATGGCTAAATTACCTCCTCAACATGTCTTGCAGTTCGCCAGAGGCCTGGTAATGAACTAATCCTTTGATTCAGGTGTATAGACCCAGGGTGAAGGCAACAGCGTAGACATAGAGGACAGCTACAAGTACCTGGTGATCCCACAGGCACACCAACAGTGTGATTAATAAAGAAATGTTTGAACCGTGCTTTCTCAGTCTGCGCCTGAGTCCAAAGATTGTCCAAAGAATCCAAATTATCCTTGTATGTGTGACGTCTTCTCTCTTTGTTTCTAAATGAATGTTTTGGAGTGGTTCAGCAGTTTATTCCACATTTGTATTCAAGAAAGTGGATAACAGTGAAAAGCTCATCTGGTTATCACTTTTAATTTTGTGTTTGATGTCCTCTCAGTCCCCCAAGTGGAGGTGGAGGATGGGGTGGACTCTCTCCAGCTGCCCTTCAATACCACAGGTCTGCTTGAAGACGCTATAGTGGTCTGGAAGGACGGGAAATCCAGAATGGTCCACATGTATCAGAATGGCTCTGACCAGCTTAAAGAGCAGCACCAGGTTTACAGAGACCGAACGAAGATGAATGAAGACCTGCTGAAAACTGGAGACCTCAGTCTGACCCTGAAACATCCCACAGACTGTGACGGTGGAGCTTTCATCTGTGAAGTTTGGAGGAATGGAGACATTTTCAGAGCAAAACCATTGCTGCTTAAACCCAAAGGTTTGAACCATTGTTTACTTTTTTCCTTGTATGCCACTAAGAACAGACTGCCCTGACATCAATGTAAAAAAATTTACTTTGATGCTCCATTTAATGCATGACTCTCTAACTGTTATTTATCACAATGGAAATTACAAAAGTTTCAACTACATTCAAGACTAAAAACAGATGTTACGTAAGGCCCAAAATGGCCTCCATACAAGAAGGTAGTCGCTCTAATATTGACCAGTAACGAATCACAATCACACTTTGTACAGCTCATGTTGTGTTCGTTGTCCTCTCAGTCTGTCAGGTGGAGGTGGAGGAGGGGGCGGAGTCTGTCCAGCTGCCCTTCAAAACCACACAAAACCTGCCTGAAGATGCTATGGTGGTTTGGAAGGACCAAATCAATAACAAGGTCCACGTGTATGAGAACGGCTCTGACCAGCCTCACAGACAGGACCGGCTTTACAGAGACCGAACAAAGATGAATGAAGACCTGCTGAAAATTGGAGACCTCAGTCTGACCCTGAAACACCCCACAGAATGGGACAGTGGGAGATACGAGTGTGGTATCTACAGCAAGGACGTCTGGATCAGGGTGAAAACTTTGCTGCTGAAAGTCAGAGGTATCTGTCTGTCTCTCTCTCTCTTCATGTTCACGTCTGTATTTCCCTGTCTGACTGTGTTGTGTCTCCTCTGCAGGGAGAGTTCAGGTCCAGGATCAAACAGGGGACATCAGGAACAGAAGCAGCTCCATTGATCCGACTCCTCTGATGGCTGATCAATCAGTTTGATCTGTGTGTTCTTTGATTATTGATCAGTGATGTCAGAGTGGAGTCAGTGTGATGTTGTTGTTGTGTGTTTGAGACTTTTAGTGTCCATGAAGGTCTCTGCTGCCGTAGATCCTCTGAACTGTGACAGAGGTCTCACTCTGGAGGAAACTCTCAGCACTTTCCAGCAGCTCCTCCATCATGGAGGACGTTCCCTCACTGTAACAGGTGGAGGAGAGAGGAGAGGAAGCACAGGTGGATCCTCTGTGGTAATGGAAATGAGCAGTTTAGCTCAAATCTGGCAGGTTTCCATCTTCTGTTTTTATCCTGATGTCCATGAACATGAACACTGTCCCTGTCAAATAAATCCCGAAAAAAAAAAGATACAAAGATCAGATTTACTGAGCATCATCAGCGTGTCAGCAGCTAACTGCATCTTCAAATAAATAAATGTTTCTAATGAGTGGTGATAAGAGGAGATATGGTGAGCAAGTGACATGAAACTTTAAAAACTGACTTCCTTCACTTTTCCTTCCAGTGTTAAAAAACTTCCATGTAATGATTTGGTGGAAAAATGAGACATTTGACATTTGTTTGAATTTCAGACTTTTAACTGAGCGGCAATAAGTAAGCAAATAGAGCAAATTAATGCTGATGTTTATCAAATGTGAAGTGGAGTTTTCATCTTCTTTTGCTGCTGGTTCAGCAAATTTTGGTCAAAGAGTTACAAAACCTGCAGCATCAGAATCTGTGAGATGTCGGCTTTCAGCCCCGACGGCGTGTCCATGGCGTTAGGTTAGGTGACCAATACGCACTTTATGTTTACATGTGTGCAGAATCCAGTTACCTCCTTTCATTTGTTGTTTGTGGTGGTGGTGTGGAAATAATTTTGTGAGCTTTAAGGTGAGATTCTCAAGTTTCTGGCAAAAATTTCGTTTTCAAGCTAAAATCGATTTCCGTCCATCCTCTTCAGGGTGACAGGGGGGCTGGAGCCTATCCCAGCTGTCTTAGGGGAAGAGGCAGAGTACACCCTGTACAGTTCCAGTCTGTCGCAGAGCTAACACATAGACAACCATTCACACCAGAGTTTCCAATTACCTAGTCCCACTAACTGAATGTCTTTCAACTGTTGGGAGGAAGCTGAAGTACCTGTAGAGACCCCAACTCCACACAGAAAGACCCTGACGGAGGAAATCAGGACATACTTGCTGTGAGTGTGTGAGGCAACAGTGCTAACCACCGAACCACCTGAAAATTCATTTTTCAAAAACTCACCCCTATTTATTAGTTCTGGATAATCCAAAATATCTAGAACTAGTAACCATCTTTATTCCATGGGCTAAAATAAGAGCAAACATCTTTAGTCATCTTTAGTAGTCATCTTTGACATTTCTTAGGTTTAGGAATCAGGTTTACCCTTGATTTATGATGGTGGGTAGCTGTTAATTTTCTTAACCTTTTGTGAAGACTTAATTAAGAAAATGCGACAGCTCATTGGAGCCCCAAAGAGCCCGGGCGGTCATGCAATTTTTGAATTTTACCAACACGCCGCCCTGTTTCCCTTGCCTTCTGTGGCATTTCCTCCTGGAGAAAGGTGGATCACAGCAGAGGAACAATGGAAGTCATACACCAGAAGAGTAGAGACATTTTTGAAGAAATTACATGTAAACAAAGCTACCACAAACAAAACAGGTAACAGCTGACGGCAAGCCATCTTGACACACCAAATCATATAAAGGAAAACAAAAAACAAACAAACACTGGTATCAGATGCAGGTTTTATTTTCTCTGCTACTGGAGAAGGCCTCTGTCTGGAAGATCTTCTCTGTCCAGACACAACTTGAATTCTGTTGTGGCATCAACTTTTGTTTAAGGAAACTCTTACATCTTCCATGTTAAAAAAAGAAAAACAAAGGTAGAAAACATCATAAACATGATTATTTCAGATTATCAAATCTGAAACAATCATGTTCAGATTAACCCTTTAGAGCCGGTCGGAGCGGACACGCTCTGTTTTGCACAACTATTTTTAAATCCCAGTAGCTCTGCAACCACGTAAGCTAGCGCAACAATTTTTTTGCATATGAAATATTATATAGTGATGTGTCCTGTGTGTCGAAGCGTCGAATCGTGTGTCGGGTAATCTCGGGGGCGTTTTTGTGAAGCGCGTATCGAGGCTCGCTTTGATTACGTATGCAGTGACGCTCGAGGCCTCGCGGGCAGTCCGTACCACGTGACTGATTCAGGGACTGGTTCACCGGTTCGCGCCAGATTCAAAATAAATTGGGCAGAAAAACAGCTGATTCCCCATCACACCGTGTTGTGGAATTGGATTATGTTAGCAGAGCTGCTCTTTACAGCATTATGGCATAATAATTGTAAGGAAGAATAAAAGGTTGACACACATATCTCATTCCTGACGGAGGACTCTATCACAACCCTTCTCCAGTCCACTCACAGAGGCGTTGCATGGTAAGACATGGATAGGATATGGGCGGGGCCTTTTACCGTCATTTTATTACGATGCAAAGTACAAACACCTGTGGACACACAATCCAACAGATTACGTACGTGTTACATAGTTGAGCATTTCTTCTTCGATGGAACCAGCAAGGAAGAGATGTTTTTTTTAATTTTGTCTCTCCTAATAAAGTATGCACACAGTAATAAATATCACAAATGATAAGCGCCATAATATAAATAAACAACACTACACATCCTATAATCTGATTTCTGTCTTTTAGTTTATTAAAAAGTGAAGCACCAAACACTAGTTTGTGTCATTATCCAGATGTACATAAGCATGATTACACAGTTACTAGGAGCGGGTTTTGATTATCGATTAAAATCGATTCTAGCTTGGATAACGTGATATCGATTCATTAAAATGCTGAATCGATTCTTAATATAAATATTACTACATTTCAACAACCACCAAACAGCTAAAACAGTAAATGAGAGCAGGTACATGATTCTGCATAAAGCCGTAAACACAAGGCCGCTGACGGATCAGAATCAGTGAGATGTCGCCTTTCTCACCAGAAAGCACGGACACGGTCGGGGCTGAAAGCCGACAGCTCACTGATTCTGATCCGTCTTTGTGCTTTGTGTTTACGCCTTTTTTGCGCTGATTCTGAAGCTGCAGGTTTTATTTCTCTTCAAACAATATTGACCGAACCAGCAGAAAAAGAAGATCCAAACTATGCTTCACATAAACATCGTCATGGATTTCCTCTAACTTTTGCTGTTTTGCTTTCACCAGGACATAATAACACTTCATGCACAGCTATCTCTCTTTCACACACACACACACACACACACACACACACACACACACACACACACACACACACACACACAGTATACTTCAAGAACAGTTTCCCGTCTAAAAATCTGTTTTCTGCATTATTCGCTTGTTTGTTACGCATAAGACCTCCGTTGTTTGTCAGCCGCTGTTTTTCCCATTTAAATACTTCCGAAAAGGAAACCTAATTTCTGCCGTTCAATAAGCTACTAAAATAATTGAAACTTTTTAACATTATGCAAAATTGCAAAACGCTAAGGTGTGTCTCTAATAAAACCTCTATTTGCTCTGCTTCACTTCAGCAGCATCAGGTAATGTTCATTTGTTGATTGATGGTTTTCTTTCGGTTTTGATCTACTGCTGAATATTTTTTTTATAATCGTTTTTCTGTTTTAGCCTCAGCTACATTGACACAAAGGCATCTGCTGTGATGCTCACACATTGGATAAAGTCTCGAAAGTGTCAGCTTCCTTTTTATAGTTATACAAATATGCAAATGTACAGATCTATGATCTGAATTATACTACTGACTGACTGTCTGAGGCTGACAGTTACACATTCATACCAAAACTCTGTCCTGATAGTTTCCACTTTCTCTTTTGTATCACACATACTGAGACAATATTCGGGATAAATAACCAAGAAAACAATTAATTTATTCAGTTTAGAGGCTTACACATCATTATAATCACAGAGCCCGCTTCACTTGAATTGTCCACTTGATGGCGCAGTAGAGCAAACGAATCATCACAATGCTTCGAACCATGAGTCGACCAATTGGGTGGAAAGCTTCAGTTCATCATGAGGCTTCATCTCACCATCATTAATATTATATTATATATTATATATATTGTGCCATCAGCTTGTCCTCGATCACGGTTTCCTTCCACATATATCTTTGCAAAAACTGCATAAAAAGCGCTTGCAGCAACAAAAACATAATATTCCAGAAACACGCTTTGCCGATCCGATCAGCTGTTCATAACACTTCCTACATTGGAACAGATGTCAGCGCGAACTTTTGCATGTCCGCATTACCTGCCCGAAACCGGAAGTGATGTCATTTTCGCGGAAATGTAGTTTTTTTTTTTTTTTACCATCGTGGCCTTATGAGCCTATACTGGTGTTTTTAAAAGTTATCTTTGACTTTATGCCTTTCTGTGTCGTTTCTGGGATGCTTAGGACTCATATTGCACTGCTGGAAATAGTTTATTTTGATGCATATGCTGCTTTTTTGCAAATTTGCAGTATAATATTTCTTTTCGTTTTTCCTGCAGTGTATAAAAATTGGTGTATTTCAAAAATAAAACTATGAAGACACTCAAAATAAATTTCCTGTGGTGGGAAATTATTTTGTGCAACGTTTTTGTATTTACAGTTTTGAGGGATAAGCCTCTTAAATTTCTCTAACTACAAATATATGTTAAAAAAGCAAAAACCATTTTCAAATTTTTTTTGTAGTTTATTGCACTTTTTTGCAATTTATGTAATTACTATGCACTTAATGCAGACATATTATTAAAATCTGGGCTATAATCGTTGTATTGATGTATAGCAACTTGAAATGCTCCCAAAAATGGCTCCACAGCAGGTAAAAATATAATATAAGCTCTGGCGGACTTGGTTCTATGGTAGGTCTTAAAGGGTTAAAAATAATTGAAAGTAGTGTGGTCACAAAATGTTTTACAGTTACAGTTATTGTTAAAATTATGTTACACATAATTTTAACAAATGGTCCTGCATAATAGTGTGTATGAAGTATATAACACAGAATAAAGTATGTCTGTGTGCATACTGAGCTGCGCTGTGTGGAGTTTTATCATTTGCAGCAGGCACCATGCATTTGAAACTGTTGATGAAATAAACTTTAAAAAAAAGAAACTAATTATGTTTACGTGGACTGTAACTGAAACAGTTTTTCAGAAACATCTGAAAAGAGATTATATATCCACAAACAAACTAGCATGGACTGTGGTCTCCTCCTTATTACTGTGAAGTCCTTAATTTCAGGTAATTGGATGAATTAGCTAAAATGTGAGAGACGGTTGCATGTTAAGCAAGACAGGTCGTTACTGATCCAAAATTACTTGGATTCTAGTAATGTGCTACGTTTACCTTTTAGTTAATTTCTAGGTTTACCTTGCATTTTCTATTAACAATTGGATTCCTGCAGATTTAGAAAACAGCAGGTGTTATACCATTTTTTTTTTTTGTTTTAACATGAAAATCAGTAATTGCATCTCACCTCTTCATAAGTCTCATGAGAAGACAATTTTCCTTTCCACGTCTTGATGTGTACTGCATCTGCAGAGGCATTGCTTCATTACTCTAGTAACAAACCTCCATTGAAGGATCAAATCCTTCTTCCTGAAGGGTTTGAGGCCATGTTGTTAAGCAACAAAGATACCAGATTTCTGACTGCTGACTCAACTGCACCATTGCCATAAAACAGATTTAAATTATTTAGTTAAAACTGCAACAGTCATGAAAGGAGTCACATGATTAGAAACTCGTGAACTTCCTCCATAAGAAAAATATGCTGGTAATTTACCATAGGTTAACTTAAACTTTACAGCTGTAACTACAACATTAAACAACATATTTAATGAAAGGAACTGCAAGAACAAACATCTGAACTCAAATGATGCTGCAGTGTAGTATTTTGGAGCAATTCTTTCATTCTGTTATGTCTTCTTTAGCTGCAGAGGAAATCCAAATCACTCCTTGTGGAAGAAGCTAGGCTGAGGAGGAAACATCCCTTTAGGACTGATTCCTTCAACATCTGTTTCTCGACAATGCGATAGCACTATCATACCACACCAATGATGGTCTTAAAAAATCTATAACTTGAAATAAAAGCATTAAACATACTAACCAAACGTGTTTTTTTGATTTAGTTTACACCAAACACTCCACTGGATTTAGCAACATTGTGTTTCCACAATACTGATTGGAGACCAAAACAGCCAATCAGAATTTTTGCAATTGCAATTTTTGCAAGGGTTCACTGAAAGATATGTATTAACTCTTAAACTATTTTATTCGACAAGTTGAGAATTTCAATTAAAATAAGAATTTTGGTTCTCCAGTGTAGTTTTGAAGTGCTGAACATTTTCTGTGATAATGTCAGTAAATATGTAGTTAAATGCACAACTCACGAGTTTCTACCTGCTCTGAAAAGGTGGTGCAAAAATACCCCATCAGTGTTGTTTCAAACAGTCCAGCTTAAATTGCAAAACTTAAAACTAATCTTAGACTAAAACTAATCTTAGACTAAATCTAATCTTAGACTTATTAAACACAGTCAACTCTGTGTTATCAGTGAGGACACTGGACCTTAAAAGCAATTAAAAACTAGGACAAAATTCCTTAAGTACTGTTGGGGTTGAAAATTTGAGATTTTTGATTTCAATTATTAAATAAACCTGTTGTAATTGTTTTATTTACAATGCAATTGTGCTCATATGAGTTGGCACTCTGTCTTTGGAAGGTCAAGAGCTTTGTTCGGCGTGACTGTCCTTGAGGGTTATCCTTGGTCTGTTCACGTTCCAGCGCTGTAAATTGTAATTTCACCCGCTAAAGCGAATTAAATCTTTTTAAAAGACAGATATTTCTCCAGGAATTATTCTGAAAAATCTGAACATTACAGTACATTCAAACTTATATATGAGATCTATCCTACATATGGATGATTTCAGAGATTTCTGCCTATGACAGCTTAGATAAGCTCCAAGTCCCCTGTGTCTTTACGTTTGAGGCCCAGAGTTAAGATTTATGTGAGTAATAGGTTCTTATCTCAAATATAGAGACATGCTGAAGCTTTAGGTTATCAAACTTAAACATTTTAATCATGGCAGCAGTTTTTAGAGGTTCTTTGTTCAAATGACATTTAATACATGTCAGTCTGCTAATGAGCCTCGTGTCAGCACTGAAGTGGAAGCTGTGGGCTGTAAAGAGTGGCTGTCCCACTGGGCAGTTTCATGTCACATGACTGACTTCCTCTTAAAAACAAAAGTGAACTTTCTTTATGTGCTTACAGCTGAAGAAAAATTGCTGAGTGTTTTTTTTTTTTCTTTGTTCAGTCAGCAGCAGATTTAAAGGACTTTGTGTTTGTTTGAGCTTTTTACAGGAGGATGAAGACGTTGCTGGTGATCCTGCTCCTCATAAATGGTAGGAAACTGAATGCAGATCAATCTGCACTCACACCACAGTTTAAGGCAGATAATCTCACTGTGTGGTGTTTATGTGATGATTTAAATTAATGCACTGTACAAAATACAAATGCAATGACGTGTTCCCTGAGAATCGAGAGAGGCTTCTGTCCAAGACAGAAATAACAGAGAAGTAAGAGCGACTTTACATTTACAGAGTAAAGATTCATGTTTCATGCTTTGTTATATTTGACTTTGACTGTACTTGAGATTAATTACATATTTTTGCATTTAAGAAAATCTTTTCTTTAAAACTTGCAAACACATAAATACAACGCTGGGTTTAGTTGGGTTTTGGGCAGATATTGGTTTAGTTAAACTTTAAAATATTGTTATTTCTAAAATAGAAACGAATTCATTTTGAAAGACCTGTGTTTCTTCAGACAAAAGTAGTTCATGTGTGATTATTCGGTTAATTGATAGATTACTCAATTACTCAGTTTTGGTGCTTTGCGGTCAGGGTGGAGGTCCTGTCAACTGGAATGGCCCAATCCCCAGTTGACAAATCTGGCTATAGTAACAGGGAGAGTCACCCCTCTGATGGGGAAGGACCTATACTGGTGTGTGATGCTGAGAGATCCTGGCTGGATGTAGTCAGGCTCACCATCACACAGCTGTGTTGATCTGCTGTGGTGAAGATCGAGCTGAGCATGAAGGCAAAGCTTCATCCGGTCTATGTTGCTCACAGCCTTGAGCTCTGGACAGTGACTAAAAAAATTAGCTTGCTGATAGAAAAGAACAGAGCTTCCTCTGAAGGGTGGCTGGGCTCTCCCTCAAGCAGGAGGCAGGTGCGTGGTTGCTCCCAAGGGACTAACAGCAGAGCTGCAAATTCTCCACATTTAAAGGAAGCAGCTGAGGTGGTTCAGCCTCCTGACTGGAAATACTCCTCAGACGGAGGCCCTGGGACAGATGTAAGACACAGTGGAGAGATATATCTCTCAGATGGCTTGGGAATGCCTCGTTGTCCTCCACAGGTGAGCTTGAGGAGGTGGAGAGAGATCTCAGGGCATGTGTGCTCAGAGTGCTGCCCCGGCAATCTGGAGTCAGACAGTATTCTCAGTGCGAAGGTTTCTGAATTTTAGAACACTTTAATTTTAAGTCTTGGAGCTAGCTAGAAATGCTAGTGAGCGAATTCCTTAACCTGCTAACTTCCTGCTAACTCCCTAACCTGCTGAGCTTCATGCTGGAAAATGACATGTACAAAATAAATGGAGTATTTCTCTGCAATTACAAACTCTGTGTGAACAATGTTGGTATCAAAATAAAGCTAACACAAAGATTTAATCGGAGGTGAAAATATTGCTCTAGATGTTACTGTTTCAAAGTTATTAGGACAAAGTACTCACAGAAAAAGTAGTAATTTATTTAATCATTATATATTTTTTAGCAGATAAGCCTCAATTCACATTTTAATCCAGAAAATCATTAATCAACATGTAAACATCGTCGGTGGAAAGATTTGTTCTTTTCTTCAAACTTTTTTTTAGTTTTTAATTGTAATTGAAACCAAATATAGAGAGGGCCTAGCCTAACAAATAAAACAGGAAAAGACCGAAACCCATTTATTTCAACAAAGTAACTGTATTCTAAATACCACCGTTTTAAACGGTAACTGTAACGGAATACAGTTACTCATATGTTGTATTTTAAATACGTAACAGCGGTACATGTATTCCGCTACTCCCCAACACTGTCAGTACACTGTGTTTTATACGGTTGTCCAGTCTTGTCCCTCCTTCCTCCGCCTCCCACTC
Source organism: Rhamphochromis sp. 'chilingali' (assembly GCF_963969265.1). Classification (NCBI taxonomy): domain Eukaryota; kingdom Metazoa; phylum Chordata; class Actinopteri; order Cichliformes; family Cichlidae; genus Rhamphochromis; species Rhamphochromis sp. 'chilingali'. Next base: position 67,621,745 of record NC_137929.1, on the reverse strand, counting down.
TTACCCCACTATTATTACTTCTAACACTTTTCCACTTCTGTTGTTTTCTGACAGTTTCTCTTCTCGCCGCGGTCTAACTTCCTGATGAGTCACTTAAACACTGATATTGAAAATATAGAAAACTCATTACTCATATTTCTTTGTTTAAAATTCTGATTTGTTTTTAAAGCATTTATCATTTCCTCTGTTCTTACTTGTCTGTAATCTTTATTTCTGTCCAAATTATTAGTGTTGTAATTGGCATCACAGACTGGAGAAACTGGAAGATGGTCACTGATGTCACTAATGAGAAGTCCACTTCCTGTTTTATATTCAATGTCATTTATAAAAACGTGTCTGTGAGAGCTGCAGGATGTGATGTGGTTCTGCTAATCTTAGAGAACAGGTTCACACAGTATGTTGTTTTACTACCTGGAGATTATTACTTAGGTTTAAACTGTTATACATTTAACACATCATCAATCGCTGTCATCACCACGTTCAGTTTCAGACATTTGTCCACATACTGAGGCCACTGCTCCTCCACCTTTATTTCTCTGAATTATACACCTGAGTTCATAACCCTCCAGTTCAAAGTCTGCTCCTTTATCCATATTAATCAAAGTGTCAGATAAGGCAATGACACCGAGTGGATATGAAAACTGGTTTAGATATTCCTTGATATGATTAAAATCTATAGACCTCTACAGTTAAATTGGAAAACTGACCATTTATTCTCAATTTGAATCCCCTGTTTGTTCATTTGTATAATAGCAGCAGTCATTATTGATATTAGAGAAGAAGCTGTTTTCTTGGTGTATTTGATATTCCTGTGTGTGATCCGTATACAGGGAGTGCAGAATTATTAGGCAAGTTGTATTTTTGAGGAATAATGTTATTATTGAACAACAACCATGTTCTCAGTGAACCCAAAAAACTCATTAATATCAAAGCTGAATGTTTTTGGAAGTAGTTTTTAGTTTGTTTTTAGTTTTAGCTATTTTAGGGGGATATCTGTGTGTGCAGGTGACTATTACTGTGCATACTTATTAGGCAACTTAACAAAAAACAAATATATACCCATTTCAATTATTTATTTTTACCAGTGAAACCAATATAACATCTCCACATTCACAAATATACATTTCTGACATTCAAAAACAAAACAAAAACAAATCAGTGACCAATATAGCCACCTTTCTTTGCAAGGACACTCAAAAGCCTGCCATCCATGGATTCTGTCAGTGTTTTGATCTGTTCACCATCAACATTGCGTGCAGCAGCAACCACAGCCTCCCAGACACTGTTCAGAGAGGTGTACTGTTTTCCCTCCTTGTAAATCTCACATTTGATGATGGACCACAGGTTCTCAATGGGGTTCAGATCAGGTGAACAAGGAGGCCATGTCATTAGTTTTTCTTCTTTTATACCCTTTCTTGCCAGCCACGCTGTGGAGTACTTGGACGCGTGTGATGGAGCATTGTCCTGCATGAAAATCACGTTTTTCATGAAGGATGAGGACTTCTTCCTGTACCACTGCTTGAAGAAGGTGTCTTCCAGAAACTGGCAGTAGGACTGGGAGTTGAGCTTGACTCCATCCTCAACCCGAAAAGGCCCCACAAGCTCATCTTTGATGATACCAGCCCAAACCAGTACTCCACCTCCACCTTGCTGGCGTCTGAGTCGGACTGGAGCTCTCTGCCCTTTACCAATCCAGCCACGGGCCCATCCATCTGGCCCATCAAGACTCACTCTCATTTCATCAGTCCATAAAACCTTAGAAAAATCAGTCTTGAGATATTTCTTGGCCCAGTCTTGACGTTTCAGCTTGTGTGTCTTGTTCAGTGGTGGTCGTCTTTCAGCCTTTCTTACCTTGGCCATGTCTCTGAGTATTGCACACCTTGTGCTGTTGGGCACTCCAGTGATGTTGCAGCTCTGAAATATGGCCAAACTGGTGGCAAGTGGCATCTTGGCAGCTGCACGCTTGACTTTTCTCAGTTCATGGGCAGTTATTTTGCGTCTTGGTTTTTCCCACACGCTTCTTGTGACCCTGTTGACTATTTTGAATGAAACGCTTGATTGTTCGATGATCACGCTTCAGAAGCTTTGCAATTTTGAGACTGCTGCATCCCTCTGCAGGATATCTCACTATTTTTGACTTTTCTGAGCCTGTCAAGTCCTTCTTTTGACCCATTTTGCCAAAGGAAAGGACGTTGCCTAATAATTATGCACACCTGATATAGGGTGTTGATGTCAATAGACCACACCCCTTCTCATTACAGAGATGCACATCACCTAATATGCTTAATTGGTAGTAGGCTTTTGAGCCTATACAGCTTGGAGTAAGACAACATGCATGAAGAGGATGATGTGGACAAAATACTCATTTGCCTAATAATTCTGCACTCCCTGTAGTTTAATGTTTTCAATTCTGTCTGATGGATGCAGCTGTTTCTTCCAGATGTAGCTGAGTTGATCCTTTCAGTGTGTTTCATAAGTGATTTGTGTGGTTGTTTGTTAACTCATTTAGAGTCTAGATCATGCTGCTGACTGATATTTTTGGGGCTCCACCATGTTTTTGATGACCAGCACCTTAGCTTCCTCAGATGATCTGTTTAGTTTAATGAATATTTTACAGTTTGTGATTTAGGTACTTTGAATTTTTCCCAGTTTCTTATGGTACAGTACTTTTTTGTGGTTATTTCAGTGTTGTATTTAAGTATTTAAGTCTTTAGATATGAGATTTGTTTTAACTTTTAAGAACAAACTTAAAAATTCAAATTACAAACATTTATTAGAATTAAATATAAAGTTTCTCATTATTCAATTCAATAAAAAAATTTTAATTCAATTTTCTTTTTTATTTTTCTTTCTATTTTTTAACTTTTAGAAAAGAAAAAAAACTAAGAAACAAAGTTGTGTCTTTGAAAAATGACAAGTGTCATGGTGTGTGTTGTGCAGGCAGGAGAAGAGGACCCACACGGTGGACTCATTGAGGCAAAACATGAACTTGAAAGCAGCTTTATTGCTGACCAAGGAAAACCAAACGGAAAACCTAAACTGGAGATAGAACCGAAATACACAAGAAAACATCAGGAAAGACACAGCAGGGCCCTATTTCAGGAAGCCGGTTTAGAAAACTCAGAGTGAAAAACGATACTCAGGGTTGAGTAACCCCGAACTGTCCAACTCGGAATATTCGGTTTCAGAAAGGCTGATAACAATTAGTTCAATCAACGTGGAGTTGCTTTAACCCCAAGTTAAGCGCGCGCACGAGGATACATAAAGCCCTGATTAGTGGAGCACAGATTAAGCGAGTCACCATGGAAACGGAGGGAAAGAAGGCGCGGTCAATGTATTTTACAGCGCTTGAGGCCGAAATTCTGATGGCAGCATATGCCAATAACATGCAAATTTTGCAGAAAAAAAGTAACACAGCCTCAGCTGCAAAAGAAAGGGAGCATGCATGGCAAAACATAGCCGACAGAGTCAATGCGTGAGTGTTAATTTAAACATTGATCGAGGGATTTCCACCCATTTAACACGTTATTTTATTATATTTTATTTTTTATTTTATACATTTTATTTTGTGACGTGATTTGAGCGCAGGTGCAACCCAACAGGCCCCAAACGTTCCTGGCAGCAAGTAAAAATGAAATATAAAAATATAGTCCAAACAGGTAAGGTGTAATTGTATTATGAGCCATAGTGCTTGGTCTGTTTGTCCGATGTAAATCAATTGCAGTTAGAGGCTACATTAATTTTCTTTCTGTAAGCACTTATTGAAATTATCTGAGCACATTACAAGTACATATTTGCTTACTCTGTATGCTCAAATGTGACCCGTTATAGCCACTAGAAAAAAAGCGGAGGCCCGAAAAACAGGTGGGGGTCCTCCACCACCACCACTCACAGAGCCTGGTCACTTGGCTTCCACATTTGTGATAATGTTGGCAGCATCACATATGATCTTCACAGTGCAGAGAACACAAATTAGCATCCATTACTATAATGAAATAATTTGTTAGTTTGAAATGCTACAGGGAACTATGTACCTGTACATTAATGCTGTGGAAAGACTTCCTGTTCACATAGTCTCCTTCATTTACTGAAGGAGCAATGATTGGAATGTGAGTGCCATCTGTACAGCCAATCACGCCTGGGAACCGTGAAAATAAATGTAAAATTTAAGTAGTAGTTCAAGTATCACCACATCATGAATTAAGTTTTGTTCATCCTGATACCTGCAATTTTGTGGGATCCCTCTTTGATAAATCTTGTGGGTCTGTGACCGGGGAACACCACAGACGAGTGCAGGAGACGTTTCAGTGCAACTGTAACATTCCTGACTGCCCGACAGACGGTAGCCTTGGAAACGTGCTCAGCTTCACCAATATTATACAGAAAGCTCCCGTTTGCAAAAAACCGAAGTGCAATACAAATAATATGTACAGAACTGAGAGGATGTCCACGATGTGTCACATGAGCAATATTAGGCCTGAGGATGTTATTCAAATAACTTATAGATTGTGCTGAGAAACGGTAACGTTCACACAGGAAATCATCAGGAAATGATAAAATGTCCAAACGCGCTCTAATTACTCTCTCCCGGCGGAGAGCTCTGCGGAGAATTTGGGCTTCAACATCTACTGGCTCTTCAAGGAAGGGGCACGCCATGTCTGACACTTCCTACTGTCAGGTTTCCGACACAGAGGCGGAGAACGTCAGGGTTAGTTGAAGTAAACCTGCTAGGGGGCAGGTTAGCTTCACGGAGTGTGTCGTCATAGTAACTCACTCAGGATTAATCTAAACTCGCTTTGTGAAACCAAAAACCCAGAGTTTTCGTTAACTCAGGGTATACTTACTCAGAGTTTGCACTAAACCGGCTTCCTGAAACAGGGCCCAGGACAATGGACCCAGGAGGGAGAAATGATGCTAACAACAGGACAACAAGTACTGACTGACAGGGACTAAAATACACTGGCAGGTACAGGAACAGGTGGACAGACAGCTGGAAGTCATTAGGCTAGACAAGACAAGGAAGTAAAGCAGAATACACTAACATGAGACAAGACCTTCAAAGTAAAACAGGAAACAGGACCAGAGTGACATAAGGAGCAAAGGAATCCACAGGCTCGGAAATACAAAACAGACACCAAAAAACTAGCAACCTTGAACAATAGAAGAAAACAGCCTAAAAACAATAATACAAAATCTAAACACTGGGCCACGGGTCCAGGACCGTAACAACAAGTGAGTCAAACAGCTGCACATCCTCGCTGCAGGTGTGAAGAAGGAAATCTCAAATGCAAAACGATGTAAATGTATAAAAATGTTTTGACAAACCTTAAAATCCTACTGTCAGTTTTGTAAAGCTTAAAGTTTAATTTCTAAATTTAAGTTTCAAATGACAGCAGAATATTAATCCCATAGAGCAGCAAACCGCAATCTAGCCATGTTGTTTCTCCTCTAAATTTAATTCTGTCATTTGCTGTAAAAAGAAAAAAATAAATAAATAAATATTTTGAAGGCTCAACAGGAAATGATCAGGTTAAGAGGACCAAACTTTTAATGCATCAACAGCTGCATGTTGTTGTTATCAGGACTTTAACTGGAGATGAAGATGTTGCTGCCACTCCTGCTCCTTGTACTCGGTAAGCGCGCTCTTTGAATGCAAACACAACGACACAACTGTTTGTGCTTTTAGACAACATAAAGTCTAACATGAGTTTACTGGATGTAAACTGACTCTACTTGACTTTATTCCTTATAACCCCCTCTGGGACTTCATGCAGGGCGCTCACAGGGTTACAGCTGAGTTCATATCTGTTTAAGACGAACTATCTGTGTGTTCCAGACGTCTGTTTCTTACTGATAGAACCACAAACCTGCCAGAGAGTAGTGACGTTTGACAAGATTAACGACTATGGCAAAAAAAAAAGAAAAAAACTTGTCCAATGATACAGATGAAAATTGGTTGTGTTGCCAGTTGTGTGTAACATTGTCAGTGGTGACACTTTTATGTGTTGTAACACTAAGATGTTTATTTACTAATAAACTGTTTGTTTTCTGTGTGGTTGTGTTTCTGCCTCATTTGAAGTTGTTGCATGGTGAGGTTATTTGTTACAAATTGATGGACTGCGGTGTCGTTGTTAGCCCTGCTGTCTCATTACAGGAAGGCGTCTGAGCTCAGATCTGCTTGTATCTGTGTTCATTTTCACCCAAATGTAGAAATAAATAAGAGATGGTTTCCTCCTTTCACCTCAGTGTTGTTCAGTCATCCATCAGTTTTCTTTAACATCTTTGATGTCCTTTCAGTCAGTGTTTGTTGGAGAGGAAGAATCCATGGATGTAAACTGACTTGAAACTGACTTGGAGTGTAGTGACGTTTGACAAGATTAATGAAAATGGCGCAAATAAATAAATAAATAAATAAATAAATATATAAACAGGGTTGGGCAAGTTACTTTGAAAAAGTAATTAATTACAGTTACTTCTTCAAAAAAGTAACTGAGTTAGTAACTGAGTTACAAGATTCTAAAAGTAATTAATTACTTGAAAAGTAACTATTGCATTACTTTAAAAAAATGTTTTAACCCTCTGAGGTCCAGGGTATAATTGGCCATTTTTTGATTTTCCCTCCACATTTCACCTTTAAACTATTTACTTTGCCTTGTTTGGTATCGTTCTTTTCAGCACAACCTCACATGTCTGAATTTACAGTAGTTTTTCATTTTGACATACTGTTTTGGAGGAAGGTTCAGAGGAGGTTGGAGATTGTTACCATCAGGGCTCATCCGGTCAGGATGAGAATGAACAGTCAGCAATCATTTGCAGGTTTTGTCGTTTTATTGAATAATGGGTAAAGGAAAGACACACATGGACTGCTATCTCTGAAGGGAAAGTAAAGTATGATTTAAGTAACTCAAAATAATACAGGAACTCATGAGACTCAAACAGAAACTCACCTCGGCTGCCGCCCCATGTGGGAGTGAAGAAAGAGTGAGCTGTATATGAGTGCAGTCCTTATATAACGAGTGACAGGTGAGTGCAATTAAGGCAAGCACCACACCCAATCAAAGGTGAGGAAAAGAAACAAGGAGCATCTGGTGAAGTGAATGTGCTGAAAGGTGAGCCTTTACAACAAAGTATTAACACAATTGATCTAAAATCAGACAAAAAACATAAAATCCGAGTAGAAGTTATATATTTTTTACTGTAACAACCACAAACATGTTTAATGAATCATATTTCATAACTTTAAATGCAAATATAAATTGTCAATTTTAAAATCCTATGCACAAGTTTTGCAAACAACAAAGTTATTTGCATCCATTTACCTTTTACCTTGATTTTTTAAATAACCATTTCAAACTATTTACAGAACAATCAGCTGTTCTTCAATAAGATGCCACACAAATTATCTGTGCCACTCCAAAAAAATAATTTCTGTCCACTATAAAGGAAACATCACAGCCTGATACCTGCAGGTCTGACAGCAGCAGGTGTATCACTCCTGTTTCTACCTGGGGCCCGTTCTTCGTACCTCGCTAAGTAAGTTAGCTGGATTTGATTGTTGACGATTTTGCGTGATCTTGGATCGTTCGGTTCCCCGAAGCTCATCCGGGACTTGCTGTCATAGCAACAGAGCCGTAAGCGTAAACCTGCTCGGGAGCAGGTTTACTTTATGTAAACAGGATTAGATCGCGGCCACGCAGGTATGTCCGCTTCATTTATACGAAAGCAACAGCGATATTCCACCACTGTTTCACCATAAATAAATAACATCAATGTAACTAAAGATAATGCAGCACTTGATCCATTTATTGATGTCACACAGATACATACAGGTCATTTCCTAAAAAAGGGAAATGAACTATTAACATTCTATTACATGTATGTGATTATTACAGATGTAATTCATATTTCAGAGTAGTAATTGTAAATTACTTCGTGTAATCAAGATGGGAGACCACGGCTATAAAAGCGAAGGTGGATTTGGGAAGCCTGTCGCAGCCGTGTCCTGTCCGTATACGCGAGCAACCCATTGCGGAAGGTGCAAGATTGATAAGGAGAGTCCTCAGAATTCAGCGTATATTGCGGGACAGACAGGATCCTTTAGCTCAGCGCGACAGTGTGCTCATAGAGAGATATCGATATTCCCGTGAGGGTATTATTTACTTAACCAACTTGTTGACGAGGGGGTGCAGGACCACCACCTGTCTTTTTTTCCTCTGCCCTTTTCTTGGTTGCTGTTATGAACAAACTAACAGAGTATTACAGGCCAGTATTACCTTGCCAAGAGACTAAAAGCAATCTAAGAGATAAATATTACCATTCTGTAGAATACTCCTGTATTCCACTTTTACTTGTTCCCATGTTCTTGTGGGTCCTGTTGTGGCTCTAATGTGAAAGGGGATATAATATAACATATTATAATATAATATAATGCCATATGATATTGGACAATATAGTGTCATATGATAGATCTACCCTACCGCCTACTGGTGTTGGCCAGAGGGGCCGATGGCGCGATATGGCAGCCTGGCTACAACCGTAGCTGCCTCCACCAGTGTGTGAATGTGGGAGTGAATGAATAGTGGTATCGTAAAGCGCTTTGGGTGCCTTGGAAAGCGCTATATAAACCCAATCCATTATTATTATTATTATTATTATTATTATTAAATTACTTACGAGTTTAATTTGTCAGCAACTTTCTGCCAGCCCTCTCTCCTTGCTTTTGCAGCCTTTGCAGTGTTCCCTTGCGTTTTAATTAAACTCTGAAACTCCTGAAATCCCTCACTCATGAGTTCTTGCTCTGCTGCCGGAAAATACCGAGCACGCCCCTTCGACATTTTCGCCGACCAATCAGCGGGTTGCCGATCAATGTTTCTACTATTGATGCGTAGCCCCTTTTACGACACCCAGTGATGTCACATTACTGCGTCCAGCTGTACTAATCGTCAACAGCAGGTGTGTTCGGGGAACCGGATTAGCGAGCTCACGGTTAGCGCGATGGTTTGGTCTTGGATGTGTCATTTGATCTTGGATGTAGTAAGCGACGTACGAAGAACGGGCCCCTGGAGACAGCAGTCGCCTCATTGTTCTGACACACAACACAAAACTATCCACAACACTACACACTAACTACACAAGACAACACATTAACTACACACCCCAAACACGCTAAACGTCACAAATCTCTCACGTCTCAAAACTCGCTCTCTGTCACATTGTCCATGGTAACACTTTTATGCGTTCTAACATTCATGTTCATTTTTCAACAAAATGTAGATATAAATAAGAGATGGCTTTCCTCATTTCACCGGTTGCAAAATAAACTTTTAGCACATTTTCAGGCGAGAATGTGGCTGTGTAAACTTCAAATATCTGAGCCGACCGACACATCGTCTTCAAACCCCGTGGTCTTTCACTACTCGGGTTAAACATGATATATAAGTCACTTTGATATCCTAAGATGTTATTGTTTGACTTTTTTCAGTGTTTTATTTGTGACTGAGTGCATCAGTTTGGCTGAGATTAAAGTTATTAGATTAGATTAAATTAAACTTTATTAATCCCTCGGTGGGGTTACTCTGGGGTTTTCACACAGCTGAATAAGCGTCAAACAGAAAACTGATTAAACAGAAGAGTGCGATGGTCGAGAATTTACGCCAGCGTAAATTCTTGTTATTTAGATAACATGGAGCAGATGGCACAGTTTCACTTCACCAAGAGAGAGAGCTCGTGACGTAATTCTGAAGGCCGTCACAGTCGCTCACTTCCGGCCTACCCGGCTTTCGGAGGACCCAGCCTACTTAGACCACGAAGGCCGGGTCGTCAGGTGGATACAGCATCTGAATTTGGACAGCCCCGACTGGGGCACAGTAATAATGGTGACATTTAACTTACAACCCCCCCCCCCCCTTTGAATGTCTCCCTAATTCTGAGGTTTCAAGGTTGGCAAGTATGGTTAGTGCTTGTTGGATAGGAAAAATCCATGTTTCAATACTTTTCATAAAACATGGCTGAGATTGACGATACATATTCTACAACTTTCTGAAACTACTTTATGTGGACCCAATGAAAAAATCCACTGCATATACATAACAAGTATTTTTTGTTGTGTGTCCTTGTGTCTCCTTCCAGTTTCCCAGCATGCCATCTCCACAGTGGTGGAGGTGTATGAGGGGGAATTATCTGTCCTGTTGCCTTGCAAGTACTCAGGTTTTATACCTGAAAACCCCACAGTGATGTGGACTCGCAATGATCTCAACCCCAAATCTGTCCACCTACGACGAGAGGAAACAGATGATCTTAAAGGGCAAAACCAGCGTTACAGCGGGCGCACATCAATGAGGCCTGATGCTCTGGACACTTCAGACTTCAGCCTCACTCTGAGAAAACCAACAAAGACTGATAGCAGCATCTACACCTGCTCCATCGGAAATGAAAGAAAAGAACTGAAACTGACAGACATACAGCTGCATGTCAAAGGTAAGAAACTCAACACCTGTTATTATAAAGGTCAGAGGTCAAACTAAAGAGTAACAGAAAAGATCTTTCTAGTTCTGAAAAAACTGATAAAATAGTAAAAATGTTTTCTAGAAGCAACCACTCTGAAACACCAAAGAAGAAAATAGAATCTTATTGGTGTTTCTACTAAATCTGGATGATTTGATCCAGAAATTCTTACATGTGCAGGAAAACCAGCACCTCACCTGCCTAATAGCGAGAGACAATAACAAACCAATATTCTCTTATTTATGTGTAATTACTATAACAGTAGTACTGTGAAGACCTGGCACAGTTTTGGCTCACGAGCTTTCCTGATATTTTTTCATGCAGAATAGAGATTTTAATGACTCGACTATTGATATTTTTTACTGGCAGCAGAGTGAGAGGTCAGTAACACAGATGCTCAGATCTCAGCTCAGATCAATTCTATGATTAAAATCAGTGTGACTGCTTGTTGAGTCTGTGTTTCCACAGGCCCCGCTAGTTTAGAGAGTTATTCCTCATGAAGAAAACAAGACAGTAAGCGATCGATCGATCTGGGAGGCCCCAGTTGGTGTCTCAGGAATGCACTTCGAATCCTACCACCAAATGACCCCTCTGCTTGTTGCCTTTTATTGAAAACACCGTTGCAACACACACAACAGTTTACACAAGCACCTCCCACCGTAAACCCCCCCCCCCCCCCCCCCCCCCCCCCCCCCCCCTTGGTTACAAAAGACAAGGCACTGTGTGTGTGCTTGAACCAAGCAGTAGGATCAAATTATTAAATTCAGTTCTTTGCATTCTTTTGGCAAGGCTCAAAGTGGTCTAACTCAAAAATGATCTTTATTTTGCATTCCCGCAAATGGGGAGCTGTTAGGCGCTCTCATGCACCCACAGCTCTGAAATAAATCACAAGAAACACAATGACAACATTTAACAATTTGACTTAACACTGCTGCTTCTTTAGTTACAGAACATCTGGAAAATACTCTCACCTATTCATTTTTTCCACATTTTGTTATGTAACAGCCTTATTCCAAAATGGATGGAATCAGTTTTTCACCTCCAAATTCTAAAACATTTGCTTAAAATTTGTCCAGGTGTATTTAAAAAAGCTAAAATTAACAGATGTACAGAAGTACTCACAGCCTTTTCTGGGACACTAAAACTTGAGCTCAGTTGAATCTTGTTCCCTCTGATAATCTGTCAGATGTTTCTTGATTGGAGTCCACTTGTGATAGATGCAGTTGATTGGACATGATTTGAAAGGCACACACACCTCTCTGTATAAGGTCCCATATTTGACAGTACATGTCAGAACACAAATCAAGCCTTGAAGTCTGCAGACATTAGTCAGCTCCAGTGTTGCTCAGTGGAGAGAGGAGAACCTTCCAGTAGGAGAGCCATTACTGCAGCACACCCGCAATCAGGGCTGTATGGTACAGCAGCCAGACTGAAGCTGCTCCTCAGTCAAAGGCACATAACAGGCTACCTGGAGTTTGCCAAAAAGCCCCTGAAGGACTCTCAGATCATGAGAAAGAAAATTTCTCTGCTCTGATGAAATCTATATTGAACTCTTTGGCCTGAATGTCAAGTGTCATGTATGAAGAAGACCAGGCACCACCTGGTCAAAACTCTCCCTACAGTGAAACATGATGGTGGCAGCATCATGCTGTGGGATATTTCTCAGTGGACAGAACTAGAACATTTCCTAAATGCACCAACGCATACAGAGACCTTGTTAATAACAACCTCCTCCAGTGCCCTGGATCTTGGACTGGGTGAAGGTTTATCTTCCAACAGGAAAATGATCCTAAACATAGAGACAAGATAACAAAGGAGTGGTTTGGGACCACTTTGTGCTCTTTGTTCTTCAGCGGTCCAGCCAGAGTCTAGGCAAGAACACAATCAAACATCTCTGGAGAGATTAGACAATGCCGTTGCACTGACACTCCTCATTCAGCCTGATGGTGCTTGAGAGGGTCTGCAAAGAAGAATAAAGAAAATGCATAATAATAGGTGCCAAGCTTGCAGCATCATACTGAGAAAGATGCAAGGCTTTAATTGCTGCCAAAGTTGCTTCAACAAAGTTTGCGAATACATGTTATTCTAATTTTTTATTTTTAATATATTTGCAATAATGTAAAGCATTACCCTGTCATTGTGAGGTAAATGAATCATGGGAATCCCAGGTATTGTGTGTGTAGAAATTTGAGGTGAGAATGAATGTTGGAATAACAAAATGTGGAACAACTGAATACTTTCCAGATGCAATTTTAGTTTTTTTGCTTTACTGTCCTCTCAGGCGAGCAGGTGGAGGTAAAGGTGGAGGAAGGGTCAGAGTCTGTGATCCTGCCCTGCAAAACAAAATCTGACCTGCCGGAGGACACCACAGTGGAGTGGACTCACTCTGACCCTGAACTGATGGTGGCCCAAGTGCATTCAAACAATAGTGATCACCCGAAACAGCTGGACAACCTTTACTGCGGCCGTGGAAATATGAACAAAGACCTGCTGAGAACTGGAGACCTCAGTCTGACCCTGAAATACCCCACAGAGAGAGACAGTGGAGGATACATCTGCACCATCTACAGGGACAAAGACATCTTGAGACAGAAAGTAGTGCTGCAGGTCAAAGGTCAGACATGTAGATAAAGACCAAGGGTCAGTGTTAAAACAGCACATCAGAGTTCAGAAATCATGACATTATTTTTGATATTGGTCCACAGAACGGTTTCCATCCTGGGCCAAAGCTCTCCTGGTTCTCCTGGTTCTTCTTGTGGTTTCTGGAGGACTTTTATTTCATTACCGGCACTATTTCATGTCAGGTGAGTGTCTCCTACTACACTACCCATAATGCCGATGGTCAGCAGGTGTCCTCTGGTGGCTCCTTGACTGTGGCTCACACAAACTTGTTCCAGAAGCTGAAAGAGTTGAGAGTTACAAACAGCTGATACAGAGAGCTGAAGAGAAACTTCCAGGTTTGTTCCAGAAGTCAGAAAACCTCCTTCAGACTCAGTCATTGATCAGTGAAACAGCTCCACAACATGACTTTACTAAACAGTGTGTGTGCTTCACTGCATTGATCTGACACAGAGGCTGCATGTGTACTTTATTTATCCCTGTAAAAGTCGTACTAAGAATAAAATCTCTTTCCAAGAGAGGCCAGCAGAGTGCAGCAGATGTGAAAACAACCAATACAAGTGAACAGAAATGTGAATAATATATAATAAGTTTACATTGTTGTAAACCAAGTATTGTTTCAGCATTTTGCTGTTTTCTAATAATATTACAAGTATGCAGAAATGGTCCCAATACAGAAATCTGTGGAAATCCATGCCTAGTTTTACTTTTTGAAGAAAACTCCTCATTTACATGAACAAACTGGAATCTATCAGATGTGATTCAAACCACTGCAGTAAATTTCCTTTAATAACTCTGGTGTGTTCTAGTGTTTGTAGTAAAATGTTGTGGTCTACACTGAGGTCTAACAGGACAAGCACAGAAATAAGTCCACTGTAACAGGTCATGAGGAGAACATTAGTAACCTTCACTACAGCTCATGTTGTGCTTTGTTGTCCTCTCAGTTTACCAGGTGGGGGTGGATTCAGGGGTGGAGTCTGTCTTGTTGCCCTGCAAAGCCACAGTTTGGCTGCCTAAAGATGCTAAAGTGGAGTGGAAGGACAAAAACAACAGGAAGGTCCACGTGTATGAGAACGGCTCTGACCAGCCTGAAGAACAGGACGATAAATACAAGAACCGAACAAAGACGAAGAGAAACTTACTGGAACCTGGAGACCTCAGTCTGACCCTGCAATACCCCACAGATGGAGACAACTCCACCTATACCTGCACCGTCTACAACAGGGAGGGAAACATGCTGATGACGAAACAAGTGGAGCTAAAAGTCAGAGGTCAGTGCTGTAGATACAGATACAGGCTGCATCAAAGTGTCACATGTAGTTCTCTCACATCAGTTGGATTATATCTATAGCAGCAAACAGCAGCTGAGACACAAATCTTTGTCTGTGTTAATAAAGTTGGATCAGTTCAAATAGTTTGTTGCTCTGCACTTGAAAGCTGTAGTTTTTCTAATGCACCACCTTCATGTTTCCTTCATATTTGAATCCCCCTGTAGATACTGACAGGTAACCATGTCACACAGAGCTCAAGCCTTTGAATCCAGCTGTGATTGTTGAGTTTCTATTGAATGCCATCCATCCATCTTCATCCGCTTTATGGGTCGCGGGGGCAGCAGCCTAAGCAAAGAGGCCCAGACCTCCCTCTCCCCAGCCACCTCCTCCAGCTTATCCGGGGGAACACCAAGGCGTTCCCAGGCCAGCCGAGAGATATAATCTCTCCAGCGTGTCCTGGGTCTGCCCCGGGGCCTCCTCCCGGTGGGACATGCCCGTAACACCCAGGAGGCATCCTTGTCAGATGCCCGAACCACCTCAGCTGGCTCCTTTCGATGCGGAGCAGCAGCTGCTCTACTCTGAGCCCCTCCCGGATGGCCGAACTTCTCACCCTATCTCTAAGGGAGAGGCCAGCCACCCTTCGGAGGAAGCTCATTTCCGCCACATGTATCCGCGATCTCGTTCTTTCGGTCACTACCCACAGCTCGTGGCCATAGGTGAGGGTAGGGACGTAGATCGACCGGTAAATTGAGAGCTTCGCTTTTACACTCAGCTCCCTCTTCACCACGACGGACCGGTGAAGCGTCCGCATTACTGCAGCTGCAGCCCCAATCCGTCTGTCGATCTCCGGCTCCCTTCTCCCATCACTCGCGAACAAGACCCCGAGATACTTGAACTCCTCCACTTGGGGCAGGAACTCATCCCCGACCCGGAGTGGGCACTCCACCCTTTTCCGGCTGAGAACCATGGCCTCAGATTTGGAGGTGCTGATCCTCATTCCCGCTGCTTCACACTCGGCTGTGAACCGTTCCAGTGCGAGCTGGAGGCCCTCACCCGATGAAGCCAACAGAACCACATCATCCGCAAAAAGCAGAGATGAGATTCTGAGGCCACCAAAGCGAAAGCCCACCGCCACTTGGCTGCGCCTAGAAATCCTGTCCATAAAAATTATGAACAGAACCAGAGAAAAAGGGCAGCCCTGGCAGAGCCCATCACCCACCGGGAACGAGTCCGACTTATTGCGGGCAATGCGAACCAAGCTCTTGCAACGGTTGTATAGGGATCGAATGGCCCGTAGCAATGGGCCAGACACCCCATACTCCCGCAACACCTCCCACAGGACACCCCGAGGGACACGGTCGAATGCCTTCTCCAAGTCCACAAAACACATGTAGACTGGTTGGGCAAACTCCCATGCACCCTCAAGTATCCTTGAGAGGATAAAGAGCTGGTCCAGTGTTCCGCGACCAGGACGAAAACCGCATTGTTCCTCCTGTATCCGAGGTTCGACTAGCGGACGAACTCTCCTTTCCAGCACCCTGGCATAGACTTTCCCAGGGAGGCTGAGGAGTGTGATCCCCCTGTAGTTGGAACACACCCTCCGGTCCCCCTTCTTAAAGATGGGGACCACCACCCCGGTCATTCTTTCTATTGAATGGACTTTTTCAAATCCAGCTGTAGGCCTGTGTTTGTGAGCTCATTAACAGCTGTTTGTTTAGAGAGACATGGTCCTCACAGGACAGCCACTACAAACATATGATTTTATAGAATATGATGCATTACTGCAGATTCAACACAATAGAAAGGATTTGAAATGAGCTCAGCCTTAAACATGTGCAGCAGTAATATTGATCCACAGACACTGATGGGAACATTTTTCTGCACAATAAGTACTTTGACTTTTCATACTTTATGTACAATTTGCTAGTACTGCAGTTTTGTGTGTAGTGAGGTGTTTTCATGGTGTTTTATTGGTGCTTTTACTAAAGGAAGGCTTCTATCAAATTCTTCCAAATGTTGTCAAACTGAGCTGTGTGATGAAGTGAGTGTGACAGAAACACTCAGACTGTGTTTCTTACTTTGTTGTCCTCTCAGTCCCCCAGGTGGAGGTGGATTCAGGGGTGGAGTCTGTCCAGCTGCCCTTAAAGACCACACTTCACCTGCCTGAAGATGTTACAGTGGAGTGGAAGGATAACAATGCAAAGGTCCACGTGTATGAGAACAGCTCTGACCAGCCTGAAGAACAGGACCAGGTTTACAGAGACCAAACGAAGATGAATGAAGACCTGCTGAAAACTGGAGACCTCAGTCTGACCCTGAAACACCCCACAGATGGAGACAACTCCACCTACACCTGCACCGTCTACAGCAGGGAGGGAAACATCCTGATGATGAAACAAGTGGAGCTGAAAGTCAGAGGTCAGTGCAGTAGATACAGGTCAAAGGTCAGACTCATGATGGTGGTTCAGTCTCAGTGGGCTCCATCCAATAATGTTACAGTGTTAGCATGTCTGATGTTTGTGGCTGTTTTGGTTTTTATTTGATTTCCTCCCAAATGTAAAAGCTTCAGCAGATGAACTGTAGGAGCAAAGTTCATGTGTGAGACTTCATCTGAAAGGTAACATCTTCTAGTTTCTGAACATGTGTTTGTTTAGCATGTGGCTAAAACACAGGCTAAGCTACGTCAGCTCAAATCTCAGTAACAACCTTCTTTGGTCCTCATCTATAATCAGTCGTATCTGAGTCACAATAACTAGAAGATGATTTCTAGCAGAAGTGTGAAAATCTCCACATCCTTTCTCCATGTTATCATCCAAAGCTGTGTGAAGTTTCAGAGCTCTGCAGCTAACAGAGACTTTCAGTTTGCTGCTCTCTTCCTCTGACAGCTCCATTCTTAGGGAGCGTTAGTTCTGTTTCACTTTATTCCATTTATTCAGTCTGATGTTCTCTGATCTGTTTCTCTTGTTTAGTGTCTTAAAGGCTGCCAGTGCCTCTCTTTGCTTTAACCAACCTTTCTCTTCATTTCTGAACTTTTTAAGGACTTTAACTGATGCATCAACCTTTGAAAATGAAAAGAAATCAGTCAGATTCATGGCTGCATCAAAGTGTCAACGCCGCCAAGGATGGTCCCAAGCCCGGCTGCAAAAGGAGGGTGGTCCCCTGCCGAATCGACCAGAACCAGCTTTCTGGGGAAATGGGGCATGAAACTGTATAGATCCAAATCGATCAACGTCGCACATTCAAGATACTGCTCGAGGGACTCAGGATGCTAGTGAGAAGTGGACTACTGTCCAAGGTAATATTCGAATTTCACTGAAAGTGGCAATCAACATTGGTGTATGGAATGTCCGCAAGGGACATCACGTTGGCCAGAACGAGATCATCGTGCAAGAGATCCAGCGCTGAAACATCCAAATTGCAGCTTTGTCTGAACTTCGTCTAATGGGATCAGGTACTACCAGCATCAAGCCCTCTTCCTCCAATGAACCCATGACACTCTATTATTCTGGGGTAGAAAAGTGTTAAGCAAGCGACGGCTTCAACCAGTGTCCTCGCTTTCCAACCCATTTCAGAACGCCTTGCCACCCTAACCATCAAAGGAACGATCACGACGCACAACACCTCTGCCTATGCATCAACAGAGACCAGCTTGGATGCGGCCAAGGACAACTTCTATAACAGTCTTTGACTCATCTTGGACGCAACTCAAAAGACTGACCTCATCATTATTGCCGGTGATCTGTGTGCCCACGTTGGATCTGAACGACTTGGCTGGGAGGCTACCTTGGGTCATTCCCGCCATGGAGAGATCAACTACAACGGACTTCATCTTTTCTCCTCTGCTGCGACCAACAAAATGGTCATCGGGAATACCATCTTCCAGCACCCCATTAAACACCAGCTCAGCTGGAGAAATCCTAGTGGAAAGGATTCGGCAATGCAAGACTATGTGCTAATAAATGCCCGATTCTGATCATCCCTTCAAGATGTCTGTGCAATGAGGGGCTGTGGCTTTGATCACTACCTTGTTTGTGCTCAACTACAATTGAAACTCGAGCACATGAAGCAGACGCCATCCAAGTTTACAAATTTACATTTGAAAATTTGCGATAACGATATAACTGACGATATAATTTACACAAGATAAAATACTTAACAACTCCACAACTTTATTAGTGCAAAAAAAAACCCATCAGTGTATTTTCACTTAAAAAAGCAGCTGTTTTTTATGTCCATTAAAAGTTATATAAACATTTAACAGTGCAAATGCAAATTCCTCGCTGACAGTGTAACCAAAAGGCATTTCCAGTAGAAACTGTCCGACATATCCTCAGCATAACCATGTATAATATCCACAAAACTTAAAAAGAGGTTATACACAACACAATACAGTAATATTATGGTGAAGCACAGTATGTATCACTCCGCCAGGCCCCTGACTATGATAGCCATAATGCTCCGACAATCCATCAAGCTGTGCGGCTTCGTAGCTTAGCAATGTCGTACTAAAACATTTGACAGATTTCCGAGCGCTGTGTACCTCATAAATCGTTTCGGGGTCAGTAAGCACAACTAGAATTCATATGTAAGGCACACGGGATTATAAGGGGCACTGTCGATTTTCAGAAAAATCAAAGGATTGGTTTTAAGTGTGCCGTATTTTCCAAAAAACACAGTAATAACGACGGCCTGCTAGTATGCTCTACCAAACATTTTGCTTTGGTGTGTATCTGACGGACGAAAGCTAAACCAGTTCCACACCGCTGAAGTTGCAGCGTTTTTACAAACCAACTCTGGTTCATCTGTTTCATTCAATGATCTGCTTTCTCCCTTCTCATTCTCCGTCGCCGCCATGCTTTTTCCACCATGTGCGTATGAAAACAAAGGCACTGCACATGCGCGTTTTACCCATATTCTATTGCAATATTTCATTTCCTTATCATTGCCTAACATTATACCGGTATTACCGTGAACGGTATGATATGGCCCAGCCCTAATTCCAACACGCCTTTTTGAATTGTTTTGCACTGCTGGCTGATTCAGACAATGTGGATAAAGAAGAGCAAAAAATTGCTAAGGCCATCCTTGAAAGTGCCCGCCTACTCTGTCCCCCAACCCGGCACCACACCCAGTTATGGATATCCGACAAACGTCTCGATCTGGTAGCAGAGCGCAAGAAAGGAGAACTGGTAGACCTTGAGCGTTACCGGCTGCTCAATCAAGAAGTATGCAGGATGATGAAGAGGGACCGGAAAGCTTACTGGAACCAAGTGGCTGAAGACCTGGAAGTGGCATCGTCGAGACATGACTACCCCACACTTTACTGCTCATTGCGTCGTCTAAGCA
Source organism: Rhamphochromis sp. 'chilingali' (assembly GCF_963969265.1). Classification (NCBI taxonomy): domain Eukaryota; kingdom Metazoa; phylum Chordata; class Actinopteri; order Cichliformes; family Cichlidae; genus Rhamphochromis; species Rhamphochromis sp. 'chilingali'. The sequence continues at coordinate 67,602,006 of NC_137929.1, read as the reverse complement.
GCAAATCGAAGTCCACAAATGACAAGATCAAGAAGGCTGATGCTACCTTTGTGCGCTCAGTAACTGAACACCTGCATTGTTGGAAGGAATTCTTTGATGGCCTCTACAATAATGACATGCTGCAAGGCCGAACTGAAGTGCCTCCCGAAATCGACCCCCCCCCCATGCACCAATGTCAGATGCCGAACCAACAATTGAAGAAGTTAAACATGCAGTCCATGCATGCTATCTTTTCCAAAAATGATGCTGGACCAAGTAACTGTGGAATCAATTAAAACAGCCTCCTTTCTCAACTTAATGGACTAATTCAACAGATCTAGAGAACAGATGAGATACCGAAAAGGTGGAGGAAGGTAATTACCATCTCACTTTACAAGAAAGGTGACACCCGAGAGTGCGAGAACTATCGTGGAATCAGCCTTCTTTCCATCACTGGTGAGGTCTTAATGAAAATCGTTCAGTCATGCCTACAAAAGCATCATGAGCAGGCAAGCAGAGAAGAGCAAGCCAGCTTTCGACCTGGGCGCCGATGCTGTGATCAGATCATCGTTCTTCACCAGCTGATTGAGCGAAGGGTTCGATGTGGACAGTCGACAGTGATTGCCTTCATTGACCTAAGGTCTGCTTTCGATTGCATCAATCAGACTGCCCTGTGGAGAATGTTGGAAGCAGAACATGTCCCCAAGAAGACCTTTACCCTCCTCAAATCAGCCTATCACGGCTTGCCTTTTGATGTAGCAGAACCCCGCCCACCGGAGAGTGCATGATGCACCCAAGAAGACTTGGATCAAGCAATTTGAAGACTATCTTAAACAACGACGTCTAACACTCGAGCAAGCGAAGGTGAGGGCAAGAGACCACAAGGCCTTGATATGCATCGTTGATCAAGATGGAGACCCTACGGCACACACAGTGACATATATGGCTTCGTGGACAACCTCCCCTGCCAAGTTCCAGCTAGGGACAAAAGACCGAGAAGAAGAATCAAAGTATCACATGTAGTTCTCCCAAATCACCTGGATTATATCCATAGCAGCAAACAGCAGCCAATATACAAATCTTTGTCTGTGTTAATAAAGTTGGATCAGTTCAAATAGTTTGTTGCTCTGCACTTGAAAGCAGCAGTTTTTCTAATGCACCACCTTCATGCTTCCTTCATATTTGAATCCCCCTGTAGATGCTGACAGGTAACCATGTCACACAGAGCTCAAGCCTTTGAATCCAGCTGTGACTGTTGATTTTCTATTGAATGGACTTTTTCAAATCCAGCTGTAGGCCTGTGTTTGTGAGCTCATTAACAGCTGTTTGTTTAGAGAGACGTGGTCCTCACAGGACAGCCACTACAAACATATGATTTTATAGAATATGATGCATTACTGCAGATTCAACACAATAGAAAGGATTTGAAATGAGCTCAGCCTTAAACATGTGCAGCAGTAATATTGATCCACAGACACTGATGGGAACATTTTTCTGCACAATAAGTACTTTGACTTTTCATACTTTATGTACAATTTGCCAGTACTGCAGTTTTGTGTGTAGTGAGGTGTTTTCATGGTGTTTTCTTGGTGCTTTTACTAAAGGAAGGCTTCTATCAAATTCTTCCACATGTTGTCAAACTGAGCTGTGTGATGAAGTGAGTGTGACAGAAACACTCAGACTGTGTTTCTCTGCTTCATCAAGTCAAATCTGGTCCTCAGAGACTGAATAAAGTCCTGTCCCACTAACAGCAGCTCCAACAGTCTGTTCACTGCTTTCTTCCTGTCAGTCTTCATCTTTCTGCTGCGTCTCCTCTTCACACTGACCACTTTCTATCTAACAGTGAGCTCCCAGTGAAGCAGCAGCATTCAGCCTGTTAGAGTCAACACAAATGTCTCCATCCAAGCTCATGTTGTGCTTTGTTGTCCTCTCAGTCCCCCAGGTGGAGGCGGATTCAGGGGTGGAGTCTGTCCAGCTGCCCTTAAACACCACACTTCACCTGCCTGAAGATGCTAAAGTGGAGTGGATGGATAACAATGCAAAGGTCCACGTGTATGAGAACGGCTCTGACCAGCCTGAAGAACAGCACCAGGTTTTCAGAGACCGAACGAAGATGAATGAAGACCTGCTGAAAACTGGAGACCTCAGTCTGACCCTGAAATACCCCACAGACTGGGACAACTGGACCTACACCTGCACCGTCTACAGCAGGGAGGGAAACATCCTGCTGAAGAAACAAGTGCAGCTGACAGTCAGAGGTCAGTGCTATAGATACAGGTCAAAGGTCAGAGGTCATGCAGGAGTTTATTCTCTAAAACCTTTTAGTTTGAATCTATTTTCAGTTCATTCAAATAAAACAAATTCTTTAATGTTTTGATCTATAAGCCAAAAATGTCAGGCGGAGCAACTGTGTGTTTAAATGAACAGACTAAGAAGACCATTAAAATGATCCTACCTTCAAAATAAAAGCCTCTGGCATGACGTGAGTTTGGATCAAATCAATAGTTTTGCTAGTTTAGTCCAAATCAATGTAAATGTATAAATATCAATAGTTTTAAAGCTGCTGAGATCATTCAAACACTTTGATCCAGTCATTTTGATGTTGTCAAATGTCAACCAACCAACACCTGGGTGGAGTCCCAGCTGAAGCTGAGAGAAACTCAGAGGTCAGAGACAGAAGCAGCTGTATGTAAGCGTTCTACAGGACGGCAGACACAAACCTGATGTTACTGATGTCTCCTAGATAGATCTCATGGACCAAAGGCTCTCTGTGTCATCTCGGCTCCAGCTGAACTAAACTGAGAGTGAATTTGGGCTTTCAGGGAGGGGTGAAAGCAGAGCGCTGTAAAGGAAAGGGCTGTGATTGGTTCAGAACACGTCAATGAGAAGAAAGGAAAGCTTCAGAGCAACATGAATGAAACAAAGTGTTTTGATGATGACTGAAAGCCAAAACTGTCCCTGAAATCAGAATCCAGTTCATCTCCAGCCCTGTCAGCAGTTCCAGCTGCAGTGCTGTTACAATAATAGTCATCACTTCTAGTTTCACAGCAGCAAACTGGGAACATTCAGCGTCTCAAAGATTGACCTGTTAGCACCTGCAGACATTGTTGAGCTGGCTCTGCTGATCTTGTCTTCATTTCTCCACTATTTGGAGAAGCTTCAGCAGGATCCACAGTCAGAGTCAAAGTGGAGTTCTAGCATGGACGTGACGCTTCAAGAAGCTTCAGACAGACAGTGTTCTCCAAAAGTTCTGCTCTAAAAGGAAACTTTGAGCTGGCTCTGTGATTGTTGTAGTCAGAAGGATGGAGGCTGGATCTTTGAAGAGCGTCAGCGTACTGACACAGCTGCTTCTGCCTGATCACTTGGAACAGGGCTGCCCAATCCCAGTCCTCGAGAGCTACTATCCTGCAGCTTTTAGATGCATCCCTACTCCAACACAGCTGAATCAAATGAATGGCTTGTTATCAGGCCTTTGCCAAACACGATGGCATGCTGAAGAGGTAATCAAACCATTTGATTCAGCTGTGTTGGAGTAGGGATGCATCTAAAAGCTGCAGGACGGTAGCTCTCGAGGACCGGGATTGGGCACCCCTGACTTGGAAAAATGATCTCAAACAGAATCCATCAATGATCAGAGAAACACATCAGCTCAAAGCCTGGAGTTCATACTGAAGCCCACAGTTATATGTAGGCCAACAACACGCTGTTTGAAACCAATGAATTTACTGTACTGAGGAACTCAAATGAGTCAGTAAGATCATCAACATGGATCTTAAAATCAGCAGCTCAGATCATGTGATCACACATAAGAACCATGGAACAGGAAACATCTGAGAGTTCAGCTGCAACTCTGATGGAGTCTTAGGAGGGCGGACATACCTGTACAGATAGGAGCTGTTTCACACTTTACTTTAACAAGCAGCACCTCCAAACTACACCCTTCATCCACCTTAATAGGGGAGCATTTGAAGTGTCGAAAATGTCCCAGAGGGTCGGGCCGGGAAAAGACAGAGCGCACGCCTCCTTTATTGTGAAATTCCTCACCATGGTAACTGAACACATCAGCTGGTCTGCAGCAGGTCATGTTCAGAGTTTGAGGCTCAAAGTGTCCCATTTTCACTGATTGTTTCCCGACGACATGCTTCAAGTGTGATATGGATCCTCTGCTGAAGGAATCTGCTTTCTATCCACAACCTGTTGAGCCGTGTCTGACTAACAGCAGCGCAGGAAGCCCTGCAGTTACAGAGAAACTGTCTGAGTCGCATTGTTGCTGCAGTTTACCTGCAACTACTGTGAAGAAAATGTTACGGTTGGGAGGAGGACTCAAGCGCAGGACTCCGGTACTGATGCTTACAAGAAGAGTTTATTTACAAGTCACCAGGTGTATATACAAGAATGTGCGGGAGGGTGTTATATACAGCTGAGTGGGGGGAGAAGGGGTCTCCAGGAAAGTCCAAGGGAAGCATACGTTCTTCAGAATATCCACTCACACGATCACAGGCTCACACTCCGACACTGCCACACGGGAAACACACGGGGAAAAATCCAGGAAGCTCTGTAGACAGGGAGACAGGGTTAAGGACGACGCACAGAGGAAAACACTCTTCACTAAACTTGCTGTAGCTTGACTTCACTAACGCGTGGTAGACAACGATCCAGCGACGAACAGCAGTCACCTCCTGGCTTAAATGCTGCTCCCCTTAATGAGACCCAGGTGTCTCATCTCCCGAGGGCGTGGGCCGAGGGCGTGAACCCACAGTGAGTTCCGCCCCGGCGAGAGAGGAGAGGAAGAGAAAGAGACAGAGAGGGCTGATCAGCGTGCAGCTGATCCGCCTGGCCGTGACAGTAGCCTCCCAGACGGGAGCCCCTTGGCGACCCCCAGGCTTGTCAGGGTGAGCCGCATGGAACACCCGCACCATACCCCGATCCAAGAGGGCCGCCCGCGGGATCCAAGAACGCTCCTCCATCCCATAGCCCTCCCAATCCACGAGATACTGCAGACCGCGCCCCAGGCACCGGATTTCCATGATCCTCGACACGGTGAAAGCCGAGTGGCCAGCAATGACCCGGGCGGGCGGAGGGGGTACGGAAGGAGGGCACAGAGGACTAGAGAGGCACGGCTTCACCTGCGACATGTGGAAGGTGTTATGGATCTTCATATTCCGGGGCAGTTTAAGACGGACAGAGACAGGGTTAATCACAGAGTCGACCTCAAAGGGGCCAATGAAAGTGGGAGACAGCTTCTTGGATTCAGACCTGAGCGGAACAAATCTGGTAGACAGCCTCTGTCCAGGTGTGTAGGTGGGAGCAGGGGTCCGGTGGCGATCCGCCAGGCGCTTATTGCGTTCCGCCGTGCGGAGAAGGGAGGCCCGAGTCGCTCTCCAGGCGTGCCGACACCTCCGAAGATGCTGCTGGACAGAGGGAACAAAGTGCTCACCCTCGACGGCTGGAAAGAGCGGCAGTTGATAGCCCAAGGACGCCTCGAAAGGGGACACACCGGTGGCAGAGGAGGTAAGGCTGTTATGAGCATACTCGATCCATGACAGTTGCTCGCTCCAAGTCGACTGGTTAGAGGAGACCAGGCACCGGAGAGCCGCTTCGAGCTCCTGGTTTGCACGCTCCATTTGGCCATTTGTCTGTGGGTGGAAACCAGAGGAGAGGCTGACCTGGGCTCCGAGGGCATTGCAGAACTCCTTCCAGACCCGCGACGTGAACTGCGGTCCCCTGTCCGACACAATGTCCGCGGGGATTCCATGGAGGCGAAACACGTGGTCAGTTAGTAGCCGGGCGGTTTCCAGAGCAGTGGGGAGCTTAGGAAGGGCGACAAAATGAGCAGCTTTGGAGAAGCGGTCCACAATGGCGAGAATAACAGAGTTACCTGATGAGGCGGGCAGACCTGTGATGAAGTCGACAGCGATGTGTGACCAAGGGCGACTCAGAGTCGGCAGAGGGCGAAGGAGGCCAGAGGGGGTTGATGGACGCTCTTGTTTTGAGCGCAGGTCGAGCATGCGGAAACATATTCGCGGACGTCCTTGGCAAGGGAAGGCCACCAGGCGAAACGTTGGAGGAAAGTAACAGTGCGGTGGACCCCCGGGTGGCAGGTGAATCTGGCAGTATGAGCCCAATGTAACACTCATGACCTTACTGAGGAGGGGACGAAGAGCAACCCTGGAGGTCCCGTTCCGGGGTCCGGTTCCGTCCGCTGAGCCTCTCGAATAGCCGACTCGATCTCCCAGGTCAGGACCCCGATTACACAAGTGGGCGGTAGAATGGAAGAGTCCCGGGTCGCGTCTTCGGAGGCGGCGAATTGGCGTGAGAGGGCGTCTGGCTTGACATTGCGGGAACTGGGTCTGTAAGTGATCGTGAACTGGAATCTAGTAAAAAACAAGGCCCACCTGGCTTGCCTGGCGTTGAGGCGTTTTGCCGATCGAATGTACTCCAGGTTCTTGTGATCGGTCCAGACCACAAATGGCTGGACAGCACCCTCCAGCCAATGGTGCCACTCCTCCAGGGCTAGCTTGATGGCCAGTAGCTCTCGATCTCCCACATCGTAGTTGCTCTCTGCGGAGGTGAGACGGCATGAAAAGTAGGCACAGGGATGCAGCTTACCTCCGTGCCGCTGGGAAAGCACCACTCCAGCGTCCGCGGCGTCCACCTCCACAACGAACTGCCGGTCGAGATCGGGTTGGACGAGGATGGGCGCCGAGGCAAAGCGGTCCTTCAGACGGGTGAATGCTCGTTGAGCCGGCCCATCCCAGCAGAAGGGAACCTTGGGGGAAGTAAGACGGGTCAGAGGCAGGGCAAGTGTACTGTAGTCGCGAACAAAGCGCCGATAAAAGTTCGCGAACCCCAGAAAGCTTTGAAGCTGTCTACGGTTGGAAGGGGTCGGCCAGGCCACAACGGCTTGAACCTTCGCGGGATCAGTCTTGAGGTTACCCCGATCGATGACGTGGCCCAGGAAGGCAATAGTTGAGACATGAAACTCACACTTCTCCCCTTTAACAAAGAGACGGTTTTCAAGGAGACGCTGAAGGACTTGCCTGACATGGCGTTGGTGGTCGGCGACAGATTGGGAGAAGATGAGGATGTCATTCAAGTAAACGAAAACGAAATGGTCGATGAAATCCCGGAGCACGTCATTCACAAGAGCCTGAAACACAGCCGGAGCATTGGAGAGACCGAAAGGCATCACAAGATATTCGAAATGACCCAGGTGAGTGTTGAAAGCCGTCTTCCACTCGTCTCCCTAATCCTCACCAGACGGTAGGCGTTGCGCAGGTCCGACTTTGTGAAGATGGTGGCACCCTGGAGAAGCTCGAACGCGGAACTCAGCAGAGGGAGGGGATACTTGTTTTTAACTGTGATGGAGTTGAGGCCGCGATAGTCAATACAGGGCCGTAAACTTTTATCTTTCTTGGTGACAAAAAAGAAACCGGCGGCAACAGGCAAGGACGAGGGGCGAATGAGACCAGCGGCAAGTGACTCATTGATGTAATTTTCCATGCTTTCCCGCTCTGGTCGAGACAAGCTATACAACCTACTGGTCGGGAGCGGCGCGCCTGGGAGGAGGTCAATCCCACAATCGTACGGCCGGTGAGGGGGAAGGGAGCGTGCCTTATCTTTACAAAACACTTGCGCCAGGTCATGATAAACAGATGGTATGGAGGACAAATCAGGCGGTTCTGAAGTAGTTCTACTGGGCAGTAGACTCATGGCGGGGGTGGCAGCTCTTAAACAGGACATGTGACACTCCTTCCCCCACCCCGAAATACGTCCTTTCCCCCAATCAATCACTGGGTTATGTCGACATAGCCAGGGAAAACCCAGGACTAGTGGTGTGAGTGGGGCTTTAAAGACGTACAACTGTACGGTTTCAACATGATTGCCAGAAAGAGACAGGGAAATCGGTTCCGTGACATGAGTAATGTCAGGAAGACGCTGGCCACTAAGGGCTGTGACCTGGAGTGAATGAGACAGAGGCTCCGTGCCAAAACCTAATTTTAGCGCAAGCGAGGCATCAATAAAATTCTGTTCTGCCCCGGAATTGATCAGAGCGTCGAGAGAATGAGTCTTGAGACGAACCGTGAGCTTAGCCGCAATCATGAGACGAGGAGGAGACTGAGAACAGGTGACCTCGCCCACCCGTACACTCCTCACTACCGGCGGGCGCTGTCTTTTGGCCGTGCCTGGCAATCCATGGCAATATGGCCCTTGCGGCCACAATAATAGCACTCACCGGCTCTCCAGCGACGATACCGCTCCTCGGCGACAGACTGGAGCGGCCCAGTTGCATGGGCTGTTCACTCTCTTCCGTGCTGTCCAACGAGTGACTGCCGCTAAGCGCGCCCCCACCTGACGTCCCCATGCGCCCCGGGGGCCTCTGGGAAATGTAGTTTCCGGTTCCCCGATGCGCCCGTAGGTGCTCATCCAACTTCACACATAGTGTAATCACATCAGACAAGGTCTTAGGAACATCTCTCATCATCAGTTCTCTCTTTAACTCTTCACAAACATTATTCAAGAGAGTACTTATCAATGCCAACTGGCCCCAGCCAGTCTCTTCGGCCAAGGTCCAGAATTCGACCGAAAAATCCGCCATACTCCGCCTCCCCTGCTTCAGATTTAACAGTCTGTGGGCAGCCGCCTCCGCTCCGGTGCCCCTTTCGAAAACGCTTTTAAATTTGGTGAGGAAATCCTCATAAGAAATGTCCGGGGCCGTTCTTAAAACAGCTTGCGCCCAGTTTAAAGCCTGCCCACGTAACAGTTGAACCATAAAGGCGATTTTGGCCCCATCTGTCTCGTATATTCTTCGTAACTGACGGAATTGTAGTGTGATCTGAGTCAGAAATCCACCACATTTATCGAACTCACCCGAGAAAGGCTCCAGCACTGGCAACGATCGCTCGGGTGGTTCCGTGGGGGCCGGCGTGGGGGAAACAGGCGGAGCGGCTGCAGAGGGACCGGGAGCCGATAGCTGAGGAGAAACAGACGGAGGGGGTGAGGGAGGGCTTACCAACGGTAGACGTTGAGCGAGGGCTTGAGTGAGTGCGGCCAGTTGTTGATTTATGTGCCGAAGCATGTGTTCGTGGCGTTCCAGAATTGCCTCCGGGGTGAGGACGGGTTGCTGGGTGGGGTTTGAGTCCGCTGAGTCCATGAGGGCTGGATCGTTATTGTTACGGTTGGGAGGAGGACTCAAGCGCAGGACTCCGGTACAGATGCTTACAAGAAGAGTTTATTTACAAGTCACTAGGTGTATATACAAGAATGTGCGGGGGGGTGTTATATACAGCTGAGTTGGGGGAGAAGGGGTCTCCAGGAAAGTCCAAGGGAAGCATACGTTCTTCAGAACATCCACTCACACGATCACAGGCTCACACTCCGACACTGCCACACGGGAAACACACGGGGAAAAATCCAAGAGGTTCTGTAGACAGGGAGACAGGGTTAAGGACGACGCACAGAGGAAAACACTCTTCACTAAACTTGCTGTAGCTTGACTTCACTAACGTGTGGTAGACAACGATCCAGCGACAAACAGCAGTCACCTCCTGGCTTAAATGCTGCTCCCCTTAATGAGACCCAGGTGTCTCATCTCCCGAGGGCGTGGGCCGAGGGCGTGAACCCACAATGAGTTCCTCCCCGGCGAGAGAGGAGAGGAAGAGAAAGAGACAGAGAGGGCTGATCAGCGTGCAGCTGATCCGCCTGGCCGTGACAGAAAAAGTCCCCATGTGTTTGTGTTTGGTCCTAATCTGCTGCCTGTCTGTTTGACATGCTGGATTTCCAGCTGATAGATGACAGATTAGAAACTGATCAGTCTATTGATCACACAATATTCCATCAATAGAATTGATTGGACTTTGATTTGTGTAACAAAGTGATTTCCACGTCTCCTTCATGATGTGACAGTGTCAGAGCTGAATGCACTTGTAGAGCATCATGTTTTTATGGCTCACATTTAAAGTGTTGCAGCTCTAATGTACAGCTGTCATATTAGAAATAGAAGCAGCTCTGATTTTAGTGCTCAAAGAAATCTATGAAGTGATGAATTCACACATGAACAGTGTTCTGCAGCGTTCCTCTCGGCCTTATTTGCAGCTCCACTCTTGTTTTTGCTCTAATAATTATTTCTCTCCATGAGCTGTTTCTCTGCCTGAAGGAGGCGCCACTCCATCGCTTCATTTAGTGCAGAACAAGAGTCACATGATGCTGCTCTGAACACCAATCACACTTTGTACAGCTCATGTTGTGTTTGTTGTCCTCTCAGTCTGTCAGGTGGAGGTGGAGGAGGGGGCGGAGTCTGTCCAGCTGCCCTTCAAAACCACACACAACCTGCCTGAAAATGCTGAGGTGGAGTGGGAACGTAAAGAACCTGAATACAGGAGGGTTCACCTGTATAAGAATGGCTCTGACCAGCCTGAAGAACAGCACCAGGTTTACAGAGACCGAACAAAGATGAATGAAGACCTGCTGAAAACTGGAGACCTCAGTCTGACCCTGAAACAGCCCACAGAGAGAGACAGTGGGAGATATGAATGTGATGTCAGGAGGAACGGACGGGTTAGATTCAAAACTGTGCAGCTCAAAGTTAAAGGTTTGTGCTTGTGTGTGTGTGTGTGTGTGTGTGTGTGTGTGTGTGTGTGTGTGTGTGTGTGTCTGACTGCCTTGTGTCTCCTCTGCAGGGAGAGTTCAGGTCCAGGATCAAACAGGGGACATCAGGAACAGAAGCAGCTCCATTGATCCGACTCCTCTGATGGCTGATCAATCAGTTTGATCTGTGTGTTCTTTGATTATTGATCAGTGATGTCAGAGTGGAGTCAGTGTGATGTTGTTGTTGTGTGTTTGAGACTTTTAGTGTCCATGAAGGTCTCTGCTGCCGTAGATCCTCTGAACTGTGACAGAGGTCTCACTCTGGAGGAAACTCTCAGCACTTTCCAGCAGCTCCTCCATCATGGAGGACGTTCCCTCACTGTAACAGGTGGAGGAGAGAGGAGAGGAAGCACAGGTGGATCCTCTGAGGAAGAGGAGCGTCCTACAAACCACATGATCACATGACCAGAGGACAAGCATGTGCAGAAACACATTAAAGTCAGCCTGTAAACACGTTTGTGTAAATTCTAGTCGTGTTTTTCTGTTACATTCAAATAAAAACAGAGAAAGCAGAACAAATGCTGAAGCTGTCTGTGTGGAATAAAGGAGTTACAGTACTCACACACACACACACACACACACACACACACACACACACACACACACACACACACACACACACACACACATCTGTCCAGCAGCTGTCTGAGCTGCAGTCTGTATTGTGTGTGTAATATCTTCATGTTTCTAACATTACAGTTTTATCTTCATGTCTAAAATCAGCTGCTCTGCTGTCTTCTCTCCTGATCCTGTGTGATTGATTCGATCCTGCAAACGCCACAAATTTCATTCCAGCTTTGATTTGAAAGCCAGCGAGTAAAAGGATCAGCGATAGTTTTCAGAGCGATGCCAAAGCTTGGGTTCCTCTCCTACAGCAGCTTTTCTTTTCTTTCTTTCTCTCCCTGTGAAATACAGCAGCTGGACCTTTGGCTGCAACACACTGTGAGACAAACTGCACACAAACAGTTTGTGTGTTTGCTGATGTTTGTTGAGCTGATAGAAACGCTGCATTTGAAATTAGCTGACACTTCAAAAACGTTCCTCCCTTTATGCTCGCTGCTCTTCAGCAGGGCTAGCTAGATGCTAAAGTAGCGCTAAAACAACTTACAGTTGAGACCAGCCGTTCGAATAAAAACAAAAAATCTCCTCAACTTTGAAAGTCTCTGTGTGGCCAACAGCAGACAACATTATACCCCCATCATGACCCAAACCAATCATGAAGGTGCTGCTTAGAGTAGCTGAACGCACCGCTAAAGTGTTGCACCACCGGCTCCGTGCTGCTGCTGTTTGCTCGATTTGTGTATCATGCGGGTGTCTCTGCACAGACGCACAGAAAGGGAAAATGACGTAGGGAATTCCCACAATAATCTAATTGCGCACAGCGACACCTGCACATTCCACCAGTGTTCTGCCAAAAAAATCATAGACCAGCCATTCGAATGAAAAAAAAGAAAGAAAAGTCTTTGCAACTCTGAAAGTCTCTGTGTGGTCAACAACAGACACACATTGTGCCCATATCGTGGTCTAAACTTAAGGGTTCAAATATTGAGGAGGGATACAGGAGGGATTCAAAATCACAACACTGGTCCAGGAGAGTCGGTCAAACGATGATTTTAATGAACACACGTGTGGGAGATGAACACTGTACGCAGACAGCATCGATCTCACTCGAACACAATCAGTTGTTTTTATACCATCAGGGTATTGTTTATGACGCCCCCTCATGCGCCAAGCAGATACAATACATGCATAAGTTGCAAAAAGTCTACCTAAGATGTGTGTGTGTATATGTCTCCCGACCTCAATTCCACTTTGTTTCACCTCTCACCTCACCTACTAAAGCTCACAACCAGACAGAGGCCACTCTCATATGTGTAACAATCTACTCAAATTATATATGTAATATATTGAATAAATGCTTTAATTAAATGCCACTACTCAAAGCTTAATATTAATATTATCAATGAATAAAAGACAGTAATGAATATCCTGGTTATTCAAATAGCCTCATCCAGACAGCTCCTCAAAATAACCACCAAAAAATGCACACTTTACAGAGGAAACAAAGACATTTTAGAAGTACACTTCCTGACTTATTATTGTTACATTCAGAGATAGTCAGGGAGGGACCTCTGATGCCTGTGCCCAAGGTAAGATGTGCATTTATTTAGATGTTCAGTTCAAAGCCTTTGAGGTATTTTTAATTTTGACTTTCTTTTTATTTTATGTATCTTGAGATATTTTAAATTTAAGCTCAGTGAAGCACTTTAAGCACAATAACTTCAGTGCCGCATTTTTTCAGACTATAAGGTGTGCTTAAAATCCTTTCATTTCCTCAAAAGAGTTCCAGGGATCTTTCTTAAAGCCTGATTGATATTCAGATAAAATTGCATTGGTGTCTAAAAACTCCTTTAACTGCTGAAACAAAGGAGCTTCAAGAACTTTGGCCAGCACAGATAGTTTAGATTTTGGTCTGTTATTAGTTAACACTGCTGGGCCGCCCCCTTTAACAGAGGGACAACAAAAGCTGATTTCCACACTGAGGGAATTTCATTCATATCGAGTGTGAGGTTGAAAAGTGTTGTGAGAGGCTCTGCCACAAAATCAGCTGCCAGTTTCAAGAAGTAAGGATCTAGTAAGTCTGGCCCTGGAGATTTTCTATGATCTAACACTTTAAGAGCTATTATTTTGATTGATTTGGATGGGGAACATGTCACTATTTCATTGGTCAGGAAAATTCATTCAAGTTTTCACCAATAAATTTCAAGTGAAAAAGTTTTTTTTGGTTTTTTTTATAATAATAAAATAACAATAAGAATAATAATCATCATTACTATTAATAATAATTGTTCTTGGCTTCATTTTTCCTTCCAGTCTTAGAACGCTTCCATTCAATGATTTGGGGGAAACATGAGACATTTAAAGACCTTCATTTGTTTTTAATATCAGAGTTTTTAATGAGCCACAGCAGCCCTGAATAAACACTTGAATTACTGTCGGAGCTGCTGCAGTTTCCTGCTGCGTCCACTTTATACCACCAGAGATAGAGCAACAAGAAAAGCCATCACCATTTCACCTTTGAGGAGGCCGGCACACGTGTGAAGAGATCAGGGAAATTATTTTGCTGCTATTGTTAATAATCATCATCATTACCATTGCATTAATAATATAATCTACAGCATTGATATTGTAGTAAGATGTTTAAACATATTGGCACCCAATTTATTACAGGTGCAGTTATAACCACTTTAAACTGTTGAGTTGAATCTATAATCTTAAATGCTTTTGAATGCTTGTTATAATATTAAGTGTGTATGTGCTGATTCTGTTGATTCTGAGTACACTCTGTGCAAAGTAGACAGGAACTGCAGGTTTGCAGAGCGTGCCTTTTGCAAAAGTGAAACTAAAAGCAGAGTGCAAGTGCAGGTTATTCTGAGGAGCTGTTGGGATGATGCTATTTGAATAACCAGGTTGTTCATTATTATCTTTTATACTTTTATATTCTTTTATTAAGCTTCTAGTAGAGGTTCTTGATTAAAACATTTATTCAATATATTACACATATAGTTTTCGTAAACTGCTGACACATTTGAGAGTGGCCTCTGTTTGACTGCGAGTGTTAGTAGGTGAGAGGTGACACAGAGTGCCAAGTGAGGTCGTGACACACACACACACACACAAAGTAGATACACTCATTTATAGGTGAGAGGTTAATCATGTTTGCTTGCAACTGCGGGCGTGCAGAAGTGCTGTCTCACTGCAGAGCATGGTCTGTGGTTTCGGAGAAGCGGCAGTCAAAAGGTTGACAGGAAACATCTGCCATGAAGACAGAGACAATGTTCTTTTTAAACTGTGTTAAAAGTCATTGTGGTCTGGGAACCTATGTATGAAATGTATCTGTGACGTTGAAGGGTTGTCATTAAATTCAAACCCTGATGGTATATAATATCTGCTTATGCTTTGATTAGTCGGAGATCAGCGCTGTCTGTGAACGGCGCTGGTCCCCCCACGCGTGTATTCATTAAAATCAATTGTTTGACCAAGCTCTTCTGGACCCTGGTTGTTTGTACTCTCCTCCTCAATTTCTGAACCTTAACAGAAGCTACATGCTAACACAAACCGGCTTTACTGAGTCTCGTCCTCACAAACTCACCAAGTCACTCACCAACATAATGGACATGATGCAGATGAGATGTCTCCAGGACGGACAGGTGTCTAACAATAATCACAGAGAGATGAGATGAGATAGCCTTTATTTGTCAGTTGCAGGTCTTTTGCCCACAACCGAGATGACAGACCTTGCCGGCCGTACATACAATACAAACATCACATTGGGGAGACAGGTCAGGCCAGGTAGCAAGGAAAAAAAACATTGAAATGTGCAACACAAAAGGATAATACAGGAATGCACAGGTATCAACACACCATAACACAATAAACACAGACAGCAACACGGGAAAGAGTCCCAGTGTGTACATCTGATCTGGGACCGCTGCAATCTTCGACTGCGCCTCCAGCTGACCCGATGTCCACATCATGGGGGAGGTAAGCGTTGGAGGTGGCGTTGGATCCAGGGTAGGGAGGGTGATGCGTCAGTGAGTGCTTATCAGTATATGTATGTGTGTGCGTATCCATAGTTCAGCTGAGACAGTGTCCTTCACCCTGCCAGGCTAAGTAAACAGTCTACCAGCCAACCCAGGTGGCCTTGTAGGGAATGGGAAGGAACAGACTCAACACAGTCGTTATCAGGGAGTTGTTGTAGCCGGGTTATGATGGTGATTTTTCTTTTGCAAACAACTCATGAGAATTTCAAGCTGTTTTTAACACTCCGACACTGGTCTCTCAGTCTCCCGTTAATAGCTGCGAGCTTCTCCGTGATGTTATTAGCCGTCGATTCTGTGGTCTTGTCACTCTTTTTGCTCACATAGCAGATTCTGAGACCTCACGACCGCAGCCAACTGATCCGAGATGTAATCCAGCTCCGCCCAGAGATGTTGTTCTGAGTTTATTCTTTCCTGATGTAATCCAACATACATACGCTCAGAGGTGTCATTCTGAGCATTCACTGCAGTCGTAAGCGCCTCCAAGCTCTTAACCATGCTGCCTTCAGTGAGCCCTTTCTGAGAAGTCGCGCCTGTCGTTCCAATCCCAGCGGGCAGCCTTGTGGGGGTTTGAACAGCCGGTTCCGCTCTCTTAATTCTCCGATAAGTCAGGGCCAAGCCAGCTCCGATCAGCAAGAACCCTGTTATCATGGTTCCGAATAGGTAGATATCTTCAGCGTCCTCGATCGACAGTCCCGCCAGGCACACGATCCTCTGCCACCCGTCCATCGTGTATCCGGCAGGGAAAGTCCCTCCAGGGCACTCGGGCTCTCCCGAGCCCAGACTTCTCATTAAAGGGTGTCAATAGCATTCAGAGACCAGTTGATCAAATTCTTAATTCTCTTTTAGGTTTTAGACACAGACTGTGAGAGAGTGTTCCAGGGAAAGTAATACAAAAAAGACACGAGACTAGACAAAGACATAAGAACTAGCAGGAAAGATAAGGGAGAGGAGAAAAAGTGCGTCCGCCTCCTCTGAGAGCCAAAGCAGAGCTGGCTGGATCACAATACTCCCCACACAGCTGTGGAGTCAGAGAGGTGCTCCAGTGTTCGAGTGGACAGGTGTGTGTCCTGTAAAGCTGCAGGTGTGTGTGTCTACATACAGATAAGGTGCTGATGTGAACACATTGCTCACAGGTTTGGAGTATCTGTCAGTAAAATGCAGAGCGGTCTACACACCATGGGGGTTTCTGCCTGTCTGCTCAAAGCTGTTTATATAGCACACAGGCTAATGCTAAGTTAGCACTGCAGGAGCTGTACTGCATGATGAACAGCTGAATGTCAAAGCAGAGTGGGTTGTGACAGTGGCTGGAGACTTTAATTATGTAGAATTGAAAGCAGTACCTCCACCACCACCTCCACCTCCTAAAGGCGATATTTCTGTTCCCTTGGCTCAGCATCACCTTTGTCAGTGTCAGTGATTATGGAGGTCCATCAGGCAGACCTTCAGAGAACCAAGGAGCAAAACAAGCATCTGACTGAGCGCTATTAGATGCCTACACCGAGCTACCAGCCTGTCATGATCTCTCTGTGCTCCTGTGCTGGCTCAACACTTTCTACCTGCCTCTGTCTCTTGATGCTCTTTCTCTCCTCCGTGTGAGTGAGTCAACCTCACCCTGTGTTTCAGGGGCGGGACTTAAAAGAGAGAGAGAGAGAGAGAGAGAGAGCTTACTTTCTGTGGGAGACTCACACAGCTATTATTGTTCAGTAAATGATGTTTGTTCAGCTTGAACTTTACTGAGGAAACTTCCATGTGGCACCATGAACCGTACCCAGCTGTGACTTTTCTTACAGCAGATACAAAGCAGTGAGCAGAGTAATAAAGCTGGTGTAGTTAGAGCAGCTCCAAGGATAACACTTGTTACATCCCCTGGCTAATCTAGAGGGTTTGAAGGGACTAACATAAAGGTAAGTAGTGAAGGAGGAGCCCAGATGGTAATTTTAAAAGGTTTATTTCATGCTCGTGTTGAAATTCTGGTTCAGACTGAGGGTTAACTTCAGGAAGAGCCAAGGCCAACATAACAAACAAAACATCCCAGATATGAAAATAAAAGAAACTTCCCCAACTCTAAAGAAAACAAAATATACAACCTATAACCATAACCTACCTAACAACACATAAACAGGAGAAAACAGGGTGTCAAAACAAAAGGCAGCTCTCTCCTACAGGCAGTCTGAACATGAAAACACAAAAATGCACATATAAGTCAAAAGGCATGCAAGCCTGCACAGATATGGCAATTAAAATGGCCAGAGGGCCCAGAAACACAGCTCCACAGGCCTTAAGTAACTCTGCTGATTGACAATTAGCTGGATTCTGTGAGCAGCATCCAATCAGGACAGAGGAGGTGGAGCCTAGACAAAACATAAGCAGTTAGTTGAAAGAAGAAAACCAACATCCTCCTGGGGGATGTAACACACTGGTTTCCTTTAACTATCCAGCTGCCAGATTAGATGCAGAGACAGACTGGAAATGATCACAAGCTGTAAGTTAAGTGTTCAAAGAAGAAGAGTTATTATACATCAATACTCCGTGTAGTTAGTGAAGCACATGTGTGCAGATGCCTGTTTTCCCATTAGTGGAGACGTTCATGTAGAGCAGTGTGGGATCCATGGGGATAGTTTACCTGCAGCAGGTTATTAACACTCACTAATACTACAACAGGACAGTACTCCTGTGTGTGAACACCACAGCGTTTACAGACTTTTAAAAGCTTTGTAAGAAAAACTATTTAAACATGGAGAAAGTATAAAAACTAACATTGTTCAGAAACATGATTCTTACTGTTCTGTCATCTGTCAGAATAAATGCTACAGCAGCTTTATTATTATCCATGCTGCAGTTTGTTTAAGGTTGGGCTAATTTAATAACTTTTACTGTAGACTGTTGGGAAGCTTCATCCACAGCAAATCATCACATCAGACAAAGCTGTCATGTTTGTAGTGTCCTGTACTGTGACTGAGCTCAGGCCTGTTTCAGGATTTTAGAGCTTATCTGACAGAAACATGATTAACGTTATGCAACAGTCTCTACAGTAAGCTGAAGGAACGTCTCTAATTTTTTAAAACATTTATTTATTTAGGACAGTGCATGTTAATGAACATACATGTAAAAAAAGAAATTACATGAATGTAAACATACCAGATTATAGCCAAAGGCTGATTTCCATCTGTTGTCCAAAAATATATTAAAAATAGACATAATAGTACATTTAAAAAAAATCCTAATTCATACATAATAAGAGTAGCAGAAATGCCCCGGCGAGCACTCACATAGACGTTCACTGTGTTTGCCTTTACTTCCATCACAGTAAATAAACATGTATGACCTTGTTACTCTGTGTGTCTCACTTCATACGAGAGTTTTTCTAACACACTCTCACTCCACCACATCTCCTCAGGAGGTCTAACTCCAGGCAGCAGCCATGTTTGGGACAGAGTCACTCACACACAAACATGGACACATGACTGAGGAATAAGTACGTTTATAAAGTGAAACATTAAAACGACAATATTGATCGAAACTATGGCGAACAACCAGAAACAGGAGCTTCTGCAACAGGCTGCCACTGTCACGGCGCCTCAGTGACACAATAATAATGTTGACAATAATGGAAACAGGAAACCAACTGATGTAAAATAATATGATGCTGTGGGCTGGATTTGGTTGTGTTATGTTGTGAGATACCAGCCACAGCTAACATGTAGATAAATTTATTCTTATATTTAAAAAGCCTGCCCGGTAACACTTCCTGTGTATCTGGAGTAGACGACGTGTGGCTGACGGATCAAAACTAATTAAAATGTCAAATGTTTGTCGTCTGAACCTAATTTGAGTTTTTATTGCCATGAAACAGGAAACTGCTCAGTGAGAAGAGTCCAGACCTCATGGATGAAACTGAGAACCTGCCTCATAACTGTAGTGAGTAGAAATGATCTGCGCCATGTTGACTGGATGAAACAAAACAGGCTCAGAAGGAAATTTAGCAAAGCAGCTTCAGAAGGAAGATCTATCTTTGTGGTCTTTGTCTTGGTTTCAGACTTCAGTGATCTCTGGATGCTGTGATCTGATCTGATTTGGATTTATGTGACACATGGAGCCATAAGAGCTTCTTATGGCGATGGCCAGAGGGGCCGATGGTGCGATATGGCAGCCTCGCTTCTGTCAGTCTGCCCCAGGGCAGCTGTGGCTACAACTATAGCTGCCTCCACCAGTGTGTGAATGTGAGAGTGAATGAATAGTGGAATTATAAAGTGCTTTGGGTGCCTAGAGAGCGCTATATAAATGAAATCCATTATTATTATTATTATTATTAAATCTAAAACTCAGAGACCTTTAGATATAAAACATCAGCTGCATACTGTCCTTAATCTAAAGTGAAATCTTCTGTTCTTAAACTTAGATTTGATATCTTAGACCTGAAAACCTGCACAGCTTCATTGTTCAAAATTTACTGCAGTTCAGCTTTAGACTCATACACAGCTGGTTCATGTTTCTGTCTCTGTGTCCTCACTTTCCCAGCATGCCTCGGCTCTGGAGGTGTATGAGGGGGTGGAGTCTGTCCTGCTGACCTGTCAGGACTCTTCTGTACCTGCATGTCCCACTTTGGTGTGGAGCTGCCACGACCTTAGTCCTCCAATCATCCACCAGCGTAACCTGGCAGGAGATGAACTGAGAAGAGCTGTGGAGAGTGGGCAGGCAGGTGAGTCACAGGTAGGCTTTTCTCTCTTCAGCAGAAGCTCAAACCAGCTCAAAGACTCAGGTGAGCAGGATTTGCAGGACTCACCATGAGTTCTTCCACATGAACGTATTTCCAGCTGTCAGAACACAAAAGAAAACAGGTGAGAAAATTCCTGAGGAACAAACAGGGAGGAAAACACTGGACGGCAATTACCACCACTGACAGGGCAACAGTCTGTTAGAGAGTGGAGGTGCCTGTTAGTCTTTAAATTCTACTGAGTGAATGAGCTGATGACAAACAGCCAGAGCCCAGGAAAACTGGAGATCAAGCCAGCCACCCGAGAGGAAAGAGAGAGGGAAGGAGACACAGAGAGGAAGCAGAGGAAGGAAAGAAGGAGAACAAACCTGACCTGCCAGGACCATCACGAGTTTCTACCTGCTCTGAAAAGGTGGTGCAAAAATACCCCAGCAGTGTTGTTTCAAACAGTCCAGCTTAAATTGCAAAACTTAAAACTAATCTTAGACTAAACTCTGAAATAATTCTGACACATTATTTATTAAACACAGTCAACTCTGTGAGGGCATTGATGAGCCTACACTTACATAGATAATATATCACAAACATAGAGACAAGCTGGAGCTTTGGGTTATTAAACTTACGCTTTTTAAGCATGGCAACACTTTTTTATTGTTCTTTATTCAAATGACATTTAATACATGTCAGTCTGCTGATGAGCCTTGTGTCAGCACTGAGGTGGAAGCTGTGGGCTGTAAAGAGGATTTTTCACAGTGGACAGTTTCATGTCACATGACTGACTTCCTCTTAAAAACAAAAGTGAACTTTCCTTGTGTACTTTCAGCTGGAAAGAAACTGCTGAGTGTTTGTTTCTTTGTTCAGTCAGCAGCAGATTTAAAGGACTTTGTGTTTGTTTGAGCTTTTTACAGGAGGATGAAGACGTTGCTGGTGATCCTGCTCCTCATAAATGGTAAGAAACTGAATGCAGATCAATCTGCACTCACACCACAGTTTAAGGCAGATAATCTGACCGTGTGGTGTTTATGTGATGATTTTAATTCATTGCTACAAAATACAAATGCAATGATGTGTGCTCTGTGAGAGTCGAGAGAAGCTTCTGTTCAAGACAGAAGCAACAGAGAAGTAAGAGCGACTTTACATTTACAGAGTAAAGATTCATGTTTTATGCTTTGTTACATTTGACTAAGACTGTACTTGAGAAATTACATATTTTTGCATTTAAGAAAATGTTTTCTTTAAAACTCGTAAACATGCAAATACAATGATGGGTTTAGTTGGGTTTTAATTCAACTTTAAAATCCTGAAAGTTCCAAAACAGAAAGCAGTTATTCTGAAACACCTGAGATTCTTCACTTTTGAAGATTTATTATTTATCATTAATCAGACAAAAGCATTTTACAATAATTGACAGATGACTAAGTTTCAAAAATTACAAATGGCTGCAGTTTTAGATGAGTGGTGTACTGAGTGTCCTCTCTGTTAGGCTGCATCAAAAACCACACAGGGTGACCCCTCGGAATAAAGAGCTTATGAATCCAGAAATATTTGCTTCATCTATCTCCCAAAAAATCTAAAACCCAAGTCCAACATAACAGGTATTATAAGTATTAAAGTGACTGGAACGTCACCCATGGACCATATGGTACAAAAACCTTACAACACACTTTCAGGATTGTAGGATTGTGGTGCTTTGTGGATGGTTGTGGTCAGGGCGGAGCTGCCAACAGATAGTGTGTCACTTTTAACTCTTTATGTCACGACCCTGTACCTTACATTTATTGACTTATTTTGTTACGTGAAACCTCTCAGTGTTGAGTGAAATAAGGAGCAGCAGAGGATTGGACCTAAGACCAATATCATTTTTATGCATGTTTAAAAAACAATATTTTTTTAAAAATTGTGTATGTACAAGAATATCTGAGGTGTATTTGTAGTTGTTTAAAGATTCATATTCAGTTTCTTTTTTATAAAATGTCTCTTTTTGCGTTCTTGCCTCGGGGCAACATTATGCAGTTAACTACACGTTATCTGTTAGCAGTGGTCATGGTGAAAGTAGCCATTCATTTTACCTCAGTCCTTCAATCTGCCCCTTCTTACTTGTATTCCTCACTTGTCCCCAGCTGGTGCAGCAGCCTGCTGTGACTGTGGGGCCTGGTTAGTAAGTGAGCGAGGGGGAGGGGCCAGTTGCACTAAGAGCTTTGATTGGACAATCCAGTGTCAGTAATGAAAATAAACAAATGGGCTGTTTTTCATTCTTGTAGGGCCGACTGTGTAGCAGCCACCAGTAAAATGCATGGTGTACCAGATTATCAGTCCATCCCTGATTCCAGTAAAAACGTTAGTTTGCATGGTGGTAACTTTGTGGTGGAAAACACCTCTGCGTGCACGATAAGCAAACTGGAGTGGGTCCATCAGGGGGTCAGTTGCTCTTACGATGTGCTGTTTTATGATCTTCTCCATGGCCTTCATCACCAGGGAGCTGAGGGCCACAGGACGAAGATCATTCAGAGACTTTGGGTAGTTTCTTTTGGGGATGGTGGTGACTGTGGAGTGTTTCCACAGCTGGGGACGGTGTGACTGTCAACTGAGTGTTGAAATGGAGTCTGGAACACACTTCCTAGTTGCCCTGCACAGTGCCTCAGAACTCGACTGCTGATGTTGACCCTCTCCCTGGTCGTCCTGAGGGCTCTCACCACGTCCTCAGTCCTGAAGGTGAGTGCAGAGCTGCCAGGTTCGAGTGAGGATCTGGACTCCTCCAGCTGGGCCATGTTGTCCGTCTCACACCAGGGGCCTGTTCTTCGTACCTCGCTAAGTAAGTTAGCTGGATTAGATTGTTGACGATTTTGCGTGATCCTGGATCGTTCGGTTCCCCGAAGCTCATCCGGGACTTGCTGTCATAGCAACAAAGCCGTAAGCGTAAACCTGCTCGGGAGCAGGTTTACTTTATGTAAACAGGATTAGATCGCGGCCACGCAGGTATGTCCGCTTCATTTATACGAAAGCAACAGCGATATTCCACCACTGTTTCACCATAAATAAATAACATCAATGTAACTAAAGATAATGCAGCACTTGATCCTTTTATTGATGTCACACAGATACATACAGGTCATTTCCTAAAAAAGGGAAATGAACTATTAACATTCTATTACATGTATGTGATTATTACAGATGTAATTCATATTTCAGAGTAGTAATTGTAAATTACTTCGTGTAATCAAGATGAGAGACCACGGCTATAAAAGCGAAGGTGGATTTGGGAAGTCTGTCGCAGCCATGTCCTGTCCGTATACGCGACCAACCCATTGCGGAAGGTGCAAGATTGATAAGGAGAGTCCTCAGAATTCAGCGTATATTGCGGGATAGACAGGATCCTTTAGCTCAGCGCGACAGTGTGCTCATTGAGAGATATCGACATTCCCGTGAGGGTATTATTTACTTAACCAACTTGTTGACGAGGGGGTGCAGGACCACCACCTGTCTTTTTTTCCTCTGCCCTTTTCTTGGTTGCTGTTATGAACAAACTAACAGAGTATTACAGGCCAGTATTACCTTGCCAAGAGACGAAAAGCAATCTAAGAGATAAATATTACCATTCTGTAGAATATTCTTATATTTCACTTTTACTTGTTCCCATGTTCTTGTGGGTCCTGTTGTGGCTCTAATGTGAAAGGGGATATAATATAACATATTATAATATAATATAATGCCATATGATATTGGACAATATAGTGTCATATGATAGATCTACCCTACCGCCTACTGGTGTTGGCCAGAGGGGCCGATGGCGCGATATGGCAGCCTGGCTACAACCGTAGCTGCCTCCACCAGTGTGTGAATGTGGGAGTGAATGAATAGTGGTATCGTAAAGCGCTTTGGGTGCCTTGGAAAGCGCTATATGAACCCAATCCATTATTATTATTATTATTAAATTACCTACGAGTTTGATTTGTCAGCAACTTTCTGCCAGCCCTCTCTCCTTGCTTCTGCAGCCTTTGCAGTGTTCTCTTGCGTTTTAATTAAACTCTGAAACTCCTGAAATCCCTCACTCATGAGTTCTTGCTCTGCTGCCGGAAAATACCGAGCACGCCCCTTCGACATTTTCGCCGACCAATCAGCGGGTTGCCGATCAATGTTTCTACTATCGATGCGTAGCCCCTTTTACGACACCCAGTGATGTCACATTACTGCGTCCAGCTGTACTAATCGTCAACAGCAGGCGTGTTCGGGGAACTGGATTAGCGAGCTCACGGTTAGCGCGATGGTTTGGTCTTGGATGTGTCATTTGATCTTGGATGTAGTAAGCGACGTACGAAGAACAGGCCCCTGGTGTAGAAAGCATTGAGGTTGTCAGGGAGGGAGGAGGGGTTGCTGCTCTCTTCCTGGGGGTGGTGACTGCAGTATTCACAGAGGCCATGGTTTGAGGCCCTGCCAGGCTGAGCGGAGGTCCCCTGTGGTGAATTTTTTTCCAGCTGTGTTTTTGTACTCCAGTTTAGCAGTTTTTATGGCCCTGTTGACGTCCTTTTTATCCAGAGCAGAGCCGGTGAAGAAAATCCTCCTTGTAGTGTGAGGATACTTTCCGCTGTCCACTCTATGATGTCTTTGGTGGCCTTTTTAATCCTCTTGATGACTTGAGTGTAAGCAGGGGCCAGCAGGATGGTGTGGTGGTCTGCTGAGCTGAGAGGAGGGAGGGGTAGGGCTTTAAATGCATCTGGTACAGAGCCATAGCTTTTATCCAGAGTCTTCCCCTCACGTGTGCTGCATGTAACATACTGTTGGTATCCTCTAAGATAAGATAAGATAAGATAAGATAAGATAAGATAAGATAAGATAAGATAAGATAAGATAAGATAAGATAACCTTTATTAGTCCCACGTGGGAAATTTGTTTTGTCACAGCAGAAAGTGGACAGTGCAAAAGTTATATAGCAAAAATTAGAGAACACTGGAATACAATAAGAATAATATACTGTGCACAACTGTACAGAATAGAAAAGAATAAACTAAAATACTATATACAATAGAATAAAATAAAATATACAATGGGATAAAAATAGAATACAAATGCTTTATACAACTAAGTAAAAATACAACTTTGCACATGTGTGGGTTTGTGTGGTAAATGGTAAATGGCCTGTATTTGTATAGCGCTTTACTAGTCCCTAAGGACCCCAAAGCGCTTTACACATTCAGTTAAAGTCTTTGTTGTGGAGTCTGACATCAGTGGGGAGGAAAGACCTGTGAAATCTCTCCGTCCCACACTGTGGGTGCTGCAGCCACTGAAGGAGCTGCTCAGTGCTGTCAGAGTCTCCTGCATGAGGTGGGAGATGTTGTCCAACAGGGATGACTGCTTAGCCACCATTCTCCTGTCACTCATCACCTCCACTGGGTCCAGAGGGCATCCTAGAACTGAGCTGGCCCTGCGGATCAGCCTGTTCAGTCTCTTCCTGTCCCGGCAGAGATGCTGCCGCCCCAGCAGACCAGACTTTAAGTGACTTGTCAGGGGAACAGTGGTTTAAATCTCCCAGGATGAACTTGGGAGAGTCCGGTGATAATTGTTCCAGTTTGTACAGATTGTTGGTGAAGTACTCTGTGGCTTTAGCTGCATCAGCTCTGGGGTTGATGTAAACCAAGATGATGAAAAGCTGTGGGAATTCTCGGGTGAGGTAGTAGAGGCGCAGGGAAACAGCCAGAAGCTTGATGTCTGTGGTGTACAGTTTCTCCCTCACAGTGACTGTAGAGGACCAGCTGTTGTTTAAATACAGACACACGCCGCCGCCTGTCCAGACGAAGAAGTGGTGAAAAGCCATCA
The DNA here is from genome assembly GCF_963969265.1 of Rhamphochromis sp. 'chilingali'. Lineage (NCBI taxonomy): Eukaryota > Metazoa > Chordata > Actinopteri > Cichliformes > Cichlidae > Rhamphochromis > Rhamphochromis sp. 'chilingali'. Next base: position 67,576,251 of record NC_137929.1, on the reverse strand, counting down.
ATGTTCAGGCTGCAGCCGCAGCTAGATGAGGGAGTCACTGGTGTAGGTGAGCCTTGGGGTCATGTCGAGTGTCGGAAACAAAATCACAAAAATTAGGAAAAAGAAAATAATACAAATATACTGAGTAGACGGTGAAAAACAACAACGAAAACAGCATTAAAGTTAGAAAAAGAACGCAAAACTGCTCAGCTGACTGGCCGGTCGACGGCAAGAGCAGTGACCCAAAACCGAGACAGTCTGACCTCCCTAACTAACTCAAAACAGGAGAAAACTGGTGATCAAAAGAAACAGCAGCTCACCTCTACCCACTCCAATCCTCATCTCTTTCCGTACTTTTTATTTAGACTTTTTGTTTAGACTATTTAGACTATTCGGGTCTCCCTTAAAGCCTTATTTAAGGCACATGCTGTGGCTAACTCCTCTGTGATTTCCATTCACCTCCCATGGCCGGCCATCCTTTAACTGCTCAGCCATTGCTGGATCTGCCCTATTGGACTTCATTTTTATCCGACCTTTCCAGTTGTGTACTCGCCGCTTCGGACCTGGATTGGAACCTCTGAGACTCCTAAGCAAGCTGAGACGCGCCTCTGTCAGGGATGACGTGGCTAAGAGCCGGATGGCATTGTTTAACTCAAGATCGCTGGCGAATAAAACCTTCATCCTAAATGATCTTTTCCTCACCCTGCAGCTGGATGTTTTGCTCCTGACCAAACCTTGGATTCACCCCGGTGAACTTTTCTCCTTCTCTGAACTCCTTCCCCCTGACTGTTTTTTTTCCCAGCTCACCGAGACTTCCAGGGAAGGTTGGAGGCCAAGCCACAGTTTTCAAAAATAAACTTAAACTTCAGCGACCGCCTACTCCTACTTTCTCTTGCGTCGAGGCTCAATTATTTGACCTGACTGGCCCCCCTGTGACTCTCTGTGCTGTGATTTATCAGCCACCCAAATACAATAAGTCTTTTATTTCCGGATTTGCAGATTTCCCAGCTTCTCTTTTTTAAAATTATAACCGTGTTCATATTTCTGGTGATTTTAATATACATATCTGCTGCAAGAGGGACTCCTTTATGGAGGACCACAAGAGTCGTGCGCATTGAAATAAAGTATTCTGTGTTTAAATAATGAATTGTAGAATAAATTCTGCATTTGTAAATTCATTTTTGAATTCCACTTTAATAAACTGATTTTCAAAATGCTTTTTAAAATGGTGATTCCACTCCTCATATCAAAATCCATTTCCCGTTCCTGTTTGCTCAGGGATTAACATTTGGATTAGCTACTTCATTTTAAAAATCCTGCTGCAATGCAAATTAGCCACACCGTGGGATGTAAGGAGCTCTCTGATTGGTTGGACGAATGACTGTAGAAAGTCACTGGGTTGGACAGACACAGGCTGCCAGCCTGGATTTTTCTTCTCATAGCTTCGCCCTGCTAAGAAGTGTGTGTGCTTGTGCAAAGGCCGTTCAGCCTCAGGATTTACACTCGGCTCGACACGGAAATGTGAAGAATGAAGGGACCCTGCAGCGAAACAGAGAGCTCAACCTTTGACTGTGTGCCTGTTTATGCAGTCTGACCACCTGTTGAAGGTAACATGGCTAACGCTAGCATCACCGCACGTAGCCCCGTTATTTTAAGGTCATCTTAGTTTATGAAAGTTTTACGTCGCAGCTGTACGAGCTAGCTATGTGTTTTGTAAGCTGCTGTGCTCTTCACAAATAAAGCTGGAAGCAGCTCAGACTGTTAGAACCAGCACTGAGGCCTGTTGCACTTATAGTGTTAGAGCAACGGCTGCAGCCCACAGCCTTTAAACTAGCGATTAAAATGCTGACAGTAAACTCGTCAGTCCAGATGTTACCACATTACTTTATGATACTTACAGTTAAAACAACTGAGACAGGCTGATTAAAATAACAGCTGTCAGTTCTCTCATTCTGTCACGGCTGGGGCGGCAGTCGTGTGGAGGAAAAAGGAGACAGGAGGATCCAATAGCAGACAATGGCGGAGGTGCAAGTGGGTTTTATTTACAGTGCACAAAACCAAGGTGTGGGCAGAACCGAACATAAACCTAAACTGTGAAAACTAATGCAAAATGGAGGACATGAAGCGAGGAGCAGAGAGACACGAAGAAACATGGAACAGTGCAGACTACACGGGAGGTTCACAGAGAAACACAGACTACGCCACAAGAACTACACTCAACAAAAATATAAACGCAACACCTTTGTTACTGCTCCCATTCCCCATGGGATGGACGTAGAGACCTAAAATTCATTCCAGATACACAATATAACCATCCCTCCCAAACAGTGGTCACAAATCAGTCCAAATGTGTGGTAGTGGGCACATCTGCTATATTGAGATAATCCATCCCACCTCACAGGTGTGCCACATCAGGATGCTGATCTGACATCATGAGTAGTGCACAGGTGTACCTCAGACTGCCCACAACAAAAGGCCACCCTGGAATGTGCAGTTTTTTGCGCTATTGGGGGTCTGGGGACCCAGAACCGGTCAGTATCTGGTGTGACCACCATTTGCCTCATGCAGTGCAACACATCGTCGCATGGAGTCTATCAGATTGTCAATTGTGGCCTGTGGAATGTTGGTCCACTCCACTTCAATGGCTGTGCGAGGTTGTTGGATATTCGTGGGAACTGGTACACGCTGTCGTATACGCCGGTCAAGCACATCCCGAACATGCTCAATGGGTGACATGTCCGGTGAGTATGCTGGCCATGCAAGAACTGGGACATTCTCAGCTGCCATCTGCCCTGAACAATGTGAACCATGATTCATCCGTGAAGCGCACACCTCTCCAACGTGCCAGACGCCATCGAATGTGAGCATTTGCCCACACAAGTCTGTTACGGCGACGAGCTGGAGTCAGGTCAAGACCCCGATGAGGACGACGGGCATGCAGTTGAGCGTCCCTGAGACGGTTTCTGACAGTTTGTGCAGAAATTGTTTGGTTGTGCAAACCAATTGTTCCAGCAGCTGTCTGGGTGGCTGGTCTCAGACGATCTTGGAGGTGAACCTGCTGGATGTGGAGGTCCTGGGCTGGTGTGGTTACACGAGGTCTGCGGTTGTGAGGCCGGTTGGATGTGCTGCCATATTCTCTGAAACGCCTGTGGAGACGGCTTATGGTTGAGAAATGAACATTCAATGTACGGGCGACAGATCTGGTTGACATTCCTGCTGTCAGCATGCCAATTGCACGCTCCCTCATTGCTTGTGGCATCTGTGGCATTTTGCTGTGAGACAAAACTGCACATTCCAGGGTAGCCTTTTGTTGTGGGCAGTCTGAGGTACACCTGTGCACTACTCATGATGTCAGATCAGCATCCTGATGTGGCACACCTGTGAGGTGGGATGGATTATCTCAATATAGCAGATGTGCCCACTACCACACATTTGGACTGATTTGTGACCACTGTTTGGGAGGGATGGTTATATTGTGTATCTGGAATGAATTTTAGGTCTCTACGTCCATCCCATGGGGAATGGGAGCAGTAACAAAGGTGTTGCGTTTATATTTTTGTTGAGTGTATAAATACACACACCAGGTAATCAGACATGGCACACAGGAGGGGACACAGCTGGAACTAATGGGCATAACGAGAGGCAGACCTACAAAATAAAACCGGAAACACCCAGACTGTTTTGCAACAAAAACACAGGGACCTGAACGGAGCACAGAGGGGAGACACAGGTAGGGATAATAAACACGACAACCAACCCAAAGAATTAATACAGAATCAGAATAAACACCAAACACAAGATGAACCCAAAAAGAAACACAAAACGCTGGGTCAACGACCCAGGATCATGACACATTCCTTATAGGAAGATCACACTACTGTTTTCAGTTCATTTAATATGTGAGTGCACAGATTCATTCTCAACTGGACATAAATCATGATCAAAGGATTCATCATTTATGATGAATAAAGAATTCACCAAATCCCAGCCTCTAAAACAGTGTGCTGAATCTTAGCATTGAATGTCCAGTATATTCTAATCAGTGCAATTTAAAGCAGGGGTCCCCAATCCCAGTCCATGAGGGCCGGTGTCCCTGCAGGTTTTAGATGTGTCCTTGATCCATCACAGCTGATTTAAATGGATAAATTACCTTCTCAACGGCTGTATCCCAATTCAGGGTCTGCAGCCTTAAAGTACGCAGCCTCAAAGTACGCAGCCTCAACGATCCTCAAGGGCCGCGTACTTATAGACCGCTAAGGCCGGAAGTGCGAGGCTTGTGAAATGGGACGGTCTAGCCTCCGTTGCGCTGCCCAGGTTGCCTAGCAACCATGATACTAACAGCTGGAAACGTGTCATACAGCTTTGTGTGACAGAAATGAAGGAGAAAATCTTTTGTTCATTTGTTTTTGTTTCTACATGAGCTTTGATCATTCTCTGTAAGATTAAGCTCAGCTATTGAACGGCGTATATTTTAAAGCAAAGGCTTTAAAACCAAGTTAGTACAAACGTCACTAATGTCACATAACTTTGCCGACATGTGGCCAACAGTAATGTTTTAATGTTCTTCGTTATTAAACATTTGCACATAAATAAGTGACATAATATTCAGTACTTAAAGTTTACTCTTCGGGCGCCCCTCATCCGCATTTCAGGGCCGCATTTCGAGCAGCCTTTGAATTGGGACAGCCTTCGGCGCGCCGCTGTGACGTAATCGGCCTTGAAATGCGTACTTTAAGGCTGCAGACCCTGAATTGGGATACAGTCAACATCAGTCTTGTAGTTCTCCAGAGGCCTGGTAATGAACTAATCATGTGATTCAGCTGTGTTGACCCAGGGTGATATCTAAAACCTGCAGGGACACCGGCCCTCGTGGACTGGGATTGGGGACCCCTGATTTAAACATTCACTGCACCTACAGTATCTACACTTGTGAGGTGCTACAACGTGCTGGTCCTGCAGGGACCAAACGTCTCCTGAAAACCATCCATAGAAAAGAATCTTTGACTGTCTGAGCTCATTGTCATATTCTCCACACTGCTGTATGGAGCTGTATTCAGCTTTCAGGGCACGCTTATATCACATTCATGTTTTGGGGCGTGAGCGAGTGTGATGGAGCGAGCCGCTCAGACGTGAGAACACAGCGGCCATTTTGGGAAAAAGTGTCTTTTATTGAGCCAGAAATGCACAAATATCCAACAGTAAGTGACACGGGGCCTCAGAGAGGTCAGCTGATCAGAACTGAACTCAAACAACTTCACTCCAAACTAACTGCTCAACACAATCAAAGTGAGCCGACCCACAAGAAACAAAGAGGACTTAACTATGTTTGTTGGGCAGCTTAGATAATGTCACTTCAGAAAACAATATAGCCCACATGGTTTTCACTGCCCTATGCATAGCCAAGAAAACTGTCCTCATGAACTGGAAAAATAAAAACAATCTTAATTCTAACCAATATAGAAATTATCTATTAGATTACATTAGTCTTGATACAGCCTCGGCCACCACATCAGATCAGTTGCTCTGGGCTCCTTTGATCGGCTCCATCACCTAGTGGGGGTGGGGGGTCATAGTTTGGTCCCGCCTTCAATGTTGTGATTGGTGTGGGGGCAGGGACAGGCTTAGGGCGTCGGGGGGTTCCCCGGAGGCATCTTCCTTGGGGGGCTCAACCCGGGGTAGCGGTCATGTCCGGTTGGGGGCTCTTTTCTGACTATTTCCTCGTGGCTACGTGCAGCGGGGCTAGGGGAGGGTCTGTGATGATGGACGTGGGTTACTGACCTGGTAGCCTGTCTGCCCCTGGGTGGGTCCGGGATGGGCGTGAGGGTCTGGGGGCACTCCATCTCTGGGCCGGGGCCCTGGCTGGGCCTCGGGGCCTTGGGTCCTGGTTTATGTGTTGCCGGGGTTGTGGGCGGGTGGGTGCACGGGAGCCCATCCCTGGCGCAGGGTGCCGCCGGTGTGTCGAGTCGCCTGTGGGGCTCTTCAACCGGTGGGGGAGATTGTTACACCTTGCAGGAGCTTTCCTCCCCTCAGGAACTCTCTGCAGGAGGGGGAGATACAGGAGAGGTGGAGGAAGATCTCAGCCTGGGCGTCTATTGTCTCATGTAGTCTGGAAGACGAGTGGATGGTGGGGTGGGTGCAGTTTTCTCTGTGGTGGGGCTGGGTGGACTGTCCCGGGCTCCGTGGGGCAGGGGGGCGCTGCTGCGCTGGGCCCCGGTCTGGATGGGCCTGGGCCCCCTTTTCCCTGGCTGGTCGCGGAGTGTGGGAGTGCCTACTGGGGTCAGCGGGGGAGCTGGCCCCAGGGAGGGGTCACTGCCCCTCCCTTCCTTCCCTCCCCATCTCCAGCTGCCTCCCTCCTCCCGCTCCACCACAACCACCCACACATGCAGGGCCTTGGAGTAGGGGTATGTCACCAGGATGCAGAGGAGGCTACCCCCCCCCCCCCCCCTGTCCCCTTCTGGCTGCCTCTGCCTAAATTTTATCCCACAACTTAGACATTCACATTACTCACACCCTCATTACACATACATATAGGATCTTGGGGGTGGGCACAATACACGGAGTCCAAGTTACCATCAGGGTGTACACCTCACCCCTGGCATCGTTGCCCACCTCTCAATTTTAAATACATGTAGACATTGAGGGCCAACAGGAGGGACTATGCGCTTACCTGCTGCTCTCTGGCAGGTAGCTCCATGCCCTCCTGGGTTTTAATTGCACCTTAGAACACACATGCGTCAACACTACTATGAGCGGGTGGAGGGAGGTTTGGAGTCTTCTCTCACCCCCGTTCTCTGCGGCCTGCTGGAGCGGGGGGGGGGCTAGGAGGAGTTGGCCGTCCGGCTGCGGTCTGGGGTGTGGGGCCTCCCTGCTCCTGCGGAGTCGGGGCGGTCTGCCTCTCCCCACCGTAGGGAAAAGGGTAACACCACCTGGGTCTGGGTGCAGTTCCCCCCTCCAGGGGCAAGGGTACCTAGACCCGGTTGGTAGAGTACGCTTGGGGAGTGTGATCGCGTATACAGCGTCTCTTTATGTCTGTCTCCACGTCGGTTGAGTGTGAAGTGCACATGAGAGCATGAGGGTGGGAATGGATGTTTGTGTCTGTGTGTGCCTGTATGTTTGTGTCTATATGTCAGGTTGGGTATCAAACGCCACCTCTCTGGGGACATCTCGGGCCTTCCAAGGTTTGGAGGCCTATCTCCACCCACCACCACTTCCCCTGCCGGTGGCGGACTCCCTCAGGTGTCGGTGCGTTGGTGGTTCTTTGTATCTGGGGGTGGGCGTCCGGGTACACACCGGCTCACTCCTTGGCGGCCGCTTATTGGGGCTCGCTCGGGCCATTTCGGAGGTGGGGTGCCCCCGGCCTCTCGGCCTGGGGCTCGGTCACTCAGGCGCGGCTGGCTGCCGGCGGAGCCCACGGGCGCATCACTGCAACTCCCCCTGGCTTCTGCTCCGCGGCTGCTGAATGACCCCTCATCTGGGACTCTCCTCAGCTCTTACTGGGACAGTGGCGCAGCTGCCCCTCTGTGGGTCTTCCTTGGTCTCTTGTGTTCTGGGGGCCTCTGGATGTCTGGAGTTTTGATCTCCTCCATACCCGCTTGATACCATAAAGGACAGGGCTGTGGCTCCCCACACTCCCTAGCAGATCATTACATGGAGAAACCTTTGGAATGCAAGCATGCACACAGGTGTACACATGGGTATTCACAGACGCGGACTAAAGCTTTCTTGGCTGCTGCCTCAAAGCACACTGTGCGCTGTCTATCTTGTGTGCTGAACAATATCGTCTATTATTTAGTAACTATTGATATCTATGACTAGCTAGTTTATTGTGATGGTGCTTTTTTTTCTCTATTATTATGTTGCTCTTTGTTGTTTGCTGTCTCCTCTGTTTGTTTGTTTTTTTTCTCCATACAGGTGACCCAGGAGTTTTTTTTGTTGTTTGTTTTATTTTTTATTTTTTCTTCTCTCTTCCCCCCCTTCTCACCGTCTCTTCTCCCCTTTGGTTTTCTTTCTTTCTCTCCCCCTCTTTCTTTCATTCTTTCCCCCTGTCCTATAAAAAAAAAAAAAAAAAAAAAAAAAAAAAAAAAAATGACAAAGGATGAACTGAAGCTCCGCCATCACGTGATGTCACATGCTGCTGTTTCTGATGTCACTTAAAAAAAAAAAAAAAAAAAATACTGGCTGATCAGAGCAGTGTGAGACATGAGGGCAACACAAATACCAACAATCATCCAACAATAGCGGTGTAACAAAACTTGTTCTTTGTGACAAGATAAACACACCTTTACAATATTGTCCACAGAAATGTACAAGCAGGAACATTTTAACTGCTGGAGCCATCTATTAAACTTCTTTATACATAAGCCATTTCTGTGACACTTACACTTATAACAGCAGGACCTGGTTATCTCACCCGTGCCTGCACTGATATTATAACTGAGTACTCATGATGAACTCAGTGATTCAGGGTTTTCCCACACACGGAGCTCAGTTACAAACCTGAATGAGGTTGTTGACATGGCACAACAGGCCATCTTCAAGAAGCTTTAAAAAACAAAAACAATGAGTTTCAATATGTTTGATTGTTTTTTGGCTTTTTTCAACACGTAAATGCTAAAATCATCATCATCATCATTTATTTATTTATATAGCACTTTAAAAACACACCTGGTAGACCAAAGTGCTGTACAATACTAATATGCACACAGTGTTGGGAAGGTTATTTTTAAAATGTATTCCATTACAGAATACAGAATGCATGCCCCAAAATGTATTCTGGAACGTATTCTGAATACTTTGGATTACTTAATATATTATCATGCTTTTACAACTACATGAATGTCCTATTGCTGTGATTTATTACTGTTACTGAAGGTCCGCGGCTCCGAACCATAGTAAAGGGACCTCTGGCTAATATGTCGGGTTCGTGTCGGGCTCAAACTAGCTTTACTTTGTTGTGTGGGTCAACTTTGCTTGCGAGAGACAGAGAGAGGTGTTGAAAGGCTGCTCCAATGGAACTTGTTGTTTTTGGAGGAAAACACGAACACAGCGTACAGTCGAGTCTTAATAGCTTACTTACAACTGGGCTCGTCAGGCTCTCTTCTTGGCTGCAGTAGTTATTATTATATTTACATGCTTCCAGCTCCCGTTTCTGCTCGATGACAGCTCTACTTTTCCTTTTTCTCCCTCCTCGCGCTCACAGACACATAACGGGTATGGCAGTCCATTCTCCCTGCAGCACGGACTACACTGCCCATGATGCTACATTCTTTAGAGCTATGCCTGTAACATTCTGCCTGTTAGCTTAGCACAACAACAACAGAAAGGCCTCTCTCACCCAGGAAACACGCAGAGAGAGAGCGTCACCCTGTAACCATGGCAACCATAACGCCGCCACCTGGAACAACAGAACGTAGCTGTCAAACAAAACCCAAACAGTCCTGACCCGCCACAATATGAAACAGGAAAGTACCGCAGTGTAATCCATTTATTTCAACAAAGTAACTGTATTCTAAATACCACCTTTTTAAACGGTAACTGTAACGGAATACAGTTACTCATATTTTGTATTTTAAATACGTAACGGCGGTACATGTATTCAGTTACTCCCCAACACTGTATGCACATAGTAATAAAATCAGACATAGCAATAAAATAAAATAAAAAAAAGAAAGAAATGAATGAATGAATAATAAAAAAAAAAAATAATAATATCAGTTACCCACAGAATTAAAAGCGGGGGAATAAAAATAGCTTTTTAATAAAGACTTGCACTGATGTAGCCTGTCTAATATGGAGAGGAAGGTTATTCCAAAACATCCAAAGCGCAGAAACAGAGAAAATCAACACTTGAATATTTATTAAACCTTTACAATTAAAAAAAAGAACTTAAAAAAGAGAAGAATAGAAATATCCTTTACTGTCCCTCACTGGGTGAGTGTTCCAGCAGCACAGTGACAGGTGTAGGTGGTCTGGCCTGACACTGTGATTGCTGTGTTCTCTGTGTTTTGTTATGAGACGAGACGAGTTGACTCTCGCTTTGCCAGCTGAGGCAGGTTTATCCTCTCAAAACTGTTCAAATAAAAACAAATTCAGTGCAGCAACTTCATATGACTGGACGTCTGCATGCACACCTCTCCCCAGCAGGGCCTCTAGCCGACTGAGGTGTGACATCACAACAAACCTCATTATAAATCAAGCTGCTAAAATAATGAAATATACATATAAACATATATAACAAATTAAAATGCACTGCATCATGACCATATAGTAACAGTGTGAGACAAAATGCACAAGTGGAACAAATAGGGATGGGTATCGTTTAGGTTTTATCCGAATCGGTACTTTTGAAACGGTGGCGGTGCTCAAACCGGTGCTTAAAGAATGGAGAACACAAAATTGGTCCAAAAACCTCTCATGTTCAGCGTTTTTTTTGTAAAAAGATAACAATGTTAGCCTTTTCTGCAGCTATGGGGCATATATGGCATCACTCTTGGCTGGAAGCAGTGCTTAAACAATGGAAAAAACACAAACTTTATCCAAAAACCTCTCATGTTTAACTGTTTTCCACTTTTTCTTTGGTCATTTTAGCCTTTTTGGCCAGGGTGAAGGGAGTATCTGCCATCAAACAAGAAGACAGCCGCATGTAGCTATGATGATGTTTGCTAGTTCACCTTACTGCATTAATGTAATAACGTGGTTAGCCTACTCAACGTAAATTACACGCGAACAACATTAAGCTACTCACGCAGAGAAGAACGGCTGCTGCTGCCATCATCATCCTCATCATTTCTGCTACACTGGCAGGGCTAGGGGCCAGGACTCTCCTCTTCGGGTTTTTGGGGGATGTTGCTAACTCCGGGTCCGATAACAGGCAACCCACCCGCAGTAGATGTGCTCAGTGTGAGGTCTCGCAGCAAGCTATCAAATACGGCGCATTTCTCGGCTTTTAAAAAAAACGCTATGCGTCGCCAGGTGTTTCATCGGATTTGAGGTGTTACCTCCTTTGACAGTATCACAATATCAGCTTAAAGCACTTGTTGCAGGCTGCTGAGTTTGCATATTTTGCTGTGAAGTACAGCCAGACTTTTGACCGCTTCGCCTTGGACATTTTTAATCTGTAGCTCTGCTCTAAAAGAACGTACGTACCTGGGCCCGCCTACTATCCTCGGAAACGTAAAATGATTGGCTAGAAGTGTATCACAGCTCAGGAAAAAAAAGCACCGAAATAAAGCACCGAAATGTGCGCTGCTTTTCAGTCTGGTTACTACCGTTTATGTCAGAACTGGTGCCATCATGGCACCGGACACCGGTACCCATCCCTAGGAACAAACAATATTTGAATGACTTCAATTACTTTAACTGTGTTTAATCGCTCTGTAACCGGAACAGGAAGTGACTCTGTGGGACGTCAAAGGTCACACAAAGAAAATAAAAGCTCCCAAAATATAAATACAGAAAATAAATATATATACATATGCATGTCCATAAACAAGACTGACAAATGAAAATAACACCACAGGATGGATCTTTGGTGAAATACAAATGGTCTTTTTAATACACCTGTTACACATGCATGGAGCATGCAGATTCACAAAAAAGTAAAGAATCTAAAAATAAAAAATAAGAAGTGAGAGACTGTACAGAAAGTAAAGGAAAGAAAAACACAAATATCTACCTGGTGTATCTTTACTTCAAAGTGACTCATGGAGTCTCTGTCTGTGTGTCCTCAGTTTCCCAGCATGCCTCAGCTGTGGAGCTGTATGAGGGGGACTCGTTCATCCTGCCCTGTCAGTATAACACTTTCGCTCTGACTGACCCCACAGTGGTGTGGAGTCGCTCCGACCTCAGTCCTCCAACCGTCCACCAGCGTCAGCTTCAAGGAGACGAACTGAAAGATCAAAACCAGCGTTACAGCGGCCGAACATCCATGAAGACTGACGCTCTGGATACTGGAGACCTCAGCCTGAACCTGACCAACCTCCAACTGTCTGACAGCGCCACCTACACCTGCTCCGTCACAGACCTTAGATATGGCTACATGAAACTGGGCGATGTACAGGTGCAGGTCAAAGGTCAGCAACAAACACTCGGATCACTCGGTTTTATCATTCAGATAAAACTTTATTATTTTACTGCTGAAAACACATGTTGACTACAAGTATCTTGGCTTGAGGTATATTCAGTAAAATATATCATTACATTCAGTCAGAGGTCAAAGGTCATGTTGTTCTTTGTGTTTCTCCACAGAACGGTTCCCATCTTGGGCCAAAGCTCTCCTGGTTCTCCTGATTCTTCTTGTGGTTTCTGGAGGTCTTTTATTTCATTTCTGTCACTATTTCATGTCAGGTGAGTGTCTCCTCCTACACTACCCATAATGCCGATGGTTAGCAGGTGTCCTCTGGTGGCTCCTTGACTGTGGCTCACACAAACTTGTTCCAGAAGCTGAAAGAGTTGAGAGTTACAAACAGCTGATACAGAGAGCTGAAGAGAAACTTCCAGGTTTGTTCCAGAAGTCAGAAAACCTCCTTCAGACTCAGTCATTGATCAGTGAAACAGCTCCACAACATGACTTTACTAAACAGTGTGTGTGCTTCACTGCATTGATCTGACACAGAGGCTGTATGTGTACAAGCTGTTCTTCTTCTGTGGTGGTAAACAGCAGGCTGACATGGGCTGTATCCCAATTCAGGGTCTGCAGCCTTAAAGTATGCAGCCTCAACGATCCTCAAGGGCCGCGTACTCAAAGACCGCTAAGGCCAGAAGTGCGAGGCTTGTAAAATGGGACGGTCTAGCCTCCGTTGTGCTGCCCAGGTTGCCTAGCAACCATGATACTAACAGCTGGAAACGTTTCATACAGCTTTGTTTGACAGAAATGAAGGAGAAAATCTTTTGTTCATTTGTTTGTTTCTTTCTACATGAGCTTTGATCATTCTCTGTAAGATTAAGCTCAGCTATTGAACGGCATATATTTTAAAGCAAAGGCTTTAAAACCAAGTTAGTACAAACGTCACTAATGTCACATAACTTTGCCGACATGTGGCCAACAGTAATGTTTTAATGTTCTTCGTTATTAAACATTTGCACATAAATAAGTGACATAATATTCAGTACTTAAAGTTTACTCTTCGGGCGCCCCTCATCCGCCGTTTTTTTTTTTTTCCCGGCAAAATTATCCACACCCATCGCCGCGCTATGCATTCTGGGATATGTTGGGCCACGAAGTCTACACCGCCACATCCTTGAAGTTCGGGGAAATGAAGGATAAATTTGAGGGCCGCATTTCGAGCAGCCTTTGAATTGGGACAGCCTTCGTCACGTCAATGTGACGTAATCGGCCTTAAAATGTGGCCTTTAAGGCTGCAGACCCTGAATTGGGATACAGCCATGGAAACATGTGCTGACAGTAAATGTTCCTCCTTTTGTATCAGTCATTGATCCCCCTGTTTCTCAGGTTTTAATGGTCGAGTAGAAGAATTATTATGTATCAATTATGTATGAATTTTAAAAAAAACTGGAGGTCATCAAGGTTGTTGACTTTAAGACATGCTGGTAGTTTAACTCTTATCTTTTCTCATAGATTAATAAAGCTGGGTTTCATCTGCAACCCAGCTGTTGATGAGGTCTGCCCCGAGTTCTTGAAGGCTGCGGGAGTATGGGGTGTCTGGCCCATTGTTACGGGCCATTCGATCCCTATACAACCGTTGTAAGAGCTTGGTTCGGTTCGCATTGCCGGCAATAAGTCGGACTCGTTCCCGGTGCGTGATGGGCTCCGCCAGGGCTGCCCTTTGTCTCCGGTTCTGTTCATAATTTTTATGGACAGGATTTCTAGGCGCAGCCAAGTGGCGGAGGGCTTTCGCTTTGGTGGCCTCAGAATCTCATCTCTGATTTTTGCAGATGATGTGGTTCTGTTGGCTTCATCAGGTGAGGGCCTCCAGCTCGCACTGGAACGGTTCGCAGCCGAGTATGAAGCAGCGTGAATGAGGATCAGCACCTCCAAATCTGAGGCCATGGTTCTCAGCCGGAAAAGGGTGGAGTGCCTACTCCGGGTCGGGGATGAGTTCCTGCCCCAAGTGGAGGAGTTCAAGTATCTCGGGGTCTTGTTCGCGAGTGATGGGAGAAGGGAGCCGGAGATCGACAGACGGATTGGGGCTGCAGCTGCAGTAATGCGGACGCTGCACCGGTCCGTCGTGGTGAAGAGGGACCTGAGTGAAGCGAAGCTCTCAATTTACCGGTCGATCTACGTCCCTACCCTCACCTATGGCCACAAGCTGTGGGTAGTGACCGAAAGAACGAGATCGCGGATACAAGCGGCGGAAATGAGCTTCCTCCGAAGGGTGGCTGGCCTCTCCCTTAGAGATAGGGTGAGAAGTTCGGCCATCCGGGAGGGGCTCAGAGTAGAGCAGCTGCTGCTCCACATCGAAAGGAGCCAGCTGAGGTGGTTCGGGCATCTGACAAGGATGTCTCCTGGGCGCCTCCTGGGTGAGGTGTTCCGGGCATGTCCCAACGGGAGGAGGCCCCGGGGCAGACCCAGGACACGCTGGAGAGATTATATCTCTCGGCTGGCCTGGGAACGCCTTTGTATTCCCCCGGATAAGCTGGAGGAGGTGGCTGGGGAGAGGGGGGTCTGGGCCTCTTTGCTTAGGCTGCTGCCCCCGCGACCCGGCCTCGGATAAAGCGGATGAAGATGGATGGATGGGTTTCATCTGCATATCAGTGAAAATGTTTACATTGTTTTCTTATATTATAAGAGAAAGATTTATAATTTGAATAGAACTGGTCCCAGTACAGAACCTTTTGGAACTCCATGACTAACGTTTGTAACTGAGGAAGAATCCTCATGAATCTATGAGATGGATATGACAGAAACCACAGCAGCAGCATAATTACTTTACTGTCAATGCTTTCTGGTGTATCAAATGCAGCACTGAGGCGCAGTACAGAGGTAGGTTTACTGTAAGGAGGCCATCAGATGATTATTAAAAAATGTTACTACAGCTCATGTTGTGCTTTGTTGTCCTCTCAGTCCCCTGGGTGGAGGTGGATTCAGGGGTGGAGTCTGTCCAGCTGATCTGCGAAACCACAGTTTGTCTGCCTAAAGATGCTAAAGTGGAGTGGAAGGATGCAAACAACAGGAAGGTCCACGTGTATGAGAACGGCTCTGACCGACCTGAAGAACAGGACGATAAATACAACGGTCTAACGAAGATGAAGAGAAACTTACTGGAACCTGGAGACATCAGTCTGACCCTGAAATACCCCACAGACGGAGACAACTCCACCTACACCTGCACCGTCTACAGCAGGGAGGGAAACATCCTGATGAAGAAACAAGTGGAGCTGAAAGTCAGAGGTCAGTGCTGTAGATACAGGTCAAATGTCAGAGGTCGGTGTTGTGGATACAGCTGACATACTCATGATGGCAGTTCAGTCTCAGTGGCTCCATCCAATAATGTTACAGTGTTAGCATGTCTGATGTTTGTGGCTGTTTTGGTTTTTATTTGATTTCCAGCCAAAACATTTGGGTTTGGGAGGAAAAGTGTTCTAGCTCTAATGTACAGCTGTCATATTAGAAATAGAAGCAGCTCTGATTTTAGTGCTCAAAGAAATCTATGAAATTATGAATTCACACATGAACAGTTTTCTGCAGCGTTCCTCTCGGCCTTATTTGCAGCTCCACTCTTGATTTTGCTCTAATAATTATTTCTCTCCATGAGCTGTTTCTCTGCCTGAAGGAGGCGCCACTCCATCGCTTCATTTAGTGCAGAACAAGAGTCACATGATGCTGCTCTGTGAACACCAATCACACTTTGTACAGCTCATGTTGTGTTTGTTGTCCTTTCAGTGTGTCAGGTGGAGGAAGGGGCGGAGTCTGTGCTTTGTCCTCGCCTGAATGGTCACGGTGCTGTTACGCGATACTACAGCTCCGACTCAAAGGATGACCTGCACGTTAGATACCTGGACGGAGAAGACAGCGGTATTGTCGTCGTTGGAATAAATCGACCAAAAGCTAAAAATGCCATAAACAAAAATCTTGTGAAAATGATGTTTGAAGCTGTGGAGGACATCAAGAAGAATAAAAAAGTGCGCAGTGTAATTTTATGTAGTTTGGTTCCTGGTATATTTTGTGCAGGTGCAGATCTGAAGGAGAGGGCCAAGATGCACCAGAGCGAAGTGGGACCATTTGTATCCAAAGCACGAGCCCTTATTACAGAGCTAGGAAACCTGCCAGTACCAACAATTGCTGCAATTGATGGTGCTGCCTTAGGAGGAGGCTTGGAAATGGCCCTTGCTTGTGACATCAGAATTTCCTCCAATACTGCCAAAATGGGACTAGTTGAGACTAAACTTGCAATTATTCCTGGAGCAGGTGGTACACAACGTCTCCCTAGGGTGATTGGCGTCTCTCTTGCCAAGGAGCTCATCTTTGCTGCACGAGTGGTTGATGGAACACAGGCGCAACAAATGGGTCTTGTCAGTCATTCTGTGGAGCAGAATAACAGTGGAGATGCTGCCTACTTGAGGGCTCTGGAGCTTGCACGGGAGATTAACCCCCAGGGCCCAATTGCAATAAGGATGGCAAAGTTGGCAATTAACCAGGGGATAGAGGTGGATTTATCTACAGGTCTGGCAATAGAAGAGGCTTGTTATTCCCAGGTGATACCAACC
Organism: Rhamphochromis sp. 'chilingali'; assembly: GCF_963969265.1. Lineage (NCBI taxonomy): Eukaryota > Metazoa > Chordata > Actinopteri > Cichliformes > Cichlidae > Rhamphochromis > Rhamphochromis sp. 'chilingali'. The sequence goes on along the minus strand of NC_137929.1, from coordinate 67,559,607 downwards.
AAAGACCGTTTGGAAGGCTTGTCTGCTTTCAAGGAGAAGAGGCAGCCTCAGTACAAAGGGGAATGAAGTCATCGTTCCAGAATCGATCAGTTCTGCCTTCAGCTCTGCTGCTGTTCCACTGCTTCCAACATAAATTATGGGTCAGACTAAACTCGTCAACACATTAGCCCTTAAATCATAGTTGACAGCTGGACCTTAGGGGTCGTTGTGGCTGGTGTTTCAGGCTAAAGCACTTTCTGACTTTGTTAATTCTATTCACGTTTATTTATATAGTGACAATTTATGACAGCAGTCACCACAAGGCGCTTTAAATTGTAAAGTAAAGAATTTACAACTAATCACATTAAGATTTGGAGAAACAAAGCAAACTAACCCAGCTAAGTTAAATGTGTCCTGCTTATGGGGCGCCGTTTGTAAAGTGAAACATGCTGAAATTAACGGCAACATTTTTCCACATTTAGCTCAAAACCTTACAAAAACATATTTTTTCGAGTAATTTTTTACAACATTTAGTAAAATATTTGTAACTTTTCATCAAATGTTAAATATTAAATCTAAATATTAAATCTAAATGTTAAATATTAAATCTAAATATTATATTTAAATCTAAATGTTAAATCTAAATATTATATTTAAATCTAAATCTAAATGTTAAATCTAAATGCTAAATGTTAAATCTAAATATTATATTTAAATCTAAATCTAAATGTTAAATCTAAATGCTAAATGTTAAATGTTAAACCTAAATGTTTAGGCTAATATGCAAATTTATTGTACGGATCAACGGAAATACCAAAATAAAGCTTCGGAGTTCTTATAGGACAACCACAGAGATGAGTCCATTATCAGAGGCGATTAGATCATTCGTAACCTTCAGCAGTGGTCAGTATGCACTCCAGATCCTGACCTCATCTACCACAACTACTCTTCCAAAATAAGAGGAAAGTTGGAGATTGCTCTACAATGAGCTAAGGCAACTGAATCAACTAAAGGCATTTTAGTATTTTTATTGAGCTTCAGTATTTATATCTTCAGTGACGGTGATTCTGATGGTGGTGATGGCCGTACTCTTCAAACAGTTTGGTCTGTTTTGGTGTCACCATAGTCTTAGTCTTCAAAAATAATCTAAGAACAGAGAGTTTGGTACAAAAATTTATTTCCATTTGAAACCCTAAAATATTTCATAACATCTTTCCAAAAACATCCATGTTTGCAAGATTGAAAGATTAAAATGAGCTAAAATACAAGGATAAAAACGCGTGACATGACCATCCGGACCAACAACCACACACGGCTGAAAAACTGTGTGGCTGTGTGGCAGCTGAATAGCCATGCCTAATGAAGTGACTAGTGGGTTGATATACACTGAGCTGTAAAATATAAAGGTTAAATAATCTGCCCCCGCTAAAAAATAAAATAAAAGCAAATATGATACAAATAAAAGCAAATATATATTAAACCCAATGAGTTAATGCAATAGTTAAGTTAAACCCCTTACATAAAAGATGCACTTGAATCACAAACTTGATTGTTTTTTAAAATCCATTGCAGTGGCGTAGAGAGGCCAGACTACAAACATTGTCAAATATTCACAAATATTCAAATATTTACAGAAATGACTGTGAAAAGCTGATGAACACGAGAGCTTTCTGTGTGTGTTATTGTACTGGTGGGCAATAAATAGTTGTATTTACAGCGATGCTTGAAGAATTGCAGTGTTTTTCTTAGAAAAAAGGTGAAAATAGCTATCTGGAACACTCTGTCTCATCAGTAATTTCAGCCACTGATTAGATTGTTTTAACACATTTTTTGTTTTCTTTTTACCCAGAAAAAATCATCACTACAAGATGAGGGGTGGCATCAAACTGTTGATAAAAATTAGACCTTTCATATTATGTAACTTTTGATCACCCACCCATCCCACGTGACCCTTGATAGTTTACTGGAAATGCAACTTTTCTTCTGTAAATCATCACATAAAAACCTGAACATCCAGGATACCAAACAAACCCTGAATTCATCAAGCTAATGTTACTAATATCTGTGTTTTACAGACCATCTCAGGACTGAAATTCTAGTATTTAGACGATTACTTAAAACAAATATATATGTGTCTCTGTATGTTTCACTGATACAGTTTATGAATAGAGCTTTCTGCTTTCATCTCGAGCCTTTCATCGATATAAGGCAACTTATGGCTTCAAGAAATACCACACGACACAGTGATGACCAAAACGCCACAATTCAGAGTTTAAAATGTGGAGTCCCAATCCAGTGGGAGATATTACTGTGACTATGTCTGTGTTTTATACTCTCCATGGGTCAAACAACAATATATCAGTCCTGCTTTTTGCCACTTCTCAGCACCACTTTTCCTGGTCAGTCAGCAACAGAACGGTTTGGAAACAACTCAGTTTTCCAGAAGTAATGAAATGTTTTTCTTCAACTAACAGCAGCAGCACTATACTTGATCCACTTATGTATTTGGGTTTAATAAACAAAACTAATGACTGGATATGTGTTTGCCTTGCGAGCACAGTTTTAGTTTAGGAGTCAAATGTAATCATTTAGTTCTTAAAAATATGAAAATAAAGTGATTGAGTTATAAGCAGAGTGTCCTGGGACAAAAGAAACTGATTGTTACAATTATTATGGTACTACTTTATCTTAAAGGCGGTTTAAATACCATCTCAGCAATAAGGTCCAATTGGAGACGAGAGAGGGTGTCATTGTAATCCTCAACCAGAAGAGGATATGAAACAAGCGCAAGTATAAAAATATGAATTACTATTACGATTTACATATAGACATTATACATGTTCTATATGGACATTAATAACAACATAAACAACACAAACTATACAATAAAACTTTGACAGATGAATCAGCATCAACAAGCTGTCAGTAATAACACCTCATTGCATTACATCCATAACAGCCAATCTCAACATAATCAACATAACATGATGTTTAATTCCTTTCAACTTTGATCCTTAATCGTTGCTCATGTTTGACTATTTCTGTGTTTACATTAGATGTGAATTTTTATGGACGTCCCCCAAAATTTGGAAGATGCATTATTTTCTATGTTATATTTCTACTGTGAAGGAAGTTCAACACAGCCCAGCTTCCTTTGAGGTAGTTGGCTCGACAAAACCTAAAACCTCATATAGCGATAACCGATATCAGGGCAGCTATCAGTTATTATCAGTGTTAAGCCTTGAGTTCTCCTTCAGGCTAATTAAAAACGGGTGTTTAATGATCTCTACGAGTGCTGGCTACTCAAGCCAGAGACATTACATTAAATTCTATAAAGAACATAAAATTTAATTTATTATTCATTTAATTCATTGTAACTATATAAGACCCAGCAGCAGCAAATAGGCACACCGAAGCCCGGTGATTTGCTGGGGGGGAAAGTAAAATAAAAAATCACGATCACTTTCCTGAATAAAAAGGATTCCATGACATTGCTCTGGAAAATAAACTTTGTGGATCTTGAACATGTGGCTTGTACATGTACATTAAACCCATACTTTTATTGAATATATTGTTTGCATTCGTGCTGTACTCGTAAAATGACTCAGAGCAAAGGTGTCTAAATAATTTAAAAGCTTTCTTAAATGCATTTTTTCAGACTACCTTTAAGATTACCATAAAGACCATAAAACCACAAATACAGACGTGACTTTGGGGCCATTTGGTCACGACAGCATAGATGTACTGTTGACTTGGAGCTCATGTACAGACCAGTCAATGCAGAAATATCAGAATTCACAGAAACAGAAACGATACCAGTTCTTTCAATAGACCTACTTCATTTTATTACACACAAAGACAGAGGTTATACACAAATAAACAGTTGCAAAATCAAAATGGCAAAATATAACAGATCTAAAGACTGATCTGGATTACTCAAAAAGAAAAGAACAAAGAAAATCAAAGACACAACGATGATTTAACGCCCACATTTCATGTCCGCTTCACTTCTCTACTCTAAGCACATACATGGCATATAAACAAAAGCGATGCACTTACTTCCTAGAACTACTTTCTCTACTGACACCATTTTCTACGTCTGGGTACGGTTTTAGATTTAATATGTAATAACTTGCTCTATAACATGTTAATTAAATGAACCTTTAATTAATATACCAAAAACAAAACAGAAAAAACACACATCAAAATTATTAATACAACATTTTATCAACGTCGCTTTAAAATTGACAACAAATGCCTGCAGAGCCTGTTACAAGTATTTTCTAACAGTGTGCATTGAATCGGACAAACAAACAAAACTAAAGTCAATGAAGAATTAAACTCACAAAATTATTTAAGTACACTTTGCTGTGCTCATTATCAGCTCTGCATTTAAGTAAATTGACTTGGTGTGATGATTTATCATACAGTGACCCTTTATGCAGTACCTCTGTTCATCCTCTGCCTGAAAACACATTTAGGGCAGGTGTCAAGTCTTTAAGTTCAAATAATGATCATTTGGGACTCTGCCGGGTCCAACATAGCGAATGGCTAGTAACAAAGTTTATCGGGAAGTTGACTGCGTGTGAGTGTACGAATGACTTATTTGTTTCTGAAAATTCTGCATGATAAACACTTAAATCTTGTTTTTTCTCAATTTTTTTTAATGTCACGTATTTGTCTATACAACTTCTTGGTCTTCATTGCCATCTGCTGGATAGTTTGTACAACTACAACTAGTGATGATGACAGTAATAAGCAAGAAGCACTCAGGGAGCCCAAACTTAAGCCAAGGCAGCTCAGTCCCTGGGCAACATTTACTTTTAAGGGGATAGCGTTGTATTTTGTGTATGTCCATTTCGTTGTCTTTCTTCTTTTTACACATACTTTAAAATTTAAAGTGTGGTAAAAATAACATATTTTGGGGTCAACTTGAAAGAAAGACTGATGTGAAATGTAAACGTGAGGTCAGAGGTCAAGTGTGAAATATTTAGAGACTTTATATAATCATTCCCAATATTTGCTATTTGTTATCAGTACAAACAACGGCAGTAAGAAACATAGTTTAAATAGCATTATTATCACTATGACCTTCAGATCAATCTACTGACATGTTGACCTCCTGAATTTTGAGCGTCACATACTTGCCCGTCTGTCTTTTCTCTAAAAAAGCAGCTTCATCTTCTTCCTGAGCTTTTTTTCTGCAGCAACATAGAGGAATGGGTTGATGCAGCTGTGCAGCAGAGCCAGGCAGTGGGTTGCAACCCAAGCTGTGTTTAACGACCTCCTCGTGTCACAGTCATGCTGTACCAAATCAGCCCTCAGCAGTATGTCTATCACCATGGTTATCTGGTATGGTGTCCAGAGGAGCAGAAACGCAACCACGATGGTTACGATCACCCGCATGGCTCGGTGCTTCTGGAAACCGTGAGTGAGCAGCAGCCGTGAAACAGTGATGCTGTAGCAGGAGATCATGACAATCGCAGGGACCAAAAAGCCAAAAACACGAATGAACCCCTGAATCGTGAGCCTCCATGCGGTAGAGATGTCAAAGCGAATGGAAAGAGTAGGCAGAGCAAGGGCACAACCGAGAACCCACACCACTGTGCAGAGGATCCTGCTGCACATCTTTTGGTGACTCTTCAGTGTCTCCCTGGCGCGCACAATCACAAGGTAACGATCGATGCTAATGCAGGTGAGGAAGATGATGCTGGTGTAGAAGTTCGCATCCATGACGATATGGAGGAGTTGGCAAAGGAAGTCTCCTAAGAGCCATCCTCGAGTTAGTGCTGCAACACAGAACTGAAGCGTTAAAGCCAGCAGTCCATCTGCTATGGTCAGTTGGAACAGGTACACATCTGATGGAGCCAAAATTTCTTGGCTGGTTCTGATCACCCATCCTACCAGCAGGTTTCCGAATATGGCCAATACAGAGATGACTGTGAAGATGACGCACAGGATCACAACTGCTGTAGGTTCCAAAGGTTCATAGCCACATTCTAAGGTATCTGGATCTGGAGAGAATGATTCTCTGGATTTGTTGTAATCATAGGAATAATTGTTCCAAAAGAAATCATCTTCAAAGACATAGACAAATGACATGGCTGTGGACAGAAAACAATGATATTTTAACCATAGCAATAAAAGCAACGGTTTAGCCAAAAGTAAATATGCAAAAAACAAAAATCAAACAAACAGGAAGTGTATGCACAAAAATAAAGAGATGACAACACCAACTTCAGATCTTATCCTGAAAATGATCAAGACTTGACTGGAAGTCAGGCACAAGACATCGCAGCTCCTTTTTCATTGTGATGTTTTCATTTGCTTTGAAGTTTCTGATAGATGCTGATCAAACAATTTTAGGACCATGAACAGCACACACTGTTTTCAATGTGATCGCATGAGCTGTGCGCTAACACCCGTTTTACTGGTGAACCTACAAAATTCAGCTGCATGAGCTTTGACAATACGTGAGACATAGATTGAGCAGTTTAGTACATCTGGCCCCAAGTCTAATTGTTTGTCTAACCCTCAAAAAGACACAAAACCAAGATGCTGATTTTGATGGACCCCAAATTCTAACACACATCAACACTATCATGGCTTAGGTGGGCATTTGGTGATGCCAGGAGGAGTAAAAAGAAGACAGGTGACAAGGCCCTGCTTACCTACTCACCTGTGTGCAGCAGACTATCAAAAATCCAAAAAGGACACAAGAAAAACAGCAAAGAGAACAAAAGCACAATAAACCCTGATTTCTCTGTGACGTCCCTTTTTGTATTATACCAAGTAGAATTCGTGCAGATAGCAACAGCTTTGCAAACACATTTCCTGTTTCTGCCATATGTGTGAATCGGGTAAGACTGAGGAACCAAACGGCAAAACTAAGTTACAAAAATATTGCTAAGTTACAACATACAAAATCTAAACTGTGAGGAACTCCAAACCAAACTAACTGGGAGGACACACAGCTGGAGAGAGAGATCATAACAACATCTTTGTCACAAATTTGTGGGGTTAAAGTGGATGAAGGTCATAGTAGACTACAGGAGGTCCAGTAGGATCTGACTTGATTCGTGTTGCTGCTAACCCCACTCACTCGGGTTCATACTGCTGCCATCTAGGAAATGGTAAAGTATTTCTTTTATTTATGACATTTATTTATTATGTTTCTATAAGTAAATCAACATGAGGCCATTGCTCACACGACATAAACCCTGCATGTGAACAAATTCATAATATGACTCTGAGCAAAGGCGTGCTGTCCACACATCACACTGTGGATGAGGCTTTATTTATGGTGTGAACACCACACCCTAGCAATGTATGTGCTGCAGAAAAAGTCACAAAGGTGTGAACTGCAATTGTGAGAAGTCCCGTTTATTTACAAGTGAATGTTACACCTCAAAGAGACACCAGAGGCAAAACACATATGAGATATAAACTCAGTGCAAAGTACATCAGAATTATTTGTATTGAAATAAGATTTAAATGATTAAATAAGAATAATCCTTATATTTTTACCCAATGTATCTATCAAAAAAGATTTGTTAACTACATCTTTTGCCAACATCACCTGAAACAACAAAGAGAAATGAGCCACATGACAGATCAGCATGGCACGTGTGAGTCTGTCTACAGAGACGAGATCTTGTGAGCTGTCTTTGCATTCAGACTTCACATGTTGTCCAGTTTCAGTTAGGGAGACTGAAAACCATTTTTTGAGGATAAATCATCATGGAAGAAGATATCATTCGGAGTTCTGTACTATATCCTCAGAGAAAGAGAAAGAAAGAAACAGAAAAGGTTGTTTGCAGCAGCAAAAACTTGGACAATCTGGATAGTGAGTTTCCTCGAGCTGTACAGGTTTGCTGTTTTTATATTCCAGTTTACCATATTTCTTCACCTGACTGCTGAGTGGTCAGTTGCTTAACCTGCAGTGGTTCAGGCACAGTTGATCGTCTGCAACACTAGATAATGAGTGAAATTTTCTGAAGTTGGTTAATAGTTAGGGGAACATTATTAGAAAGTATGTGATATGTATGCAAAATTTCCATACTCCCACAATAAATGTCACACGAGCTTCACCTCTGTGTGCAATTTAGTACAGCAGCAGAAAAAAGTGTGTGAAAATTTTAATTGGTCATAAAATTGGATCTGACCTTGATCTGTGACAATTATGAACCAAATTGACATCCTTATCCAAATAACACATAAAATAATGAAGATATTTTTGCCACTTTATTTGGCACATCATTAGATGCTCCCAGTTTGGTAAAAAAAAAAAAAATTGAACAAACAAAAATAAAAACCCACCAAAAGACTGATGTCTAAACAAAGGCTAAACAAATAAAATGATATCAAACACTGAATCAAAAAGAACTTTTTATTCATCTCCATTGTTGGATGATTTCAGTGGATCTCAAAATCGAATGATCACATCAATACAGGTGTGAATTAGAGACTTGCACTATCCAGTTATGGTAGCTAAAACCATAATTGGATAACTCAAAGACTCGACTCACTGTCCACCTTAGAGGATCAATGGTTAGAGACAGCTGACACATACAGGTGATGAAGCCTCTGGCTGAATGGGATGAATACCTCACTACTTGCCTCTAAACACCAGATTTACCTTTTTGCCTCCTGTTGAACATTAATATCTAGAGGAGGAGAGATGAAGGAAAGGAGCTTTGCTCTGCCAGCGGGTCAGAGGGACCTACTTAAGTTCCATTACAATCAAGCAAAAGCAAAGTGGTAAATGCAGCTGAGGATCAACCAAAACGCGAACGACAAAAAGAGCCACAACAACAAAGGGATAAATGAATACATTTCTATGTCGGCCCTATTATACCACACTCCTTACAGTACTGCCTTATCATCAGTGACATCAGTACAAATACAGCAACAGCGTAGCAGCCACACTTCCTGTTCACTTCACAACTCTACTTTGAGCACAGATATGACATATACACAAAAACCACAAAAGCACTGTTACAGAGATGTGACTGTCAACAAAGAAAATATGTTGGCTTCCTAGAACAACTTTCTTTGCTCACACAAAAAACATTTTCTATGTCTGTGTATAGTTTTATCATGCTTAGTTTAACGGTGTGTTCACACCGAACGCGATGGACGCGAATAAAACGCCCCAAACGCCCCTAATTTGACGCGTGTACATTCGCGTCTCAACGCGTGTCCAAGAAAAATCCATCGCGCGTCAAAATATTTTGACGCGCGTGAACCGGAAATGTGGGAGGAATGTGGGAGGGAGTTGTGCCAGACCAGTATCTTTGCAAGATGGCAGCTATCGAGCTAGCGCTTGAAGAGAGAGTCTCCCTTCTCTATGTACTGTGGAGAGCAGAGCAGCAGCGTAAAAGACGTCCTCGCCGTACCTGGGTCCATCAGGTCCTCCAGAGGCATGAGCAGTTTGGTGAGTTTCACCACTTGCTCCAGGAGCTGCGCCTGGATGACGGCCGATTCCAGCGCTATCACCGTCGGCCAGTTTGAGGACCTGCTTTCCCTCGTCGGTCCCAGCATCGCCCGCCTAGACACCAACTACAGGCGCTCAATCCCACCTGCAGAGCGCCTGTCCGTCTGCCTGAGGTTAGTAAAACTATTTAATACGGTAGTCCTTTATTGATATCTGTGCTAATATGCTAATCCATCCAGTTATACACTGCTAACATGGATGTGCTATGCTAACAGTGAATGCTGTCGGTGTTTACTGAAAGCAAACTGTGGTACAGAGACGACTGTTTATAATATTTCTAGTGATACTCAGAAGGTTTCATCAAGTCCCGATTTAATTCGATTTATGCTGTTATCAGTGTTTGAATGATAGCATGGCTGTGGTGTCACATCAATGTATGCGCTCGGTGTTTGCTGATATCAAACTGTAGCATTAGGACCACTGAGTTAACCTTTGTAGTGATACTCACTCCTTTTTATTTAGACCTGGTTTAATTCTGGGATAGTTGAATATTTGTATATAATCCCTGCAGCTGTCAGACTCTATAGCAGGGGTCACCAGCCTTTATTAAAACAGAGTTAGATAAAACTGAACAGTTTGGTTCATCTTTAGTTACATGGTTCTATCTTGATAAGCTATGTCTTATCACAGATTAATTTTTCAAAAATATTAATGATTTAAGCAAGGAAAGGGCTACATGTCAACACACAACTCTTTATTTCTATTAATGTCTTACTTCATTCCTACCTGATTGACATGTTTAGGAATTATGAGTGATTGGCTCACTGTAGTTGTGAAAGTTGCTACCAATCAAATTATATGTTAAAGTTAAAACAAAACACAACTGTTTTAGATATTATCTAATATACATTTTGTAATTATCCTTATAATTACAAAATGTTTTATGTAAGATTTAAGTTTTGTGATTTATATCTGACATCACAAAAGTATTTTGGAATTTGAATAATGTATTTTGTAACTGCAGTACACATAATACTGATTTTGAACAATTTTGTCCAGGTTCCTTGTCACCGGGGACTCCTTCAGGACCATCGCGTTCAGTTTCAGAGTCGGTGTGTCCACGGTGAGCCAGATCACCCCCCAGGCAGCGACGTCCATCTGGGACTGTCTAGTGGACGACTTCATGGCTGTGCCTTCACCTGGAGACTGGCGGTCCATCACAGAGGGATTCCAGGAGCGCTGGAACTTTCCTCTGTGCTGTGCAGCTCTGGATGAGAAGCACATCCAGACAAAGGCACCCCATATATCATATAGGAGACACACACATTGATATACACTAAATATTTATTTCATTTCTTTTTTGTGGTGCCCAAATTGATGCACCTGCTTGATTTTGTTTAAACAATTATTGCACACTTTCTGTAAATCCAGTAAACTTCTTTTCACTTCTCAAATATCACTGTGTGTGTCTCCTGTATGATATTTAACTGACATTTTTTATTGTAACAACCAACGATTTATACAGGAAAATAATGTCTATTAACAAGGTTGCCCAAACTTCTGCATCCCACTGTATCAGTATATTTTGTCATTAGTATAATATGAAATAAATTCTACATGTGTCAAGTTGTGTGCCAACATTTGCTGTGTAGTAGAACTGAGACATTAGTCATTATAAACATTTATTTGAAATAATATTAAAAGTCTCAAACAGAAAAACATTAAACATAAATATATAAAATATAAGAATTTACAGAGAGACAGGAATAAAAAGGACCAGCTGCTCTCCAGAGCAGGAACAAGGCTGAGGAGGAAATGCTCCATTGGAGACTGGTGTGGCCTCTTCAGGGACTCCAGGATGGCCAGCTCCACCGCCGATGGACCGTCCTGGGACCCGTCCCTCATCTGCCTCGGAGCCGTCCTCCTCTGTGGGCCTGTAAAACAGCACAAAACACAAAGAAATGAGAAGGCTGCTACTAGATTTTAATTTCAACATTGAAAAAAAAAAAAACAATAACAGGATATAATCAGATTGGTTGTAGATATTTAGTAAAGGTGATCACAAGGGAATCCCACCGACTAAAAAGGTATCAGTGCTTGCTGTACATATCTGTGGGTGCAGCAGCAGGAGCTCAGGGACTGGGGAGCCAGGAGAAGCAACAGGGGATGCTCTGCTGCAGAATCAGTTGGTTCTATCAATACAGTATTAAATGTTAACAGGTTGGATATAATAATCGTAGAGTAGACAGTGGTCCCTCATTTATTGCAGGGGTTCTCAGAATAACTAGCCCCTGGTCACAGTTCTCACAATTGATTCTCAAAGTGCAAACCTTTGTAGATTGCAAAACGTAAAAGTATTATTATGCCGCGGTTTGTCTTCATCTGCCCGCCACTTTCGTGCGCCTTTTTCCCTCACGGTGCAGGTGTGTATTTCCGAATGAGGCTCATAGTTATGGGTGTTTTTGTGCTGTTTTTTCTATTGGACGCGATGGTTATCAAAACCAAACGTGATAAATTTGGCAAGCGCAGGAGATTTGTCAATCAGGCTGCAGAATGCAATGCTGTACTGTGCAATAAAAAATCAGCGAAAAAGCAAAGCAGTGACGGATGAACAGCGGGACCACTGTGTGCTGTTTATTAATAAACAATAAAATATATTCCTAAATGATAACATGCATAAAAGCAGAACGGTATTTGTACGTCAGTGGGAAAATAGCGGTGGCTTGCTAGCTTTTGTGCGGCTTCCCCGGGTCAGTGAAAACTTTCAAAAGAGAAATGAATGAACTTACCAGGTTGCCCGATCTCTTCACATATCTTCCTCCAAGCTCGGTCCTTTTTATTCCTGTCTCGGTACTGAAAGCAGCTGGTGTTGTACAGCTCCGAGTTGTTTGCTACCGCATTGATTAGCCTTCCCCTCCATTGAAGTATGAAAGGCTTTGGCTGGATCTGCCCCTTTGACCTAGGTAACAGCCACGTCACCAGGCTCCTGATTGGTTGTCGCGGCGCGATTTGACGCTGGAGTTCAGATTTTTCCAACTCGAGCGGGGGACGCGAAACGCGCGTATGCACAAAATGCAACACAAAAACTCACGCGCGTGGTTTTATTCGCGAGTCAAACGCGCCAGACGCGCTACACTGACGCGCGTTTCACGCGTTTTGGCGTTTTCACGACGCAAATCTGCTTCCGAATTTTCGCGGGACCCGCAATCGCGCGTCATCGCGCCTTTCCATTGACTTTACATGTAAACCTGACGCTCTATTCGCGTCCATCGCGTTCGGTGTGAACACACCATAAGAGACAGCTCTTCACTGAGACGTTAATATATCTAAGACAGTCGTGCATTTTAATTTCGAGCTGAAGATTTTTGTGTTTCTTTTTACTTGATCTCTCCAGTCATCTAACTCCCTGCCATCCTAGTTACTGACATTGTCAGGACTATTTCTGCACATGATGTGAGTGACTGTCTCAGTCAGAGCTTCATCATCCCTCAGCCTATAATGTTGTAGGCTAAACAAGAGGCACATAAAATGCATTGAATTTTAGATAATGATAAGTTTCCTTTTAGGAAGAAGAAGGTTATATCATTAATAAGACGAACACGGGCCACATAAAGTTTTAGTCTGACCTCTCCACATAGACAAAAACATTTGTATGATTTTCTTTGCCTTTTAAGTCTGTTTCATGCAGCTGTGTTATAGTTATGTTTATCATTTATTTCATTCAGCTGAATTTTGTTGAACTCAACCCAGTTTTTGCCCTTTTAATTTCATATGTAGTACAAGCCCTTGTTACAAACACAATATCTTTAAATAACTGCTTCAAACAGCATCTCAGGTTTGCACAGTTTAGGGGTCACACATATGGAAACTGACTGCTTCCATCCTGCCTGTCTGTGAGAAGAGTTCCAGCTTCCATCTTCTAGGGTTTAGTTTTCAGCATCTCACCTGCTCCTCATCCCATGGCAATCAGCAGGAGGCTTTTTAAACCAGCACCGCATGCCAGTGTTCGCCAGCTTGTCCTGCTACCATCACTGGTAACTTGGCCTCCTCGTGTTCAGCTTCATGCTCGTCAGTTCTGTGTCTAATGTTGCCTCTCCGTCTGCAGCTCCATTAGATTCTCCTCCTGCCGTGCTTTCTCTCCAGCACTGGTTCTGGTCACTTCCAACACTACAGTCAGTGCACAAACCAAAGGTTCCATACTCACGCTGCTCACCTGCCTGCCCTCCTGCCCATCGTGACTCTCCTGGATTCCTCCTCTTGACTCCCAGGAACTTAACCCTGTCCTGTCACTGTGCTTGCCCCACAGCACACCCTCACGGCCCATTCCATGTCAATCCATGCTCACCTCTGGCCACTCTCTCGCTGTCCTGCTCAGTAACCTCTCTCTCCTGTTCTCATTGCTCTCAACGTGTTCATTCTCTGGCTACAGCCTTCTTCCGCTCTAGGTTCCCCATTAACATTTTAAGTCATATTCTAGTTTTTGAGTTCACATTTTGTAAATAAATCTTGTAAATAGTTCAGCATGTATTGAGTGTACTTTTGGGTCCAAATCTCACACATACCACTGGTTCTTGATAGATATAACCCATATGGAAAAGATATATATAAATCTTATAAAGTTTGCATCTGTCTTGTGTGAAACTTGTTTGAAAAGCATGCAAGAGTGAAAACAGATATAAGATCCCTTGAAAAATTATATAATGAAACTTGTATGTTTTGGATACTTACTAAAACAATATATGAAAGTAATGAGAAAGTGGCCACTTTCATGAGTAAATCATATAAGCCTGATATGATTCACTATATGAAGTAGGCCGCATCTTATGCAAGTCTTTATATGTATTTTCTATTTCTTTTCCATATGGGAATCCGCAAACTTTTAGATTTGCAAGCAGTCAAAGAGAGACATGGAGGAAAGAAATCAGAACGTCAAAGTAAATGAATGCACCTGAATGAGGGAGTGGCCTTGGAGCTAGTGTAGATGACTGAGAGGAGCAGAGCAAGCAGATATATTGTTGTACAGAGCTGAACTTGGAGGAAGATCGAGGGCAGCAAAATCAGAACAAAGAATGTAGAAAGAGTATATTGCCTGACTTCCAGTATGAACTATTATGAAGTAATGTATTATTTTGCATTAATAATAAAATAGTACTTGTATTAGAGACCATACCAAGTGCTGTAAGCTTTTTCACTTGTATCTACAAACTGCACAGGGCACAACTGCTCATTGAGGAGTTACAGATAAGGCCACGGAAAATCACCGCTTTATCAGTGACAGTACTGTGATGGCAGACCAATTGCAGGCTGATGGGTGGCCCTAAAGATATCTCCTGCCTGTGATGTGAATGATGGAACCATGAGTTGTAACGCCCCTTAGTGGCATTTAAGAAAACCAGTGGTATTTTCTGGTATTCCAGAAGCCGCTGGAGAGGACGCGGAGACCACGGTAAAAAGCTTCATCAAAACCCACCTGAAGCTGCCGGAGGACACGGTGAAGAACATCGTCTTCGATCGGGTACATCGCCTCGGCCCCATTCGGGCTACGGCCGGGAGACCACGTCCTATCGTGGCCAAATTCAGCCACTTCAAACAAAAGCAACATGTGAAAAGCCGCGGCAGGGAATTAAAAGGAACGGACTTCAGCGTGAACGACCAGTTCCCCAAAGAGATCTTGGAACGACGCAGGGTCCTCTTCCCAATCCGACGCGGCTTCATCCAGAAGGGCTCCCGCGCTGTCATCGCTGTGGACCGGCTGTACGTGGACGGACAGCTCCACCGCGACCCCAACATCACTCCGTGGCTGTATTAACCTCACACCAGATAAGAATCAGCTACACCATTTCCCTATCCACTCACACTAACTTGCATTAACATCTGTTTAACTTACCAGTATCAAATCGCATCTTAAAGTGTGATTTCATAGCAGAATTAACACCGTCACTCTCCGTCAGTGATTTAACTCATTCACTGCCAGCCATTTTCAAACGTATGCTTTCAATTGACGTCTATAGACGTCAATGGCAGTGAATGAGTTAATTGGAATGTTTACGTTTTGTTTTTTTTCTTCTCGTTTTTTTTATTTTTATTTTTTTTCCCCTCCTCTCTTTTCCCCCTCTTGGTTTTATGCTGCTCACCCCTGTCCTTGGTTTCTTTCTTTATTCCTTTCACTGCCTCGATCACCTGCTTCGACACTCATCCACAAACATCCTTTATTTCGACACATACGCACCATGCGCTCAACGGCAGCACATTTACTTCAGTCAGACAGCGCACACAGTTGTTTAGGATACACACACTTAAGCCAAGCCTACTCATATTAGTAACTATGCATACACAAAGTCAGACTCAGGGAGCATCTCGCCACACATTTTTTCTCTCTCTCCTTCTCTTTATTTATGAACAAGTGACGTATTCTCTCCACCTGTCTAAGCGACGCACACAGCATACATCCCTAGTTATACACAAACATCTATGGGTACACTGAGGTTCATTACATGGAATATAAATGGAGCTGGCTCCAGAGAAAAGAGGTTAAAAATATTGAACCAACTCAAAAAACTACAGGCAGATGTTGTCCTATTACAAGAGACCCACAGACCTCTTAGAGGTTCGAATGAACTTAAAACACCTGAGTTTCCCAATGTGTTCTCAGCTTGTTATAATTCTAGACAAAGGGGAGCAGCAATTTTAATACATAAAAATATTAATTTCACAGTACTCGATACAGTTATAGATCCAGAGGGCAGATTCTTAATCATTAAACTATCTATACTTGATAAAAAGCTATGTATTGCAAGTGTATATGGTCCAAATGTTGATGATCCCTCATTCTTTCACGGTTTTTTCAGTGCACTCTCTTAACACTTAGATGGCACACTTGTTCTTGGAGGCGACCTCAACCTTGGACTAAATGAAGACATGGATAGGCTCAATACAGCGGGAACTCAGCGTAATTGGCAGTCCATAAATATAATCAAACGGTATATGAGCGACTTTGGTCTTTGCGATGCATGGCGCTCCCTTCACCCCACCAGTAAGGAATATACTTTTTTCTCACATGTCCATCACTCCTACTCTCGTCTGGATTATTTTTTGGTCAGCAGCTCACTGCTGAACGACATTTCAGACACTGAGATTCACTTCATATTTGGACTATAATGACACTCCCGAAACATCAGCTTCTGTTCTATGGGAAGCAGGGAAAGCTGTGATGAGAGGTAAAATAATTTCTTTCTCATCACATAAAAAGAAAAAAGAAAACAAAAATATTCAGGAATTAGAAAAAACATCAAATCACTAGAAGAAGCCTACGCGTCCCACCAAGATCAGGAAACATTGAACAAAATACGCAAAACAAAACTAGAATTAAATGAGATAATTGATAAAAAAAACAAAATTCTTAGTACAAAGACTACGCTTACAAAATTATGAACATGGTAATAAATCCGGTCAATTTCTAGCAGACCAGCTAAAAATAAATAAAGAAAAAACAACTATGTGTGCTGTTCAAGATCTGGGAACACAATATATGATCCGATACAAATAAACAACATTTTCAGGGATTTCTATAAAACGTTGTATTCACCACAAATAAACCCATCTAAAAAAGAAATTGATCAGTTTTTGGACAACATAACTCTTCCAAAATTATTAGACACTCAAGCAATGGCACTGGATTCACCACTGACACCAGGTGAACTCCAGGAAGCCCTGATAAGTATGCCCAATAATAAGGCTCCAGGTCCAGACGGCTTTCCTGCAGAATTCTACAAAGAATTCTGGTCGATTCTAGCACCAGTTTTCTACAGAACGCTGTTGGAAATCAAAGAAAAGGGCAGACTTCCATCAAATATGAATTCTGCAAACATTAATCTCCTGCTAAAACCAGGCAAAGACCCTGTATATCCCTCAAGCTATCGTCCAATATCCCTTATAAACGTAGACCTTAAAATAATCTGCAAAGCTCTCTCAAAGAGATTAGAGAAAATGACCCCCCTCTTAATTCATCCTGACCAAACTGGTTTCATAAAAGGTCGGCACTCATCAACAAACACACGTAGATTACTTAATTTGATAGACTACTCATACAGTAAAAACCTAGAAACTACAATATTCTCTTTAGACGCATTTGACAGAGTTAACTGGAAATTTCTATTTGCAACTTTACACAAATTTGGTTTTGGATCCTCTTTCATAAACTGGTTAAAAATATTATATAATTCCCCAACAGCTTGTGTCAGAACAAATGACTTCATTAATCCCATGCAAACGTACACCTATCTGGAACAACCCTGACATATTACAAAACAATAATATGATAAACTTTTCAGATTGGAGTGGTAAAGGAATCAAATATTTAGAACATATACTAGAAGGAACAGAATTTATTTCATTTGACGGACTAGTTACACAATATGGGATCAACAAGAAAAGATTTTTAGAATATCAACAAATTAAATCCATAGTAAAAAAGAAATTTAAACCGGGTCAAGTTGAACTACAAACACCACCAAGTGTGGTTCAATTTCTTACTCTTACAGTTTTGTCTGAATGCTTAAACCCTAACTGTGATTCCTGTAGCACAATCTCTAAAACTATTCAGACTTATAGCAAAACCACTCACTGAGTTTGCAAAACTAAAAGCACAAAAACTGCTTTGCACTCAGTTTGCAATTTTGTAACACACACTTTGCAAAACTGTAGGCACAATTCACTGCACAACACTCAATTACCAAATTTCCAACACACTCCTAGCAAAAGTATACACATGTATGGCTATCATTAACACTAATTTGCCAACTGTCTGGCACACTTTCACATGTGAAAACTTTTTTAGATAATTAGTTCACTTTGCAATCAGCCTAAGCACTATAATACAGGTAAGCTGTGTGTGCGGAGTACAATGGAGGGAGCAGAAAGAGTGAGAAGTAGAGGAGGCCGAGGAAGAGGACGTGGAGGTGAAGAAGTAGGATGAAGAGGACGACAAGGACAAGGAGGAGCAAGAGGAAGACGAGGAGGGGGGAGAGGAAGATGAGGAGGGGGGAGAGGAAGGGTAGGAAGAGTAAGAAATAGAATTGCTGATGACATCAGAGCTACAATAGTGGACCATGTAATCAACCGTGGAATGACCCTGAGGGTAGCTGGCCAACGGGTCCAGCCTAACTTGAGCCGCTACACTGTAGCAAGTACCATGAGGACGTCTTGAAATGAGAATCGGTGAGTACAGTCACTTTGCACAAAGATTTGTAGCACTGCCGTATGCCAATGAGAAACACACCAATACCATTGATGTAAAAATACTGAAATTGTTACTTTACAGAATTGCTAGATGACCAGATGCTGGGGCAGAGGAAGCATGTTCACTGCAGACCAAGTAACCCATATAGTCATTATGGCGATTGCAAATAATCCTATACTTGGAAATAAACACTTGTGTTTGTTTTGATGTGTTTGAATAAACACCAGTACTTGAAGTTTGGATCCCTCTATGCTTATGGATCTATGACAGAAGTATGAGCTCAAACTGACATGGCCTACCTTGTGCACAGAGAAAGCAAAAGCCAGATGTGTTTTGTATTCATACCATCAGTGTGCAGTTGGCGCATTGTGTGCTTAGTAGATGATGGCTTGTGTGTACTGTTTGATACGGAAACACCATTTTTACGAAGGTGTGAAGAGTTAATCTAGCTGTGTTTGCTTTTGCAAGAGAACTACAATGTTTTGATGATTGGGTGACAGGTTTTCTTATTTGTGTGAAGAGTTTTGCAAAATTAGCCAATAGTTACAAAAAATGTGCTTAAGCAATCAGAAAAAACTGTAAAACCCCCAAATTACTATCCAAAATATACAGAATGCTTTCTAAAACAGATGAATCAATATCACTTCCTATTGCAAAATGGGAAGAGGATTTATCAGTTAACTTAGACCTAAACTTCTGGTCTCAGATTTGCTTAAAAACCTTTCATCTAATCAGAAATCCCAGTCTTCAATTAATTCAATACAAAATATTACATAGAGTGCACTATACAGGTCATCGGATGTTCAACATGGGCTTTACGTCTACCAAAAACTGCTCACACTGCCAAACCAATTCACCGGACAATTATATCCATGCTCTTTGGTTCTGTCCACCAGTTCAGAAGTTTTGGCGCGAGATATGTGAAGACTTATCAAAGTGTCTGAAATGTAACATTCCAACTTCCCCCTTAGTGTGTTTACTGGGCAGCTTAGATAATGTCACTTCAGAAAAGAATATAGCCCATATGGTTTTCACTGCCCTATGCATAGCCAAGAAAACAGTCCTCATGAACTGGAAAAATAAAAATAATCTTAATTCTAACCAATATAGAAATGATCTATTAGATTACATCAGTCTTGATACAGCCTCTGCCACCACATCAGATCAATTGCTCTGGGCTCCTTTGATCAGCTCCATCACTTAGTGGGGGTGGGGGGTCATAGTTTGGTCCCGCCTTCACTGTTGTGATTGGTGTGGGGGTAGGGACAGGCTTAGGGCGTCGGGGGGTTCCCTGGAGGCATCTTCCTTGGGGGGCTCAACCCGGGGTAGCGGTCATGTCCGGTTGGCTCTCAGGTGACTGTTTCCTCGTGGCTACGTGCAGCGGGGCTAGGGGAGGGTCTGTGCTGACGGACGTGGGTTACTGACCTGGTAGCCTGGCTGCCCCTGGGTGGGTCCGGGATGGGCGTGAGGTTCTGGGGGCGCTCCGTCTCTGGGCTGGGGCCCTGGCCAGGATCTTTTTAATATTAATTACAATGTATGCTCATAATAGAGTTGATACACTCCTCATTTGATGGATACAAGCACTGATCCCATGGTGTGTAGGGTTAACTGAGAAGGAAAAGATACGAGTGTTTCAGATAGTGTTAAGAGGCTGCCTTGGCCATGTGTTGAGGTATAAGATGGTGTTCCTGTACTGCTGATAGTGTAAAAGAACATATAAACTTTGAGGTATCAGTTAGAGCTGAGAGTTTTCTCACACAGAACAGAAGACCCCTGATTAGAGGACAGAAACCATTGCCATGTGGAAGGCTCACAAGGAGAATAAATCAGAAAGCACTAAGTCTAAACCACAAGCTCTCCCCGTCGATAACCAATCACAAATATTCGCTATTTTCATGTGTCTCATTTATACTTTGAATTATGAGTTGTGCCTCACTTCTCTGTGTGCAGACTGCCCCACATAGAGAGATCCATAGCTGTGCATTCCTGAGTTTAATTAAAAAGACCTTTAAAAAATGGCTTTCCTTTCATATGACTCAGCGTGTGCCTTTTATTGCCTATATTGCTAAAATCTTAATCATTAATGCTGCCATAGCTGCAGGTGTAGCTGTGTGGCAGGAGTAGTTATGGAGTTGTGGTTAAATAATTAATGGCTAAAAGATCGTGATTCTCTGTACAGAAAGTTCTTGTGTGAATTTTATTAAATGCACAATAGAAAAATAAATGTTTTTAGACCAATGAATAGGCATTGTCACTGGTAATCAGCCTGAGAGATATGGTGAGAAGGAGCATACTCTAGATCCAGTCCAAAACTGGTTTTAGATCAGGCAGTGTTGTATCAGGTGGTTTGTTGGTGGCTTGGCTCCAGAAGGGGGAATGGGATAATGGGCGTAGGGGGCAGTGCCAGGGGGATGGTCGAGAGTCGGCAGCTAGTAACCACTATTTAATCATGCCTCCCCTATTTAAGCATATATGCATACACTCAACAAAAATATAAACGCAACACCTTTGTTACTGCTCCCATTCCCCATGGGATGGACGTAGAGACCTAAAATTCATTCCAGATACACAATATAACCATCCCTCCCAAACAGTGGTCACAAATCAGTCCAAATGTGTGGTACTGGGCACATCTGCTATATTGAGATAATCCATCCCACCTCACAGGTGTGCCACATCAGGATGCTGATCTGACATCATGAGTAGTGCACAGGTGTACCTCAGACTGCCCACAACAAAAGGCCACCCTGGAATGTGCAGTTTTTTGCGCTATTGGGAGTCTGGGACCCAGAACCGGTCAGTATCTGGTGTGACCACCATTTGCCTCATGCAGTGCAACACATCGTCGCATGGAGTCTATCAGATTGTCAATTGTGGCCTGTGGAATGTTGGTCCACTCCACTTCAATGGCTGTGCGAGGTTGTTGGATATTCGTGGGAACTGGTACACGCTGTCGTATACGCCGGTCAAGCACATCCCGAACATGCTCAATGGGTGACATGTCCGGTGAGTATGCTGGCCATGCAAGAACTGGGACATTCTCAGCTGCCATCTGCCCTGAACAATGTGAACCATGATTCATCCGTGAAGCGCACACCTCTCCAACGTGCCAGACGCCATCGAATGTGAGCATTTGCCCACACAAGTCTGTTACGGCGACGAGCTGGAGTCAGGTCAAGACCCCGATGAGGACGACGGGCATGCAGTTGAGCGTCCCTGAGACGGTTTCTGACAGTTTGTGCAGAAATTGTTTGGTTGTGCAAACCAATTGTTCCAGCAGCTGTCTGGGTGGCTGGTCTCAGACGATCTTGGAGGTGAACCTGCTGGATGTGGAGGTCCTGGGCTGGTGTGGTTACACGAGGTCTGCGGTTGTGAGGCCGGTTGGATGTGCTGCCATATTCTCTGAAACGCCTGTGGAGACGGCTTATGGTTGAGAAATGAACATTCAATGCACGGGCGACAGATCTGGTTGACATTCCTGCTGTCAGCATGCCAATTGCACGCTCCCTCATTGCTTGTGGCATCTGTGGCATTTTGCTGTGAGACAAAACTGCACATTCCAGGGTGGCCTTTTGTTGTGGGCAGTCTGAGGTACACCTGTGCACTACTCATGATGTCAGATCAGCATCCTGATGTGGCACACCTGTGAGGTGGGATGGATTATCTCAATATAGCAGATGTGCCCACTACCACACATTTGGACTGATTTGTGACCACTGTTTGGGAGGGATGGTTATATTGTGTATCTGGAATGAATTTTAGGTCTCTACGTCCATCCCATGGGGAATGGGAGCAAAAACAAAAGTGTTGCGTTTATATTTTTGTTGAGTGTATATATACACACATACATATATATATACACATAAAAAAAACAACTAAAAAAAAAACAGCACGCCCCTGCGGGCGGTTTATCCTTCAAGCTCGGGTCCTCTACCAGAGGCCTGGGAGCTTGAGGGTCCTGCGCAGTATCTTAGCTGTTCCCAGGACTGCGCTCTTCTGGACAGAGATCTCCGATGTTGTTCCCGGGATCTGCTGGAGCCACTCGCCTAGCTTGGGAGTCTCTGCACGTAGTGCTCCGATTACCACGGGGACCACCGTTACCTTCACCCTCCACATCCTCTCGAGCTCTTCTCTGAGCCCTTGGTATTTCTCCAGCTTCTCGTGTTCCTTCTTCCTGATATTGCTGTCATTCGGAACCGCTACATCGATCACTACGGCCGTCTTCTTCTGTTTGTCTACCACCACTATGTCCGGTTGGTTAGCCACCACCATTTTGTCCGTCTGTATCTGGAAGTCCCACAGGATCTTAGCTCGGTCATTCTCCACCACCCTTGGGGGCATCTCCCATTTTGACCTCGGGACTTCCAGGTTATACTCGGCACAGATGTTCCTGTACACTATGCCGGCCACTTGGTTATGGCGTTCCATGTATGCCTTGCCTGCTAGCATCTTGCACCCTGCTGTTATGTGCTGGATTGTCTCTGGGGCATCTTTACACAGCCTGCACCTGGGGTCTTGCCTGGTGTGATAGACCCCAGCCTCTATGGATCTTGTACTCAGAGCTTGTTCTTGTGCTGCCATGATTAGTGCCTCTGTGCTGTCTTTCAGTCCAGCTTTGTCCAGCCACTGGTAGGATTTCTGGATATCAGCCACCTCCTCTATCTGCCGGTGGTACATACCGTGCAGGGGCCTGTCCTTCCATGATGGTTCCTCGTCTCCCTCCTCTTTCTTGGGTTTCTGCTGCCTGAGGTATTCACTGAGCACTCGGTCAGTTGGGGCCATCTTCCCAATGTATTCTTGGATGTTCGTTGTCTCATCCTGGACTGTGGTGCTGACACTCACCAGTCCCCGGCCCCCTTCCTTCCGCTTAGCGTACAGCCTCAGGGTGCTGGACTTGGGGTGAAACCCTGCATGCATGGTAAGGAGCTTTCTTGTCTTTATGTCAGTGGCTTCTATCTCCTCCTTTGGCCAGCCTATTATCCCAGCACTTCCAAATGATTTACTCTACAGATTACAAGTTTTACTAAGTCTGTGCACTTTTTCAACCATCCAGGTCATAACGGCTTGAAGGCAACAGGGAACGTTCCCTCTAAGGTGAAGAGAAAGAAAAGGAACATTAAAGCATGTGGTTATCCAAACTGGGCCTTTATGAAACTAGTGAAGACACAACAGAAGGAGTCTGAGACAGCAAGCAGAGAAGGGAGCAACAGACAGAACAACAGCATCATCCCTTATGTAGCAGGTTTATCAGAGAAACTCAGGAGAGTCTTCTCCAAGCACGACATCCCAGTGTACTTCAGACCCAGCAACACACTCAGACACAAACTGGTTCATCCCAAAGACAAACTTAACAATGTTGTGTTTGCTGTACAGTGCAGCGAGGAATGCCCAGACCTGTACATTGGAGAGACCAAACAGCCACGTCATAAACGCACAACATAGAAGAGCCACCTCCACAGGACAAGACTCGGCTGTCTATCTGCATCATCTGCATCTAAAGGTGAAAGGTCACTCTTGAAAGGATGAAAGGATGCCGATGTTCTAATTTTAGACAGAGAAGACAGATGGTTTGAAAGAGGAGTGAAAGAAGCATCTATGTTCACTGTGAACGGCCATGTTTGAACAGAGGCGGAGCTTACGACACCAACTGTCTGCCACCTACAATGCAGTCTGAGATCCTTCCCAGACGCCTCAACACCCACTCACAATCAGGTGACCTCAGCAGGTCACATGATGAGGCAAGTCACACCTGTGATGGTAATGACCCACGCCATGTTTCACATGTTGGTTATGTGATGAGTCACATGACCAGTAGTGGGTCAATAACTCTCAGCACCACCTCCAAGGTGACGGCCCCTCCAGGAGTCACACACCTGAGACTCTCCAGGTATCACATGACAGAAACATCTTCCAAGAACCAACAAAGATCCTTCTTTAAGGTTTTACTACGCTGTCACCATCTTGAAGTCGGGCTGGTGGAGCTTCTCTGGTTTTCCCAGCTGGAAATCTGACTTCCCATTTAAGCTGGAATGAAGCATGTGTGCTGCTGGTTCAATGGCTGCTCATAGGCTCTGGTACACAAACACAGGATCTACCAGTAATCACGTCACACTCATAAAAGCATGACTACAATTTCATAGTTTTTATTATGTTTCTTTGTTGTTTTTTTACTGATTAAACAATAAAAGTAAAACAAAAAAATCACAAAACAGATTCCCACTGATATCAACTCTGCCATTGTTACTACTTAAATGTTTATCATAGTAGATTGTGATGGTTTCAACATAGACAATTAAAAAGAAATGTGAAAAAGTCACATTTTCCTTCTTTTCTCATCAGTACATGAGCATTTACATCATAAATCACATTTATAAAAGGTTATGTCAGATCTCAAATTAATGAAAGGTGATGATACTACTCTTAATTTATTGAGGCTCTTCCATAACTCACATTATGTTATTAATCTGTTGCAGATCTTATTACTGCCTCATGAATCAGATTTTAACAGGATGTGTTTCTATTTACAGTTTTTGCCCACTGCTTGAACACATTTTGCAAAACCCCGCTCGCTGTGCCAAAACTGTACACACAAGTACACATGACACAACACTGGGAAATATACTATTCACATCTGTGCCAAATTGGAACTCTACTCCCAAAACCTAAACTCTGCTGTCAAAACCTAACATTCCTTTGTCAAAATGTAACTCTGTTGACAAAATGACACATACCTGCACCATATGCAAACACTCACAGATCAGGGGGAACACACTAGTCTGCTGTACATAAAACACTGCAGTCCTTGATTCCCATTGTTTATTCAGAAGGCACATTTACAGGAGACACATTTCCAAACAACCATAAACGCAAATAGACCTACTCAATACTGTACATTGCAGTACCATGAATACAGGTACAGCAAATAAAACAACAACAACACAATAGTACTGCAATAGAAAAAACACTATACTGTAAACACAAAAAACCATGACAATTGTGCATAAGTGGGCTCATGGATCCCGCCGTCTGTTGGGGTCTGGCCACAGGACCTCATCAACATCGCAAGCAATGTCCTCTCCCGCTAGGCACCGGGGTAAATATCCTCTTGCTCTCCCTCCATCCATGCTTGCAAAGTTCTTGGAATGGCTACGCTGAGGGCTTTTTGTAGTTGGCTAATTGGTGTTCGGTTTTGCAAGTAGGTGCCTTCAGGTGTGTATTTGAGTGGTTGCAATTACCCGATGTGTTTTGTATTTTGGATACATGTGTTTTCCGAATGGCACCCTGAGATTTCATTTTGTGAGCGAAGTGTCTTATGTATGAAATAGAGTGTAGCATGCAGGACCATGTGTGTTGCATGAGGGAGTAGGTGTGTTGCATAATTGGTACTGGGGTGCAAAGCAGCGCTTTTGTTTAAGGTAGGGGTACATGTGTTTGAGGTATGGTAACAACAGCTTCACGTTGTGTTACTTTAGTCTAAGCATGGGTTTATAGTGTTCAAGCAACGGGCAAAAACTGTAAAACATATTTTAAATAGAAACGCTTTTATAATTTCACCATAATAAAGTTCACTTCCTGCATGAAGGTGATCAGGTGTCTGAAAAGGGCTGGGAAAATCATCAAAGACCCCAGTCACCCATCACATGGACTCTTCACCCTCCTGCCCTCTGGGAGGCGCCACAGGAGCCTCCGGACTAAGACCACCAGGTACCGGAACAGCTTCTTCCCCACAGCTGTCAGACTCCTGAACTCTGCCTCCTGACATCTGACCCACGTTAAACTCATGGACTGAACATACACACCCCCACAATGGACAACTGTACCCTCAAACACAATAATAACATGGACTGAACCACCACTCACAACCACTAGCACTTTATATAGCCTCTGTAGAAACTATCTACACCCTCACTTATCTTAACTGCACTACTGTATAGCTCTGTGTAAATAATCATTCTGTACATTCAATAATCTTTAATCCTACAACTGTTTACAACTTGCATAGTTCCCATTTCTGTATAGCTGTATATCTCAGATTTCTGTAAAGTTATTTATTTCATATTCTGTATAGTTTTTCATATTTATATCCTGTTCATAGCCTGTACATAGCTTGTACTCACTACAGTCTGTACATACTTATAGTTATAGAATATTCACAACATACTTCATACCGTGTACATTATAACATAATAGACCCATTTCTGTAATGTACTCACATATCTATATTATTGCTAATATATATTGTAATATATCTATATCACTAAAGCACTTCTGGATGGATGCAAACTGCATTTCGTTGCCCTGTACCTGTGCATGTGCAATGACAATAAAGTTGAATTCTATTCTATTCTATTCTATTCTATTCTATTCTATTCTATTCTATCACAGCTCCATGAACTATTCCCACAAACATCACTGAGCCTCAGACTTTCTTTAACAGGCCTGACAGACCACAATGATCCAGCTGTTTGTGTTCATGTGGCACATTTATACGTTTTATTTCAAATCTACTTCACATTTTATTATCTGATATCGGCGACACACGGAGACTTCCTGTTAAACAGAAAGTAAACTTTGTGCGTGGGCGTGTTTGGAGCTGCAGGTGTGTCCAGCTGTGGGTTCGTTGGGTCAGCAGAGGATTTAACGGGACTTTGTGTCGGTTTGTTTTTAAAGGAGGATGAAGACGCTGGTGGTGCTCCTGCTCCTCATGAACGGTAAGAAAGTCTCTGTTTAACCTGCAGCAGCTCCGCAGACAGTCCTCTGTGAGCGGAAGTGCTACACTCAGGTGCAGCTCGCGCCTCTGACGTCATGGAAATTCACACAGTGTTGGAAATACAGATGACGAGGCTTTAATAGTAAAAGTATGAGAGAAGGTTAGAAACAGACCAGACTAACAGACTGTGGACTTTGTAGTCACAGATTGGACACTTCCGGTATGGCCGAGCTAGCTAACCATGCTAACGTAGCCTCGTGTCTGCGCTGTTTCCGGTCTGAGCCGAGCTCATTCAGCCCTCTGAGCTCCGTTTCTCCGCACTAAACACAGCACAGGAGGGTGTGGAAGCTCTCCGTTGTTATTCATAATGGTTGTGGAGATGCTCGCAATTCTAATTAAAAAAAACAGCAGCGTTGCCGGAAATGAGATTATGGATAATTTTTTAATAATTACACTACTCTTTTCTTAAAAAATGAACATCAGATTCCCCTGGTAAAACAAATAATCACTACATTCTCAAAAGCTTCAGGCTTAAAGTTAAATTTAAATAAATGTGAACTACTGGCGTTAAAGGAGTGTCATTCACAATTACTGTACGAAAGAATATTATTAACCAAAATGGATAGTTTA
The DNA here is from genome assembly GCF_963969265.1 of Rhamphochromis sp. 'chilingali'. Lineage (NCBI taxonomy): Eukaryota > Metazoa > Chordata > Actinopteri > Cichliformes > Cichlidae > Rhamphochromis > Rhamphochromis sp. 'chilingali'. The sequence goes on along the minus strand of NC_137929.1, from coordinate 67,531,614 downwards.
TCTAGATTTATATATCCAGCTTACTCTTTATCAATATCAAATAAAGTTATTAAAACAATTAATAGCTTGAATTTTAATTTTATTTGGAGCAATAAGTGATTTGGTTAAATCATACATTGAAGCTGGTGGAAACGCAGTTGACTTTGATATAATGAATGGTGTTTTGAAACTTAAATGGTTAAAATCCTTCCTAAATAATCCACACTCCATTTGGTTTTTTATACCAAGTAAGGTCTTTAACACACTGGGGGGCATCGATTTTCTCCTAAAGTGTGACTTTGAAATTACTAAGCTACCTGTTAAACTCTCTGAATTCCATATACAGGTCCTTCTTTATTGGAAAATGTTATTTAAACATAATTTCACTCCATATAATAGCCCAATTTGGAACAATAGATATATACTGATGAATAGAAAATCTATTTTTATTCAAGATTGGTTATCTAAAGGTGTTTGGGCAATTGCCCATTTTGTAGATGAGGAAGGACATGTTCTAGGACATCAAGATTTTTGCCAAAAGTTTAATATCCAATGTTCTAAAAGTAAATTTAATCGGGTTTAAAATCCATTCCATTGTCACTTAAAAACATAGTTGTAAATGATATAATATATTCTGACATCTCCCCCAAGTTAAGGCAATTATGGTTTTCAGTTTTGTGATGTTAAAAGAAATAATAAGTTTCTAAGATCTTCATTAAGGAGTCTTTATTCTCCAAATTTACTTAGACGTAATTACACATTAAAAGATTTCCAAAGGGAAGAAATTGAAAGAATAAGAACTGATTATATCACCTTCCCTATCCCTCCTAAAGGGAAAGAAGTCCAATTTAAAGTTTTGAATAAAATTTACCTGACAAATAGACTCCTTGGTGATAGATTCAAAATAGAAACGGGTAATTGTGTATTTTGTGAAACAGAAGAGGAGGATTTGGACCATCTATTCTTTTTGTGCAATTTTATACAAATATTTTGGTTGGATTTTCATACCTGGCTTTATTCCAGTGGGATTCAAATTACCCCATTTACCTTAAATATGATAATGTTTGGAGTGTTTTTGAAAGAAAAGAAAGCTAATTATGGTGTTAATGTGTTATTAATCTTGTGCAAGCATTTTATACATAAATGTCGTTTTTTTAAGACCAAACCAACACTGGCTTACTGGAAAAACAACTGAAACCTGTTGGTTAAATCTTTGACTTTACTTAAAAAGAAAAAGGCTGCTTTTTTTGTTTCCTTTATGGAAGATTTTGATTTAGTGAGTTAATAATCTGTTAAATTATGTGACCCCATCTTTATAGTTTCTTTTTCCTATGTATGAACGTTGCTAATATGTAAGGAATGTCTATTCTCTGAATGTATAATATATGGTGCATTTTGTTTGTATGTTAATTTTACTAAGAAAAAAGAAAGAAAAAAAAAACACAGCACTGTGCACCTGATCAACGGTGACAACAAACCGGAAATAAACACGGTGATATTTGGAAATGTAAATCTGTCTCCAGGCTGAACAGAAATGTCAAATACAACTTAGTAAACCAGGTGAACAATTAAATAAAAACACTAAAAGAGCATAAATACATAAACGAAAGCAAATAATAATAATCAGGAATGTCTGTGAAGGTTCTCAGTCATCGTAGTCTAAGGAGCTTGGAAAGAAAAACTCTGGACTTTAAGTTTCCTTGAAGACGTTTCACCTCTCATCCGAGAAGCTTCTTCAGTTGTAGTAATAATAATAATAATAATGATAATAATAATATTAATAATGAATAGAATTTTTAAAGATACCATTATATTCAAGGAATTAAAAAAGACAAATGTGGTATAAAAATGTTCTGCTGTTTGAGTCCCAGCTTCATTTGAGTTTAAAAAATGTATTCTCAACAATTATTTACACACGGATCACTATATATATGATCTATTTAGCCTTTGGTGCATTAGGGAATTCTAAATAATCAAGTTACTCTTTACTCTCATGAGAGGAGTATCTGTGAACAAGACACAAGAACAAAGTGATGCAGGATTTAGACGTTTATACCACAGCTGCATCTACTGGGAGGCTGAGGGGAGCACTGCTGGCTGTCAGTATTTTTCAAAATATAATAATGTTTTTGTGTTTGTCTGATTTTCCAACAGAAATACAAAATGATGCTGATTAATAGTTCTGATTATATCCAAAGAATGAGCTGGATCAATGAGTCTGAAAGATCTTCCACTTGATTAAATTTCTCTGTTTTCCATCCATGGAGATCAGGATCCTGGGTCTTTAACTTCATGTCTCACAGGTGGACCTTCAGTCCACCTGTCCAGGGCTGGGTGCTCCGGTGTGTACTGAGTCACTCCCGGCATCTGCTTGGTGTGGCCTGGCCCGCTTGGCTCTGTCGGGCCCCTGCTGAGGTGTGTGTGTGTGTGTGTGTGGGGGGGGTCCTTGAGTCTCAGGACTCTGGGCCTGGTGCGTGGTCTGCTCTGGCATAGCCGGCTGCCGGCGGAGCCTGCTGGCTCGTCGCCGGGGCCCCCTGGGGCTTCTACACTGTGGGGCTCTCGTACTCCGGGGGCATCTAGATGTCTGGGGCCTGCATCTCCTCCATGCCTGCTTCATCTCCTGGGGGGGCTATGGCTCCACATACCTACTATTAGACATTTACATGGTGAAACCTTCTGAACACAAGCACGCACACACAGGTGCACACACACGTACTCACAGACACACACTATCTTGGTTGGCTGCTGCCTCTAAACGTATCATGTAGTCCTGTGTGCTGCTCAGTAACATTTAATGTTATCATTTACTGGTACTTGTACATATCTTGGTTGTTGCCACGGTTTCTCTGTTGTTGGTTTTGTGCAGGTTTGGAGCAGAGCCTCTGTGTTTTTCTTCTCTCCCTCTGCTTCTGTAAACTTCCTCACTAATTTCTTTCTTCTTTATCGTTTCAGTTCTGATTGTAATATCTCAAAATAAAGAATCCTAATAAATTTCTAATAAAATATGACTCCCATTATAGCAAAAGCAGTAAGCAGCAGCACTTGGCAAAATAATTCTGTTGGGCATTTTTAAATGTTTGGAAACAGAAATGGGCAATTTTATAATTAGTAGAGTCATAGATAACTAGGAAAACAATCACAACACATCATCTACTCAACATAAGCAACATCTCACAATGTCCACAAGGGGTCACTGCAGACCCAGAATTGGCTAAATAGTAGGGGTGCAACGATATTCGTATCGATATTGAACCGTTCGATACAGTGCTTTCAGTTCGGTACGCATATGTATCGAACAATACAACATTTGTAATTTATTTTATCAACTTTCCTTCTGACGATGCTGTCTGTGTGGAGCGCTCAGTGAATCTGTGTTCGACTACTCCGCCTAGGCTGCACTGTCGAGCGCAGATCCACTGAGCGCTCCACACAGACAGCATAGTCAGAAGGAAGAGCGCAGGGCAAGCTAGCGAGACAGAAGTTAAGCTCTCCTTGCAACAGGCAAATTGAACCTCATTCAGACCTGGCGTTTGGAATTATTTTGGTTTTCATGTGACGTATGACCCTGAAGGTAAGCGAGTCATGGACTAAAGTAAAACAGTATGTTGGATGTGCCACGCAATGCTCAATTACATGGGTGGGAACTAGTGTGTTAGCGCAGTTAGCTCGTTAACGTGTTGGCCGTCTAGCCCCATGCACGGGGCTATCAGGGGTAGCTCGTTAACGGAGATTTGCCGTGTTGTGGCGTTAAGGTCATTTCAACGAGATTAACCTGAAAGCACTAGTGGGAACACAACGAATATGACTGCACATTTACGCCGACATCATCCTAGTGCAAAGACAAAAACAACAAGCATGCATGCTACAAACTTTACCCGAGTCATTTAGACAGCTGTTAGCACATGATTCTCCTTATGGGGACCTGACATGTTTAATATGCTGCTGAGAATATAGCCCAGAAGAAGCGGATAGTATAGCTTTTATTTTGGAAAGAGGCATTTCTCTGTAATAAACTCTCTTTTCCAAAGATGAGTGATTCCTCAATCAGATACAGGGCTCGCAAAATCGCTAACCCAACGTCCTGGAGCTAGCGATTTTTCCAGTCGGGCTACCAAAATCTATCTCTGCCCTGCCCGTCGGGCTATTGTAGGAAAAATATATGTCAATGCTTTTGCATTCTTTCGGAAATGTAGCTGGGTAATTATGTCATTGGCATCGGTGAGCCACTGTCAATATGTGACATATTGAAGTCGCGTTTGAATTTGCGCTTGTTTTTTTGCTTTCACTTTGCAATCGCGTGAACTGAGAGCGACAGCACTGATCTGTGAGTGATGATAATTTGTGCACCAATTCCTCTGACATTGTCTTATTAATCGTTAGCTTACTATGCAAACATGACAAGTGAAATCTCCCGCAGCTTAAACATGTGAGAGGTTGATCGCGCAGAGAATCGCTGAGCTTATGTGAGTGCGTGTGTAAAAGCAGCAGGATATATATTTTAGTTCTGCTGAGCCAAATAAGACAGGTCAGGGTGAAGAAGTGACAGCCAAAGAAAAGCTTACCACAAAACGGAAAAGTTATGACAAATCAGACTATAAGGCAAAAAGAAAGTGCAGCTTTATGGTTTCATGGACAAAAGAATTTCTGTGGCTGCAATATGACGAGCTAAATAACCAGGGCTGCACATAAGTGGTCCGCAGGTGCGCATTCGCTGTCAAAATAAAAAACACGCACAAGGGTTAGGGTTAAATTTAAAAACTGTACTTTTGAGTTAAAATATATATTTATAATTTTAATAAATGACAAATTAAAAAGGCATGAACATTTTTTTGTATCGAAAAAATATCGAACCGTGACACCAAAGTATCGAACCGAACCGTGAATTTTGTGTATCGTTGCACCCCTACTAAATAGCGCATGTCTTCCAAGTTGCTAATAGTGAGGCATAAAAATGGCAAGCTAGCAACAGCTAAAGGAAACCATAGAAAAGTCCTTTATTCCTCATCCCGCTGATTGTGGTCATTGCAGGAGATTACAGCCAGATTATAATCAGCATCATGTTAATGAATCTGCCAAAGTAAGAACACTTACAGATCCATCAACTCACTCAGTCACACAAAACTGCATCATAGCTGCGTCACAGCAGCTCCTTCAGTCATTCCCACTCTGTGTGCTGAGCACGTGACCACTGGTGCGCTTGTTTCCTTTGGGTGCGCTTGATTCTTGCTTCTAGACATCCTGAGGCCGAGTCAGAGCAGGAAGTTGGAACAATGTTTGTATTTTTGTGCAAAGCTAACTGACCCTTGTGCTGTATTAACATAATGATAAAATCACATCAGTATATGTGAGTACAAACTTTAGTCTAAGTTTTTATTCTAACTGTATTCAGCTTGAACCAGAAGAAAAAGAAGGAAAATAAAACTATGTTTCTATTTCCTGTTGCTACATTGTAGAGGGCGACTTTGCCTCTAAACAGGAACATGTGTACAGTCCTGCATCAGCAGCTTCATTCTTATACAGACCTTTCTACTCTGTGTGTTAAACTGAGCTCTATGTTTGCTACATAGCAGTCAATGAATCCAGTTTTTACACCACAGTTAAGTTAATGTAGTTAAATCTGTGTATTTGTAACTCAAACATTCAGTGTTTTAAACAGAAACCTGACTTTGACATATTTAAGTTGGTATGAACACAGTCAGAGCTGCTGCTGCTTTTATTGTTCTGTTGCTTTTTCAAAGCTTTCTGTGCAAATCAATAGAAATATTTATTGTTGCATCTTAAAGCTGCCAGCACAGCAGCAGCATGAGGAGAAGAGTGTTTGCTCAGGAAATACACGGGTCCCTGAAGAGTTCAAACAGGAAATATTCCTGCATTAAATCTGCAGTTCAATCATCAGCAGATTACTGTCAGTGTCATCTGTCACCAGGCAGGTTTTAACAGGCGTGTAAGCCACATATTATTATAACACCCTTTTATATTTGGATGATAAACACATTTAGTTGTGTTTGGTCTTTAACTTGTGCTCAGTTTCCACAATGAATTCATGATGGAAATCTCTAATAAACTATCAAAATAGACACTATTTCCCACCACACTCTCTGTTGGTGGCTGGTGCCCCCATCCTCTGGTGAGTTGGTGGTTCTTGGTGCTCGGGTGTGTTCTGGCTAATGGCTGCTTGGTGGGGCCTGGCCCCCCTGGCTCCATCACACCCTGGCTTGGGGGTGAGGGGGTCCTTGGGTCTCAGATCTCTGGGCCTGATGGGATCCTGCAGGCTCCCTGTGACTTCAGCACCATGGCTGCAGTTTCTCTGTTGTCTGGTTTTGTTGTGTGTGTGTGTGTGTGTGTGTGTGTGTGTGTGTGTGTGTGTGTGTGTGTGTGTGTGTGTGTGTGTGTGTGTGTGTGTGTGTGTGTTGATTGTTTTTGTTTTGTTTGTTTTTCTTAGGACAGGTTTGCAGCAGATCCTCAGTGTTTTTCTCTCCCTCTCCTTCTGTAAACTTCTTCACCAATTTCTTTCTTTCTTTTTCTTTTCTGTTCTGATTCTAATATCTCAAAATACAAACTCCTAATAAACTTCTAATAAAATATGACCATTACAGCAAAAGCAGTAATGAAACTTTTTGCCATGGTTGCACTGGTGCAACTACCAACTTTTTTTCTTAGGCGCACACAAATTTTTAACACCTCAGTTTTATATGTGCACTTTTTTTTTAAATTGCTGTCCATACAGTCTTTCCACACACACCACAGTAAATTCAGTGCATCGTGTTGTCAGCTTTACTGTGTTTTAACCAGGGAAACTGGTCAAGCCACTCTCTTCCAAATGTAAACACTTTCCCCCCATTTACTCTCAGTGGGCTCTGAGTTGATTGTCTGTGGCTCATTATCTGATGCCGTTTGATCCCCTATTCAATTTGATTCAATTTTTCCTCAGACAGTCATAAATATTATAATTCTGATCATTTATCTGCACTGACACTTGTGAGACTTCCTCAGAGGTGTAAACATCACAGCAGATGCCTTTGTGTCAAAGTAACTGAGGTTAAAACACAGAAAAACATGAAGGAGATTTTCCTGGCCTGACAACCTTAAAAATATTCTGCAGTAGAACAAAAACTGAAGAAAACCATGAATCAACATATGAACATTACTCTTCTTTTCTTCAGCAGCATCAGGTAAAGTTACAGAGGTTTTATTAGAGACAGCCAAGCATTTTGCAGTTTGGCATCATTTTAAAAATTTAAATTTCTCCTGTATTAAACAGCAGAAAAGAGGCTTTCTTGTCGGAGGTCATTTAAAAACCCAACAGCGGTCGACAGAGCTGTAAGCAACGGTAGACTGGTGCGTAAAAATCTAATAAATAATGCAGAAAGAATTTTGGCTTCTGAGAGTTGCAGCTGTGTATGATGTGATCATCAGGCACAAACTAAGATATACAAACAAAATCATTTGTGCCTCAATCCAGACACAAATAAAAAATAACATGAAGTATTTTACAAATGTTTGAATCCAAACTTGATTAAAGATCATTTAAAGACACATTTTTGCCTCCACAAATTTTCCTGTGTCTGAAAATATTTGTTAGTTTCAGTCCCTGACAGAAAATTAAATATACCTGACACACACCTGTGTACGTGTAGTTTTACTTCCAGTGAGTCACATTTAGTGTGAGCAGCCAAACATGATGGCAGACTGCCACAGATCACTGCTGAGGAAAGAGGAGGCGTTCAGCTTCCTCATAGTTTCACACCTGCATGAAGCAGCCTCACCCTGACAGCTTCAAATCACTGTGTCAGCTGATCACTTCCTGTCCTGTGATTGGCTGAGCTTCAGGCCTTCTCTCAGTCAAACTGGAAACAGGGATTGAGACAGTGTGAGGGTTTGTGGAGTGCCACAGTGCTGTAATGAATACTGTAGTGGAAGAAGTTCTTTCACACTCTTCATCCTGGAGCTGCTTTATGTCCATGATCTGCATGGAAACACATCTATGGAGAGGAAATCCAGCTGCTGAGGGTCACATCTGCATCGTTGTAGCTACAGTGGATGTTTCAGCGTCAGGACTGAAGGCGGAGCTTTGTGCGTGTCAGGGTGAGGCCGCAGCAGCCGCCTCCACCCGCAGCGCTCGGGCGTGAAACTAGGAGGAAAGCCGACGTCCTCCTCTTTCCTCAGAAGTGATCTGTGGCCGGCCGGACTTCATTCCACAGATGTGCTTTAACAAAGTGTGAAGCTGAACTCTGAGCTGTGACAGTGAAGCAGTGTGAGAGTGTCAGTAGATGATCAGCAGAGGAAAGTGAAGCTGCTGTGAGCTGATGTCCTGAAGGGCTTTTAAAGAGTCTCTGAGTTTGACAGGAACATGAAGATGTTTGTGGTGTTTGTGATCCTCCTGCACGGTAAGTACACCTTCCTCTCTCTGCTCTCATCATCAGCTTTTCTTTCATCTCTCTCTCTTTAATGTGTTGAAGTGCAGCAGGAGGAGATTTCCATCAAACACTGGATTCTGATTCAGATCAAACTAACAATCCAAAGCAGCAACTTTCAAATCTCTGGATTCTTCTTGGTGGCTTTCAGATGAGCTCATGTTACAATCAGCTGCTGTGTGTGTGTGTGTGTGTGTGTGTGTGTGTGTGTGTGTGTGTGTGTGTGTGTGTGTGTGTGTGTGTGTACATTTTTAGACATCTTTATGAGGACAGAAATTGTCGTGCCACCATTCTTGTGGGGACCAAATGCCCGTCCCCACAAGCTTGAAGGCATGTTTGAGACTCAAAATGTGGTTTTAGTCTCAGGGTTAGAATTAGGTCAAGGTTAGGTTTAGTCATTCACTTTTGTTGGTTACAGTCAGCGGCCTTTGAAAGCATTACGTCAATTAGATGTACTCACCAAGGTGTGAGAATATATGTGTGTGTTGTTGTGCAGGCTTGTGCCTTTTTTATGTTCATCTGACTGAACAGTAATTTCATGAATGGATCACAGACTTCAGGAAACTGTTTGACTCAGTTTGAGTCTGTTTCTTCTGTTCAGCCACAGGTCTTTAATGTGTGGTCCAGATTTCAGGTGTGCTGTGACATCTCCACCACAGAACACCTGTCAGATCTGTAGCTGAGTTATAAGTGGGCAGATTAGGTCTCTGGGCTGTAGCTGAGATCATCGTATGCTGTGTAGAGACTGTTGTGATGCTGTGGGCGGGATAATATAAATTAGTGTATAATATATAATGACATATATTTGTCCAGCTGTTGTAGTGGCAGGGAGACTTTCAAGTGTCTGTGTTGGTTAATGCTGCTTTAATTACTATATTTGGTGGACAATGGAGACTGAAACAATGTTGTGCAAGTTTCTCTTCATCTGCTTTATTACAAATTATTCTTAAACTTTTTTTGGAAAATTCAGTTCAACATGGCTGAGCCTTTGGCTCAGATTTAATAACTAAAGGTTTCACCTTAAAGCTGGTGTATTATACTGAAATCTGTGATCATGCATTCTGAATTGTTAGACACTACAACAGGTCATGCAGGTAAATGAGTTTCTTTAAAAGGTAACATTGCAATTGCAAAGCATCGTCTGCACAGCATCATGATTGAGGGCTGAGCCCCCCCTAAAAACCTGGAATCACTGGTGTTACACACGAGTACTGAAAACTCAAATGCCTAAATGCTCTCCAAGCGACCTGACCGTTGTCTCCCCAGCAGAGTCGCACAGAGAGAGAAACAGTGTTGGTGAAGCAGAGGTAAGCAGAGTCGCTCTGACACATTGCAGATGATCAAACTACGTCAGCACCACCTGATCCCTCTCTGTGTGAGTCGCACAGAGAGATGTTGAAAATAGCAGATCAGCACTAAGCGATGTAGAAACCTCTTCCTAACATGTAAGCACACATCTCTGCTGTGTAGTGGCTATCACCACCCACCCAGCACATATATGTCACTGTGGTGCTGGATGGAGCAAGATTTACTGACTGTTTCTCTGCAATGCCGATGTGGCGATGATGGGAGGTGCTGTCTGACATTGTGCTGAATGTTTAGATCCACCAGCCACACTGATAGTTAAACGATATAAAGACATTTTTATATTTAAAATAATCGCTCTACACAAACACTAGGCTGTACCTGGAGAGGACGATATGCAGCTGTCAAAGGTCACATTAAGCTGTTGAACCAAAACAAAACCTAATGTTAGCCGTGGCAACAGTTTTTACTATGCAGACATCAGTTAATTCACACATTTACACAGAGTCTCAGAGTCAGTCTGACTGAGCTCCTTCATAAGGTGGATTAACTTTAAGGTCTTTGTTCTATTTTCTGCTGCAGTGATGGACTCTGGATGCTTGGATCTGATCTGTTTGAACCACTGATATTTTTTAAAAGGGGGAAATGTAGTGAAAGCTTCACCTGTGGAATAAGAAAAACCTATTTACAATAACAAAACATTTCTATTTGTACAATAAAACAAGACTGTGCTTTGCAGTCTAACAGTTCAGCTCTAATAACATCTGAAGACAGAAGATCTCATTATTGACCTGAGGACAGATGTTTTATGTCCTCTTATATTTGTGTGGACTCCAAACTCTGAAAGCTCTCTGAGTGAACTGAGGCAGCGTTCATGTTTCTGTCTCTGTGTCCTCAGTTTCCCAGCATGCCTCTGCTCTGGAGGTGTATGAGGGGGTGGAGTCTGTGTTGCTGCTCTGTCAGGACACCTCTGTAACTACACGTCCAACTCTAATGTGGACACGCCACGACCTCGATCCTCCAATCGTCCACCAGCGTAGCCTCAGAGGAGATGAACTGAGAGCCCAAAACCAGCGTTACAGGAGAAGAACGTCCATGAAGACGGACTCTCTGAGGACCGGAGACTTCAGCCTCACTCTGAGGAACCCCATCACCTCTGACAGTGGCACCTACACCTGCACGATCACTGCATTTGGAAACACACGGACACTGACAGAAGTAGAGCTGCAGGTCAAAGGTCAGCAACACACTATAAAACCTGCTGTACATACAGGTCAGAGGTCAGAGGAGACGTGTTGCTGCCCTCGATTTCAAACTGAGTAAATATTTTTCATATTTCCTATAACATAAAATATAAACATTTTATATTATTTTTTTCAAATATTTTTTCTATTATGAGTAACTTTTGGCTTTATCAATCTTTACGTTCTGTTTTTATTTAAATTTAACACACATACTGAGCATCCCTGGAACTGATGCGCTTTTCTGTTCTATTGTATTTAATTCTATTCTATTCCAGAGGTGCTTGAAGTCCTCGTGGTTCAATTTTAACCTTGATTCGGTGCTGGTCTAGTGTAGCAGAAACAAATGGTGTTTAAAGTGTAATCCAGCATAATTTATGAAGGTAGAACAAAGTGAACAATGAGATATTCAGTAACTCTTCAATAATTATATTTTCCTGCAGTTATGTTTAAGACAGTTTACTCGGTATTGTTCCCTCGTGATTCTTATGCTGACAAAATCTATTACAAATGGTCTCTATTTAGTCATGTGACCTGCACACAGCTGATTCATGTGTCTCTGCGTCCTCACAGTGTCCCACCAAGTCTTCACCCTGGAGGTGTACGAGGGGGCGGAGTCAGCCCTGCTGCCCTGTCACATCCCGTTTGTATCTGGACCCTCCACAGTGGTGTGGAGCCGCTACGACCTCAATCCTCCAACCGTCCACCAGCGTCAGCAGGAAGAGGACGAGCTGACAGATCAAAACCAGCGTTACAGAGACCGAACATCCATGAAGACTGACGCTCTGCAGACTGGAGACTTCAGCCTCACTCTGAGGAAACCCCACATCTTTGACAGCAGCAACTACACCTGCACCATCAGAGTGACGGGAGAAGAACCCAGACTGACAGATGTTCAGCTGCAGGTCAAAGGTCAGCAGCACACTCCGATACTTAATAATAATAATAATAATACATTTTATTTTAAAGCACCTTTCAAGACACCCAAGGACACTTAACAATAAATAAAACACATAATAGAACAATGACAATGAAGAAAAATAAGAAAACAAAAGCACAAGGTAAAATAAACAAACAATAGGTTCACAGTGAATATGCAGATTTGAACAGATGGGTTTTGAGTTGAGATTTAAACTGGGAAAGAGAACCGATGTTTCTTATATCTGGGGGTAGAGAGTTCCACAGCCTGGGAGCAGAGCAGCTGAAAGCTCTGCTTCCCATGGTGGTGAGGCCGAAAGGAGGGACAGCAAGCTGGATAGAAGAAGATCAAAGTGATAGTGCTTAACAGGTCAGAAAGCTGAGGAGGAGCAAGGTTATGAAGGGCCTTGAAGGTGAGCAGAAGAAGTTTGTACACTATCCGGAGTTTCACAGGGAGCCAGTGAAGTTCCTGAAGAATGGTGGTGATGTGCTGGTAGGAGGGGTTCTGGTGATAATGCAGGCAGCAGAGTTCTGAACCAGTATGAAGCTTATGGAGGGATTTATGGGGGAGATCATGCAGAAGAGAAATGCAGTAGTCAATACAGGAGGTAACAAGACTATGAACAGGAATGGATGCAGACAGGGTGGAAAGAGAAGGACGTAATCTGTTAATGTTGCGTAGATGGAAAAAATAGGCAGAACAGGTCAGATTATTGATGTGACATATATAGGATAGTGAATTTAGCGCCAATAAGGAGGATTTCATTTTCATCCTCATTAAGCTTAAGGAAATTAGAGCTGAACCAGGTTTTAAGTCAGATAGGCATTCTGGGAGGGAGGAATCAGGCCTGCAGGAGAGATCTAACTGGGTGTCATCAGCAAAACTGTGAAATTGAAGATCAAATTTACAGAAAATGGTACCAAGAGGGAGGATGTAACTTATGAACAGAAGTTGGCCTAAGAATGAATCCTGGGGTACACCAGAATTGACCGGGAATAGATGAGACCGGAATGATTTAAGGTGAATAAACTGGGAGCGGTCAAGGAGATATGATTGAAACCAGGCGAGGGGTGTGTCAGTGACGCAGAGAGGGGAAAGTCTGCTTAGAAGGATGGAGTGAGAGATGGTGTTGAGGTCAGATCCAAAAGGACGAGGATGTTGAGAAGACCAGAGTCAGCTCCGATTAGAAGATCGTCAGTGACTTTAAGTAAAGCAGTTTCTGTACTGAGACAAAAACCAGACTGAAGTCTCTCATAGATGTTATTATTAACCAGGTGTGAATGAATGAAGTGGAGCTGCAACTACTTTGTTGAGTATTTTAGCGATGAAGGGTAGATTAGAAATTGGACGGAGGTTGTTAAAGTTGTCTAAGGAAGGTTTTTTCAGTGAAGGAGTGACTGAAGCAATCTTGAATAAGATGAAACTTTATTAATCCCTCGGGTGGGTTCCTCTGGGAAATTCAGTTTCCAGTAGCAAAGCACTGAAATAAGTTATATACACATATACACATACATAGATACAGAATATACAATATGGATAACTAGGATTGCTCATTTGAGTGAGTATATTGCACAGTGGTTATTGCACAGTCAAATATAAGAAAAAGGACAAAACAAAAATTGCAAATATTGCAAATATTGCACAGTGTAGAAAAGCCCCTACAACTCAGTTGTTCCCCCCTCCCTTGTCCCCCTGTCTCCCCTCCCTCTCCCCTCCAGAGAGGAGTTAAACAGTCTGATGGCGTGTGGGACAAAGGAGTTTTTAAGTCTGTTAGTTCTTGTCTTTGGGAGAAGCAACCTGTCACTGAACAGACTCTTCTGATTGTTTATGGCCGTGTGCAGAGGATGCCCAGCATTGTCCATAATGTCCATCAGTTTCTTTAAGGTCCTCTTCTCTGCCACTGTCACCAGAGTGTCCAGCTTCATGCCGACCACAGAGCTAGCCCTCCTGATCAGTTTCTCCAGCCTGGATGAGTCCTTCTTTGCTGTGCTGCTCCCCCAGCACACCACAGCATAGAAAAGGACTCCTGCGACCACTGACTGGTAAAACATCCTCAGGAGCTTCCTGCAGATGTTAAAAGACCTCAGCCTCCTGAGCAAGTACAGTCGGCTTTGGGATTTTTTATACAGGTGCTCTGTGTTGCATGACCAGTCCAGTTTGTTGTCCACCCACAGCCCGAGGTACTTGTACTTGTTGACCACCTCCACCTCCTCCCCCTCTATCTGAACCGGCAGTGGACCTTCTCTGGACCTCCCGAAGTCCACAACCAGTTCCTTAGTCTTTGAGGTGTTGAGTTGCAGGTGGTTTGTGTGACTCCATGTGACAAAGTTCCTCACCAGACTTCTGTACTCCTCTTCCTGATCATCCCTGATACATACAAAATGACCCTGAGAATCAAAGTGAGGAATGATGCAGCAGCCTGGTCCATTTTGTCCTCAGTAGTTTGTAAGGTGTCCTCTTGCTTATATGAATGTCTGACAATGTTGGGACTAATGAGACGACAGGAACTGCTTGGTACAGTTTCCTATTAGCATAATAAACATGGGTAAATCTAACAGTCCTCTTTTACGCCCACAGTGGGACAAACTGAGTGAGAACACACTGCAGGACTGAATGTGTGTCAAATATCCACGCTAACGTCAGGGCAGCACACTGATCAGTGTATTTGTGCTGGAGAGCTAGTTAGCTAGGACCGTTATCAGACAGAGGACAGAGTGCTCAGTCTACTGCTTTCTAATTGGTTGAGCTCTACTTCCAGCTTCTCCACCCTTCACTCCACACTGCAAGTTACCATATAGTGTGGTATAAGTCAGTGCATGAATTCGTAAATTAGTGACTCTAAAGAGTCCAGTGAAGCCGTTATATTCACAGATCTGAGAGGTTTTAATCAGAGTTGTTGTTGTAAGTAAACAAAATTAAATAAATATGAACAAATTTTGAATTACAAGTTTGCAGCTCTCAGTATATTTGTGTAAATATCAATCTGCACATTTCTGAATGTTCTCAGTAACTCTGGAAATTGAAACAGTGTGCGAAGCATTTTTACAAGTGAGCATTTCTCACATTTAGCAGCATGTTTACCATCATACTCTCAGTTTTTGTTTTGTTTTTATCTTTTATCTTAGAGTTCACATTAAGACATACGACAGTATGCAGGTACAGAGTTTTGGAGGTGGGCTACAGGCTTTCCACTCAAGTTAGACATTAAAAAAGTGCTTGTGTTTTATGCTTCTTCCACTGGATTATATGTAAATGACTGGATTGAGTCCTTTTGAGTGGACTGAGCCCACAAATAGCTGGAGCTCGGTCACTTCTGTGGTCACTTTCTGTCTTTTTTAGTCCTGATGAGACATGACCTTTGTGACCTTTGTCATCACTCAGTTAGTTTCCTGTTCTTTTCTCAGTCTGATGTTGTGTTCACTGCTCTTTCAGTTTGGTTGTGGATTTTAAATAATTGATCCTGTTGACTTCATTCTTTGTTACAGAGCCGTACATGTTCCCAGCTGAGGCCTCGGTCCTCCTGGCCTTCCTGCTTGTTGCACTTGCTGTCATTGTGGGTCTTTCAGTATATGTGAGGAGATTACTCAACAAAGGTATGGTGTGTGTGTGTGTGTGTGTGTGTGTTTTAACTCCTGTTCACACAGTTACTTCCCCATGTTTCACCAAAGCTCTTGCTCATGGGGGTCATATGATTGTTGGGATCTTAGTTTTCTTTGTATTATTGTGGGGTCTACGTTACAATACAAAGCTCTTTAACACAACTGCAGTTGTGATTTGGCGCTGTATAAATAAAATTCAACCGAATTGAACTGAACATTTTAATCAAATTAAAATGTTGAGAAATCAAACCAGCTGACCAGTTTCAGTTTCAGTTTTATTTGTCATATGCAAGTTAGCACAGGGTCAACATTGCAATGAAATGTGTTTGACGAGCAGCAGTCACTCAGCAGCATGGTACAGTAGGAGAAGATATAATAAAATATAATAAAAAAAAAAAAAAATAGAAAAATAGTAAAGAGCAAAATATTAGAGAGACGTGGTCAAAGAGAAAAGATGACTAAATATATATATGTATATATAAATATAAATATATGTACACTAGTGATTAAATAAAATCTTGAAAAGAAATATGACGGGGGGCAGATGGGATATTGCACAGGAATGAGCAGCAGAAAATCACAGTATTGCACTTTTAAATATAAATATCAATGACAATAAAGTGGAGTGATCGGTGCAGATTATACAGAGTACTTGTGAAGCTGCAGGGTAGCTTCTGAGTGCTGTGTTGTGTGTGTTTAAGTGTTGTGGTTGAGGTGTCGTATGGCTTGGTGGTAAAAAACTGTTCTTGAGTCTTGTAGTCTGAGCAGACAGACTCCTGTAACGTCTGCCAGATGGTAACAAGGAGAACAGCTGATGTGCTGGGTGGCTGTGGGCCTTGATGATGCTGTGTGCTCAGGCCAGGCCTGTGGACTGTGACCAGGCCAGGTGGACAATAGAAAAAATCGTTTTATTTGTTGTTGAGTTTTCAAGTTAATGTCTAACATCTCAGAGTCAGCCCTTCAAATGAATTATCACTGTGTCTTGGTCTTTGGTTTATTGATGAGCTGGAGGTAATTACAGCTGCCACTCCTCCTCCTTCTATTCAGTTTAACTGAATGGAAGAGAGGGAGATGTGTGACTGAGCTTAGTTGAGTGATGAGTCTTACTGGAACCAGTCAAACATGTTTTCACTTTAAAAAAAATGCTCATGCTGTGCTTTGTTGTCCCCTCAGTCCCCCAGGTGATGGCAGATTCAGGGGTGGAGACGGTCTACCTACTTTGCAAAACTACAGCTCACCTACCTCATGATGCTAAAGTGGAGTGGAAGAAGAGTGACATGAAGGTGCACGTGTATGAGAACGGCTCTGACCAGCCTGAAGAACAGCACCAGGATTACAGAGGCCGAACAAAGTTGAATAAAGACCTGCTGAAAACTGGAGACCTCAGTCTGACCCTGAAACACCCCACAGAGGCTGGAATCTACACCTGCACCGTCTACAGCAGGAAGGGAAACATCCTGCTGAAGAGAAAGGTGGAGCTGAAAGTCAGAGGTCAGTGCTGTAGATACAGGTCAAAGGTCAGGGCGATTGTTTAAATCTCCTTGCATTTATGTTGAGTGATGCCACTGTGACACCCGGGCCTTGTTCTCTGTATATGAAAGAACTTTTAGCCAGATCAAATAGATGTGAGTGATAGGAATCACTTATGCTTAGACAAAAGTGTTTGCATGAATGTGTGTGTGAATGGATGAATAAGGCATGAAGTAAGAAATTGCTTTGATAGCTGAAAACTTAGTAGAGAAGCATCAAATATTTTCCATTACAAGCTACACGTGCAGCTGAGAGGAAATAATTCACATCTATAATCTGCTTTCACCTCTTAAGACAGAAATTTTATTGGTCTCTGCCTTGAATAATTTTGGATAATATGATATGACAGAAACACCAGGAAAAGAGGATTTTACATAAAATGGGTTCACCTTCAGTTCTTCAGGTTCCCCCCCAGCATTGTCCCAGTGCCACTGGCAGTGCATGCCCAAACCATCACGCAGTGTTACAGGTGATGCAGTATACTTTGTATCATGAGCTGTTCCACACCTTCTCCATACTTTTTTCTTCCATAGGCCAATCAAGCCTTTGTATTCTTGAGGGTGATGAGTGGCTTTCACTTTGCAGTGAACCCTCTGTATTTACTTTCATGCTGTCTTCTGTTTATGGTGGACGTGGACACCGAGTCAGGTTTTTGCAGGAAACAATAAAACCCTGTACTTGCTGGGCTGTGGGCCGTATCGTGGAGTCTTAATCTGGTTGAACTTCAGGTATTTTATAGGAAAGATGCAAATTGTCTGTGAATCATTTTCAGTATCGTAGCAGCCGAAGTCATTACTGAGTAAGTTCTGCTTCAGTCATTTTCTGCACACTGGACGTTTCACTGTTTCACTGTTCAGCTGTCTTTACATGTTACCTATAAAATGAACACAGTGATAAACACACTGATACTTTGATCCGTACAATCAAACTGTGGAGAGCACAGGCATCATGTGAGCTTATAAACATGGAGACGAGCTGTTCATTCAACTTGAAACAGAAGAACATGAAACAATCCATCAGCATCCACAACAACACTCACACTCAGAACAAGTTTCTTTTCTGTTCACTTTGTAAAATGTCTTTTACTTTGTGAGCAAGAGTCCAAAAACTTGCTCAGACTGTCAGCAGATTTTCACAGAGTCGTCCCAACTAGTAGAAAAGCACCAAAGCTTTCAGCTTCTCCAGTGATCTCCACCTGTGCAGACACACATGGAGGTTTCCAGCACTCATTAATACATGTGGCCTCTTACTGTTAGGACAAATAATTCATTTAGGTTTGATGAACGTCGGCCTGAATCCACCTCCCACCACCAGGAGCTGAATAAGCAGTTATAGATGTAAATAATCTGCTTCTTTATCATCTGAGACCCAAAAAGTGGAACGTACAGAGCTAAAATCATGTGTTTGATTTTTGGCTTTTACAAACAAGCCATTACTACCACACTTCCTCGCCACTTCATTAGGTCCACCTTGTTAGTAATGGGCTGGAGCCCTTTTTCCTTCAGAGCTGCTTCATTCTTTGTAGTACAGTTTTAACAAGGACACATTTTCACCATGTTAACATGATAGTGTCACACAGTTACTGCACACGTGTCATCTCCACATCATGATGCAAATATCCACTTCCACCACAGCTACAGCTGCTCTATTGGATCCAGACTTGGTGGATTTGAATCCAGTGAAGTGATTTTCATGTTTGAAGAACTGCTTTGAGATGATGTCAGATTTGCTTCTCCTGCTAGAAACATCCACACCAACCAGGTATTTTCACACAGAGCTGCTGCTCACTGGACAGCTTCTCTTCTTTGGACCATTGTCAGTGAACCCTGGAGGAGGCTGTGGTCAAATCCCAGCACATCAGAACAAGCGTGCCCTGTTCAGTCATTTCAATGAGCTTTCTTACAAGGATCCATGTGCAAGTGACATGAAGCTGCAACAGTTTTACAAGCTGTGTTACAAAATGAATGTCACAGAGCAAACTTGGATATAACACTATAAGTCTTTCCTCTTTGTTTCCTTAGTGCAGCTTTAATGATCTCTGGTTACTGTGGGCCCATTAAAAAGTGTGGACGTGTCATTTCCACAGAACATTTCACAGACAGTAAGATAGAAGCATAACTTCATAAATATAGTGTTTTAAATGCACATGCTGGAGCTCACAGTGATGCTGCTCTGTGACAGGGTTGTGTTGTTCACACTGTCATACTTGGTTGTCTTGGCGACAGACTTTCTGGTATCTCTTCATAATAACTTGTACCTGTGGGTCACATGATTCAAATCTTCTACTCTGCCACCTCCAGGTCGCCTCCTGTCGTTGTGTCATGTCTCCATCATCACAGCCTCACTAGGCTGTAAAGCTTCATGTTGACTGTAGCTGCTGTCCTCCTGTCACAGATCACAGCTGATACATGTGTGCACCCACTCCATCCTGCTATACTGTCACTTCACCTCTTTTGGACTTTGCTGCTTTGTATGGAGGACTTCATGTATTTAAACTGATCCACCATCACCACCTCCACTCCTTCATCTTCACTGTCGTGTCTCCAGCTTCTTCACACACACTCTTCTCTTCAGAGCATACCTCCACCTGTCCAGGCTCTCTTCCACCCACCTGCTTCCTGCTCTCACTACAGATCACAATGTCCTCAGCAAACAGAGCTGCTGAGACTCCTGCCTCCTAATCTTGTGATTACAAGATGGCGCGGCCACGTCCAGACGCCTTCCTGACCGCTCCGCTCCGACTATCCACTTTTCTTGTTTTTTACTTATTTTTTGCTCTGGTTTACATCCCAAAGTCCTCTAGTCTTATAGTATACGACAGCGGATCACTTGCAAACATCGGTGCCAAGGTTGCACATCTAATCTTGGACACTTTTAAACCTGACCCTTCCTGGCCGCCAGAGATTCTACGCGGCGCGGAGAACAACAAAGGACGGGCCGCTCATCCGAGGCGCAGAACAAAGAAGCGCCGGGGAAAACGCGCTGGTATTAGGAACAGACTGAGACAGCAGGCGCATCGCGCACCACTGCCGAGTATCCTACTGGCCAATGTACAATCCATGGAGAACAAGCTCGATGACCTAAGAGCAAGGGTCACCTTCCAACGTGACATGAGGGACTGCAACATTCTGTGCTTCACGGAGACATGGCTGACCCCCACCGTGCCGGACCAGGCCGTAACTCCGTCGGATTCATTCTTTGTGCTCCGCGCGGACAGAACGGCAGAGTCGAGCAAAACCAAAGGTGGAGGAGTGTGTTTCATGGTAAACAGAAAGTGGTGTGATGCCAGGAGCATTTCTACTCTCTCCAGCGGCTGCTCGCCACATCTGGAGTTCCTGAGCATTAAGTGCCGCCCTTTCTATCTGCCCCGTGAGTTCACCTCAGTCATCGCCACGGTGGTCTACATCCCACCCCAAGCGGACACAGGTATGGCTTTGTCCGAATTACATGATGTGCTGAGCTCGCTTCAAAACAAGGACCCGGGCGCAGCCCTCATTGTAGCAGGAGACTTTAACAAAGCGAACCTCAGACAAGTCATGCCAAACTTTTACCAGCATGTCTCGTGTCCAACGAGAGGGGATCGGATTTTGGATCACTGCTACACGCCATACAAGCAGGGCTACAAAGCTGTCTCACACCCGGCTTTTGGGAAGTCTGACCACAACGCCATCTTCCTCATTCCCCAGTATAAACAAAGCATACGGAGGGAAGACGTGACCACGAGGGAGGTAAAACGGTGGACTGCCCAATCAGAAGCTACGCTACAGGACACACTCAACGACGTCGACTGGGACATGTTCAGAGCATGCGCAGTCGACATCAACGAGTTTACGGAAGTAGCAGTATGCTTCGTCAATATGCTAGCGGAGGAGATTATCCCCACTGCGAGAGTCACCACATTCCCAAACCAGAAACCGTGGATGGACAGATCGATCCGCACTGCAGTAAACGCCAGGACCGCCTCCTACAACGCGGGTCTCGCCACTGGCGATATGAGCGCCTACAAAGCGGCCTCATACGGTGTGCGGCACGCGGTGAGAGATGCCAAACGCCGGTACCGGGAACGTGTGGAGTCCCGCTTCCACCAGGGCGACACACGGAGTATGTGGCACGGACTACGCACCATTACGGACTACAAAGCCAGGGACACTGCGCCGATCAACGCCGACTCTGCATTCACCAACGAGCTGAATCGGTTCTACGCCCGTTTCGAGGTTAACCAGGCGGCTAATGCTATCTACCGCCTGGCTACCGAGGACAGTGACGTCATCAGTGAGAGACCGGTGACCAGCATCGTGGAGCATGACGTCCGAGCGGCACTGAGGAGAGTGAACACAAGGAAAGCGGCGGGGCCAGATGGCATCACCGGCCGTCTGCTGCGCTGCTGTGCTGACCAGCTAGCAGGTGTGTTCACTTACATCTTCAACGAGTCCCTGGCGAAGTCTGTGGTCCCCACATGCTTCAAAAGATCCACCATCATCCCTGTGCCCAAGAACAGCAAACCCTCATCCCTGAACGATTACCGGCCAGTTGCACTGACCTCGGTAGTAATGAAGGTGTTTGAGAGGCTGCTGAAGAACATCATCTCCTCCTCCATCCCAGACACCATAGATCCGCTGCAGTTCGCCTACAGATCCAACAGATCCACAGAGGATGCCATCGCCCATGTCCTACACACCACACTCAGCCACGTGGACAAGAAACAGGGTAACTATGTGCGAATGCTGTTTGTTGATTACAGTTCAGCGTTTAACACAATAGTGCCCTGCAGACTGTTCACAAAGCTCAGGGATCTGGGACTTAACAGCCGTCTGTGTGCATGGGTGTTGGACTTCCTCACTGGCAGAACTCAGGTGGTGAGGGTGGGCAGGTGCTTCTCCAACAGCATCACCATCAACACAGGAGCACCTCAGGGATGTGTCCTCTCGCCACTGCTCTACTCCCTCTACACTTCAGACTGTGTGGCCACCCATGGCTCCAACACCATTGTGAAGTTTGCTGACAACACAGTGGTGTTGGGTGCCATCTCCAACAACGATGAGGTGGCCTACATGGATGAAGTGAAGAATCTGGCATCGTGGTGCCAGGACAACCACCTCCAGCTGAACGTCAGCAAGACCAAGGAGCTGGTGGTGGACTTCAGAAGGGGTCAGCACAGAGACTACAAGCCCATTATCATCAATGGAGCTCCAGTGGAGAGGGTGCAGTCCTTCAAGTATCTTGGTGTCCACATCTCCTCAGACCTGACATGGGCTGCCCACATTCAGGTCCAGACCAAAAAGGCTATGCAGCGCCTGTATCACCTTCGACAACTGAGGAAGTTCAGGGTCTCTCCAAAGATCCTCAGGATTTTCTATACAGGCGCTGTGGAGAGCATCCTCACACAGAACATGACATCGTGGTTTGGGAACAGCTGTGTGAAGGACCAAAAAGCTCTCCAGAGAGTGATCCGTACAGCAGAACGCTGCTGCAGGATTGCTCTCCCCCCGCTTCAGGACACCTACACCAGGAGATGCCGGACTAGAGCAGCGCAGATACTGAAGGACCCGTCCCATCCTGGCAACAAACTGTTCCAACTTCTGCAATCTGGTAGAAGGTTCCACATCATCCGGGCAAGGACAGAGAGACTCAAGAGGAGCTTCTATCCCCAAGCCATCCGTGCCCTAAACACACACTCCCGCCCTCTCACATCATCTATAATTGACTGAGACAGGACTCTCTTCCAGACACTCTAAACCAAGGCACAATGTACATTCCAAATTCCTTTAATTTTAAATATGTTTATATTGTCTATCCTGTAAAATAGTCAGATGTCTATTCTTATTAATGTACAGAATTCACCTGCTTGCTGCTACTACTGCACATTCACCCAGTGTATATACTATATGTGTATATATATATAATGTTCTTCCTCTACACCCCCCCCCCCAAATTTTTGCACATGTCGAGGAGCGTGTCAGGCCACATTTCACTGTGTGTTATACTTGTATAACTATGCATGTGACAAATAAAGAACCTTGAACCTTGAACCTGAGCTCATCTGCCAGCCTGTCCATCAGCACTGCTAACAAGAAGGGCTCAGAGTGGATTTCTGATGTAATCCCAGCCCCAGCAGGAACCCATCTTTCCCTGCTGCTGCAAACCTTCCCACTGTCTCTCTGTCCTCATACATGTACTGCACCAACCATTGTTTGCATGCACACAGAAACAGTGCAGCTCCTCCTGACCTTCTCTGCACATCTGAAGAGCTTGTTCTTGTCATGAAGCTGCTGCTCACACGTCACTCTTCCAGCTTCTCAACACACTCTTTCCATGTCAGCACATTTCCACCTCTATCTGTCATCACACTAACCTGCTGTAATCCTTTCAGCTGGAGCTTCTTTGTAGACACGTCCCTACATTGCAGCCTGATTACAATGCAGACAGTCGGCTACAGTGTGGCTGGATTTCCTTTCTTAGCGTGCTTTGCTGTAAAATACCAGGATGTTAGGCTAAGGCTGAGTCGCTCCATAATATGAGCCGCGGCCCGGAAAGTACAAAGATGGAATATTGTTTGTTGTTCTGAGATTTGCCATGAAATAACCCAGCACTTAAAATGACTGAGCTGTACTTAAATGTACTGACAGTGTAATTATTTTATTCTTTCTGTACAAACCTACTTGTTACACAAACTTACAGGTAACTACAGGCTGCTTGAGCCTTATTTGTAGCTGGTGTTATAAAGTGTTACTGAAACAGCTGCTGACCAAAGTGATGCACATTTAAAGGAGTCAAAGTCCTGAAATAATTCAACAGATTAAAACAAACATAAGATGAGAAACCATGAGTGAAACAAACAGCATGGTGGTGCTGATCATTGTTGCCTCACAGCAACAAGTTCCTGAGGTCATTTCCACCACCTGAGTGGGGCCTTTCCCCCCACACTCCTCTCTGTGTGCTGTGAGTGTCTCTCTGTGTTAGCTGGGATAAGGAGAAGAGGAAGAGGATGGAGGGTGTTGAAGGTCTCTAATGTTGCGTGGGTCTTTGTTCCACAGTTTAGGAGCAGCTGCAAAGCCCTGATCTCCTCTGTGTTTGAACCTGATCTGGAGACAGTGAGAACCAATAACTGAGGGCAAAATAAGGACACTGAGACTAAAAGCAGTCTACAGGGTTATGTTAGAAACACCAAAGCATGAAGCACTGGTGCAGCTGACTCACACAGACTCTCCTCCACACTGTCCTCAGTTATAAAGTGCTTTACAAACACAAACATTATGACTAACAGCTGGATTTTCCTCTTTCAGTGCAGCGAACAAACAACGAGCCAACAAGGCCTCACGTGACATCAGTCAGTGAGAGTTTCACTGTTGCAGCAGCTCTGTTCACTCACACTTATTAATATTAATGCTCATTACAAATGTTACAGCAGCTGATGCACAAATCTTTGTCTGTGTTAATAAAGTTGGATCAGTTCAAACAGTTTGTTGCTCTGCTTGAAAGCAGCAGTTTTTCTAATGCACCACCTTCATGTTTCCTTCATATTTGAATCCCCCTGTAGATGCTGACAGGTAACCATGTCACACAGAGCTCAAGCCTTTGAATCCAGCTGTGACTGTTGATTTTCTATTGAATGGACTTTTTCAAATCCAGCTGTAGGCCTGTGTTTGTGAGCTCATTAACAGCTGTTTGTTTAGAGAGACGTGGTCCTCACAGGACAGCCACTACAAACATATGATTTTATAGAATATGATGCATTACTGCAGATTCAACACAATAGAAAGGATTTGAAATGAGCTCAGCCTTAAACATGTGCAGCAGTAATATTGATCCACAGACACTGATGGGAACATTTTTCTGCACAATAAGTACTTTGACTTTTCATACTTTATGTACAATTTGCCAGTACTGCAGTTTTGTGTGTAGTGAGGTGTTTTCATGGTGTTTTCTTGGTGCTTTTACTAAAGGAAGGCTTCTATCAAATTCTTCCACATGTTGTCAAACTGAGCTGTGTGATGAAGTGAGTGTGACAGAAACACTCAGACTGTGTTTCTCTGCTTCATCAAGTCAAATCTGGTCCTCAGAGACTGAATAAAGTCCTGTCCCACTAACAGCAGCTCCAACAGTCTGTTCACTGCTTTCTTCCTGTCAGTCTTCATCTTTCTGCTGCGTCTCCTCTTCACACTGACCACTTTCTATCTAACAGTGAGCTCCCAGTGAAGCAGCAGCATTCAGCCTGTTAGAGTCAACACAAATGTCTCCATCCAAGCTCATGTTGTGCTTTGTTGTCCTCTCAGTCCCCCAGGTGGAGGTGGATTCAGGGGTGGAGTCTGTCCAGCTGCCCTTCAACACCACACTTCACCTGCCTGAAGACGCTAAAGTGGAGTGGATGGGCACATCCGTGAAAGCCCACGTGTATAAGAACGGCTCTGACCAGCCTGAAGAACAGCACCAGGTTTACAGAGACCGAATGAAGATGAATGAAGACCTGCTGCAAACTGGAGACCTCAGTCTGACCCTGAAACACCCCACAGATGGAGACAACAGGACCTACACCTGCACCGTCTACAGCAGGGAGGGAAACATCCTGCTGAAGAGAAAAGTGAAGCTGAAAGTCAGAGGTCAGTGCTGTAGATACAGGTCAAAGGTCAGAGGTCATGTAGGAGTTTATTCTCTAAAAGCTTTTAGTTTGAATCTATTTTCAGTTCATTCAAATAAAATAAATTCTTTGATGTTTTGATCTAAAAGCCAAAAATGTCAGGCGGAGCAACTGTGTGTTTAAATGAACAGACTAAGAAGACCATTAAAATGATCCTAACTTCAAAATAAAAGCCTCTGGCATGATGTGAGTTTGGATCAAATCAACAGTTTTGTTAGTTTAGTCCAAATCAGTGTAAATGTATAAATATCATTAGTTTTAAAGCTGCTGAGATCATTCAAACACTTTGATCCAGTCATTTGGATGTTGTCACATGTCAACCAACCAACACCTGGGTGGAGTCCCAGCTGAAGCTGAGAGATACTCAGAGACAGAAGCAGCTGTATGGAAGCGTTCTACAGGACGGCTGACACAAACCTGATGTTACTGATGTCTCCTAGATAGATCTCATGGACCAAAGGCTCTCTGTGTCATCTCGGCTCCAGCTGAACTAAACTGAGAGTGAATTTGGGCTTTTAGGGAGGGGTGAAAGCAGAGCGCTGTAAAGGAAAGGGCTGTGATTGGTTCAGAACACGTCAATGAGAAGAAAGGAAAGCTTCAGAGCAACATGAATGAAACAAAGTGTTTTGATGACGACTGAAAGCCAAAACTGTCCCTGAAATCAGAATCCAGTTCATCTCCTGCCCCGTCAGCAGTTCCAGCTGCAGTGCTGTTACAATAATAGTCATCACTTCTAGTTTCACAGCAGCAAACTGGGAACATTCAGCGTCTCAAAGATTGACCTGTTAGCACCTGCAGACATTGTTAAGCTGGCTCTGCTGATCTTGTCTTCATTTCTCCACTATTTGGAGAAGCTTCAGCAGGATCCACAGTCAGAGTCAAAGTGGAGTTCTAGCATGGACGTGACGCTTCAAGAAGCTTCAGACAGACAGTGTTCTCCAAAAGTTCTGCTCTAAAAGGAAACTTTGAGCTGGCTCTGTGATTGTTGTAGTCAGAAGGATGGAGGCTGGATCTTTGATGAGTGCTTGCACACAGGCTGTCTTTAAGTATTCTGGGACACAGCCAGAGGACAGACAAGTGTTCATTATTGGAAGCAGCCGAGGGGCAGGGACATCCCAAACTTCACTCAGGAACTTTGGAGGAATCATATCTACACAGCTTGATGAGCGTTTCAGTTGTGCCACAGTCCTTCAAAGCTCCTCCACAGAGACTGGCACAAAAGAAGATCAGATATGGTGGCTGGGGTCGGGGACATCAAGAAAAGAATCAGGAGCTGCTGTTTTGGATTTCCTCTCATTCTTTTGATCCTTCAGAAAGTTTAGAAAGTGGAGACGTTCCTCACTCGATGCCGTAATCTGATGAAAACTTGCAGGATTTCAAAGACGCTCCACTGAGCTCCAAAGAGCTCTGGGCTGTGCTTATTAGAATGAATTAACGGAGAGAAATAGCCGGCCCTCGCCTCGTTCACCTGTTCATTGAAAGCAGTCGTTCATGCTTTCATTTCTTGATGACGCAGCTGAAGATTCACCTTCTTCCGTCTCCTTTCTGCCCTCCGGCATTGTCTTTTCAGACTGTGAATGTCTTTGTGGATCCAGGGCAGCGAGCGAGCACCACGTTTAGTCCTGATCTTAAAGGTGCAGTTGAATCTAAAGTGGATGTACAAAGGAGGTTCAGATCATTCAGAGTGTTTGTGTGTGTGAGGGAGGAGGAACACCAGTGGTGGTAGAAACACTGATGAACATGTTTCTCCTGCTTCCTCATGAAAAGAGCGTCAGCGTACTGACACAGCTGCTTTTGCCTGATCACTTGGAAAAATGATCTCAAACAGAATCCATCAATGATCAGAGAGAAACACATCAGCTCAAAGCCTGGAGTTCATACTGAAGCCCACAGTTATATGTAGGCCAACAACACGCTGTTTCAAACCAATGAATTTACTGTACTGAGGAACTCAAATGAGTCAGTAAGATCATCAACATGGATCTTAAAATCAGCAGCTCAGATCATGTGATCACACATAAGAACCATGGAGCAGGAAACATCTGAGAGTTCAGCTCCAACTCTGATGGAGTCTTAGGAGGGCGGAGATACCTGCACAGATAGGAGCTGTTTCACACTTTAACAAGCAGCACCTCCAAACTACACCCTTCATCCACCTTAATAGGGGAGCATTTGAAGCCAAAGCTCCACCCACCCAGCCACTTCCTCTGGGCTGACTGAAACAATCATATGTGGGGTCAGAGTTCACAGACTAGACAGTCCTCTCCAGATTTCATCATGTTTCTGCTCAAAACATCAAATCAAGCTGAGGGGAAGTTGTAGAATCCTTCAGAATAAAAGCCTGACTATTCAGAGCTCCAACATTAAGAAGAGCAAAGTGAACCAAGGTGGGTGGAGGCAGCAGAGAAACTGTAGGGTGGAGCTGAATGCTTCATCAATGGGATGATGCAGCAGATTTTCTCCACCTTGCACAAACTGTCCTGTTAGTTATTATGACTGGAACATCCAAAATGTCTCCAGAGGCTCCGAGTCCAGCTGAACATGTATTAGTGTTTAGAGTGGAACTGAGGTGATAGGGACTAGGACCTGGGGGACGTCAGTCAGTGACGGAGCGGTCAGCAGGTGTGGGCAGGTGTGGACAGGTACTTGATGGAGTGTTTCCTGCTGGACTCCATATGATATGTTAGCAGAGAGGATCTGGCTCCTGATTGGTTGAAGTGGAGCCCGTCTGCTGCAGAAAGATGCCTCCTGTCCCAGAAAACATTGAAGTTGTCTCTAAAGCCCAGGCTGTGGGAGTCACACACAGAGGAGAGCCAGGTGTGGAGGCCGAGCAGCCGCCCAAACGCCCCACGGCCACAGGTGGGAGTGGGGCCGCAGATACAAACACTACGGTGGGCTTGTTTCACAGCCTCACAAAGACACACAAAGTCCAGTTTGAGGAAGTGGGAGCGCTGTTTGGAGTCCGGTTGGTGCCCATGTGGGTAAGGATGGTGTCGGCCTCCGGACGGGATCGTATTCTGCCAGGAAACTTGTCTAAAATGTCCCAGAGCGTCGGGCCGGGAAAAGACCGAGCGCACGCCTCCTTTATTGTGAAATTCCTCACCATGGTAACTGAACACATCAGCTGGTCTGCAGCAGGTCATGTTCAGAGTTTGAGGCTCAAAGTGTCCCATTTTCACTGATTGTTTCCCGACGACATGCTTCACGTGTGATATGGATCCTCTGCTGAAGGAATCTGCTTTCTATCCACAACCTGTTGATCCGTGTCTGACTAACAGCAGCGCAGGAAGCCCTGCAGTTACAGAGAAACTGTCTGAGTCGCATTGTTGCTGCAGTTTACCTGCAACTGCTGTGAAGAAAAAGTCTCCATGTGTTTGTGTTTGGTCCTAATCTGCTGCCTGTCTGTTTGACATGCTGGATTTCCAGCTGATCGATGACAGATTAGAAACTGATCAGTCTATTGATCACACAATATATTTAAAAAAAGAGTGGACTTCATATTTGGACTATAATGACACTCCCGAAACATCAGCTTCTGTTCTATGGGAAGCAGGGAAAGCTGTGATGAGAGGTAAAATAATTTCTTTCTCATCACATAAAAAGAAAAAAGAAAACAAAAATATTCAGGAATTAGAAAAAAACATCAAATCACTAGAAGAAGCCTACGCGTCCCACCAAGATCAGGAAACATTGAACAAAATATGCAAAACAAAACTAGAATTAAACGAGATAATTGATAAAAAAACAAAATTCTTAGTACAAAGACTACGCTTACAAAATTATGAACATGGTAATAAATCCGGTCAATTTCTAGCAAACCAGCTAAAAATAAATAAATAAAAAACAACTATATGTGCTGTTCAAGATTCATCTGGGAACACAATATATGAACCGATACAAATAAACAACATTTTCAGGGATTTCTATAAAACGTTGTATTCACCACAAATAAACCCATCTAAAAAAGAAATTGATCAGTTTTTGGACAACATAACTCTTCCAAAATTATTAGACACTCAAGCAATGGCACTGGATTCACCACTGACACCAGGTGAACTCCAGGAAGCCCTGATAAGTATGCCCAATAATAAGGCTCCAGGTCCAGACGGCTTTCCTGCAGAATTCTACAAAGAATTCTGGTCGATTCTAGCACCAGTTTTCTACAGAACGCTGTTGGAAATCAAAGAAAAGGGCAGACTTCCATTAAATATGAATTCTGCAAACATTAATCTCCTGCTAAAACCAGGCAAAGACCCTGTATATCCCTCAAGCTATCGTCCAATATCCCTTATAAATGTAGACCTTAAAATAATCTGCAAAGCTCTCTCAAAGAGACTGGAGAAAATAACCCCCCTCTTAATTCATCCTGACCAAACTGGTTTCATAAAAGGTAGGCACTCATCAACAAATACACGTAGATTACTTAATTTGATAGACTACTCATACAGTAAAAACCTAGAAACTACAATATTCTCTTTAGATGCAGAAAAAGCATTTGACAGAGTTAACTGGAAATTTCTATTTGCAACTTTACACAAATTTGGTTTTGGATCCTCTTTCATAAACTGGTTAAAAATATTAAATAATTCCCCAACAGCTTGTGTTAGAACAAATGACCAGACATCCTCCAGCTTCTGTCTCTTGAGGGGCACCAGGAAGGGATGCCCACTCTCCCCTTCACTGTTTGCAATTTTTATTGAACCACTAGCAGCAGCAATTAGACAGAATTCAGTAATTAAGGGCATAAAATGCAAGAACGTGGAACATAAAATCAGCCTTTATGCGGATGATGTATTACTCTTTCTCCAAAATTCACAAACCAATATCTCTGGGGTGATTGAATTGATAAACTCTTTTGCAAGAATATCAGATTACTCAATTAACTGGTCAAAATCTACAGTTCTACCGATTAATTGCTCCTTCCATAATTCCTCTTCTACACCACTGCAATCGGGAAATATAAAATATTTATGTATTAATGTTTCTCCCAAGCTTGCAGATCTAACTAAATTAAACCATATCCCACTTTTAAAGAAGGTAGAAGATGATCTGGCTAGATGGAAATGTCTACCCATATCACTCATGGGAAGGGTTGCCGCTATAAAAATGATGGTCTTACCAAAAATAAATTATTTATTCTCAATGATCCCAACTAAACCGCCACAAGATTGGTTCAGATCTCTAGATTCATGTATGTCCAAATTCCTTTGGAAAAATAAACCCCCACGTATAAGCTTAAAAACACTACAAAAGACCAAGGATAGAGGAGGATTAGAACTACCTAACTTTCAGCACTACTTCTTAGCCAACAGGCTCCAGTTTATCTCAGGATGGCTAAAACATACCCTCTTAGATGAACCTTGGCTAGATGTAGAACAAGCACTTTGCAATAATCTAGAGATTTCAGACCTACCATTTATCAGCTCAAACATCCAACGACATGAATGCTTTAAAAGCATCAACATCAGCTCTTCTCTGACAGCATGGTGGGAGTTTCTAAAATTGACGGAGTCTTCATTAATCCCATGCAAACGTACACCTATCTGGAACAACCCTGACATATTACAAAACAATAATATGATAAACTTTTCAGATTGGAGTGGTAAAGGAAGCAAATATTTAGAACATATACTAGAAGGAACAGAATTTATTTCATTTGACAGACTAGTTACACAATATGTGATCAACAAGAAAAGATTTTTAGAATATCAACAAATTAAATCCATAGTAAAAAAGAAATTTAGCGCTGCGGTCTGGAGGGTGGGGCCGCCCTGCTGCTGCGGAGTCGGGGCGGTCTGCCTCTCCCCACTGCAGGGAAAAGGGTAACACCACCTGGGTCTGGGTGCAGTTCCCCCCTCCAGGGGCAAGGGTACCTAGACCCGGTTCGTAGAGTACGCTCGGGGAGTGTGATCGTGTATACAGCGTCTCTTTATGTCTGTCTCCACGTTGGTTGAGTGTGGAGTAAGTGCATATGAGAGCATGAGGGTGGGAATGGATGTTTGCATCTGTGTGTGCCTGTATGTCTGTGTCTATATGTCAGGTTGGGTATCAGACGCCACCTCTCTGGGGACACCTCAAGCCCTCCAAGGTTTGGAGGCCTATCTCCCCCCACCACCACTTGCCCTGCCAGTGGCGGACTCCCTCAGACATCGGTGCATTGGTGGTTCTTTGTGTCCGGGGATGGGCGTCCAGGTACACGCCGGCTCACTCCTTGGCGGCCGCTTATCGGGGCCTGGAGCCTGGGGCTCGCTCGGGCCACTTCGGAGGTGGGGAGCCCCCGGCCTCTCGGCCTGGGGCTCGGTCACTCAGGCACAGCTGGCTGCCGGCGGAGCTCACGGGCGCGTCACTGCAACTCCCCCTGGCTTCTGCTCCGCGGCTGCTGAGTGAGCCCTCATCTGGGACTCTCCTCAGCTCTTTCTGGGACAGTAGCGCGGCTGCCCCTCTGTTGGTCTTCCTTGGTCTCTTGTGTTCTAGGGGCCTCTGGATGTCTGGAGTTTTGATCTCCTCCATACCTGCTTCATGCCCTGGAGGATGGGGCTGTGGCCCCCCCACACCCTCTAGCAAATTGTTGTAAAGGCTCACCTTTCAGCACATTCACTTCACCAGATGCACCTTGTTTCTTTTCCTCACCTTTGATTGGGTGTGGCGCTTCGCCTTAATTGCACTCACCTGTCACTCGTTATATAAGGACTGCACTCACCTACCCCTCACTCTTTCTTCACTCCCACATGGGGCGGCAGCTGAGGTGAGTTTCTCTTTGAGTCTCCTGAGTTCATGTATCATTTTGAGTTACTTAAATCATACTTTGTCCTTTTTAGAGAGCGCAGTCCATGTGTGTCTTTCTTTCCTTTATCCGTTATACAATAAAACAACAAAACCTGCAAATGATTGATGACTGCTTATTTTCATTCTAATCGGATGAGCCCATGATGACGACTACTGAAACCCTGAACCTTCCTTCCTCCAAAACAAGATCATTACATGAAGGAACCTTTTAAAAAAACAAGCGCGTCCATGCTCACAGGTGTACACACGGGTGATCACACACACAAACTACACCCTTTTTGGCTCCTACCTCAAAGCACACTGTGTTCTGTTGATCTTACGTGCTGCACAATAATGTTTAATATTTAGTATTTACTGTCATATTCCCATATATCATTGTGATGTTGTTTATTCTATTACTCTTGTTTTCTTCTGCTTGTTTTCTTTTTTCTTTCTCAACAGGTGATCCAGGTGATCGATAGATGCATTTTCTTCTTTTTTTTTCTTTTTTTCCAGCCAATTCTGTTGGTTTTTGTTTTTTGCCCTTCTCCCCCGTCCCTCTTCTCAGCTTTTTTTCTTTCCCTCTTTCTTTCTCCCCTTCTTCCCCCAGTCAAATCTGTCCCGTATTCAGCAAGTGAAAATAAAATAAACAATAAAAGGTGAATCAAATGGACCATTACGGCAAGGCTGGGATGGTCAATTTGGTAAAGTAAATCCGTTGGGCATCTCTCTTTGCCTTTAGACAATAATTCTGATGCAAAAGAGCCAAACGGGACAGGCCAAAAAAAAAAAATAAAAAAAATAAAAAATTATTTCTCTCCATGAGCTGTTTCTCTGCCTGAAGGAGGCGCCACTCCATCGCTTCATTGATGATGACGACTACTGAAACCCTGAACCTTCCTTCCTCCAAAACATGGTCCTCCGAGCCGGAGTAGTGTCAGCGTCATGGATTCACAGCAGCCATTGACTGAAGATTTGAGACGTTCCGGTCGTGAAAGGCGACCTCCTGCCCACCTGCAGCAGTATGACGTTCAGTATCCTGGAAGTAGAAGTGCTCGATGTGATACAGAGAGTCAAACAGAATGCCAGCATAGTGACACAGACACACATGGGCTGCAGGATCCTGATGGGGAGTCAGGAAGTCTACCAGAGACATCGCCTGCTCCTTTACCCACCAATCAAGATGAGGTGATGAGGGAACTCCTGATGACAATGAGGGAGATTAGGCAACTCATGATTGAGTTATCTCCTCCCCATTCTCGCAGTTCCTCCAGATCTTCAATTCACACTGTCTCTGATGAAAGCAAATCCTCTGTTTGCGGTTTACAAGCCATTCCCCAAACACCTCAGCAACATGAGCAGTTCCCAGTGATTGATCCAGCAACATGTCAATCACCCTCTCAGCCCCCCCAGGTTAGCCGTCACTCTGGTGCAGTTCTGGCTGCTAGCCCTCCTTTCCCTAATTCAACAATATTAGATGCTGCAGTTCCTTCAAGTGGTTTGCCTAGACTAGTTTTTCCTACACCAGATGAGACTCCTTTTAATTTCCTGGCCACGCCACTGCAAGGTCCCCACCAGATTTCATGTGTTCAACCTGCTGTTCCTCTAGATGAAGACCCCGCTCAATCTCTCGTTTGCATTCCAGAACCAAGGCAGCACCCTCCTGTAAAGCAGCAACCAGCTACATCTGATGGTTTGCATGCACAAAAACCTTCGGTACCCATTACTGCTAGTTCTAGTCACCCTGTTAGCACTAGAACACATGTGTATAAACTTGAGGGTCCTTCTTTCCCAGACCTTACCAGAGAAGATGAAATCCAGTATAGGCTGTTACGAATGGCCCTTACTAACCTGCTTGACCCTCATGAGACAGAGCATTTCAAATATCATGTCCTTCTTGATCACCTGAAAGTAGACCAAGCTAAACGGTTAGCTATTTCCTTTTCCTATGCTCCTGACCCATACACTCAAGCCATCAAAGCTCTTGATGAGCGTTATGGGCAACCAAGACAGCTGGCATTGAAAGAGCTACGGAATATACTGGAGCTTCCTCCTATCAGAGCAGGTGATGGTCGGACTCTGGATAACTTTGCTCTTCGTGTGCAAGCTTTAGTTGGCTTGCTTATAATAATAATAATAATAATAATAATAATAATAATAATTATTAGTTATTATTATAACTTTGCTCTTCGTGTGCAAGCTTTAGTTGGCTTGCTTAGCACTATGGGTGATCAAGGACAGACAGAACTAAATTGTGGCTCCCATGTCGATCGCCTACTTGAAAAGTTGCCCGCAGAGCATTCCAGTCGCTTCAAACGGCACATTTACAGGGAACAAGGAGATATGATGTATGACTTACCTTTGTTCTCATCCTGGTTGCAAATGGAATGCAAGTGTCAACCAAGAAAGGACAGTCCTGTTTCATCCTTTAACCAGCCACGACCTGCCCATAAGTACACCTCTCCACTCACAACAATATTCCATGGAACAAATGCATCCGATCCTGTACAGGCAGCACAACCCATCATAATGACTAAGGCTAGATGTGCATATTGCTGCTCACCTGAACATCACATTAGTAAGTATCCCGAGTTTATTCAGAAGACAAAGGATGAGAAAAACTGGATAAAGAGAAACAAACGGTGTTGGCGTTGTGCTAGAACTCATCAGGCTGCGAAGTGTGATCTGAGGAAAGCATGTGCCACCTGCATGGAAAGACATCTACAGATCCTATGTGAGGTGAATCAGAGACCTAGAACTGAAACTAATCCTGTAGTGAGGACACTGTACTTTGATAGACCTAGCGATCGCCCTAGTGTCCTTTTAAAGGTTGTGAAAGTGCTCCTGCGAAACGGCAAAAGAGTCCTTGAAACATATGCAATACTTGATGATGGCTCCCAACGTACCATGCTTCTGACATCTGGAGCTAAGCATCTCCACCTAACTGGGAAACCTGAAAAATTATCACTCAGAACTGTCCATCAAGAAGTTGAAACTATTCAAGGGTCTTGTGTAAGTTTCCAGATTTCTCCCATCGCACATCCAGAGAAAACTTACACAATTAATAATGCCTTCGCTACAAGTCACTTAGCACTTTCAGACCACACCTACCCCGTATCCTCTCTTCAACGGAGATACAAGCATCTTCAAGGTATCCCATTAACCTTCATTAACAAAGCAGCTCCACTACTGCTCATAGGCTCTGATCAGGTAATATTCAGAGTATGTTTTTTTTTGAAAGAAGGAAGTTATAATTTAAGGGGTTTTTGTAACTTCAAAACAATGAAGGTACGTACTACAAGAAAGAGCTTTTGTGTTTCTGTTCAAGGAGTGAAACTATGGAACAAACTGAATATGGAATTAAAGCAATGTCCAAACATAAAACTGTTCAAAAAGAGTTATAAAAATATGATCTTCTCGATCTATAAAGAAAAGGAAAATATTTAAATTAAGTGAATGTCTCTATTTAAAAACAAACAAAAAAAATTCATGATGTGATATTATAGTATATAGTATATCAGAAATCTGTTCACTATTTTTATTACAAATTATATCAGTAAGGAAGCTGACTAAATATTCACTGATAATTTATGGGACAGGGGTGGGATTAAATAAGTGTATACTTCTTCCCACTCCCTTTCAACATGTAAATTAATCAGAATGTTTTTTTGTATGTAATTTGTATAGTATATTTTTTTTCTCTTATTTCTTTTCTAAATGTACTTGTATATTGTTCACATGTTGAAATAAATTATCAATCAATCAATCAATCAATCATACCCACCTTATTACGCCTATTGCACCAGTTAGACATGGACCATTTGGATCTCCTGCAGCAGTCAAAACCCGCTTAGGATGGACACTCCAAGGTCCAATCACAGACTTCCAACCCCCGAGCAGTTCCACGCATGCCCAATGTTTGTTCACATCTTCCAGTTCTGGTTCAGGAGAACCGCTCCAGCACATCCTTGTGTCCGCTGATGGCTCTGAATTCATTCAGCCACCTCATACTCGACCATCAGCAGTACCTATGTCGTCACCGGCAGTGCCACTATCACCAGTTCCACCGCCTGTGGCTGCCATTCCGCCAGTGGTCAGGGCGCTGCCTGCTCCTGCATCACCTGGTCCTGCCTCTGCCAAGCCCCGTACATTGCCCCCAGCACCTGCAAAACTGCCCAACGGTCTGCAGGTCTGGGTCTGCTGCTGCATCCCACGCGGTTGGCATTTGGACCTGCTTTGCCGCCACCGCTGGCTACATGGTCGGCCCCCTGAACTGTCTGGCCTGCATTGTCGACCTCTAGGTCAACCCCCTGAACCTATATTAGACCTGTAGCATGTCTGATTCCTCTGCCCCCGCTTTGTGAAAAGGAGCATCTCTAATCCTTTGAACATATTTCTCAGTAGAAATATGGGGGCGGCTGTTGTAAAGGCTCACCTTTCAGCACATTCACTTCACCAGATGCACCTTGTTTCTTTTCCTCACCTTTGATTGGGTGTGGTGCTTCGCCTTAATTGCACTCACCTGTCACTCGTTATATAAGGACTGCACTCACCTACCCCTCACTCTTTCTTCACTCCCACATGGGGCGGCAGCTGAGGTGAGTTTCTCTTTGAGTCTCCTGAGTTCATGTATCATTTTGAGTTACTTAAATCATACTTTATGTCCTTTTTAGAGAGAGCAGTCCATGTGTGTCTTTCTTTCCTTTATCCGTTATACAATAAAACAACAAAACCTGCAAATGATTGATGACTGCTTATTTTCATTCTAATTGGATGAGCCCATGATGACGACTACTGAAACCCTGAACCTTCCTTCCTCCAAAACAAGATCATTACATGAAGGAACCTTTTAAAAAAACAAGCGCGTCCATGCTCACAGGTGTACACACGGGTGATCACACACACAAACTACACCCTTTTTGGCTCCTACCTCAAAGCACACTGTGTTCTGTTGATCTTACGTGCTGCACAATAATGTTTAATATTTAGTATTTACTGTCATATTCCCATATATCATTGTGATGTTGTTTATTCTATTACTCTTGTTTTCTTCTGCTTGTTTTCTTTTTTCTTTCTCAACTGGTGATCCAGGTGATCGATAGATGCATTTTCTTCTTTTTTTTTTCTTTTTTTCCAGCCAATTCTGTTGGTTTTTGTTTTTTGCCCTTCTCCCCCGTCCCTCTTCTCAGCTTTTTTTCTTTCCCTCTTTCTTTCTCCCCTTCTTTCCCCCAGTCAAGTCTGTCCCGTATTCAGCAAGTGAAAATAAAATAAACAATAAAAGGTGAATCAAATGGACCATTACGGCAAGGCTGGGATGGTCAATTTGGTAAAGTAAATCCGTTGGGCATCTCTCTTTGCCTTTAGACAATAATTCTGATGGCAAAAGAGCCAAACGGGACAGGCCAAAAAAAAAAAAAAATAATAATTATTTCTCTCCATGAGCTGTTTCTCTGCCTGAAGGAGGCGCCACTCCATCGCTTCATTTAATGCAGAACAAGAGTCACATGATGCTGCTCTGAACACCAATCACACTTTGTACAGCTCATGTTGTGTTTGTTGTCCTCTCAGTCTGTCAGGTGGAGGTGGAGGAGGGGGCGGAGTCTGTCCAGCTGCCCTTCAAAACCACACAAAACCTGCCTGGAGATGCTAAAGTGGAGTGGGAACGCTATGATCCATTCAGGAAGGTCCACGTGTATGAGAACGGCTCTGACCAGCCTGAAGAACAGGACCAGGTTTACAGAGACCGAATGAAGATGAATGAAGACCTGCTGAAAACTGGAGACCTCAGTCTGACCCTGAAACAGCCCACAGAGAGAGACAGTGGGAGATATGAATGTGTTGTCTACAGGAAGAACATCTGGATCAGACGGAAAACAGTACAGCTCAAAGTCAAAGGTTAGTTTCTTTCTCTGTGTGTGTGTGTGTGTGTGTGTGTGTGTGTGTGTGTGTGTGTGTGTGTGTGTGTGTGTGTGTCTCTCTGACTGTCTTGTGTCTCCTCTGCAGGGAGAGTTCAGGTCCAGGATCAAACAGGGGACATCAGGAACAGAAGCAGCTCCATTGATCCGACTCCTCTGATGGCTGATCAATCAGTTTGATCTGTGTGTTCTTTGATTATTGATCAGTGATGTCAGAGTGGAGTCAGTGTGATGTTGTTGTTGTGTGTTTGAGACTTTTAGTGTCCATGAAGGTCTCTGCTGCCGTAGATCCTCTGAACTGTGACAGAGGTCTCACTCTGGAGGAAACTCTCAGCACTTTCCAGCAGCTCCTCCATCATGGAGGACGTTCCCTCACTGTAACAGGTGGAGGAGAGAGGAGAGGAAGCACAGGTGGATCCTCTGAGGAAGAGGAGCGTTCCTACAAACCACATGACCAGAGGACAAGCATGTGCAGAAACACATTAAAGTCAGCCTGTAAACACGTTTGTGTAAATTCTAGTCGTGTTTTTCTGTCACATTCAAATAAAAGCAGAGAAAGCAGAACAAATGCTGAAGCTGTCTGTGTGGAATAAAGGAGTTACAGTACACACACACACACGCACTGTGGACTCACCTGAGACACACCTGTGTGGATGCTGCTGCTTCCTGCTCTGCTCTTTCTGCTGATTCAGCGTCTTCATCACGTCTGAGGCTCTGTCACAGTTTGTTTGTTAACATCATCATGGACACAACACAAGCACATCTGTGACATTTCCTATGGTTGTGATTGATGTGGATGTAGAACATGTCACTATCTCATTGTTTAATAAAGTAAATGTTCCATTAGAAACACAGACAGTAGAATTATAAACAGAGTTTGAAACACGAGACATTTGATGGAAGTTTGACCTCATTTGACCTTGAAAAAGAGCTCAGAGCTCCAAAATGGCTCTAAAGAGCATTATTATCACTTTGACCTTCAGATCCATCTGTTGACCTTGAAGTGAGGTCAGAGGTCAGATGTGAGCTGATATCTTCATGTGCTCCTTTCTACATGTTGATGATCCACAGCACACTTGTTCCAATCCTGCTTTCTAAGTTTGAGGCTTTTCTCAGTTTCCATCAATAAATCATGAAGTCGACCTTGAAGACTTGGGTGGATGTGAGCCAGATGTGAACAGATGTTTAACATGAGCCCGCTCTACACCCCTACAAAGTTTGATCAGAGTTCATTCACAACTATTCGAGCTGTCGTGTTCACACACGCTACCACAAACATAACCTGTGTTTTCAAGGTGAGCTAAAGCTCCAGGTGTCACATCAAACACTCACAGGGAAAACACCAATCACAGCACGCACATATATACTGAACATTACAGAGAGAGTTATTAGAGACCAGCTTTTATCACATTTATTCTTCCTCAAAGTTCCAACAGAGCTGAACAACCCAGAGGGAAATGTCCGGGTCCTCCCAGCAGCCAGTGAGCTTCTGTAGAGAGGACACGTGAATAAAGCCGCAGTGATCCACAAACACAAACAGCTGCCTTTGACTCCTTACTTGATGCAACAGCTGATGTTGTCAAACAAAAACAAACTTCATGTTGACCATCAAACTGATCTTTATTGTCTTTCTTGCAGAAAGTTTCATTATTTCATGGGCAGCTGAAAGAAGTAAGAAGTGCAGAATATGACAGGAAATAAGTGGAAGAACAAAATCTTCATTTCCTCCAAGTCTTCTGGGCCTGGATGTGATGGAAACACTCACTGAGTCCACTGCTGTGCTCATCACTGAAGCTCATAATGCAGCAGGTAGCACATTTGCAGGACTGAAACATGTTTGAAACCTTGGAGGATTTCCTGCTTCTTCTCCAGGTCATTGAAGCAAACTGCTGGGCCTGAGCGGGCAGTTTCCCATCGAGTGTCCAAAAACTCTTTAACATGGTGGAGATTTCATAGCCACGCTGTAACCACGCTGTAAGAACACGAGGATGATCCACCGTCACCGTTCTCATAGGGGGGTGGTCTGATTGGTGGAGTTTCTCTGTTGTTGTCGAGTCTTTACTTTACAGTAGAAACTCCTGCAGGTGACTGTTGTTGTCATTTGCTGCTGTAGAAATAAAACTGAAGGAGTTTTGCAGGTAGAAGATATTTGATTTATAGCTTCTCACACACGAGACCTGGGCCCTGTTTCAGGAAGCCGGTTTAGAAAACTCAGAGTGAAAAACGATACTCAGGGTTGAGTAACCAATGTATTTCACTGCTCTTGACGCCGAAATTCTGATGGCAGCAAAACCAAACGGAAAACCTAAACTGGAGATAGAACCGAAATACACAAGAAAACATCAGGAAAGACACATCAGGGCCCTATTTCAGGAAGCCGGTTTAGAAAACTCAGAGTGAAAAACGATACTCAGGGTTGAGTAACCCCAAACTGTCCAACTCGGAATATTCGGTTTCAGAAAGGCTGATAACAAGTAGTTCAATCAACGCGGAGTTGCTTTAACCCCAAGTTAAGCGCGCGCACGAGGATACATAAAGCCCTGATTAGTGGAGCACAGATTAAGCGAGTCACCATGGAGACGGAGGGAAAGAAGGCGCGGTCAATGTATTTTACAGCGCTTGAGGCCGAAATCCTGATGGCAGCATATGCCGATAACATGCAAATTTTGCAGAAAAAAAGTAACACAGCCTCAGCTGCAAAAGAAAGGGAGCATGTATGGCAAAACATAGCCGACAGAGTCAATGCGTGAGTGTTACTTTAAACATTGATCTAGGGATTTCCACCCATTTAACACGTTATTTTATCATATGTTATTTTTTATTTTATACATTTTATTTTGTGATGTGATGTGAGCGCAGGTGCAACCCAACAGGCCCCAAACGTTCCTGGCAGCAAGTAAAAATGAGATATAAAAATATAGTCCAAACAGGTGGTGTAATTGTATTATGAGCCATAGTGCTTGGTCTGTTTGCCCCATGTAAATCAATTGCAGTTAGAGGCTACATTAATTTTCTTTCTGTAAGCACTTATTGAAATTATCTGAGCACATTACAAGTACATATTTGCTTACTCTGTATGCTCAAATGTGACCCGTTATAGCCAACAGAAAAAAAGCAGAGGCCTGAAAAACAGGTGGGGGTCCTCCACCACCACCACTCACAGAGGCTGAGCAGTTGGCCCTCAGCCAAAACAGTGGGCGCCCTGTGGCCGAAGGCATCTCTGCGGGGACATCCTCTGAGGCAATAACCCCGCAAGACACAAGTGCCTACATAGGGGGTAAATTCAAAATAATACATGATGTGCATACATCCTTTCTTCACAGTCACCTTTGCAGTGCTACTCATTCATTTGATAAACTCTTTACCATAATGGATTATTTTGTAGTGAAGTTATTTTCCTACTGATTTTGCCTTCCCTCAGTCTTGGTTGTCTTTGAGAGCATAATGACAATGAAGTGTAAGCTGATTGGTATGTTTGTTAATTGCCATTTGGTCCCTTGTAAGTTATAAGTGACCTGTATAAACCTCATATTCTATCAGTTGATGGTGATGGTGTACTGCATCTGGTGCAGCCTCCTGTTGAGCCAGACCAACATGCAGTTATGAGTACTCTTAATACTCCACAGATTATATGAGTTTACAGTAGAACAGCAATGTTGTTTATTTCTTTACTACAGGAAAATAATGAAGAAACATTGACAGCTGTTACAGAGGAGGAAGCAACAGAGACACTTCATGAGGTTTACATCTTTTAATACTTTGTGTACAGGAAACACAGGCAACCAATAAAGCCAGTTGAACAAAAAATCAGTTTATTCTTCTTTCAACATGTTGAGATGATGGGTCAAAGGAAATGATTGTGACATATGGTGTCTCTGACTGCGCTTCCATCTTGTATGTCCGTGGGAGGGTCAGGATGTTCATGGTTTGGATCACTGCTGATGTTTGGTTCAGAAGGACAGTGTTCTCCTCTAATTGTGGCAATGTTGTGAAGAATCACACATGCCACAATAATGTCACATGCCCTTTCTGGGGTGACCCTGAGTCTTTGCAGGCACTGGAACCGGGCCTTAAGCATTCCGATAGTCATTTCAACTCTGGCTCTTGTCCTGCAATGAGCCAGATTATATCGCTGCTGTGGGCCCGGTTCAGGGTCAGGGGTAAGGGGTAAGCAAATAGGGTAAACATGGATACCCCCTATCACCAAGCAAGTAGCCAGTGAACTCTCCTAAGACAGAAGGATACACTTCAGTTCAAATGTCCCTGTAGCAATTGGTCTTTATATATTTTAAAGTATTCTCAACTCACCATGTCCAAATTTTGTGCTCAGTGTACATTCACGGAATATTTGTGAGTCATGAACAGAGCCTGGCCACTTGGCTTCCACATTTGTGATAATGTTGGCAGCATCACATATGATCTTCACAGTGCAGAGAACACAAATTAGCATCCATTACTATAATGAAATAATTTGTTAGTTTGACATGCTACAGGGAACTATGTACCTGTACATTAATGCTGTGGAAAGACTTCCTGTTCACATAGTCTCCTTCATTTACTGAAGGAGCAATGATTGGAATGTGAGTGCCATCTGTACAGCCAATCACGCCTGGGAACCCTGAAAATACATGTAAAATTTAAGTAGTAGTTCAAGTATCACCACACCATAAATTAAGTTTTGGTCATCCTGATACCTGCAATTTTGTGGCATCCCTCTTTGATGAATCTTGTGGGTCTATGACCGGGGAACACCACAAACGAGTGCAGGAGACGTTTCAGTGCAACTGTAACATTCCTGACTGCCCGACAGACGGTAGCCTTGGAAACGTGCTCAGCGTCACCAATATTATACAGAAAGCTCCCGTTTGCAAAAAACCGAAGTGCAATACAAATAATATGTAATGAACTGAGAGCATGTCCGCGATGTGTCACATGCGTAATATATGGCCTGAGGATGTTATTCAAATAACTTATAGATTGTGCTGAGAAACGGTAACGTTCACACAGAAAATCATCAGGAAATGATAAAATGTCCAAACGCGCTCTGATCACTCTCTCCCGGCAGAGAGCTCTGCGGAGAATTTGGGCTTCACGATCTACTGGCTCTTCAAGGAAGGGGCACGCCATGTCTGACACTTCCTACTGTCAGGT
The DNA here is from genome assembly GCF_963969265.1 of Rhamphochromis sp. 'chilingali'. Lineage (NCBI taxonomy): Eukaryota > Metazoa > Chordata > Actinopteri > Cichliformes > Cichlidae > Rhamphochromis > Rhamphochromis sp. 'chilingali'. The sequence goes on along the minus strand of NC_137929.1, from coordinate 67,488,161 downwards.
TTCCGACAAAGGGGCGGAGACAGTCAGGGTTAGTTGTAGTAAACCTGCTAGGGGGCAGGTTAGCTTCACGGCGTGTGTCGTCATAGTGACTCACTCAGGCTTCAGCTGAACTCGCTTTGTGAAACCGAAAACCCAGAGTTTTCGTTAACTCAGGGTATACTTACTCAGTTTTTCCACTAAACCGGCTTCCTGAAACAGGGCCCAGGCCTGCAGCTATCCATTATTTTAGTGTGTAAACAGACTCCGCCTCCACGTTAAACTGTGACATCATCATCACTGCTGCTGTTATCAGTGTTTGTGTTTAACACTGGAGGCTGTGTGGGCTTAATGTGCTCAGACTTTTATTCACACGCTGCTCATGAACACGTTTCTATTGGAGGTCTGTGAAACATGGAAGCAAAGAATTTTATAATCGAATTATTGGAATTACTCGATGAATCGTTGCAGCTCTACACGAGACACTTTCTTTAAAAACCATCAGACTGCTTTCATACATGTTAGCGCTTAAATACAGAAAACTTCAGCCTGATTTTCCCGACGTATGAAACTATGTTCAAATCCAGATGAACTTTTTTACAAAGAGCCTGTTTCTGTTAATATCACATCAAAAGTCTGTGATGGTGTTCGGTCTCGTTTCCCAGCTTTCCTGTTAAACACAACACTTTTCATTTCAGTGAAGTTGAGTGGATGGTGCTGCCTCTGCTGGTCCCTTATACTGCAGTGTTGCTGGAATACTGCTCTGCTCTCACCCACCTCCTCCTCGGCCTCCTGAAGGTCTCCACCTCCACTGCTGCCTACGGCCTCAGCAGCCTGTCCATTCCCCTGAAGTGCTCCTCTTCTTGGCTCCACCTTGTGGATGACCTCCTGAACTGTTTCTGCTCCCCTCTGAGTTTTTATTTCTTTAAGTTCCTGTCTGTTGGTCGTCTGCTTCCACTCCTGGACTCTGAAGCTTCTTCTGTTTTCTCTGATTTTGATTTTCACTTTGTTCCCCTGGAGATGTTTGTGCTCTTTGGATGTCTGCATGAAACCTAATAAACTGTTGGTGTGTTTGTTTAGACTGTGTCAGGTTTGAATTTGGTTCCACTCACTCCTGGATCATAACACAGTTTTATTTAGAAGAGGTCAGAGTAACATGTTAAACATGTTTATATATCTTATTTTTAAATTATACTTCTCTTAAAGCTGTTCCCACTGGTTTGAATCCAACACAACACATTTATAATAAAGACAAATAAACCAGTTTTTAAAAAGCCAAAACGTTTGTACCATTTGTACCAATTACAGCCCAAATGAAGACTTCAGATGCAAAAAGCTCTGAGTCAGTTTTCCCCTCTTTGTTGTGAATGAGGCTCCTATCTGAACGATCTGGGTCCTTACCTGAACTCTCTCCTCTGAAGACTGGAGGCTCACATCTGACTGCAGGACTAACTCTGCTGGGTCAGGTTGGGGTCAGTGGGCTCACTGGGTGGCAGGTTCACTGCTCTGAGCTTGTGTGTCCCTGTCATCCCTTTCTTTCTTCCCCCTTTAACTGATCCATAATGGTCTGTCCCACCTGCTGAGCCGTTTGTGTTATCAGCTCATTTAAAAGTAGAGAACAGAAAGCTGCACTATGACCTGGTGTAACAGGCGACCCTTCAGCTGACCTCCCCACAGCAAAGCTGAAACAGTGCCTTGCTTCACTTTGTCAGACAGGTTGTGTCTAATTTGACATTCAGCAGGTCTGCAGTGATCAGGTCTGGGTGTGGCTGCTGACACTGAACTCAGCTTTCTAAAAATGTGTTTCATTACAGTTAATTCATGTAGGTTTGGATTATTTCTCCCTGAAGAATAAACACCTTCATTTAGAAACTGCATTTTGTGTTTGTTTGTGTTTTCTTTGTCTGATAACAGATTAACAGTTGAACAAAAAGAAGCAAGAACCAATTTTATATTTGTAGTTCATGAGGAGCTATGATCACGGTCTCAGTCTTGTTGGTGTTTAAGACAAAGTGTTTGCAGAGTGAATCAGTCCCCTGATTTAAGCAGTGCACTAGGGTGGATAGCCTATTGAGCTGATGAGGCTGAATGTCGTTGGCATAGAAATGATAAGAAATGTTATTAAAAGACTGAATAATCCATCTAAAGGAAGCATGTAAAAAGAAAATAAAAATGGACCCAAACCAGGGGCGATTCTAGGATCAGAGCTTTGTGGGTGCTGAGCACCCAGAGAGCTGCCCAGCCAGCCAACATACACTTTACTCGTCACAATGAGACTTCTTCCCTGTCTCTGTCGGTCCCTGCATCCTCCCTGTTCTCATCGTCTGTTGTCTTCGTCTCTGTTATCAGTCATCATAATTTTACCATCTCTGTGCAAGTCTGCAAATTTCTTTATAAAAATCATAGGATTCTTAAATTCATCAAGTCTCTCTGTGCCTGGGTCCTCGTCACAAAACATGACATCACTGTTTTGTACATTTAAACACAATTAAATCCCCACGTTTGTGAAAGAAAAGCAAAACACTTTTTTCAAAAGTCTGTAACAAAACCATCAAATCTGATAAAGGTTATTTAAATACATATATTTCCTTAATTACTGGGGGAAAATTATGAATGATGCTCATAGTGAATGAAGGTAAACTGAGTGCATTTTTTGGACAGAGATTCACTTTTAATGTGAATCTATAATATAATACAGATGCATAAAAAAACACTTCCAAAACAGAATAAATTATTACAAATAAATTATTACAAAATATTTTAAAAAATATATAAAAATGGAGGCAACTCTGCCTGTGGTAGAATGTATAGCATGTGTTACGGCTGTGGCCATGAGGACACTGTGTGGGCTGTTTTCTGTCTGTGTTTCTGTACTGTGCTTAAGACTTTTCCAGGTCCCTCCCCTAATGAGGAGTCGTGAGCGACTGATTGGACCATGGAGCGGTTGACTACCTTCAAAAAGCCGCTCTGACAGCTCCGAGGGAGAGAGAGAGAGAGAGTGGAACGAGCGAGTAGCCGGACGGCCGTCGCGGTCCGGACCCTGGTTTTCCCAGCCTGTGCTTATATTGTGTATTTGTGTGAGTGTGAATTGTGAAAGCCGCTCCTAGTGCATTAGCTGAGAGCTTAGGCACTCGTGGGCTGAAGCGGAAGGGGTGAGCTGCCTTTTCTTTTGGAATTGTTTTCTCCTGTTTTTCGGGTCAGGGAGCGAGGGATAGCTCTGTCATTTGTTTGTTCTATTTATTTCCTAGGGTTTAGTTAGTTTTCTGCGGTGGGACTTAGTTGGTTTTGTTTGTTATTTTGGCCTGGGCTCACCCTGGAGCTATGCTTCTTTCCTGTAAATAAAATCACCTTTTTACTCACAATTGGGTTTGGATGTTTGGCTCGGGAACCAGGGCGGGGATTTGTCTCTCTCTCCTCCAACCTTATGTGCGTCCCTACCCGCCTAGACTAGGGGCGTAACACATGCATGAAAAAATCTTTACTGCAGACATTAATTTTACTAATTTAATAATACTAATTTTGTGTTGTGAGATTTATGAGTTTCATGCTTTCATAGTGGTGCTTGGGAGAGCTTGACATTTTTATCAGGTGCTACACACTGTAAAAGGTTTGAGAAACACTGATAAGTGTGTGTATGTGTGCTTTTGGAAAACATTTAAAGCTGCAGTACAGAATCTTTGAAACAACCTTAAAACATTTTAGAATATAAACAGAGCATCTGCTTCTCTTTACAGCTCCTCACTCCACCAGGGCTGTTTGGCTCTTTCTGATAGTGTGCAAATGTGATGTACGTACTGCGGCAGTCATACAGACAACTGGACGGTCCAAAGGTTGGCCGACCTATTGAGGTTTTAGTAGAGTTGTGGCTGAACCACATAAAAATATATCATTAATTTTAATCTCTCCAATCCATTATAATGTTATGTTGGAATGTTGTCAAAATGTTTCAACCCAGTTCGTTTTGCAGATTCTGTTTAGCAGCTTTAATATAGGGAGGACACAACTTCCAGACTGTGAGCAAAATCAGGTTTTTTCTCTTTGTCAGTTTAACAGTTTCTGTTGTGCCCGTCACTGTCACATGCATGAAAAAAATCAACCCGCCAGGGAAAGGGGGCCCAGGCCCATCCAGACCGGGCCCAGTGCAGCAGCGCCGCCCGGCCCCACAGAGCCCGGGACAGTCCACCCAACCCCACCACAGAGAAAACTGCACCCACCCCACCATCCACTCATCTTCCAGACTACATAAGACAATAGACGCCCAGGCTGAGATCTTCCTCCACCTCTCCTGTATCTCCCCCTCCTGCAGAGAGAGTTCCTGAAGAGAGGAAAGCTCCTGCAAGATGTGAAAACCCCCCCCCACCAGTTGAAGAGCCCCCCAGGTGGCCCGCGCCAGGGCTGGGCCCCCACACAGCCACCCGCCCACAACCCCGGCAACACACCAACCAGGACCCAAGCCCCTGAGGCCCAGCCAGGGCCCCCCCAGAGCCAGAGCACCCCCAGAACCTCACGCCCATCCCGGACCCACCCAGGGGCAGCCAGGCTACCAGGTCAGTAACCCACGTCCGTCAGCACAGACCCTCCCCTAGCCCCGCTACACGCAGCCACGAGGAAACTGTCACATAAGAGCCCCCAATTGGCCATGACCGCTACCCCGAGTTGAGCCCCCCAAGGAAGATGCCTCCGGGGAACCCCCCGACGCCCCCCGATGTCCTAAGCCCGTCCCTACCCCCACACCAATCACAACAGTGAAGGCGGGACCAAACTATGACCCCCCCACCCCCACTAGGTGATGGAGCTGATCAAAGGAGCCCAGAGCAATTGATCTGATGTGGTGGCAGAGGCTGTATCAAGACTAATGTAATCTAATAGATAATTTCTATATTGGTTAGAATTAAGCTTATTTTTATTTTTCCAGTTCATGAGGACTGTTTTCTTGGCTATGCATAGGGCAGTGAAAACCATATGGGCTTTTCTGAAGTGACATTATCTAAGCTGCCCAACAAACACACTAAGGGGGAAGTTGGAATGTTACATTTCAGACACTTTGATAAGTCTTCACATATCTCGCGCCAAAACTTCTGCACTGGTGGACAGAACCAAAGAACATGGATATACTTGTCCGGTGAATTGGTTTGGCAGTGTGAGCAGTTGTTGGTAGACGTGAAGCCCATCTTGAACATCCGATGACCTGTATAGTGCACTCTATGTAATATTTTGTATTGAATTAATTGAAGACTGGGATTTCTGATTAGATGAAAGGTTTTTAAGCAAATCTGAGACCAGAAGTTTTGGTCTAAGTTAACTGATAAGTCCGCTTCCCATTTTGCAATATGAAGTGATATTGATTCATCTGTTTTAGAAAGCATTTTGTATATTTTGGAAAGTAATTTGGGGGTTTTAAGAGTAAGAAATTGAACCACACTTGGTGGTGTTTGTAGTTCAACTTGACCCGGTTTAAATTTCTTTTTTACTATGGATTTAATTTGTTGATATTCTAAAAATCTTTTCTTGTTGATCCCATATTGTGTAACTAGTCTTTCAAATGAAATAAATTCTTTACGAAGGCACTTAACGGCAAAATGCCCGCGTAACGAAATCCGCCGGCTCTGATTGGCTGAGCCCAGAATGCCTACAATGCCCACAGTGCCTTCCGAATGATGTGACAACCCCCTTTGCTTTTGTACTTGCGCTTCGCTGTTCCACTTGAACAACGTATTGTTGTTGCAGTTAGCAATTAGCCTATAGGCTATCGTTTACTCAAAAGGCGCGATGGGTGCTTCGACTTATGAAAATTTTCAACTTACGAAAGACCCTCGGGAACAAATTAATTTCGTAAGTCGGGGTTCCTCTGTATTTACATTCCTCTCTTCTGACTCTATCCTTCCAGTAGTGTTAATAAAGTATTTAAACATCCTTTGTGTGGCCATTATCAGTTGATAGTGTGCTGAGCCTCGTGGAGTGGTGCACAGATACTTTTACATGTTCATTCACTGCAAAAAATAATACAAAATCACTCATTTGACATCTTTTTTATTTTTTTGCATGCTAAATCGAGCACTCAGATGAAACAAACCTTCCACCCTCCTAATGAACTAAAGGGTGAGAAAAACATATCAGGGTTTTCAAACTGTGCTAAAGAGCCAGCAACATGCGGCTAGCTTATCTAGGATTATTGTCTCAGACAAGGTGCCAGCTCAGAGTTCAGCATCACACCTTGTTAAACCAGATCAGTGGAAACAAGTTCAGAAGCACACAGATCACTTCTGAGGAAAGAGGAGGACGTTCAGTTTCCTCATAGTTTCACACCTGAGTGCTACGGTTGGAGGCGGCTGCTGCGGCAGACACAAAGCTCCACCTTCACCCCGACATGGAAACATGCACTGAGAGAAGGCCTGAAACTCAGCCAATCACAGAAGAGAATCGGGAATGAACTTGATCAGCTGAGAACAGAGATTTGAGGTTCAGCTGTCAGAGTGAGGCTACCTCACAGTGGACCTGAGCCCCTTTCCTTGTGCATCTCCCATCAGTTCAGTTCTTTGGGTCCTCACAAAAGCAAAGACCTCTAGGGCAAAGGTATTCTTCCTATTCTTCCTCCCCGCAAGGTGACATACAAAGAAACAGCAGACAATCCTTCACCTGTACGTGTGTGTCATGGTCCTCCAGGCCTGCTGTGTGTCGCTGCCATTTCTCTCTCAGTATGAATATGTAGTGTTTTTGTGTTTGTTTCTTTAACCAGGCCTGCTGGATCCAGGATCCAGGACCTTCACCCTCCTCCTCTAACCGTGCTAGTGAACCAGCTCCCATCTGTAAGTCTGCTTTCCTGTTGTTGCCTCAAAGATTACTCATTTGTCATCTCCTCTGTGCAGCAGCCCAGGTGTTGTTTCCCCGCAGAGAGGGAGAGAGAGCGCCAGCTGTGAAGTAGTGCTGGTAGAAGTGTATCGAGGCTTCGAGACGACCTGAAACCGTCTCCTCAGTGACACCTGCTGGACACTTTGGCTATCACCACATCTTGATGATAATATTGTGTGAAACAGTGACACAGTAACATTCGTGTTGCTCACAATAAATCAGTTTGTAAAGCCAAACACAGAGAGGAAAGACTGCAGCGTTTCCTGTAATAACCATGTGTTTGGGTCACTTTAGGTTTTCTGGGAGTTCATGTTATCAGGTTTGTTTAACACACTGTCAAGCAAAGCTAGAGGCTGACATAGCATCAGGTTTTGTTTTTAATGAATTAAAAATCACGCTGCTGTGGATGTTTTATCCTGTAACACTGACATGATGTTTTACTGAGTCTGTGAACCTTCATTACTTCTGCTGTTTATGATAAATTTGCAGCAGAAGCATTGGTGGGAATTAAAAAGGAAAAAACTAATTTGCCATGAAAACAGTTAAGAAGTAGATCACCTGTATTTAATGGATGTGTTTTTTTAATCTTTTTACAGATTATTTTCTTTCTGGCGGTGCAGTGTGTGAGTGTCGGGTTACACAGAGGATGACGTCACTGTTTTATTATAGAACTCCTGTTTTATTTCCTTCCTGACAGCAGAGAGCAGGTTTTTATTGAGATACTGAAATTCTCAATAACATTCGATTACAGCACAGTGTTGCCTCCTCTCTCTCTCTCTGCTGATAGGAGTAAATGGAGCTCTCGCCCTGAGTGAGTACTTGGTGACATGAGGCCTGAGATTTTCTTCTCCTTTCAAGAGACTGAAAAGAAGCTCAGTCGTGTGAAAGCCTGTCTTTCAACATCCCGTTACTCCTGTCTACCTTCTTTATCTGACTGATTCAGTACGTTTATGATCCGCATGTTTGATTTTGCAGAGATTTTATGTCTTTCCTGATTTGACCTTCCCTATTCAGACACACAGTCAGATGCTGCTCTGGTTCAATCAGCTCTCTAAAGCGATTCCTCTGCTTCCTCAGATCTGCTGCCAGCTGCTAACAAGAGTTCAAACTGTCTCACTGACATCGTTTCATATGTATGAATGTGTGATACAGCTTCTACTCCTGCATCAAACTATAATGTTCTCCATGCCAACGTCACTTTTTTTCTTCACTGTGCAGTTTTTGGGGACTTTTTGCAAAAATGTAACACATTTGGTGTGTATATAGGCTACATGGTGAATTCTGATTAGTAAAGTAACACAGTGTGTAACATCCTTCAGCATCAACTTAAATCTCTGGAACGCTTGATGTAACCCAACTGTGACGATGAACACCTCAGTCGCTGTGCACCAACACAGTGTTCTTTACTGTGTGTTCACCACAGAGAGGCAAGCTAGCCTAACTCTGCCCTGAACTGCACAGTATTTTTATGCAACCTTTAAGTAAGACAAAGTTAGTACACCCCGACTGTTATGCAGGAGCATTCACAATATGAAAAAATATAACTTCACATCATAAACTGTCAAGAGATTTATTCTAAAAGACACTTCTTCAGCTGAGAGTCAGAGAGTGAAGACACACACGCTGCAGACTGTACTTGCAAGGGCGTTCACAGAGCTCACATCAGAGTGGGGCCCTGTGAAGTGTGCGCTCTGTTCTTGCACTTGTCTTTATTTATACACAAGAAAAATGAAAACATTTGTTCAGTGGAATGTTGATACGTGTGTGTATGTGTGTGTGCGCGCGCGCGTGCGCACGAGGTCAGAACTGCTTGTTCAACTTCTTACTATCGCTGTGGGAAGATTCAGATAAAAACATCAGAACACGTTTTATAAAGAACAATCAGCTCTAAGCAAGGAAAAGGTCATCATGCAGTATTCTATCACATGTAAACTTATATCATTAAAAGCTTATACTGACTACTAAGTACAATTTTCCATTGACACAAACTTTGAAGATGCAGAGCATGATGTCCCATCATCAGACTGTAAACAAACATCCACCAGGCTTCTTTGTTGCCAAAATTGATGATTCTCCTATCAGGGATCAGTAGCGTGTATAAACCTGTCGTATAAGCAGCAGTCACTGAAATATTACTGTTTCAGATAAGAAATCTAGCACATAAAAGCCAGGGTGGGAGGGATCTCTGCAGACTGACTTACCTCTGCAAGTGTGAAGCTCAACAAAAATCTGACTCTCCAGTCACAGACAAACAAAACCTCCAGCTGGGAGATAGAGAACGCTGTCTGGGTCTTGCTGGATGTTGCTAGTCAGAGTCCCACATTAGCAGAGTGCTTCTTGGTCCCACTGACCCATGTGGACAGCGACTGTGGAGAACTGTTCTGGAAAACAGAGAAGAGAATTAAAATAACAAAAAGCCAAACAGGATTTCTACAAAGACTCTCTTGGAATCAGCAATCAAAAAAATCATTAATTCATATTACAATTAAATATGACCAGGCTGCTTAAATGTACGCAGTTCAGATCTGATTTAATTTAATTTCCTTCACACAGCACATTTGTCCAGGCTGACAGGTAAACATAGAATTAATCTCAGGTAACATGACTCATAGCAGAGATTCAGTAAGAAAGATTGCAGGCTCTAATATTATTACCACACAATCCAAGTGTCACAATACGGCTGTGTGCAGGGAAGAGTAGGACCCAAACGCAAACTCGCAGAGACGAAAAGTAAACTCAAAAAACACAGCTTTATTGCTGGCGTGGAGTAGGACACGAAAAACAATACAAAACTGAACTAAACTGGAAAATCTAAAGCACAAGGAGCCACAGGGAAATATCACACAGCTATGAGGGAGGACGCAACACTGACAAATAGAAACATGGGGCTTAAATACACTGAGGGATAACAAAGGGGAATGAGCCACAGGAGGAGAGCACAGCTGGGAGTAATTAGGCAGGGCGAGACAAGGGAAGCAAAACTAGAAACATTAACATAGGACAGACTGTGAAAGTAAAACAGGAAACACACTGACGGGACTCAAGACATGTAAACTTAACAGACTGGGGAGACCGAACATAGGGACCTGAAACATGGAACAGAAAGGCACAGTAGACACAACATGAACATAACAACGCCACAGGGGAAGAGTAAAACAAAATGCAGGAACACAGGACCTCTTTCAAAATAAAATGGGAAACATAATGAAACGCAAACATGACAACATAAGAAACACAGACGTGAAGCACATGAAGGACAAGGGAGACTCAACAGGGGTTGGATACACAAGGGGAATCTAATAAACAAATGAACTTAGATAACCTAATGAACAAAATAAACTCAAAACTTAAAACGCTGGGTCAAAAGACCCAGGATCATGACACCAAGGACACAACAGCTCAGATTTCTAGAACTATTTAAACAAATGTCTTCTGAATATTCAATTCAGGTTCACAGTGGGAGGGTGGGGGGGGTTCGTGGAATTTTGTAAATAAAGTCTGCAACACAGAAAGAGCTGTGATCAAGCTATTTATTACTGCGCCAACACACATCAAACATCACAGTTCAGTCATGTCAGCGCTGCCACAGAAGTGGTGCTCCTACTCCTTTATGCATTCCAAGGAAGAGGGAGGAAGTTACAAACTGATCCTACCACACTTCACGTGTCTCGCTATGAAACCTAACGCATCAATGGTTAAGCTGTTTTGTGGCCTTATCAGCACCTGTAAGGGAGTTGTTTTCTCAAACTGCTGATGCTGAAGTAAGTTCATCTAGTTTTAGAAACTTTCACTGAACAGTAACAGTGTCACAACTAAGCATATGCATAAGCACTTAAATACTTTAAATGAGAATATCAGAAAAATTCTATTACAGAGGCTAGAGCCTGTCCCAGTAGTCATAGGTAGAGCACACCTGGACAGGTCACCAGTCTGTCAGAGGACTAACACAGAGACAGACACCAGAGTAACAAATCTATTTAAAATTAATGTAAGTTTGCTGCAGCTGTATGTATGAACATGTGTTTCTGTGCTCACAGTCCACCTCTCAGGAACCTGCAGTTCACTTTTACTCTACTTTAAACAGAGCTCACAAAAGGCTGATGTGGCTGCAGGATTAAAGGAGCCAGGCTTTGTTCACACAGCTAGGATTGTATTTTACACTGACCCTGGGTCAGTATAAGTATCATACAGTTTAAACGAAGCACTGAAACTTGCACATATTTATTATACACTCAACAAAAATATAAACGCAAAACCTTTGTTACTGCTCCCATTTCCCATGGGATGGACGTAGAGACCTAAAATTCATTCCAGATACACAATATAACCATCCCTCCCAAACAGTGGTCACAAATCAGTCCAAATGTGTGGTAGTGGGCACATCTGCTATATTGAGATAATCCATCCCACCTCACAGGTGTGCCACATCAGGATGCTGATCTGACATCATGAGTAGTGCACAGGTGTACCTCAGACTGCCCACAACAAAAGGCCACCCACACACACCCACACCAGAGGAGTGCCCAGACACAGAAGTTATGCACAAAAACAAAACAGTAGTAACGCACTGAAGCACCAGGGCATCCATACACGGCGCCATCTTGGAAAAATCATTGGAAAGACATTGGAGAGACCAAACAGCCACTTCACAAGTGCATGGCACAACATAGAAGAGCCACCTCCACAGGACAAGACTCAGCAGTCCATCTGCATCTAAAGGTCAAAGGTCACTCTTTTGATGATGCCAATGTTCACATTTTGGACAGAGAGGACAGATGGTTTGAAAGAGGAGTGAAAGAAGCCATCTATGTCCACTGTGAGCGACCATCTTTGAACAGAGGCGGGGGTTTACGACACCAACTGTCTGCCATCTATAATCCAGTTTTGAGATCCCTTCCCAGACGCCTTAACGCCCACTCACATCCTGGGCCATCTGACCTCAGGAATTCACATGATAAGGTGGGGCCAGGTTTCACAATGAGCTCACACAAAACTCTGGCTGATTGGGGCCCACACCCAGTTTCACACCTTGGCTCAGGCGATTAGAGGATCATCAGGGGGTCCTTTTGTCCCTCTGTGGGGGGTCACTCCCACTAGGTTTATATCTGGGACTCTCCACCATTTGACCTTAGAACTGAAGAAGCTTCTCGGATGAGAGGTGAAACGTCTTCAAGCAACTTAAAGAAGTCCAGACGCTTTTCTTTCCAAGCTCTTTTGACTACTGTGGAAATACCATAAATCTCAGAAATCATTTAACGAGGCATCATGCAGATGCTAGCTAATCAAGCTATTAAAAATGTCCGACACAAAGCAAAGCTCACTTGAAAAGGAATTTGTAATGAAGTTTGCATCCACTTCTCCACGTGCGTAAAAAACAGCCCTGTGTGTCGCAACTTTCATATGTAATGATATACCTCCGTGCAGCGTTGTTGAACATGATGGATTGCAATACCTCATTAATACTTTGGGGACCACACTAAGTTTTACCAACTCGCAAACATTTGAGTGAAGCGGTAATCCCAAACATGTATGCACAAGTGTAACACGATGTTACAGCCTCACTCAAGACAGCAGAGAGAGTCGCTATAACCTGTGAAATCCAGAGCAACACCTCACACCATGTTGACAAGGACTGAAGACTCGTGTCTCATGTCTTACAGACAAGAACAACAGAAACAAGCCACACAGAAGTTAATTTATCTGAAATTATGTTCAAGGCAATAGAAGAATAGGAGCAGACAAGCAAAAACCTAGTAATCATAACAGATAATGCTGCAAATATGGTACGGGGAATTATTGGGTAGGTTGCACATTGGTTGTTTTGCCCAGACACTCAATTTAGCTTCACAAGCAGGTCTGAAAGTTCCAGCTATTGCTCAGCTGTTTGGCAGAGTAAGACGCACAGCATCCTATTTTTATCGCAGCACTATAGCAAATCACAAGCTTAAAGAGAAGCAAAAGATACTGAACCTACCTGTCCATAAGCTCGTGACTGATGGGGTGACCAGATGGAACAGCACATTGGATATGATGCAACGCTTTCTAGAGCAACAACCAGGAATCTCTGCACCTCTGCTCTCACCAGAAGTGAGGAGAAGTGACAGGAATCTCTGTACGCATACAGAGGCTGACATAACTGAAGGAGAAGATTTAGTGAAAGCTTTGAAACCACTGAAAGCAGCCACACAGGAAAGTCCCCAACGCTATCCACCATTGCACTTCTGCATGCACAACTGCGGGAGAAGATGATCAGTGTTTACCATGACTCTTCAGTGATTAATGACCTGAAGACTACCGTATACCACAACTTGAAGTCAATGTATATTTACCCAATTTCGCTGTGCAAGAAACCGCACAATGACAATAAAAAGCTCTAAGTCTAAGTCTAAGAATTGTGTGTATATGCCTTGTGTGATTGTATGGATTCATGTATAACGTTATTAATATAGTGCAAAAATATAATCAGAATGTCAAAATGTTAGTTATAGCCGAATAGTCCTCTTGTCTAGTACGAGTCTTTTTGATCTGTCCACGTATATATATATAAAAAAAAAACACCCAGCACGCCCCTGCGGGCGGTTTATCCTTCAAGCTCGGGTCCTCTACCAGAGGCCTGGGAGCTTGAGGGTCCTGCGCAGTATCTTAGCTGTTCCCAGGACTGCGCTCTTCTGGACAGAGATCTCCGATGTTATTCCCGGGATCTGCTGGAGCCACTCGCCTAGCTTGGGAGTCACCGCACCTAGTGCTCCAATTACCACGGGGACCACCATTACCTTCACCCTCCACATCCTCTCGAGCTCTTCTCTGAGCCCTTGGTATTTCTCCAGCTTCTCGTATTCCTTCTTCCTGATATTGCTGTCATTCGGAACCGCTACATCGATCACTACGGCCGTCTTCTTCTGTTTGTCTACCACCACTATGTCCGGTTGGTTAGCCACCACCATTTTGTCCGTCTGTATCTGGAAGTCCCACAGGATCTTAGCTCGGTCATTCTCCACCACCCTTGGGGGCATCTCCCATTTTGACCTCGGGACTTCCAGGTTATACTCGGCACAGATGTTCCTGTACACTATGCCGGCCACTTGGTTATGGCGTTCCATGTATGCCTTGCCTGCTAGCATCTTGCACCCTGCTGTTATGTGCTGAATTGTCTCTGGGGCATCTTTACACAGCCTGCACCTGGGGTCTTGCCTGGTGTGATAGACCCCAGCCTCTATGGATCTTGTACTCAGAGCTTGTTCTTGTGCTGCCATGATTAGTGCCTCTGTGCTGTCTTTCAGTCCAGCTTTGTCCAGCCACTGGTAGGATTTCTGGATATCAGCCACCTCCTCTATCTGCCGGTGGTACATACCGTGCAGGGGCCTGTCCTTCCATGATGGTTCCTCGTCTCCCTCCTCTTTCTTGGGTTTCTGCTGCCTGAGGTATTCACTGAGCACTCGGTCAGTTGGGGCCATCTTCCCAATGTATTCTTGGATGTTCGTTGTCTCATCCTGGACTGTGGTGCTGACACTCACCAGTCCCCGGCCCCCTTCCTTCCGCTTAGCGTACAGCCTCAGGGTGCTGGACTTGGGGTGAAACCCTCCATGCATGGTAAGGAGCTTTCTTGTCTTTATGTCAGTGGCTTCTATCTCCTCCTTTGGCCAGCCTATTACCCCAGCAGGGTACCTGATCACGGGCAGGGCGTACGTGTTGATGGCCCGGATCTTGTTCTTACCATTCAGCTGACTCCTCAGGACTTGCCTGACCCTCTGCAGGTACTTGGTGGTTGCAGCCTTTCTAGCGGCCTCTTCATGGTTCCCATTTGCCTGCGGGAACCCCAGGTACTTGTAACTGTCCTCTATGTCTGCAATGTTGCCTTCTGGTAGTTCAGTCCCCTCAGTTCTGACTACCTTCCCTCTCTTTGTTACCATCCGACTACACTTCTCCAGTCCGAACGACATTCCAATGTCATTGCTGTATAGCCTGGTAGTGTGGATCAGTGAATCGATGTCTCGTTCACTCTTGGCATACAGCTTGATGTCATCCATGTACAGGAGGTGGCTGACAACTGCTCCGTTCCGTAGTCGGTATCCGTAGCCAGTCTTGTTAATGATCTCACTGAGGGGGTTCAGGCCTATGCAGAACAGCAGTGGGGACAGAGCATCTCCTTGGTAGATCCCGCACTTGATGGTGACTTGTGCTATGGGCTTGGAGTTGCCCTCTAGTGTTGTACGCCACATCCCCATTGAGTTCCTGATGAAGGCTCTTAGGGTCCCATTGATCTTGTACAATTCTAGGCATTCCAGTATCCAGCTGTGGGGCATTGAGTCATATATATATATATATATATATATATATATATATATATATATATATATATATATATATATATATATATTAGGGGTGCAACGATACACAAAATTCACGGTTCGGTTCGATACTTTGGTGTCACGGTTCGATATTTTTTCGATACAAAAAAAATGTTCATGCCTTTTTAATTTGTCATTTATTAAATTTTCACGGCACATTCCGCACCACATCTCTGTGCGTTCATCATTTGTTTGAAGCCAGCTCACCTCCTGCAACTACTTTTCTGAGAATACGTGCTTCTTTTGTGGTTCGGACTCCTTCTGACATTTCTTTGGAGGTGGAGGAACATCACAGTAATTGCTTAAATTAGTTTGCTTCTTCGACATCTTTAAGAGTTCTAAACAAATGTCTGTCCTCCTCCTGAAAATCTTATGTACGCAAACACGCGTTGCAACTTCTTATCTTGTGCGCGTTTTTTATTTTGACAGCGAATGCGCACCTGCGGACCACTTATGTGCAGCCCCGGTTATATAGCTCGTCATATTGCAGCCACAGAAATTCTTTTGTCCATGAAACCATAAAGCTGCACTTTCTTTTTGCCTTATAGTCTGATTTGTCATAACTTTTCCGTTTTGTGGTAAGCTTTTCTTTGGCTGTCACTTCTTCACCCTGACCTGTCTTATTTGGCTCAGCAGAACTAAAATATATATCTTGCTGCTTTTACACACGCACTCACATAACGCTCAGTGATTCTCTGCGCGATCAACCTCTCACATGTTTAAGCTTGCTGCGGGAGATTTCACTTGTCATGTTTGCATAGTAAGCTAACGATTAATAAGACTATGTCAGAGGAATTGGTGCGCAAATTATCATCACTCACCAATCAGTGCTGTTGCTCTCTATACACAGTTAGCTCATTGCAAAGTGAAAGCAAAAAACAAGTGCAAATTCAAACGCAATTTCAATATGTCACATATTGACAGTGGCTCATCGATGCCAATGACATAATTACCCAGCTACATTTTCCAAAGAATGCAAAAGCATTGACATATATTTTTCCTTCCTACATAGGCCGACGGGCAGGGCAGAGATAGATTTTGGTAGCCCGACTGGAAAAATCGCTAGCCCGACGTCGCCCTCTATCTGATTGAGGAATCACTCATCTTTGGAAAAGAGAGATTATTACAGAGAAATGGCTCTTTCCAAAATACTATACTATACTCTTCTGGGCTATATTCTCAGCAGCATATTAAACATATCAGGTCCCCATAAGGAGAATCAGGTGCTAACGGCTGTCTAAATGACTCGGGTAAAGTTTGTAGCATGCATGCTTGTTGTTTGTCGGCATAAATGTGCAGTCATATTCGTTGTGTTCCCACTAGTGCTGTCAGCGTAAATCTCGTTGAAATGACGTTAACGCCACAACACGGCAAATCTCCGTTAATGAGCTACCGTGGATCGCCCCGTGCGTGGGGGTGGACGGCCAACACGTTAATGAGCTAACTGCGCTAACACACTGGCTCCCACTCAAGTAATTGAGCATTGCGTGGCACATCCAACATACTGTTGTACTTTAGTCCATGACGCGCTTACCTTCAGGGTCATACGTCACATGAAAACCAAAATAATTCCAAACGCCAGATCTGAATGAGGGTGGGGGAGGTTCAATTTGCCATGTTGCAAGGAGAGCTTAACTTCTGTCTGGCTAGCTTGCCCTGCGCTCAGTGAATCTGCGTTCGACTACTCCGCCTAGGCTGCACTGTCGAGCGCAGATCCACTGAGCGCTCAACACAGACAGCATCGTCAGAAGGAAAGTTGATAGAATAAATTAAAATGTTTGTATTGTTCGATACATATGGGTACCGAACCGAAAGCACTGTATCGAACAATTCAATATCGATACGAGTATCGTTGCACCCCTAATATATATATATATATATATATATATATATATATATATATATATATATATATATATATAATACAAAAAAGCTGTCCAAAAAAGTTGCACAAGATAGTTTCCAACCACAGGACATTTTGGTATTTTGAGGGTCTTCATAGTTTTATTTTTGAGATACACCAAGTTTTATACAAACAAAAAAACTACATTTTCCGTGAAAATGACGTCACTTCCATACTCGGGCATGTGATGGTGGACATGCGATAGTTCATGCTGATGGCTATTCCAATGTGGGAAGTGTTACGAACAACTGATAGGACGGGCAAGGTGTGTTTCTAGAATATTACCATATTTTTTGGACCATAAGGTGCCCTGGACTATAACGCGCACAGTCGATGAACCTTCAGGGTTTTCCTACATAAGGTGCACCGGATTTCTATGAGGAGCTCTTAAATGAAAGAAAACAGTCGGATAAGTCAAGCTTTACTCAACTCATTCCTCTTGCTTCCTCCACTTCTGTAACATTGATTCATTCATGTTGAATTCTCTTGCAGATGCTCTATTCCCATGTTGTTGTGGTATATGTTGTTCCGGCATTTTTCACATTTTTGCTATGTAACTTTGCATCTGTTTTCATGGATGCCTGGATGTTAAACTGAACTGTTACACCTGGTAAAGCAGCAACACTGATCATTTTATTGAAGATGAAAGAATTCAGACAGTTTTTCACTCTCAGTGTGCCGCAGTGTTTGTTTCACCTGAAGCGGACGGAGTTTTGGACCCAGAATACTATGAGTCCACGAGGCTCCTGGCTACGGTAGCCATAATACTCCAACAATCCATCAAGCAGTGCGGCTTCGTAGCTTACGATAGTCATACTAAAACATTTTTGACAGATTTTTGAGCGCCACGTAAAATCGGTTTGAGGCCAGTAAACAGTAAAATAAGGCGCACAGAATGTAAGGTGCACTGGTTCACAGATGCAAGATGGCGCCTGTGTTTGGCTGTGCCGCTGCCTCTGTCCATCTGTTTGTTTACTTTTCATGTTGTGCTAGTGTCTTTTCTACACTTTTGTCCAGCATCATCTCCCTCCGGATTTATGATCGCCATGCGTTATTGCGATAGCGTTAAATCTGCTAATGATAATTTTCAGAGTCAACGAAACAAGGGTGTTTTCCCACCGGCGCTTGAGCGCGGCGCAGCACCCGGTTTACCTCCATTCTTGCCGGTCAGCTCTTTTTTGCTTCCCAGGCCTCATCGGAGGTAATGGGGGAAGAGAGCGGGCTTTTTTGTGCTGCTTCGTCGGCTTAGCAGAGAACTGGATCTTCAGGGGCTTTACTCTTGGGCTGCTGCCAATAAGATACGCCTGAGACTTGTTGGAGCTGGATTCTTCCCCACAACTCCCTGTGTTAACCACCCGGGCTGTCACATGAAAGCATGGAAAGCCACAGCTCATCGCAGTAGGAACCCTGATTTACCGTGTGGCTCATCACATTGTGCGGACTCTGTTCCTGGGAGTAAAGGCGTCTGGGGAGGGAACTCAAAACTGGATTATAGATGGCAGACAGTTGGTGTCATAAACCACCGCCTCTGTTCAAAGATGGTCGCTCACAATGGACATAAATGGCTTCTTTTGCTCCTCTTTCAAACCATCTGTCCTCTCTGTCCAAAATGTGAACATTGGCATCCTCGAAAGAGTGACCTTTGACCTTTAGATGCAGATGGACTGCTGAGTCTTGTCCTGTGGAGGTGGCTCTTCTATGTTGTGCCATGCGCTTGTGAAGTGGCTGTTTGGTCTCTCCAATGTAGAGGTCTGGGCATTCCTCGCTGCACTGTACAGCAAACACCACATTGTTAAGTCTGTGTTTTGGCGTTTTGTCTTTCGGGTGAACCAGTTTTTGTCTGAGCGTGTTGCTGGGTCTGAAATGCACCGGGATGTCATGCTTGGAGAAAACCCTCCTGAGTTTTTCTGATACACCAGCTACATAGGGGATGACAATGTTGTTGTGTCAGTCCTTCTTATCCTCCCTCGCTGGTGTCTGATCTTCTTTTCTGTGCCTCTTTGCTGACTTTATGAACGCCCAGTTAGGATAACCGCATGTTTTAAGTGCTTCCTTTACATGTGTGTGTTCAGAAGGGAAAAAGAAGGAACTCAAGACAGACGCAACAACATTGTCACCCCACTTTGCAGTATTTATTTGTAAAAAATGTTTGGAATCATGTATGATTTTTGTTCCACTTCTCACGTGTGCACCACTTTGTGTTGGTTTTTCATGTGGAATTCCAATAAAATTGATTCATGTTTGTGGCTGTAATGTGACAAAATGTGGAAAAGTTCAAGGGGGCCGAATACTTTTGCAACCGTCCTGAGACGGTTTCTGACAGTTTGTACAGAAATTGTTTGGTTGTGCAAACCAATTGTTCCAGCAGCTGTCTGGGTGGCTGGTCTCAGACGATCTTGGAGGTGAACCTGCTGGATGTGGAGGTCCTGGGCTGGTGTGGTTACACGAGGTCTGCGGTTGTGAGGCCGGTTGGATGTGCTGCCATATTCTCTGAAACGCCTGTGGAGATGGCTTATGGTTGAGAAATGAACATTCAATGCACGGGCGACAGATCTGGTTGACATTCCTGCTGTCAGCATGCCAATTGCACGCTCCCTCATTGCTTGTGGCATCTGTGGCATTTTGCTGTGAGACAAAACTGCACATTCCAGGGTGGCCTTTTGTTGTGGGCAGTCTGAGGTACACCTGTGCACTACTCATGATGTCAGATCAGCATCCTGATGTGGCACACCTGTGAGGTGGGATGGATTATCTCAATATGGCAGATGTGCCCAGTACCACACATTTGGACTGATTTGTGACCACTGTTTGGGAGGGATGGTTATATTGTGTATCTGGAATGAATTTTAGGTCTCTACGTCCATCCCATGGGGAATGGGAGCAGTAACAAAGGTGTTGCGTTTATATTTTTGTTGAGTGTATTTAAGTAAAGTACAGATACCTTAAAACTGTACTTAAGTACTTACTGTCATGGTCCTGGGTCATTTTGACGCAGCCTTCTCTGTTTTCTTGTGTTTCTATATCACGTTGTTCTAGGAGTTATTCTATGGGTACTAAGTTGTTCAGTGTAGTTTATTGGATTTCCCCTCGTGTCTTTACCCCCAGTGTCTCCCTGTGTGTATTAGAGTTCTGGTGCCTTGTTTCCCCTCCTTATGTTTTATTCCATGTTTCCCAGCCTGTCTGTCTGAAACCTGCACAGACATGCTGGGACGGTATTTCTGTGCAGAATTTGCATACTAATGATTAAGGAACTGACCTCCCAGCCCATTGTTCCTTCAGTGGGCTGGTTTCAGTCATTATGCAAATGTACTGTTTATAAGGTTGAAACCTGCAGTCAGCTGAGACTGAAGACGTCACTTGGATGAGTGACGAAACACTTCTCTCACAAAACGCTACGTCCAGATGAACAGAATCAACTTTTTGGGATAATCTGAAAATACTGTGTTATTTCCACTGTTGCGTGGATGATATACAGCTGTATGTTGCACTAATTGCAACAACACAAATGTATTCTGAATCTGTTGCTCTGATGTAAAACGCTTTGATCAGCTTAGTGATTTTAGATCTGGATTCGTCTCAGTCACTCCCAAACCTTTAATTGTAAAAAGACTTGAAAATCTGTCCTTCGACATCAGGACTTCCACTCACAGTCTGTTTGTGCTGTTTGACCCTGACTTTTTTTTTTTGGACACACAGACCACATCAGTCACACATTCTCATCTGACACAGACTTGAAGAAAATCTCCATCCCCTCATCATGTTTGGACTGTTATCTCTACTCGGCACTCAGCCAAACATGTTCCCACTTTAGCTCATCCACAACTCAGGTTACAGATTTTTTTACAAACTGAAAGACAGCAATCCTTATCATTCTCATGCAAATTGAACTGCACCTGCTGCCTGTTAGATACAGAACTAACTTTTAAAGCCTCACATCAGCTCTTCCTCCACTTCCTCTAAACTTCCGGCCTCTTCCTTTTTGTATCTGTGAGTTGTTAAAATGTTGAATGTTTCTGTCGTTCTGTCTCCTGGTTTCTGTAAATGTGTCTAAACTTGATCTTTACCTTAAAGTGACTCATGGCCAAACATCCATGAAGAGTGACGCTCTGGAAACTGGAGACCTCAGCCTGAACCTTACCAACCTCCAACTGTCTGACAGTGCCACCTACACCTGCTCCATCAGAGACTTTGGAAGTGAACTCAGTTGGAGTGATGTACAGCTGCAGGTCAAAGGTGCTGCAGGTCAGCAACAAACACCTGCTGTAGACACATCATACATCATTCAGATAAAACTTATCAGAGAAATCATATTGGCTCTTTGATTGAAATGTAGGCCTATTAGGTCAGTCAGAGGTGAAAGGTCATGCTGTTCTTTTTGTTTCCCCACAGAACGGTTTCCATCCTGGGCCACAGCTCTCCTGGTTCTCCTGTTTCTTCTTGTGGTTTCTGGAGGTCTTCTATTTTATGTCTGGCACTATTTCATGTCAGGTGAGTGTCTCCTCCTACACTACCCATAATGCCGATGGTTAGCGGGTGTCCTCTGGTGGCTCCTTGACTGTGGCTCACACAAACTTGTTCCAGAAGCTGAAAGAGTTGAGAGTTACAAACAGCTGATACAGAGAGCTGAAGAGAAACTTCCAGGTTTGTTCCAGAAGTCAGAAAACCTCCTTCAGACTCAGTCATTGATCAGTGAAACAGCTCCACAACATGACTTTACTAAACAGTGTGTGTGCTTCACTGCATTGATCTGACACAGAGGCTGCATGTGGACAAGCTGCTCTTTCATTATTTGCAATTTAACCAGTTTTACTTTTTACCAAAAGTTTCACTGCAAATGGTCATGAGTTAGCAGAGGTTACAAAAAAACCCCCAACTAATACTCGAGAACACAGACATGTGAATAATATGTAATAACTTTACAATGCAATCGCGATCGTGGCTCACGAGGTTGCAGTTCATCTTGTAATCGGAAGGTTGCCGATTCGAGCCCCCGACAGTCTTAGCCATTGTGTCCTTGGGCAAGACACTTCACCTACTGGTGGTGGTCAGAGGGCCCAGTGGCGCCAGTGTCCGGCAGCCTCGCCTCTGTCAGTGCGCCCCAGGGTGGCTGTGGCTACAATGTAGCTGCCATCACCAGTGTGTGAATGTGTGTGTGAATGGGTGAATGATTGGTTGTCTAAAGCGCTTTGGGGTCCTTAGAGACTAGAAAAGCGCTATACAAATACAGGCCATTTACCATTTACAATGCAATGTACACCAGCTCACTGTAATCCAATAAAGGTTAAAAAAAAAACAATGTTAAAGAGACCTCCATGATAAGATTTTATTATATATTTATTTTATTATACTGTCATTAATATTTATTATTTTCATACAGTGGTCACTGACATCTAATATGTGTGTGTTGGTTATAGTTATATAAAGGTTCAGGATCAATGTGATGAATTTAGAAGCAGAAAAATAAAAAAAATAAAAATCAAATGCATAGCATATGCATGGTAATCAAATAAATGTATGAATAATTTTTGTGTGTGAAGAAAACTCCTCATTTACATGAACAAACTAGAATCTATCAGATATTATTCAAATCACTGCAGTGAATTTCCTTTAATAACTCTGGTGTGTTCTAGTGTTTGTAGTAAAATGTTGTGGTCTACACTGAGGTCTAACAGGACAAGCACAGGAATAAGTCCTCTGTAAAGTAAAGTAAAGTAAAGTAAAGTAAAGTAAAGTAAAATTTTATTTATATAGCACCTTTCAAGATAAAATCACAAACTGCTTTACAGAGGCAGAAAACAGACATTAAAATCTAAAACAAAATCAACCAAAAGCAAGTTTAAACAGATACGTTCTTAACTGCTTTATAAAGGACATGACTGAGTCCACAGATCTCAATGTCACGACGACGGATGGCCGGTACTGAATAGGACTCAGGTGCAGAAACCCAGAGCGGAGACGGTAGATGATTTAATAGTTTATTACGGTTAAGTGCAAGGGGAACAAAAAAAGGGAAACGTGGCAAAGACAGAAAATGACGAGACGTGGAGCCTTGGTGTGGCGTGCCCAGGGGAACGTGGCTAGGGTGAGGGAACGAGGCCTGAGAAGTGGAACGGAGCTGAGTGGGGAACAGTCACACTGAGGGGAGAGGATATAGAAGTTAGGCAGGTAGTGAAGGCAGCTCAGAAGTGGCCAGTATAAGAGCAGCAATTCTTACTTGCAGTTAGGGACCTGGAGTGTTTGAGAGGGGGATGATGAAGATCCAGGGGAGGCTGAGTGGCGTGGAAAGGCTGACCTGAGATCCGGGGCTCCAGATGGAGTGTGATGGCAGGAGGGCAGGCAGGTGAGGCACAGAGGGATTTCCAAAATGATCACTAGGTATTCCGAGTCCGGAGGTGGAGTGAGCCAGGGTGGGTACAGCAACTGTAGCACAAAAGAGTCTTTGTTAGTAAGATGAATCACAGCGAGAATTTGAAACACAAGACCTGTTACCAACATGGGTTGATGACGAACTGGCAGTGAGTGAACATCGATGTGTGGTTTAAATCCCTCTGGCTTGATAGCCTGCAATAGGCTCCAGGTGTGCAGGAGCTGGAGTTGGCCCTGCCCAGGGGCGGATCCCAGGTCAGTTCAGGAGCCTAATGGAAACTCCAGCCACCCACCGTAGACCATGACAGTACCCCCCCCCCCCTCAAGGGACGCCACCCGGCGGCCGACCGGTCCCCAGCCCGCGACGTGACCTGAAAAAATCAGAGACAAGAGCAGGATCAAGGATAAACGAGCGAGGAACCCAGGCACGTTCCTCAGGCCCACACCCCTCCCAGTCCACCAAAAACTGGCGACCCCGACCACGGCGACGGACGTCAACGATCCGCCGAACCGTATAGGCCGGATGACCATCGATGAGCCGGGCGGGCGGAGGGGGGTCGGAAGGCGGGCACAGCACGCTGGACAGCACAGGCCTGACTTGGGAAACATGAAAAACCGGGTGAATCCGCAGACTGGGAGGAAGCTCGAGCTTCACAGCAGAGGGCGAGATGACCGAGTGGATGACATACGGCCCAATAAACCGAGGAGCCAGCTTGCGGGAGGAAACTTTAAGGGGAACATCCTTAGCCGACAGCCACACCTTCTGCCCTGGAGCGTACCGAGGAGCTGGCGACCGTAGACGATCTGCATAGCGGCAGTGGCGGGCAGCAGCTTTCTTCAGTGCCTCCTGGGTCCGAGTCCAGACGCGGCGGCAGCGCTGGAGATGGTGCTGGACGGAAGGCACAGCCAAATCAGCCTCTTCCTCAGGGAAGAGGGGAGGCTGATAGCCCAGGGACGCTTCAAATGGAGAGAGACCAGTGGATGCGGAAACATGAGAATTGTGCGCATACTCCACCCATGGGAGATGTGCTGACCAGGTAGCCGGGTTATGGGAAACCATGCAGCGGAGCATGGACTCCAGCTCTTGGTTGAGCCTCTCAGTCTGCCCGTTGGTTTGAGGGTGGTAACCAGAACTGAGGTTGGCTCAAGCACCCAGGGCAGAGCAGAAAGATTTCCAAACCTGGGATGTAAACTGAGGTCCCCTGTCAGAAGTGACCTCGACAGGAATCCCGTGGAGTTTGAAGACGTGGTCAACCATCAGTCTTGCAGTTTCCGTGGCAGTGGGTAGTTTCTCCAGGGCAACGAAGTGAGCCGCTTTTGAAAACCTGTCGATCACAGAGAGTATCACCGTTTTACCTGCTGACCTAGGCAGTCCAATGACAAAGTCCAGGGAAATGTGGGACCAAGGACGAGAAGGTACGGCTAGAGGTTGCAGAAGACCGGATGGTCGCTGATTTCGGGTCTTGTTCCTGGCGCACACGTCACAGGCAGAGACGTAGTCCCGCACATCATGTTCCAGAGTTGCCCACCAGAAGTGACGACGTAGTAGTGCGATGGTGCGGCCGATTCCAGGATGGCAGGAAAACCGGGAGGTATGAGCTCACTTAATTACAGCTGAACGGGTTGCTGTGGGAACGAAGCGGCGGCCCGGAGGACCTGTGCCAGGGTCTGGTTCATCCAGTAAAGCACGCTGGATGGATTCCTCTATGTCCCAGGATAAAAACGCTACGCGGCAGGAGGCAGGAAGCACAGGAGCTGGTTCGGTGGGTTCAGCGTCTGGGTCGTAAAGACGAGACAGGGCATCAGCCTTGGCGTTCTTGGAACCTGGACGGAAAGAGATGGCAAACTTGAAGCGATCAAAGAACAGAGACCAATGGGCCTGGCGGGCGTTTAGACGCTTAGCTGTTTTGAGGTAAGTAAGGTTTTTATGATCTGTGAAGATGGTGAATGGGTGTTCAGCTCCTTCCAATAGGTGACGCCACTCTTCCAGGGCTAACTTAATAGCCAGCAACTCTCTGTCTCCTACATCATAGTTGCGTTCAGCTGACGAGAGTCGACGTGAAAAAAAGGCACATGGGTGTAACTTGGCCTTGGAACCTGAATGCTGTGAAAGGACCGCTCCGACGCCGACGTCGGACGCGTCTACCTCTAGAACAAATGGCTTGGAGTGATCTGGGTGACACAATACTGGAGCTGAAGTAAATAGGCGCTTGAGCCTACTGAATGCTACCTCAGCTTCAGGTGTCCAGATGAACTGTCTTTTGGTGGATGTGAGTGTAGTGAGAGGAGTGGCTACCTGGCTGTAGTTGCGAATAAACCTCCGGTAGAAATTGGCAAAGCCGAGGAAACGTTGTAAGTGCTTGCGTGACGTGGGCGTGGGCCACTCTAGGATCGTGCGGATCTTGGCTGGATCAGTCTTCACCTGCCCTCCTGCGAGTATATAGCCAAGAAAAGTGACAGATTGTGCATGAAACTCACATTTCTCGGCTTTGACGTAAAGTCGGTTTTCCAGGAGGCGTTGGAGGACTGCTCGGACGTGGACATGGTGTTCCTGGGGGGTCTTGGAGAAAATGAGTATGTCATCAAGATAAACAAAGACAAACTGGTTCAGGAAATCACGGAGCACGTCGTTGACCAGGTTCTGAAAGACAGCGGGGGCATTGGTTAACCCAAACGGCATGACCAAATACTCAAAATGACCTAGGGGCGTATTAAAAGCCGTTTTCCATTCGTCCCCCTCCCTGATGCTGACAAGGTGGTAGGCATTGCGGAGATCCAGTTTGGTGAATACGGTGACTTCATGGAGGGGTTCGAAGGCTGAGCTGATAAGGGGTAAAGGATATTTGTTTTTAATGGTGATGTCGTTTAACCCTCTGTAGTCTATGCATGGACGGAGTGATTTATCCTTCTTTTCCACAAAAAAGAAGCCGGCGGCCACTGGAGAGGAGGATGGGCGGATGATACCTGCAGCTAATGACTCGTGGATGTACTTTTCCATGGACTCTCTTTCTGGTCTGGAGATGTTGAATAGCCGGCTAGAGGGAAGCGGAGCACCAGGTAGAAGGTCGATAGCGCAGTCATAAGGCCTGTGGGGTGGTAAGGACGACGCTCTGTCTTTACTGAAAACTTCCTGGAGGTCATGGTACTCAGGTGGGACGAGTGTGAGGTCAACCGGATCAACGCCCGAGGTGTTAGTGTCAGGGGCACCCGGCGGTAGGGCAGACTTGAGGCAGTGGGCTAGACAAAAAGGGCTCCAACTAGCGATTTTACTTCCAGACCAGTCTATATGAGGGTTATGTTTCTGTAGCCAGGGGTAGCCTAGGATGAGTGGTGAATCAGGAGAAGAGAAGGTGAATAAGGTAATGGCTTCATGATGGTTTCCAGAGGTGACGAGGGTTACGGGGCCAGCCTGATGGGTTATCTGAGAGAATATTTGATCGTTTAATGCGGTAACAGGGATGGGAGGATCGAGAGTCTTGAGTGGCAAATGAAGGCGTCTAGCGAGAGCTAAATCTATTAAATTTTGCTCTGCTCCGGAATCAACGAGAGCATGGAGGGGGTGAGAAACCTTATTTAGACACAGGGTGACTGGTAGAATTAACCGGGGTTTGGAACTGAAAGAGGATCCGCCCACCTGTATCCCCGAAATTACCGGCGGGCGGAGCCTTTTGGCCGAACCGAACACTGCGCTAACCTATGCTCCACTGAGCCACAGTAAAAACACGCGCCCGACCGAAGCCGTCGTTCTCGCTCCTCTGGTGTGAGACGAGAGCGGCCGATTAGCATAGGCTCCGGAGCGGCGTCCGTTTCCACGGAAACGGGAGCGGATGTTGACACCGGACGTGACGGTGGAGGAAGTGAAAACGTACGAGGCGCAGGTTTACGATGTTTCTGGTTCTTTTCTGCCTCCCTTTCCCTCAGGCGATTATCTATCCGAAGGGAAAGGGAGACCAAGTCTTCAAAGGATTTGGGCTCATCGCGGGAAGCGAGCTGGTCTTTGAGCTCGTCGTTTAAGGCGCGACGGAACACTCCCCGAAGGGCATGATCGGGCCAATTGGCCTCGGCGGCTGCAGTACGGAAGTCGATAATGAACTCCGCGACACTCCGGCTCCCCTGTTGCAACCCGAGCAACCTTTCATCAGAACTACCCTCCGATACTGGGTGAGTAAAGGTCCTTTTAAACTCGCACAGAAAATCATCAAACGAGCAGGTTGGGAGCGGGTGAGCCGACAGGTACGCCTCGGCCCATAACAGCGCCTTGCCCTGTAGCTTAGCCACCAGATATGCTACCCGAGCTGATTCGCTAGTAAATGAACGGGGTGAATGCGTGAACGCGAGAGAACATTTCAGTAGAAAGGCCGTACAGCGGCCCCGCTCCCCAGAGTACGGCTCGGGTTCTGGGAATGCAGCATCGCGAAACACGGAGCCCGAAGGGGTCGGAGCTGGGGAGGACTGGGGAGGTTCTGCCATGGGCGCAGGGGACGCGGAGGATGGGCCTGGAGGAGGGGAAAGAGCCGACTGAATCTCCTGCAGGGAAGCTAAGATCCTAGCCTGGGTCTCGCCTATGGCTTGACACCGGGTGTCGAGAACCTGCAACGCTTGCTCATGAGCCCCTAAAATGGCTCCCTGCTTGAAGACTGCTGCATGTACTGGGTCTGCTGAGTCCATTTGTTGGCCAGTTCGTACTGTCACGACGACGGATGGCCGGTACTGAATAGGACTCAGGTGCAGAAACCCAGAGCGGAGACGGTAGATGATTTAATAGTTTATTACGGTTAAGTGCAAGGGGAACAAAAAAAGGGAAACGTGGCAAAGACAGAAAATGACGAGACGTGGAGCCTTGGTGTGGCGTGCCCAGGGGAACGTGGCTAGGGCGAGGGAACGAGGCCTGAGAAGTGGAACGGAGCTGAGTGGGGAACAGTCACACTGAGGGGAGAGGATATAGAAGTTAGGCAGGTAGTGAAGGCAGCTCAGAAGTGGCCAGTATAAGAGCAGCAATTCTTACTTGCAGTTAGGGACCTGGAGTGTTTGAGAGGGGGATGATGAAGATCCAGGGGAGGCTGAGTGGCGTGGAAAGGCTGACCTGAGATCCGGGGCTCCAGATGGAGTGTGATGGCAGGAGGGCAGGCAGGTGAGGCACAGAGGGATTTCCAAAATGATCACTAGGTATTCCGAGTCCGGAGGTGGAGTGAGCCAGGGTGGGTACAGCAACTGTAGCACAAAAGAGTCTTTGTTAGTAAGATGAATCACAGCGAGAATTTGAAACACAAGACCTGTTACCAACATGGGTTGATGACGAACTGGCAGTGAGTGAACATCGATGTGTGGTTTAAATCCCTCTGGCTTGATAGCCTGCAATAGGCTCCAGGTGTGCAGGAGCTGGAGTTGGCCCTGCCCAGGGGCGGATCCCAGGTCAGTTCAGGAGCCTAATGGAAACTCCAGCCACCCACCGTAGACCATGACACTCAAACTCAAAGGGAGCAAGTTCCAGAGTCTGGTAGCCACTGATACAAATGCTCTGCCACCTTTTGTTTTTAACCTTGTATGCTGGACAGCCAGCAACCCCTGGTCACAAGACCTCAGGGACCTGCTGGGGTGATAGGAAAGAAGACGATCACTTAAGTAAGTTGGAGCTACACCGTGCAGGGCCCTATAGCTCATGATTATGATCTTAAATTGGACCCTGAACTTGACAGGGAGCCAATGCAGCTAAATCAGCAGGGGAGTGGCATGGGAGTGTTTGTGATGCTTTGTCAGAAGCCTGGCAGCAGCATTCTGAACACCCTGCAGTCGTTCCAGGGAGGCATTACTTAAGCAAGTAAACAAGGTATTACAATAATCTAAGCGAGATGAAACAAAAGCATGAATAATCACTTCCAATTTGGAACGTGACACAATGGGACTCAGCTTAGCGATATTTCTTAAATGGTAAAAACAAGAGCGAACCAAAGATTTAACGTGTGTGTCCAGCGTCAGAGCTGGATCAAATGTAACACCAAGGTTCCTAATGGATGATTTAATATAGGAAGCAAGAGGGCCTAGATTTTTAACCACGAGGGGAACAAATTTCTCAGGAGCAAAGACAATGACTTCTGTTTTATCAGCATTTAGTTGAAGGTAATTGCCAGCCAGCCAATCTCTAATGGAATCTAAGCAGGACTGCAAGATTTGGAGCTTAGAAACATCAGGTGGCCTAAAAGAGATATATAGCTGAATATCATCTGCATAACAATGATATGAAATATCAGAGAAAGAGCTAAGAAGTTGCAGAAGAGGGAGTAAATACAACAAAAACAATAATGGTCCCAAGACAGAGCCCTGAGGCACCCCATAGGCAAGAGAGCTGGCGGAGGATCTGAACTTAGAGGTAGCCACAAAGAAAGATCGATTTGACAAATAGGATTTAACCCATTCCAATGCGGTACCCGATACACCCACCCAGTGGTTTAATCTATCTAACAAAATAAGATGATCAGCAGTGTCAAAAGCAGAGGTCAGAATCAGAATCAGAATCAGAATGGGGTTTATTGCCAGATGTTGAGGTTTACAACATTAGGAAATTGCTGCGGTGCTTCAGTGCAAACAATAAGAATTAAAGTGCTATGTAGAAAGAAAGATATGTGCATGAGATATACATGAGATATATACATGAGAATAAGAATTATGAGTGCTACGTAGAAAGATATATACATGAGTGGTCAGATCCAGCAACATCAAAACAGTGCACTCTCAAGCATCATAATTCATCAAAATATCATTACACACTCTAAGAAGTGCAGTTTCGGTAGAGTGAGTCTTACGAAAGCCAGATTGAAGTTTATCAAGAACATTGTGTTCATCTAGAAAATCCGTGAGTTGCTTGGCCACAACCTTTTCTAAAATCTTGGCAATAAAAGGCAATTTTGAGATGGGTCTGTAACTGGAAAGCAAAGAAGGATCAAGTTTAGGTTTTTTTAAAAGTGAGTGAATGGCAGCACTTTTACAGTAAACAGGGACCTGACCAGAGAGCAGAGATGCATTAAGAATTTTAAGAACACTAGGACCAATAGACTCAAAAACATTTTTAAGTAAAGACCCAGATAAAATATCAAGGATCTCATTGAAGTGACCAGCTTCAACAACTCAGGTAAAGACACTGGTGAAAATCTTTCAAATCTGACAGGAGCAACAATATCCCTAATTGTGTCAAATAGAACCTTAGGGTTACCTCTGCTCCTAGAGACTAGGTTTGAACAATAAGCAGCCCTTGCATCACGAACTGAAGTGTTAAAAGAAACTAAAAGGTCTTTTAAATGAAAGAGATGAACCTGTAAACGAGTCTTTCTCCACAAACGCTCAGCTTTACGACAGACACGCTTTAAACAGCGAATGCTGTCGTAACAGGTCATAAGGAGAACATTAGTAACCTTTACTACAGCTCATGTTGTGCTTTGTTGTCCTCTCAGTCCGCTCGGTGGGGGTGGATTCAGGGGTGGAGTCTGTCCAGCTGATCTGCAAAACCACAGTTTGCCTGCCTACAGATGCTAAAGTGGAGTGGAAGGATGCAAACAACAAATCAAATCAAAATCAAATCAAATCACTTTTATTGTCACATCACATGTGCAGGCACACTGGCACAGCACATGCGAGTGAAATTCTTGTGTGCGAGCCCCACAAGCAACAGAGATGTGCAAACACAACAACACAAACCAGCAAATACAAGAATGGCTACATCTGAAACTAATAAATATATGTACAATATATAATAGTGTATGCATTTCTGGACGTGTATACTAAATATTATCCTGTGTGTGTGTGTGTGTGTGTGTGTGTGTGTGTGTGTGTGTGTGTGTGTGTGTATACACATTTTACAAATTAAATAGTAAAAAAAATAAAATAATAATAATAATAATAATAATAAATAAAATATATAAAATATACAGAGTTGAATATGTGCAAAACAAGTGGCATTTATATACAGTGTGGAGTGCATAGTGTTGAAGTTCCCGTAGTGAAGCTGAGGTGTCTATGAAGTGTTCAGCAGTCTGATGGCCTGATGGAAAAAGCTGTCTCTCAGTCTGCTGGTATGGGACCGGATGCTGCAGAACCTCCTTCCTGATGGAAGCAGTCTGAACAGTTTATGGCTGGGGTGACTGGAGTCCTTGATGATCCTCCCCACTTTCCTCAGGCAGCGCTTCCTGTAGATGTCTTGGAGGGAGGGAAGCTCACCTCCAATTATCCGTTCAGAGCACCGCACTACTCGCTGGAGAGCTTTGCAGTTGTAGGCGGTGCTGTTGCCATACCAGGTGGTGATACATCCAGTGAGGATGCTCTCAATGGCACAGTGATAGAAGGTCCTGAGGATGCGGGGGCTCATGCCGAATCTTTTCAGTCTCCTGAGAAAGAAGAGGCGCTGCTGCGCCTTCTTCACTGTTTTGTTTATGTGTACTGACCACGTAAGATCCTCAGCCAGATGTACTCCAAGGAAACGGAAGCTGCTCACTCTCTCCACAGCAGCGCCGTTGATGGTGATGGGGGTGTGTACTTCTCTGCACCTCCGGAAGTCCACTATCAACTCCTTTGTCTTTGCGACGTTGAGGGTGAGATGGTTGTCTTGACACCAGTGGGTCAGGGCGCTGACCTCCTCCCTGTAAGCCGTCTCATCACCATTGGTGATAAGACCCACCACTGTAGTGTCGTCCGCCAACTTCACAATGATGACAAAAGGAAGGTCCACGTGTATGAGAACGGCTCTGACCAGCCTGAAGAACAGGACGATAAATACAAGAACCGAACAAAGATGAAGAGAAACTTACTGGAACCTGGAGACCTCAGTCTGACCCTGAAACACCCCACAGATGGAGACAACTCTACCTACACCTGCACCGTCTACAGCAGGGAGGGAAACATCATGATGGAGAAACAAGTGGAGCTGAAAGTCAGAGGTCAGTGCTGTAGATCCAGGTCAAAGGTCAAAAGGTCAGACTCATGATGGTGGTTCAGTCTCAGTGGGCTCCATCCAATAATGTCACAGTGTTAGCATGTCTGATGTTTGTGGCTGTTTTGGTTTTTATTTGATTTCCTCCCAAATGTAAAAGCTTCAGCAGATGAACTGTAGGAGTAAAGTTCATGTGTGAGACTTCATCTGAAAGGTAACATCTTCTAGTTTCTGAACATGTGTTTGGTTAGCACGTGGCTAAAACACAGGCTAAGCTAAGTCAGCTCAAATCTCAGTAAAAACCTTCTTTGGTCCTCATCTATAATCAGTCATATCTGAGTCACAATAACTAGAAGATGATTTCTAGCAGAAGTGTGAACATCTCCACATCCTTTCTCCATGTTATCATCCAAAGCTGTGTGAAGTTTCAGAGCTCTGCAGCTAACAGAGACTTTCAGTTTGCTGCTCTCTTCCTCTGACAGCTCCATTCTTAGGGAGCGTTAGTTCTCTGTTTCACTTTATTCCACTTATTCAGTCTGATGTTCTCTGATCTGTTTCTCTTGTTTAGTGTCTTAAAGGCTGCCAGTGCCTCTCGTGGCTTTAACCAACCTTTCTCTTTATTTCTGAGCTTTTTAAGGACTTTAACTGATGCATCAACCTTTGAAAATGGAAAGAAATCAGTCAGATTCATGGCTGCATCACAGTGTCACATGTAGTTCTCCACATCAGCTGGATTATATCTATAGCAGCAAACAGCAGCTGATGCACAAATCTTTGTCTGTGTTAATAAAGTTGGATCAGTTCAAATAATTTGTTGCTCTGCACTTGAAAGCAGCTTGTACAGTTTCCTAACTAATACTGTAATTCTGTATATGAGATTTTATTGGCTGTTAGTGAGCCACTCAAGAACATTCAGACCAATCAGGAGACTGTGGGGGAGGGATGTGTAGTTGACCTTTTAGCATTTAACCACGAGCTGTAAACATGGATAAGGTTAGCAGAGAATAATGTCTGTTAGTGAGGTGGATGTAGAGTTTAGCAACGATAGAGTTTGGTGTCATCTCCACAGCTCATAATGTATGCTATGCCTTCTGATGATACTGCCTAAATGAAGCATGTATAATGTAAACAGAATTGGTCCTAGCACTGAAGCCTGTGGAACACCATAATTGACCTTAGTGTGTGAAGAGGACTCTCCATTTACATGAACAAAGTGGAGTCTATTAGATAGATATTGTGAAGAGAAAATTATTTAGAAGGTAAAGGAACTCAGACTCAAGATATCTTTTACATGTGCACACATGGACGATCCCCCCTCATCGCCCGATCCATCCTGCAGCAACGTGTGCAGGACAGATGTGACAGAGAGGAAAGACCGCCCAGGGCATCCAAAATGTCCTTTATTTATACCTAAAGCAAGTATCCACAGCAGTAGGAGTGGCATGTATGGAACTGATAATTTTCCTTAAAAGTAGAAACTGTTCGCTTGTCAGCTGAAACAGGAGATAACTTGGTATGTATAGAAATGCAGACATTCCCATAAAAGGAAAGGGAGAGAGAGAGAACGCCAGCTTGTCTGTAAGAATAACGGTGTGTTCACACCGAACGCGATGGACGCGAATAGAGCGTCAGGTTTACATGTAAAGTCAATGGAAAGGCGCGATGACGCGCGATTGCGGGTCCCGCGAAAATTCGGAAGCAGATTTGCGTCGCGAAAACGCCAAAACGCGTGAAACGCGCGTCAGTGTAGCGCGTCTGGCGCGTTTGACTCGCGAATAAAACCACGCGCGTGAGTTTTTGTGTTGCATTTTGTGCATACGCGCGTTTCGCGTCTACCGCTCGAGTTGGAAAAATCTGAACTCCAGCGTCAAATCGCGCCGCGACAACCAATCAGGAGCCTGGTGACGTGGCTGTTACCTAGGTCAAAGGGGCAGATCCAGCCAAAGCCTTTCATACTTCAATGGAGGGGAAGGCTAATCAATGCGGTAGCAAACAACTCGGAGCTGTACAACACCAGCTGCTTTCAGTACCGAGACAGGAATAATAAGGACCGAGCTTGGAGGAAGATATGTGAAGAGATCGGGCAACCTGGTAAGTTCATTCATTTCTCTTTTGAAAGTTTTCACTGACCCGGGGAAGCCGCACAAAAGCTAGCAAGCCACCGCTATTTTCCCACTGACGTACAAATACCGTTCTGCTTTTATGCATGTTGTCATTTAGGAATATATTTTATTGTTTATTAATAAACAGCACACAGCGGTCCCGCTGTTCATCCGTCACTGCTTTGCTTTTTCGCTGATTTTTTATTGCACAGTACAGCATTGCATTCTGCAGCCTGATTGACAAATCTCCTGCGCTTGCCAAATTTATCACGTTTGGTTTTGATAACCATCGCGTCCAATAGAAAAAACAGCACAAAAACACCCATAACTATGAGCCTCATTCGGAAATAGACACCTGCACCGTGAGGGAAAAAGGCGCACGAAAGTGGCGGGCAGATGAAGACAAACCGCGGCATAATAATACTTTTACGTTTTGCAATCTACAAAGGTTTGCACTTTGAGAATCAATTGTGAGAACTGTGACCAGGGGCTAGTTATTCTGAGAACCCCTGCAATAAATGAGGGACCACTGTCTACTCTACGATTATTATATCCAACCTGTTAACATTTAATACTGTATTGATAGAACCAACTGATTCTGCAGCAGAGCATCCCCAGTCCCTGAGCTCCTGCTGCTGCACCCACAGATATGTACAGCAAGCACTGATACCTTTTTAGTCGGTGGGATTCCCTTGTGATCACCTTTACTAAATATCTACAACCAATCTGATTATATCCTGTTATTGTTTTTTTTTTTTTTTCAATGTTGAAATTAAAATCTAGTAGCAGCCTTCTCATTTCTTTGTGTTTTGTGCTGTTTTACAGGCCCACAGAGGAGGACGGCTCCGAGGCAGATGAGGGACGGGTCCCAGGACGGTCCATCGGCGGTGGAGCTGGCCATCCTGGAGTCCCTGAAGAGGCCACACCAGTCTCCAATGGAGCATTTCCTCCTCAGCCTTGTTCCTGCTCTGGAGAGCAGCTGGTCCTTTTTATTCCTGTCTCTCTGTAAATTCTTATATTTTATATATTTATGTTTAATGTTTTTCTGTTTGAGACTTTTAATATTATTTCAAATAAATGTTTATAATGACTAATGTCTCAGTTCTACTACACAGCAAATGTTGGCACACAACTTGACACATGTAGAATTTATTTCATATTATACTAATGACAAAATATACTGATACAGTGGGATGCAGAAGTTTGGGCAACCTTGTTAATAGACATTATTTTCCTGTATAAATCGTTGGTTGTTACAATAAAAAATGTCAGTTAAATATCATACAGGAGACACACACAGTGATATTTGAGAAGTGAAAAGAAGTTTACTGGATTTACAGAAAGTGTGCAATAATTGTTTAAACAAAATCAAGCAGGTGCATCAATTTGGGCACCACAAAAAAGAAATGAAATGAATATTTAGTGTATATCAATGTGTGTGTCTCCTATATGATATATGGGGTGCCTTTGTCTGGATGTGCTTCCCATCCAGAGCTGCACAGCACAGAGGAAAGTTCCAGCGCTCCTGGAATCCCTCTGTGATGGAGCGCCAGTCTCCAGGTGAAGGCACAGCCATGAAGTCGTCCACTAGACAGTCCCAGATGGACGTCGCTGCCTGGGGGGTGATCTGGCTCACCGTGGACACACCGACTCTGAAACTGAACGCGATGGTCCTGAAGGAGTCCCCGGTGACAAGGAACCTGGACAAAATTGTTCAAAATCAGTATTATGTGTACTGCAGTTACAAAATACATTATTCAAATTCCAAAATACTTTTGTGATGTCAGATTTAAATCACAAAACATGAATCTTACATAAAACATTTTGTAATTATAAGGATAATTACAAAATGTATATTAGATAATATCTAAAACAGTTGTGTTTTGTTTTAACTTTAACATATCATAATTTGATTGGTAGCAACTTTCACAACTACAGTGAGCCAATCACTCATAATTCCTAAACATGTCAATCAGGTAGGAATGAAGTGAGACATTAATAGAAATAAAGAGTTGTATGTTGACATGTAGCCCTTTCCTTGCTTAAATCATTAATATTTTTGAAAAATTAATCTGTGATAAGACAGCTTATCAAGATAGAACCATGTAACTAGAGATGAACCAAACTGTTCACAGTTTTATCTAACTCTGTTTTAATAAAGGCTGGTGACCCCTGTTATAGTCTGACAGCTGCAGGGATTATATACAAATATTCAACTATCCCAGAATTAAACCAGGTCTAAATAAAAAGGAGTGAGTATCACTACAAAGGTTAACTCAGTGGTCCTAATGCTACAGTTTGATATCAGCAAACACCGAGCGCATACATTGATGTGACACCACAGCCATGCTATCATGCAAACACTGATAACAGCATAAATCGAATTAAATCGGGACTTGATGAGACCTTCTGAGTATCACTAGAAATATTATAAAGAGTCGTCTCTGTACCACAGTTTGCTTTCAGTAAACACCGACAGCATTCACTGTTAGCATAGCACATCCATGTTAGCAGTGTATAACTGGATGGATTAGCATATTAGCACAGATATCAATAAAGGACTACCGTATTAAATAGTTTTACTAACCTCAGGCAGACGGACAGGCGCTCTGCAGGTGGGATTGAGCGTCTGTAGTTGGTGTCTAGGCGGGCGATGCTGGGACCGACGAGGGAAAGCAGGTCCTCAAACTGGCCGACGGTGATAGCGCTGGAATCGGCCGTCATCCAGGCGCAGCTCCTGGAGCAAGTGGTGAAACTCACCAAACTGCTCATGCCTCTGGAGGACCTGATGGACCCAGGTACGGCGAGGACGTCTTTTACGCTGCTGCTCTGCTCTCCACAGTACATAGAGAAGGGAGACTCTCTCTTCAAGCGCTAGCTCGATAGCTGCCATCTTGCAAAGATACCGGTCTGGCACAACTCCCTCCCACATTCCTCCCACATTTCCGGTTGGATTTTTCTTGGACACGCGTTGAGACGCGAATGTACACGCGTCAAATTAGGGGCGTTTGGGGCGTTTTATTCGCGTCCATCGCGTTCGGTGTGAACACACCGTAAGAGGAAGTGTCGTATGTCACCGCATTCCTCTACACATATGGCTTCAATCTCTCTTCCTGTGTTGGCTCCATTCACAACCTCTTCTTCCTTTAAATGAAGCTACAACTAAGCAAAATTAAAAATCTTTCATCATTCCCTCCTGTTGTCGCTAATTTAAAGAATATACATCAATGTGTTTCAGACACAGACCCTACATTGTGAGTGCTTTCGGTCTCGTCGTCATAAAATGTGTATCATTCAAACATAATCATTCATCACATTAGTTTCATACTCATCGTCTTCTCCTTCTTCCTCATCTGGCACAGTGACATATGCAATGAGAGATTAGGATATCATTCCTCTTACACAGGGAATAATACATGTAGTAAAGATACAAAACATGATAAGTATTAGGCCAATAAACATCAAAACCTTAAACATCAATGTTCTCCATCAGTCGCTCAATCGGTTACCTGTGCCTGTTGAACATTTCTAAGTAATTATAGAGCATTTGTCATATTATCAGAATGCACATTGTCTGACATATATGTACAACAAGTTGTATTGAACAAAACACACAGTCCGCCCTTTTCTGCCAAGATCATGTCCAGGGCGACTCGGTGTTGCATAACAGTCATTCTTATGGCATCAATTTCCTGATTTTGCTTGTTGTTGATGGTGGTCGATGCATTTAAAAACAGCCCAAAACGATAGTCCAATAGTCAGGGGGTCACTGTGGTTTAGGACAATTCCTGAATATTGATAATCTGGACTGGTAAAACTTGCTGCGCATGTCACTTGAGTCATATTCATAGGTTTGCCATATAATATAGCATGCTGTGTTGTAGTAGGCATGTGTGAGCATATATATCTGTATCAGGCGTTGTTCATCCAGGGATGGATGTGGTCCTGTGTCACTTCGACCAGGTGTGAATTGTCATATGTCCATGTCCTTCTATGCAAGTTGGCTTCTTGATCCATTAAGTGCATCAGAGTCCATGCTGTAAGCAGCAGGGCCAAGGTGGTAAACAGAATAATCTTCATGATGACCAGACACACCGATTTGCTCTGGTGAGTAGACTACAGGCGAGAAGTGGAAGGCGGGATATACCCAATCAGTCCTCCCTTCACCTGTAGATCACCAAAGAGTCGGGGTGTTGGTGTCTTTTAGGTTGTGCTGTCACTCACTTCCACCTTTTTGCAATGGCTCTGGTGGATCCAAAAGGGCCTCTCAGCGATTTTGCAAGCTGTTGGTGTCGTTAAGAGTACTTGGCATGGACCTTATCGCCTGAGTTTAATCTGCAAGAGACTTGAGAAGCGTCGCACAGCAGTTCAAAACAATATCCCTATTTTCTACTAAAGTTGTCTCTCTAACAGATTTATCTATTGGTTCACTTGTATCAATTCATGCACTCATTCATTGCATTCATGCAATTACTACTGATTCTTTCCAAAAATAATTTCACATGTAACAATTTATATATATGTGTTTTCTATTTTTTATTTACCTCTTTGTTGTGCTCTGGTGGACATCTCTAAACACCATCATGAGTTCAGGCTTCAATTTCAACCCAATTATACTCCTCTGGGCTTCACCTTCCCACTGGCCCCTGTACCCTTCTCAAAGTGTCCTTTGTTGTCTTAAATCTCCAGCAAACACAATCTGTTTCTTCTCCGTTTCTTTTCAGTATTTTCCTTTTAGATTAAGTCCCAGCCAGGCAAAATATCACATTCAGTGCCTTTAAACAGTTATGTCGCACTGTTCTTGCCAGCCTGCTGTTAATTCTTCAGGTTCACGATGTTCTGTTGGTCTTCATCAGGAGATTGACTGTCCTTTGAGCTTCTTCTCAGGATCGGGACAAGTGGGAGGTCAAGCTGTAAAATTTTAAGCCAAACTTTGGCCTGTTTTCTCCCAGTTATGTTAATCTATGGTTTTGCTGCTATGCTCAAAATTCTAGGTTGAGAAAAGTCCACCTTTATCTATTTGTGGCCTATATTAACACACTAAACCATACCATTAATATCATTTTCATTTCTTTTCTTAAAGCCTCCATTGCTTCATCTGGCTTGAGTCTGTCTCTTATGTTTTTTTCTCTGGGTGCTCACTCCTTCTATGGGCATGCAAAGGTCCTGTCACACACACACTTCCTGTTACTCTCTTTTGTGTTTCTACAGGCTAATCAAACTCATTTTGCATTTACAATCTACAAACCCTTTGTAATTCTACTAACTTTTGATCTAAAATGTAGCGTCATTCACACAATAATTTCACTTGTCCCGATAAAATCCTTGACATTCATTCAATTCAATAAAATCCATGTGGATGGTGTGGAAAACTGGCCTCTCTTAGGTCTTAAGTTTCCTTGTGAGTTGTGTTTTTGACAGAATAGGCATGTTCTTACAAATTTTTTGCTAAAGTTTCAAAATTTATAGTGTAAAAGTGTGTATTGTATTGTTTATCTATACTATATCTCCCTCCTGTTTACACATGTATTACTTCATGTGTCACTACAACCGCTGTCCTGTGTAACGACTCTGGTAATATTGGTTTTCCATCACAGACCATCAAGTCATCTTTCAGTTGTGCTCCACATTTCAGCCGCTTGTTCTGTTCAGTGATTGTTGCAGCTTTTTGTTCGGTTTTTAGTACATCAAGTGGTATTTGTGGGCAGCAGTCGGATACTAGTAGCTCTGCTAATTGTTGTGCAGCCTGTTTTGCTGCTTGATCTGCAAAATTATTTCCTTTTGTGACAATAAAATTGTCTTTTTGATATGCTGCACATTTGCAAAGTGCCAATTGTTTTGGCAAGGTGATCACTTCCAGCAAGATTTTTAGAAAGCTGCCGTGTTTCACTGGGTTACCCGTAGAGGTAACCATACCTCTGTTATGTCAAATTTTTGCAAAGTGGTGCTCTGCTGAAAGAACAAACTGGCTGTCAGTGTATATATTTATATTTTGGCCTGTGTGCAATTCATATGCACATATGACTGCATACGTGCAGCTGACTTTTTTACTGCCTCTGCTGCGGCTACACATGCTTGCACATGCAGGCAGGCCTGACGCAACAAAGTCTAATTTACACGAGTCTAAGTTTCACCAGGAATGTTAATGAGCATTGTTTTCCTCCAAACGCCTGTGTTATCACAGCTTTTATATAACCTGCTCCTCTATCTACACGTAAGTAGAAAGGCTTATCATAGTCAGGCAGTGCTAAAACTGTATCTGTCTGTAATGCCTATTTTTAAATAACTGAATGCTTCTTCTTTTTTTTCTTCTCTATAGATGCAACATTACATTTTCACTTGAGGCATTTTTAGATAATTTCTAGTTTTCCAAAGAATTCACACATCTTACATATTTCAAACTTTGAAGTTAGGGTTTTGTTTTGTTTATATATATATATATATATATATATATATATATATATATATATATATATATATATATATATATATATATATATATATATTTTTTTTTTTTTTTTTTTTTTTTTTTTTAAACTTTGCATTGCTCACAGTTCATAGCTCACAGCTCTAAAACTAGGCATTTGTAAATCATATGCATAATCACTATGTGTCACTGTGATCCACAAGTATGGTCACAAATTTGTTTCCAAACCAACAAAATAAAATAATCAAACAAAACCGAAAACATACATGAGTCAGGACACAAAAAGAAAAATGCTGCTACTGAAACAGAGCGGAAGTGTGAGGGAAAACTGAGCCCACTGACAGCTGCATGTGTCGACCTTTAATTGCATGCATCCTCTGTTCTAAAAAACAAATAAATAAAAAATAAAAGAAATGTGTAACATGCTCATCAACTTAGCGGTGTCCACATATTTAATCCAGCTTCTCAATCCTGTAGGTTTAGCTATTATCTACAGGGTTTGGCTTATTAGTTGTTATTATAGATGTGCTCTATATCTCAGTAATATTTTATCTAGGATAAATGACAGGTTTTCAAGCAGGTTAAGTGCCTCTATGCACCTAATTGGTTTAGATATTTCCTTTATTTTCTTCATCTCATATGTCATTATACTGAGTTTGAGCAAACCTTAAGCTTGATGCAGACTACTTCATAACAATCGTCCATCTCACGTCATAACTGACTAGGATACTTCTTGTTATTATTATTATATCATTATTAATATTATCATCTTTTTCTTTCTATATAATAACAATAGTATATTACAATATTTTATTAGTGTATATCACTATACTACTACTGAGCCAATTTAATAGTTAGGATCATCTTACTCAGCAAACAGATAATTTAGAATTCATCCAATCTGTACAAATTTGCTCTTTCCTACTTTTTAGACTGGTCTTCTGTTTGCCTCATCTCAGATCCAACCTTCGGTCACATTCATTCTCTCTGTTGCATGTCGAACCAAATAATTTATTATTATATATTTTATATTTTATTTTGTATCCATCAAGGGCTTCGGGTGATCTGCAGTTTCACCCTTTCCCAAGCTGGAGACATTGGCTGAACAATGACACAGCCTTAATGTACCTTATGCATCTCTCTATTTTATTTAAAAGGTTTTCATGTGAATTATTTCCTTTTATTTATTTTATACATTCTGGGCATGAACGTCATGCCAACTATGTTTCATTGTTAATATAAGTTTACAGGTTGTTTTCCTTCCTATTATTAGTTTCAATACGTTAAAAATAAGTTCTAATGCAGTTTTGTCTTTGTTTATTTTATTTTTGTACTTCTTATATTTATATCTATTCGTTGCGGTCTGTTTCCAACCTTTTTAAACTACTTTGATCTCTAGTTTTCACTTAATAAGGGTTTTGTCAGTCACTGCACTGTAGTGTGACCTGATGCTGATTTTACTATTAAAGTATCTTCTGAGACTTGTACTTCCTGTGGTTTTCTGTTCAAAACGGTTTTACATACTCCTGTATTACGTAACATCTGCACTGGTTTGCCATTGACATATACTGTCAGTGTAGGTTTGCCTTTTACTTCAGACACTAATTGATAGACATTAAATACTTCTGCGTCACTTTTGTCATTTTCATTTGGCTTTTTCTCATTTAGTCAGTCATTTGAATATTGCCGTTTGTCTATTTTATGTCTGCAATCTCTGGTGAAATGCCCTTCCTTGCCACAATTCCAGCACGTACTATTTCTTTCTTCACTTCTTTCGCGTGAGTCTGTCTGTCCTAGATATCTCTGGCCCTTTCCTCTAAAGTCCTCCTGTCTGTTACCTTCTAAATCCTCCAAAAATGTGATAAACTCTGTTTCTGGATCTAATGTGAAAGTACCTGTCCTTGCAGTTTTTATTTTTTTATTTTTTTATATATTACACAGAGCGCGTGCTCGGCATATTGCAATGCGTTGGCTAGTGGTCATTCATTGTGACCTAGTGTTTTCCAACGTGGGATTTCACTGCGGGTAGCAGGCCATTCAGGAATGCATTTTTTAGCTGCTGTTGGTAAGGACCGTCGGGACCTTCATTACAATCCATTCCTGAATGTTGCCTAAAAACCGGACGCAGGCGATCTAAAAAATCGGACGCCGTTTCATTTTCTTTTTGTTTCACTTCACCAATCTTTTTGTGACCACGGTCGGAACACGAATATATTTGGGTTATTATCACGTTGTGCCTCTGCATAAGGACCAGGCTGAGGTCTAAACGGATCAGATGATAGTTTAAGGGGGGTCGCAGCAACGGGAGTGGGGGTCGGCCGTGCAGCAGCAGGAGTGGGGGTTGGCTACCTCTGCCTTTTTCATTTTTCTTTTCTTGTTTCTTTTTTTATTCTCACATCGTCTATCTGCCTCTCGCTTCCATACTTGGAAATATATAATTCCTTTTGTTTTTTTTAAACCTTTTGTTTCTCCTACTTGTTTCAGTGATAATGCAGATGGGCTACATTTTCCTTCCCAGGTGGAACATTTGATCTTTTTAGGATTTCTCCATCTTTGCACACTAATTTGTCCGGCGCCTGGACATTTTTTTTTCTAAATACTGTTCGTCAACAGTAAACTTAGTGGGCTGATTACCCATTAAAACAAAACTGCAGAGCTTTCTCTGGTATTAGACTTAAGAGTGGTTACTGACTACGCCCTTCTACTCCACCCTATTTAGTGGAGCGGTGTCAGTTTTATGAGGCGGAACTCAACCGTTCTCTTTTGTCACCAGTACTTCAGCCACTGACAGGAAATAAAATGACAATAACAATGAGAGTGATTCAGCAGCGTATTGTGCTGTCCAAGTCAATTCACTCTCAACACACAGAAAACACAAAAATTTACACAGACATTTTACACAGTCGCGCAGACCTTTTCGGCAGGTCAGTCCTACAAAATTCTTGTTTTTACACGTGGACCCTTTCAGCGGGTCAGTCTTTAAAACTTTTATTTTGAAAATCCTTTCGGCGGATTAGTCCTTAAGCTTTTATTTTGAAAATCCTTTCGGCGGATTAGTCCTCTTATTTTTACACGTGGATCCTTTCAGCTGGTCAGTCTTTTAAAACTTTTATTTTGAAAAACCTTTCGGCGGCTTACTCCTATTTTTACAGATCCGTGCAGTGGATTAGACTAATTACATCCTTTCGGATAAGACCTAGGTTC
This sequence comes from Rhamphochromis sp. 'chilingali', assembly GCF_963969265.1. NCBI lineage: Eukaryota > Metazoa > Chordata > Actinopteri > Cichliformes > Cichlidae > Rhamphochromis > Rhamphochromis sp. 'chilingali'. The sequence continues at coordinate 67,444,069 of NC_137929.1, read as the reverse complement.
ATTTTACGCGAGTGTAAGTGAGTGGTTTCTTTACCTTCCCAAGACTCTGGCTATGTTGAAAGTCAGCCACTGGATCCCAGCGTCGCGGATCACTCGATTAAAACACTGGCCAGAACCCGAATTTAACGTCTCTGGACTTTCACTCCTAATAGGCTGTCGACAGGTTTTTCAGTGTAGTCTCCACGACGCCAGGACACAGCGGCCGATGCTTCCTCTCCGGCTCGGAGGACCAAGAAAATGCGAAGAGAAAATTATTTAGAAGGTAAAGGAACTCAGACTCAAGATATCTTTTACATGTGCCCACATGGACGATCCCCCCTCATCGCCCGATCCATCCTGCAGCAACGTGTGCAGGACAGATGTGACAGAGAGGAAAGACCGCCCAGGGCATCCAAAATGTCCTTTATTTATACTTAAAGCAAGTTTTCACAGCAGTAGGAGTGGCATGTATGGAACTGATAATTTTCCTTAACAGGAGAAACTGTTCGCTTGTCAGCTGAAACAGGAGATAACTTGGTATGTATAGAAATGCAGACATTCCCATAAAAGGAAAGAGAGAGAGAGAGAATGCCAGCTTGTCTGTAAGAATAAGAGGAAGTGTCGTATGTCACCGCATTCCTCTACACATATGGCTTCAATCTCTCTTCCTGTGTTGGCTCCAATTCACAACCTCTTCTTCCTTTAAATGAAGCTACAACTAAGCAAAATTAAAAATCTTTCATCAGATATGATACAAACCACTGCAGTGCAGTACCTGTAATACCTACAGCATGTTCTAATCGCTCTAATAGAATATTTTGATATGAATGGAAGGTTGAAGATTGGCCTATAATTAGCTAAGGCCACTGGGTCTAGAGATGGTTTTTAAGTAACGCTTTACCTACTGTCAGCTTGAAGGCCTGTGGTACATAGCAAATTATTAGAGATAGGTTGATCTCAGCTGCGTCCCTATTCCCGCTCTACCACACCCACCCACACACGCAGGGCTTGGGGTGCAGGTATGTCACCTGGGTGCAGGGGAGGCACTCCCCCTCTGTCCCCTTCTGGCCGCCTGTGCCTCAATTTTATTCTGCAACCTAGACATCCACATTACTCACACTCTCACATAACACATACATATAGGGCCTTGGGGGTGGGCACGTTTTACAGCACCCAGAGGATGGTCGGTGTACTCCAACCCACCTCTGGCGCTGGTGCCCTACCCTCAATTTTAAATGCATATAGACACTAAGGGTTTTCGGTAGGAGCCGTGCTGCTCTCTGAGAGGAAGCTAGTACCATGCTCTCCTGAGTTTTAAATGCACTTTAGAACAGCACACAGCAACACTACATATGAGCGGGCGTAGGGAGGTTTGAGGTCTTCACTCACCCCGGTTCTGTTAGCCGTCAGGGCTGGGAGGAGGTGCTGGCCGTCAGACTGGGGTCTGGGATGCGGGGCCTCCCTGCTACTGCAGATAAGGAGGTGGTCTGCTTGCCTCCACCCCAGAGAGGAGGGTTACATCTCCTGGGTTTAGGTGCAGCTTGCCCCTCTGAGGGCGGGGGTACCTGGACCTGGGATATAGAGTATTCTTGGGGAGTGCGACTGTCTGTGCAGTGTCTATTTGTGTCTGTCTACACGTCGGGTGAGTGCCGAGTATTTGGTTGTGCATATGGGGTGGGAATGCACGTCTGTGTCCGCGTGTGCCTGTTCGTCTGTGTCTATATGTCAGGTTGGGTCTTAGACTCAACCTCTCTGGGTACATCTCAGGCCCTCTAAAGTACGGAGGCCTATCTCCCCTCACCACACTCCCTGCCGGTGGTTGATGCCCTCAGACGTTGGTGTGTTGGTGGTCCTTGTCGTCTGGGGCTGGGCGCTCATGTACCGGCTCACTCCTGGTGGCCGATTGGCGGGGCCGGGCGCCTGTGGCCCGGCTGGGCTCCTTCCGGGGGATGGGATGCCCTCAGGCCTCTGGCCTCTGGGCCTGAAGCTCGGTCCTCTCTGGCACAGCTGGCTGCCGGCAGAGCCCGCGGGCATGCCACTGCAACCCCCTCTGGCCTCTGCTCCGTAGCTGCTGGGTGACCTCTCGTTTGGGGCTCTACTCAGCTCTTCCCAGGAGGGTGGCACGGGTCCCCCCCCTTTGGTGGTCCTCCTCGGGTTCTTGTACTCTGGGGCCTCTGGATATCTGGGGCCTGGATCTCCTCCATACCTGCTTCATACCCTGGTGGACGGGGCTATGGCTCCCCACACTCCCTAGCAGATCGTTACATGGAGAAACCTTTGGAATACAAGCATGCTGATCCCCACAGGTGTGCACACGGGTGTTCACAGACGCGGACTACACCTTTCTTGGCTGCTGCCTCAAAGCACATTGTGCGCTGTCTATCTTGCGTACTGCACAATATCATTTAATATCTACTGTTATGTACTGCTAGCTAGTGTTAAGAAATCAGTTTTACCCCGGTTCTTTTATTCCTCGAGCTTCCAGAGATGGCACCGGACTCAGTAGTCATTTCACAAAACCTTTATTCATCTTTACTCATCTTTTACTCATCTTCATTTACTCATCTTCATTTATCTTTACTCTTCTTCATTTATCCTCATTTAAGCATGCACTTCAAGAAGGGAAGACGAGGCCGGTGTCCCTCTCTAAATCTTCACTCCTTTGTCTGTGAAACACAAGACATTGTCTACACATTGTCTACACTAGTTTATTGTGATGGTGCTGTTTTTATATTATGTTGCTCTTTGTTTGCTTTCTCTTGTTTTTTTTCTCCATACAGGTGATCCAGGTGTTTTGTTTGTTTTTCTTTCTTTCTTCCCCCCCTTTCTCATCGTCTCTTCTCCCCTTTGGTTTTCTTTCTCTCCCTCTCTTTCTTTCATTCTTTCTCCCTGTCCTATCCCACAGTCATGTCTGTCCCGTTTGTAGCAATCGAAAATAAAATAAATTCATAATTATAATAAAGGTCAATCAAATGGACCAATATGGCAAGGCCATGATGATCCACTTGGTAAAATAAATCCGCTTGGCATCTTTCTTGGCCTTAAGACAACAATTCTGATGGCTATAGATCCAAACGGGACACACACACAAAAAAAAAAAAAGAGATAGTTTGTGATTTGAAGCATGAATTAATGTCAGGACGTCTTTGAGCAGTTTTGTATGAATGGGGTAGTGAGTCCAGGTTTGAGCTTCTTGAAGTCCTGTTATTAAGTCTGTTCATCATTTTCATTCCATTTGATAACTTCTACCAATAACAACCAATTATTTTCAAGCTGAGAGATTTAGTGTGAAAACCAGAAGCAGGAAATGATGCTGTGCAGTATATTTGTGGAAAACAATGATGAGGCTAAAGTCAAGATCACACACACGTAAAAATAAACACAACATTTGTGTGTAAACACACCAGGTGGAACATTTATTTGATGCTTTAGCTGCTACTTGTGATACTAAATGTTTGCAGTCGTGCTTCATGGTTACTGAACGTAAAACAACACAAACCCTGCTGATTGTTGGTTTGTGTGTTATTTGTGTTGTGTTCAGGTGACTATAGAAAGACTAATGACACAAATATTATGGATGGACACGTTTCCTGGGCTGCGTCAGGTTTTCCATACAAACACTTGATGTTTGGTAGTTCCAGGTCCAACATGGTGCATGGATATATCCAGCGTCCCTCTTCTGCACGTTTGCTGTTCATCAGTCTCAGCCTTCCTCTCTGTCTTTGTCCTGTAGACTCCTCAGCCTGAGCTGTCCCTGTCACCCACTCATTTCCATCCTTTCTATTCTGCTCACTTGTTCAAATCTTCTACTCTGCCACCTCCAGGTCGCCTCCTGTCGTTGTGTCATGTCTCCATCATCACAGCCTCACTAGGCTGTAAAGCTTCATGTTGGCTGTAGCTGCTGTCCTCCTGTCACAGATCACAGCTGATACATGTGTGCACCCACTCCATCCTGCTATACTGTCACTTCACCTCTTTTGGACTTTGCTGCTTTGTATGGAGGACTTCATGTATTTAAACTGATCCACCATCACCACCTCCACTCCTTCATCTTCACTGTCGTGTCTCCAGCTTCTTCACACACACTCTTCTCTTCAGAGCATACCTCCACCTGTCCAGGCTCTCTTCCACCCACCTGCTTCCTGCTCTCACTACAGATCACAATGTCCTCAGCAAACAGAGCTGCTGAGACTCCTGCCTGAGCTCATCTGCCAGCCTGTCCATCAGCACTGCTAACAAGAAGGGGCTCAGAGTGGATTTCTGATGTAATCCCAGCCCCAGCAGGAACCCATCTTTCCCTGCTGCTGCAAACCTTCCCACTGTCTCTCTGTCCTCATACATGTACTGCACCAACCATTGTTTGCATGCACACAGAAACAGTGCAGCTCCTCCTGACCTTCTCTGCACATCTGAAGTGCTTGTTCTTGTCATGAAGCTGCTGCTCACACGTCACTCTTCCAGCTTCTCAACACACTCTTTCCATGTCAGTACATTTCCACCTCTATCTGTCATCACACTAACCTGCTGTAATCCTTTCAGCTGGAGCTTCTTTGTAGACACGTCCCTACATTGCAGCCTGATTACAATGCAGACAGTCGGCTACAGTGTGGCTGGATTTCCTTTCTTAGCGTGCTTTGCTGTAAAATACCAGGATGTTAGGCTAAGGCTGAGTCGCTCCATAATATGAGCCGCGGCCCGGAAAGTTCAAAGATGGAATATTGTTTGTTGTTCTGAGATTTCCCATGAAATAACCCAGCACTTAAAATGACTGAGCTGTACTTAAATGTACTGACAGTGTAATTATTTTATTCTTTCTGTACAAACCTGCTTGTTACACAAACTTACAGGTAACTACAGGCTGCTTGAGCCTTATTTGCAGGTGGTGTTATAAAGTGTTACTGAAACAGCTGCTGACCAAAGTGATGCACATTTAAAGGAGTCAAAGTCCTGAAATAATTCAACAGATTAAAACAAACATAAGATGATAAACCATGAGTGAAACAAACAGCATGGTGGTGCTGATCATTGTTGCCTCACAGCAACAAGTTCCTGAGGTCATTTCCACCACCTGAGTGGGGCCTTTCCCCCCACACTCCTCTCTGTGTGCTGTGAGTGTCTCTCTGTGTTAGCTGGGATAAGGAGAAGAGGAAGAGGATGGAGGGTGTTGAAGGTCTCTAATGTTGCGTGGGTCTTTGTTCCACAGTTTAGGAGCAGCTGCAAAGCCCTGATCTCCTCTGTGTTTGAACCTGATCTGGAGACAGTGAGAACCAATAACTGAGGGCAAAATAAGGACACTGAAACTAAAAGCAGTCTACAGGGTTATGTTAGAAACACCAAAGCATGAAGCACTGGTGCAGCTGACTCACACAGACTCTCCTCCACACTGTCCTTAGTTATAAAGTGCTTTACAAACACAAACATTATGACTAACAGCTGGATTTTCCTGTTTCAGTGCAGCGAACTAACAACGAGCCAACAAGGCCTCACGTGACATCAGTCAGTGAGAGTTTCACTGCTGCAGCAGCTCTGTTCACTCACACTTATTAATATTAATGCTCATTACAAATGTTACAACAGCTGATGCACAAATCTTTGTCTGTGTGAATAAAGTTGGATCAGTTCAAACAGTTTGTTGCTCTGCTTGAAAGCAGCAGTTTTTCTAATGCACCACCTTCATGTTTCCTTCATATTTGAATCCCCCTGTAGATGCTGACAGGTAACCATGTCACACAGAGCTCAAGCCTTTGAATCCAGCTGTGACTGTTGATTTTCTATTGAATGGACTTTTTCAAATCCAGCTGTAGGCCTGTGTTTGTGAGCTCATTAACAGCTGTTTGTTTAGAGAGACGTGGTCCTCACAGGACAGCCACTACAAACATATGATTTTATAGAATATGATGCATTACTGCAGATTCAACACAATAGAAAGGATTTGAAATGAGCTCAGCCTTAAACATGTGCAGCAGTAATATTGATCCACAGACACTGATGGGAACATTTTTCTGCACAATAAGTACTTTGACTTTTCATACTTTATGTACAATTTGCCAGTACTGCAGTTTTGTGTGTAGTGAGGTGTTTTCATGGTGTTTTCTTGGTGCTTTTACTAAAGGAAGGCTTCTATCAAATTCTTCCACATGTTGTCAAACTGAGCTGTGTGATGAAGTGAGTGTGACAGAAACACTCAGACTGTGTTTCTCTGCTTCATCAAGTCAAATCTGGTCCTCAGAGACTGAATAAAGTCCTGTCCCACTAACAGCAGCTCCAACAGTCTGTTCACTGCTTTCTTCCTGTCAGTCTTCATCTTTCTGCTGCGTCTCCTCTTCACACTGACCACTTTCTATCTAACAGTGAGCTCCCAGTGAAGCAGCAGCATTCAGCCTGTTAGAGTCAACACAAATGTCTCCATCCAAGCTCATGTTGTGCTTTGTTGTCCTCTCAGTCCCCCAGGTGGAGGTGGATTCAGGGGTGGAGTCTGTCCAGCTGCCCTTCAACACCACACTTCACCTGCCTGAAGACGCTAAAGTGGAGTGGATGGACAAATATGACAGGAAGGTCCACGTGTATGAGTACGGCTCTGACCAGCCTGAAGAACAGCACCAGGTTTACAGAGACCGAACGAAGATGAATGAAGACCTGCTGAAAACTGGAGACCTCAGTCTGACCCTGAAACACCCCACAGACTGGGACAACAGGACCTACACCTGCACCGTCTGCAGCAGGGAGGGAAACATCCTGCTGAAGAGAAAAGTGGAGCTGAAAGTCAGAGGTCAGTGCTGTAGATACAGGTCAAAGGTCAGAGGTCATGCAGGAGTTTATTCTCTAAAAGCTTTTAGTTTGAATCTATTTTCAGTTCATTCAAATAAAATAAATTCTTTGATGTTTTGATCTAAAAGCCAAAAATGTCAGGCGGAGCAACTGTGTGTTTAAATGAACTAAGAAGAGCATTAAAATGATCCTACCTTCAAAATAAAAGCCTCTGGCATGATGTGAGTTTGGATCAAATCAATAGTTTTGTTAGTTTAGTCCAAATCAGTGTAAATGTATAAATATCAATAGTTTTAAAGCTGCTGGGATCATTCAAACACTTTGATCCAGTCATTTGGATGTTGTCACATGTCAGGGTGGAGCAGCCATAAATACGAGGCTTTTATTGTGAAAATGCTGAGTGTGATGATCCAGAGGAGCCCATGGGGTGTTTGTGGCTGGATGCAAAGGTTTGTAGCTCTCCTTGTAAAGAGAAACAGCTTGAAGCTACAGAGGAGCGTCTGCAGAAGAAGACAGGGGAAAGAGGAAGAAGCTGAGGCCGCTGGAGAAAAGACAGGAAAAGGAAATCAGCTTCATTTGTTGGAGGCCGTTTGTTCATCACACTGAAATATTCCCACTTTAGAGACATGAAACAAAGTGAAGTGTGGATTGATGTTTGTCTCCATGATTTGGGCCCTGGAGTCATTTCTTCATCTCCCACTTTAAGACATATTAATGTCAGCCTCACACGTCCCACAGTGGACAGATTTCTATTTCTAGATGATATTTGGAGGATGGTCATGTGTTTCTCTGCTGTCACAGCTCTTTGTGATATTTGAGCGCAGCTGTAATGTTTGTGTGGTTAAAGCCACCAGACTCCACTGACAAAAACTCTCATTTTAGCCGGAGAACACGGGGCTGCTGTGGGACTTTGTGTTTGCAAAGGTTTCTATTGGAGGCATGTTTTGTTTTGTTTTTTTTTTTTTTTTTTTTTGTTTTTTGCCTGTCCCGTTTGGCTCTTTTGCCATCAGAATTGTTGTCTAAAGGCGAAGAAAGATGCCCAACGGATTTACTTTACCAAACTGACCATCCCAGCCTTGCCATAATGGTCCATTTGATTCACCTTTTATTGTTTATTTTATTTTCACTTACTGAATACGGGACAGACTTGACTGGGGGAAAGAAGGGGAGAAAGAAAGAGGGAAAGAGAAACAGCTGAGAAGAGGGACGGGGGAGAAGGGCAAAAGACAAAAACCAACAGAACGGGCAGAGAAAAAAAAATGCATATATCAATCACCTGGATCACCTGCTGAGAAAGAAAAAAGAAAGCAAGCAGAAGAGAACAAGAGTAATAGAATAAACAACATCACAATGATATATGGGAATATGACAGTAAATACTAAATATTAAACATTATTGTGCAGCACATAAGATCAACAGAACACAGTGTGCTTTGAGGTAGGAGCCAAAAAGAGTGTAGTTTGTGGGTGTGATCACCCGTGTGTACACCTGTGAGCATGGACGCGCTTGTTTTTTGTTTTTTTAAAAGGTTCCTTCATGTAATAATCTGCTAGAGGGTGTGGGGGGGCCACAGCCCCGTCCTCCAGGGCGTGAAGCAGGTGTGGAGGAGATCAAAACTCCAGACATCCAGAGGCCCCCAGAACACAAGAGACCAAGGAAGACCAACAGAGGGGCAGCCGCGCCACTGTCCCAGAAAGAGCTGAGGAGAGTCCCAGATGAGGGTTCACTCAGCAGCTGCGGAGCAGAAGCCAGGGGGAGTTGCAGTGACGCGCCCGTGAGCTCCGCCGGCAGCCAGCTGCGCCTGGGTGACCGAGCCCCAGGCCGAGAGGCCGGGGGCACCCCACCTCCGAAGTGGCCCGAGCGAGCCCCAGGCTCCAGGCCCCGATAAGCGGCCGCCAAGGAGTGAGCCGGTGTGTACCCGGACGCCCATCCCCGGACACAAAGAACCACCAACGCACCGATGTCTGAGGGGGTCCGCCACTGGCAGGGGAAGTGGTGGTAGGGGGAGATAGGCCTCCAAACCTTGGAGGGCCTGAGATGTCCCCAGAGAGGTGGCGCCTGACACCCAACCTGACATATAGACACAGACATACAGGCACACACAGATACAAACATCCATTCCCACCCTCATGCTCTCATATGCACTTACTCCACACTCAACCAACGTGGAGACAGACATAAAGAGACGTTGTACACACGATCACACTCCCCAAGCGTACTCTACAAACCGGGTCTAGGTGCCCCCGCCCCTGGAGGGGGGAACTGCACCCAGACCCAGGTGGTGTTTCCCTTTTCCCTGCGGTGGGGGGAGGCAGACCGCCCCGACTCCGCAGCAGCAGGAAGGCTCCACACTTCAGACCGCAGTCGGACGGCCAACTCCTCCTCCTAGTCCTAGCCCCCCTGCTCCAGCAGGTCGCAGAGAACGGGGGTGAGAGAAGACTCCGAACCTCCCTCCACCCGCTCATTGTAATGTTGATGCATGTGTGTTCCAAGGTGCATTTAAAACCCAGGAGGGCATGGAGCTACCTGCCAGAGAGCAGCAGGTAAGCGCATAGTCCCTCCTGCTAGCCCTCAATGTCTACGTGTATTTAAAATTGAGAGGTGGGCAACGATGCCAGGGGTGGGGTGTACACCCTGATGGTACTTTGGACTCCGTGTATCGTGCCCACCCCCAAGATCCTATATGTATGTGTAATGAGAGTGTGAGTAATGTGAATGTCTAAGTTGTGGGATAAAATTGAGGCAGAGGCAGCCAGAAGGGAACAGAGGGGGGGGGGGGGGGGGGGTAGCCTCCTCTGCACCCTGGTGACATACCCCTACTCCAAGGCCCTGCATGTGTGGGTGGTTGTGGTGGAGCGGGAAGAGGGAGGCAGCTGGAGATGGGGAGGGAAGGAAGGGAGGGGCAAGTGACCCCTCCCTGGGGCCAGCTCCCCCGCTGACCCCAGTAGGCACCCCCATACTCCGCGACCCGCCAGGGAAAGGGGGCCCAGGCCCATCCAGACCGGGCCCAGTGCAGCAGCGCCGCCCGGCCCCACAGAGCCCGGGACAGTCCACCCAACCCCACCACAGAGAAAACTGCACCCACCCCACCATCCACTCATCTTCCAGACTACATAAGACGGTAAACGCCCAGGCTGAGATCTTCCTCCACCTCTCCTGTATCTCCCCCTCCTGCAGAGGCAGCTCCTGAGGAGAGGAAAGCTCCTGCAAGATGTGACAATCTCCCCCACCAGTTGAAGAGCCCCCCAGGTGGCTCGACGCACCGGCGGCACCCTGCTCCAGGGCCGGGCCCCCATGCACCCACCCGCCCACAACCCCGGCAACACACCAACCAGGACCCAAGCCCCCGAGGCCCGGTCCGGGTCCCAGCCCAGAGACGGAGCGCCCCCAGAACCTCACGCCCATCCCGGACCCACCCAGGGGCAGCCAGGCTACCAGGTCAGTAACCTGAGGACTGTTTTCTTGGCTATGCATAGGGCAGTGAAAACCATATGGGCGATATTCTTTTCTGAAGTGACATTATCTAAGCTGCCCAGCAAACACACTAAGGGGGAAGTTGGAATGTTACATTTCAGACACTTCGATAAGTCTTCACATATCTCGCGCCAAAACTTCTGAACTGGTGGACAGAACCAGTTATATGTAGGCCAACAACACGCTGTTTGAAACCAATGAATTTACTGTACTGAGGAACTCAAATGAGTCAGTAAGATCATCAACATGGATCTTAAAATCAGCAGCTCAGATCATGTGATCACGCATAAGAACCATGGAGCAGGAAACATCTGTTCAGCTCCAACTCTGATGGAGTCTTAGGAGGGCGGAGATACCTGCACAGATAGCAGCTGTTTCACACTTTAACAAGCAGCACCTCCAAACTACACCCTTCATCCACCTTAATAGGGGAGCATTTGAAGCCAAAGCTCCACCCACCCAGCCACTTCCTCTGGGCTGACTGAAACAATCATATGTGGGGTCAGAGTTCACAGACTAGACAGTCCTCTCCAGGTTTCATCCTGTTTCTGTTCAAAACATCAAATCAAGCTGATGGGAAGTTGTAGAATCCTTCAGAATAAAAGCCTGACTATTCAGAGCTCCAACATTAAGAAGAGCAAAGTGAACCAAGGTGGGTGGAGGCAGCAGAGAAACTGTAGGGTGGAGCTGAATGCTTCATCAGTGGGATGATGCAGCAGATTTCCTCCACCTTGCACAAACTGTCCTGTTAGTTATTATGACTGGAACATCCAAAATGTCTCCAGAGGCTCCGAGTCCAGCTGAACATGTATTAGTGTTTAGAGTGGAACTGAGGTGATAGGGACTAGGACCTGGGGGACGTCAGTCAGTGACGGAGCGGTCAGCAGGTGTGGAGGCCGAGCAGCCGCCCAAACGCCCCACGGCCACAGGTGGGAGTGGGGCCGCAGATACAAACACTACGGTGGGCTTGTTTCACAGCCTCACAAAGACACACAAAGTCCAGTTTGAGGAAGTGGGAGCGACAGATTAGAAACTGATCAGTCTATTGATCACACAATATTCCATCAATAGAACTGATTTGATTTCCACGTCTCCTTCATGATGTGACAGTGTCAGAGCTGAATGCACTTGTAGAGTATCATGTTTTTATGGCTCACATTTAAAGTGTTGCAGCTCTAATGTACAGCTGTCATATTAGAAATAGAAGCAGCTCTGATTTTAGTGCTCAAAGAAATCTATGAAGTGATGAATTCACACATGAACAGTTTTCTGCAGCGTTCCTCTCGGCCTTATTTGCAGCTCCACTCTTGTTTTTGCTCTAATAATTATTTCTCTCCATGAGCTGTTTCTCTGCCTGAAGGAGGCGCCACTCCATCGCTTCATTTAGTGCAGAACAAGAGTCACATGATGCTGCTCTGAACACCAATCACACTTTGTACAGCTCATGTTGTGTTTGTTGTCCTCTCAGTGTGTCAGGTGGAGGTGGAGGAGGGGGCGGAGTCTGTCCAGCTGCCCTTCAAAACCACACAAAACCTGCCTGGAGATGCTAAAGTGGAGTGGGAACGCTATGATCCATTCAGGAAGGTCCACGTGTATGAGAACGGCTCTGACCAGCCTGAAGAACAGGACCAGGTTTACAGAGACCGAATGAAGATGAATGAAGACCTGCTGAAAACTGGAGACCTCAGTCTGACCCTGAAACAGCCCACAGAGAGAGACAGTGGGAGATATGAATGTGTTGTCTACAGGAAGAACATCTGGATCAGACGGAAAACAGTACAGCTCAAAGTCAAAGGTTAGTTTCTTTCTCTGTGTGTGTGTGTGTGTGTGTGTGTGTGTGTGTCTCTGACTGTCTTGTGTCTCCTCTGCAGGGAGAGTTCAGGTCCAGCATCAAACAGGGGACATCAGGAACAGAAGCAGCTCCATTGATCCGACTCCTCTAATCGCTGTCTGTGTGAAATAAAGGAGTTACAGTACTTTAAAGCCTCAAACACGGAGCACCAACTCGTCTATGAGCACATTTGCATTGTGTAGAAATACAGTAATGAAATAGCTTCATTTAAATCTCACGTCGGTGTGTTGGTGGTTCTTTGTGTCTGGGGGTGGGCGTCCGGGTACACACCGGCTCACTCCTTGGCGGCCGCTTGTCGGGGCCTGGGGCCTGGGGCCTGGGGCTCGCTCGGGCCCCTTTGGAGGTGGGGTGCCCCCGGCCTCTCGGCCTGGGGCTCGGTCACTCAGGCACAGCTGGGGGCCGGCGGAGCTCACGGGCGCGTCACTGCAACTCCCCCTGACTTCTGCTCCGCGGCTGCTGGGCGAGCACTCATCTGGGACTCTCCTCAGCTCTTACTGGAACAGTGGCGCGGCTGCCCCTCTGTTGGTCTTCCATGGTCTCTTGTGTTCTGGGGGCCTCTGGATGTCTGGAGTTTTGATCTCCTCCATACCCGCTTCACACCCTGGAGGACGGGGCTGTGGCCCCCCCACACTCCCTAGCAGATCATTACATGGAGAAACCTTTGGAATGCAAGCATGCTGATCCACACAGGTATGCACACATGGGTATTCACAGACGCGGACTAAAGCTTTCTTGGCTGCTGCCTCAAAGCACACTGTGCGCTGTCTATCTTGCGTGCTGCACAATATCTTTTATTATTTAGTAACTATTGATATCTATGACTAGCTAGTTTATTGTGATGGTGCTTTGTTTTCTCTATTATTATGTTGCTCTTTGTTGTTTGCTGTCTCCTCTGTTTGTTTTTTTTGTTTGTTTTTTTTTTTTCTCCATACAGGTGACCCAGGAGTTCTTTTTTTTTTTTCTCTCTCTTCCCCCCCCTTCTCACCGTCTCTTCTCCCCTTTGGTTTTCTTTCTTTCTCTCCCCCTCTTTCTCTCATTCATTCCCCCTGTCCTATTTATTAAAAAATATATATATATATAAAAAAAAATAAAATAAAAAAAAAAATGACAAAGGATGAACTGAAGCTCTGCCATCACGTAATGTCGCATACTGCTGTTTCTGATGTCATTTAGAAAGAAAAAAAATAAATAAAAAATAAAAAAAAATAAATAAATCTCAAGTCACGGGACACCCCACTCTTGTTACGGTCATTTCAAGCCGGGTCGTAACACTGAGACACAAACGTTTCCTGAGCTAAAGCTGACGGACTGACAGCTACAATGAGTGACTCTCTTTATCCTGCTGAACCCTGAGGAGGACACACACACACACACATCTGTCCAGCAGCTGTCTGAGCTGCAGTCTGTATTGTGTGTGTAATATCTTCATATGTTTCTAACATTACAGTTTTATCTTCAGGTGTAAAATCAGCTGCTCTGCTGTCTTCTCTTCTGATCCTGTGTGATTGATTCGATCCTGCAAACGCCACAAATTTCATTCCAGCTTTGATTTGAAAGCCAGCGAGTAAAAGGATCAGCGATAGTTTTCAGAGCGATGCCAAAGTTCCTCTCCTACAGCAGCTTTTCTTTTCTTTCTTTCTCTCCCTGTGAAATACAGCAGCTGGACCTTTGGCTGCAACACACTGTGAGACAAACTGCACACAAACAGTTTGTGTGTTTGCTGATGTTTGTTGAGCTGATAGAAACGCTGCATTTGAAATTAGCTGACACTTCAAAAACGTTCCTCCCTTTATGCTCGCTGCTCTTCAGCAGGGCTAGCTAGATGCTAAAGTAGCGCTAACACAACTTACCTGCAGTCGTTCAGCTGTCGTCCCAAAAACATCTCAAATAAAAAGAAGAAACAAAAGAAGCTTTTCTGTCAGGGAGGCGTGTCCTTCTCACCTTCAGACATGAGATTAGAAAGAGAGAGAGTTCAGATCACAGTGCAGATATGAATGAATGAATCCGTGCTCGTCCTCACGGCTCCTGCATGCTTTTAAAAAAGTGTGTGTTCAGCTCTGATCTCCAATCTGTTCTTTTCTCTCTTTGTTTCCTGGGTTCATGATCATCATCACACCGTCTGAGGCTCCTAAATATCCACGTTTGCTTGTTTCACTTTCACACTCTGGGAGTCAAAGATGTTTCAGCTCCAAACTCACTGAGAGCTCCTCGTGCCCACCACGTGACCACAAACATCTTTGTGCTCACGTGCTGCTCGTGTCTGAGACGCTTTAGTTTGAAGGAGACAAACTGCAGACGCAGCATTTCCTGTTCCTGAGTGTAAACCTGAGCATTTGAAATGAGCTCCACAGGGAAGCTGTAGGTGACAGAGATGCTCACAGACTCACTGACGTTACAGTCTGTCAGCATCACGCAGTATCACAGACACACGGGAAGATTTAGTGCAAGTGCTGAGAGACACACAGCAGACATGTTGACTGGAAACATGTCAGACTGAAATAAAGCAGAAGCACATGTTAGCACATGCTAATATGATGTGGATGTGTTTAGTGTGGGAGCAGGACTCACCTGAGACACACCTGTGTGGATGCTGCTGCTTCCTGCTCTGCTCTTTCTGCTGATTCAGCGTCTTCATCACGTCTGAGGCTCTGTCACAGTTTGTTTGTTAACATCATCATGGACACAACACAAGCACATCTATGTGACATTTCCTATGGTTGTGATTGATGTGGATGTAGAACATGTCACTATCTCATTGTTTAATAAAGTAAATGTTCCATTAGAAACACAGACAGTAGAATTATAAACAGAGTTTGAAACACGAGACATTTGATGGAAGTTTGACCTCATTTGACCTTGAAAAAGAGCTCAGAGGTCCAAAATGGCTCTAAAGAGCATTATTATCACTTTGACCTTCAGATCCATCTGTTGACCTTGAAGTGAGGTCAGAGGTCAGATGTGAGCTGATATCTTCATGTGCTCCTTTCTACATGTTGATGATCCACAGCACACTTGTTCCAATCCTGCTTTCTAAGTTTGAGGCTTTTCTCAGTTTCCATCAATAAATCATGAAGTCGACCTTGAAGACTTGGGTGGATGTGAGCCAGATGTGAACAGATGGTTAACATGAGCCCGCTCTACACCCCTACAAAGTTTGATCAGAGTTCATTCACAACTATTCGAGCTGTCGTGTTCACACACAGAACGACACGCACACACACGCTACCACAAACATAACCTGTGTTTTCAAGGTGAGCTAAAGCTCCAGGTGTCACATCAAACACTCACAGGGAAAACACCAATCACAGCACGCACACATATACTGAACATTACAGAGAGAGTTATTAGAGACCAGCTTTTATCACATTTATTCTTCCTCAAAGTTCCAACAGAGCCGAACAACCCAGAGGGAAATGTCCGGGTCCTCCCAGCAGCCAGTGAGCTTCTGTAGAGAGGACACGTGAATAAAGCCGCAGTGATCCACAAACACAAACAGCTCTTTGCTGCCTTTGACTCCTTACTTGATGCAACAGCTGATGCTGTCAAACAAAAACAAACTTCATGTTGACCATCAAACTGATCTTTATTGTCTTTCTTGCAGAAAGTTTCATTATTTCATGGGCAGCTGAAAGAAGTAAGAAGTGCAGAATATGACAGGAAATAAGTGGAAGAACAAAATCTTCATTTCCTCCAAGTCTTCTGGGCCTGGATGTGATGGAAACACTCACTGAGTCCACTGCTGTGCTCATCACTGAAGCTCATAATGCAGCAGGTAGTATTGCACATTTGCAGGACTGAAACATGTTGGAAACCTTGGAGGATTTCCTGCTTCTTCTCCAGGTCATTGAAGCAAACTGCTGGGCCTGAGCGGGCAGTTTCCCATCGAGTGTCCAAAAACTCTTTAACATGGTGGAGATTTCATAACCACGCTATAACCACGCTGTAAGAACACGAGGATGATCCACCGTCACCGTTCTCATAGGGGGGTGGTCTGATTGGTGGAGTTTCTCTGTTGTTGTCGAGTCTTTACTTTACAGTAGAAACTCCTGCAGGTGACTGTTGTTGTCATTTGCTGCTGTAGAAATAAAACTGAAGGAGTTTTGCAGGTAGAAGATATTTGATTTACAGCTTCTCACACACGAGACCAGGCCTGCAGCTATCCATTATTTTAGTGTGTAAACAGGCTCCGCCTCCACGTTAAACTGTGACATCATCATCACTGCTGCTGTTATCAGTGTTTGTGTTTAACACTGGAGGCTGTGTGGGCTTAATGTGCTCAGACTTTGATTCACACGCTGCTCATGAACACGTTTCTATTGGAGGTCTGTGAAACATGGAAGCAAAGAATTTTATAATCGAATTATTGGAATTACTCGATGAATCGTTGCAGCTCTACACGAGACACTTTCTTTAAAAACCATCAGACTGCTTTCATACATGTTAACGCTTAAATACAGAAAACTTCAGCCTGATTTTCCCGACGTATGAAACTATGTTCAAATCCAGATGAACTTTTTTACAAAGAGCCTGTTTCTGTTAATATCACATCAAAAGTCTGTGATGGTGTTCGGTCTGGTTTCCCAGCTTTCCTGTTAAACACAACACTTTTCATTTCAGTGAAGTCCAGTGGATGGTGCTGCCTCTGCTGGTCCCTTATACTGCAGTGTTGCTGGAATACTGCTCTGCTCTCACCCACCTCCTCCTCGGCCTCCTGAAGGTCTCCACCTCCACTGCTGCCTACGGCCTCAGCAGCCTGTCCATTCCCCTGAAGTGCTCCTCTTCTTGGCTCCACCTTGTGGATGACCTCCTGAACTGTTTCTGCTCCCCTCTGAGTTTTTATTTCTAAGTTCCTGTCTGTTGGTCGTCTGCTTCCACTCCTGGACTCTGAAGCTTCTTCTGTTTTCTCTGATTTTGATTTTCACTTTGTTCCCCTGGAGATGTTTGTGCTCTTTGGACATCTGCATGAAACCTAATAAACTGTTGGTGTGTTTGTTTAGACTGTGTCAGGTTTGAATTTGGTTCCACTCACTCCTGGATCATAACACAGTTTTATTTAGAAGAGGTCAGAGTAACATGTTAAACATGTTTATATATCTTATTTTTAAATTATACTTCTCTTAAAGCTGTTCCCACTGGTTTGAATCCAACACAACACATTTATAATAAAGACAAATAAACCAGTTTTTAAAAAGCCAAAACGTTTGTACCATTTGTACCAATTACAGCCCAAATGAAGACTTCAGATGCAAAAAGCTCTGAGTCAGTTTTCCCCTCTTTGTTGTGAATGAGGCTCCTATCTGAACGATCTGGGTCCTTACCTGAACTCTCTCCTCTGAAGACTGGAGGCTCACATCTGACTGCAGGACTAACTCTGCTGGGTCAGGTTGGGGTCAGTGGGCTCACTGGGTGGCAGGTTCACTGCTCTGAGCTTGTGTGTCCCTGTCATCCCTTTCTTTCTTCCCCCTTTAACTGATCCATAATGGTCTGTCCCACCTGCTGAGCCGTTTGTGTTATCAGCTCATTTAAAAGTAGAGAACAGAAAGCTGCACTATGACCTGGTGTAACAGGCGACCCTTCAGCTGACCTCCCCACAGCAAAGCTGAAACAGTGCCTTGCTTCACTTTGTCAGACAGGTTGTGTCTAAGTGATCTCGTGATTCAGCAGGTCTGCAGTGATCAGGTCTGGGTGTGGCTGCTGACACTGAACTCAGCTTTCTAAAAATGTGTTTCATTACAGTTAATTCATGTAGGTTTGGATTATTTCTCCCTGAAGAATAAACACCTTCATTTAGAAACTGCATTTTGTGTTTGTTTGTGTTTGTCTGATATTTACATTTGTTTGATGATCTGAAACATTGAAGTGTGGCAAACATGCATAAAAGAGGAAATCAGAAAGGGCTTCATGAAGAAAACCAACTGGACCGACGTGACGGAGTTCTTTACTTTCACTAATCTTCCTTCAGACCACTGGAGAAACTGATGGATTCAACAATGGGATGATCAGTGCGTGATGGGTCGTCCTCACTGAGCTCTCAGAGGAGCTCACCACGACACAAACGAGACGTCGACTGGAAGGTTTCCCAACTGCAAACCCCGATCACTGAAGCGTGGCAAGGTGTGGGCCGACCAAAGCCACAACTGGACCACAAGAACAAAGCAGACAGAGCCAAACAAAGACAACAAGATTTCACATCCAAATAACAAAGATGGTAAAGTCAGCAGTCGGTGTGAGAAATGTGGTGAAGCTGTGAACAGCTGGAAACGTTTGTCTGTGTGTGGAGGACACAGAACAATCCACACCAAACATTAAACTCACTGTTTTCATCCGTTCAAAGACCAAACACTGTGGTTCATAACATTTAACTACTCACAGTGACACCGAGTGGGAAATCCACGGTGTTAAAAAGCTTCCCACATGTTTGCTCCATGTTTCTATCTAATGGAAGGCCCAACACGTCCGTCCCATCTACCAGGTTTCATTTGTATTATCGTTCTTCTGGGTTCAGAGCAGCACAAGAAGGGCCCTGGACTCACTGGAGCTTTTTCATTTATGATCCTTTTTGAATCTTTCTGACAAACAGTGAAAATGTGTTTCTTTAATCTCCGTCTATATTTTCATCATAAAAACTCCACAGGACTCTGAGCCCTTATGATCCCTGCACAAACTCATCTCTAACCCTCTGCTGATCTTTGCTCCATGGATTTAACTCTTCGATGAACTGGACGTCCACAGTGTTCAAATCCCTGCAAGCAGGATGAAGTCCAGCCAGCCAATCACAGGACAGGAAGTGATGAGCTGACACAGTGATTTGAAGCTGTCAGGGTGAGGCTGCTTCATGCAGGTGTGAAACTATGAGGAAGCTGAACGCCTCCTCTTTCCTCAGCAGTGATCTGTGGCAGTCTGCCATCATGTTTGGCTGCTCACACTGAATGTGACTCACTGAAAGCTGAACCATGTTTTTGATGATCACACTTTAATTTAACAGCTGAACAATGAACTTTTAGAAAGAGTCAAATCTGACAAACAAGCTTTTACCTTCATGTTGTTGAAGTTTCACATGTTCAAATATTTCTGTCGTTTCAATGAGCAACATAAATGTTGATGTGATGTCCAAGTAAAACACAGAGTTGAGATTGATTTAAAAACGTCTGTAATCCAGATGATTCCAAACAAAGTGTCAAATAAGAGCAACATTTCATTGAAGCTGTGGCTTCATTTATCACAGTGTCACAAAGAGCTTCCTGTTTCCAGCCTGTCAGCTCTCACAGTGTTATATTGCACATGTGCTGTGAGTAATAATCTCAATAATAATAATAGAAATGAATAAATAAAGAGATAAACAGCACCAACAGGAGCCTGCAGAGAGTTTCTGCTCTTGCAAAGACAAACATGTTTGTTCCAACAGAACATTCAGATCATAATTCAGATGTGAAAAGCTGTCAGACAGGACAGGTTCTATAAACACAGTGTTTAGTTTGTGAGAGCAGGTAAAGGCAAAGAACCAGGAATGAACTGTGGGGACCTGATTGGACGCTTTGGATTTCCTGATCTCACAACCACGAGTGCTGCTGCTGCGCCCTGCTGGGGCCAGTTTCCCCCCAACTGTCCCCTTGAACCACCTGGAGGTGTGAGCGCTTAATGTTAGGCGTTAGTTATTAATGTTACTGATGTTCTTTTGTGTTTTGGGAACTAATTACTAAAGTGGGCTTAACTTTATCATTGACCTGCTGGCGTTCGGTTTATTTCCACATAGTCTAGTTTGATGCACGTTCATGTCACAAGCTTCAAAACGTTTGTCACACTGGGAGTGACCTATGACCCTAAAGCTAAATGCACCTTTCACTGAACATGAGCTCACTGCACAACAATGACTGCAGATCTACACACAGACACACACACACAGGCGGTGTGTTGAGGTGAATAACAGACTTTTAATTTGCTTCTTAGGAATAAAAATGCTTCCCAAATATTTCATATTAATAAAAATGTAGAAACATCTGGAGCACAGATGTGTAAAGATGCTGTGATATTCAATCAGAGTCAAAATGAGGAAAGAGGAACAGACGGTTTCCAGATCAGCACACATGACCCTGCAGCAGAGTTCACTATAGTGCACGGTGGTTGTAGATGGACTGGAGTAAGAGCACATCTGAGATGGAAACAAGGAGCACAGGCTGTATGTAGGAGATGGATGAAGCCTCCAGTCACTCACACAGTCCCATCTTAAAGCCTCCAGCCTGGTGTTTAGAAACTGGCGAGAGGGAAGCGAGGGGACGCTGACGCAGCAGTAACGTGTGGCTACAGCATGAACATTGTTGTGTTGGAGACCAGAAACCCATCCATCTCTCACCAGAGTGGGCTTGTTTATTTAGAGGTGCAGTTACTGCAACGCTAAGGAAACACTGCCTCCGTCTTTCACACAAAGCCTGGAGTTCCCTGCGTGAGAGCAGGCATGGATAGACCTGACTGTTGGGAACATATCCACCGACTTCTGAGCGTTGAAGTGTTGACCGGTCTGCAGGCTCAGGCAGCAGCTGACTGTTAGCCTGATGCTGGAGAGGAAGCTGTCAGCAGCTCCCACAGAGCCTGACTGACTGTGAGAGGACAGAGGGACTTCAAATCCAGCATCGCTTCAGCCTGTGAGGAACTATTCGCCGTGGTTATTTGTAGTACGATGAATCGTGTCTGCAGATCAAAGCGTGACTGTGAGATAATTACAGGCAGTGGCTGAGATACAGTATGGTGGCATTAAGTGCAGATTCCTTCAGAGCGCCATGCTTAAGCTGGACAATGTCAAATCCAATTTTTCCAGAAGGAATTCAGGAGAAATTTCTGTCCTTTAAAAAGATTTAATTTGCTGCAGCAGTTGAAATGACAAGTTCACAGCACTGGAGCGCAGTGTGACACAACAGTCTGCCTCACACCAAGGATGACCCTCATTGGGCCGTACAGCTCATGTGACAGTAACAAAGATTATTATGGCCGTCTTCTCCCAGAACCACACAGTCTGCTGTGACTCCTCCCCGTTCAGTCTGACCTCGCCTGGTTTCTGCTCCTTCTCCTGTGAGAGACAGGAAAGAAAAGCATCTCCCTCCATGGCCTCCATTAGATCCACAGTGTAGTTCAGGATATGTTGTTGGGACGTCCTGACCCAGAGACTATTCTCACCATTATTATGTGTCTGTGTGAGCATTGCTGCAAACCGTCTGCACTCGACATCATCCTGCAACATTTCAAATCCAGGCAGTAACGCTGGACGAAGCTTTAAAGCCTCAAACACGGAGCACCAACTCGTCTATGAGCACATTTGCATTGTGTAGAAATACAGTAATGAAATAGCTTCATTTAAATCTTTTATAAACAATTGAATCATTTTTCAATCCTAAAAAAACTGCTCCATCGCTTTTATTCACACTGAGATCAAATGAAAAGAAGACCGGCCTGACTGCTTTGGGAATATTTCTAAATGCCTCCATCTGCTCCTCTGTGCTGTGTTCAAAAACAAGCAGCCAGCTGGGAAATCCCGCTCACGCCCCAGCCCTCGCTCAGAAATACAAGCTGCAGCTGCAGAAGTGTGAGCAGCACATGGACAGCTTCACAGAAAGAAGATTCAAAGTGAAAATATTTGACTTTTCTTTTTTTCATTGGTTGAGCAGTTGACAGCTGCTGCTTTAAGAGCTCAATCCTACGAGGCTAAAACAGGTCACTTTGGCTGCAGTGATGCTATTTTTATGTGTCTTTACAACGCGAGTGATGGCTGTGGCGTGGTGGGAGGGAGCGTCTTTTAAATGCAGTCATTAAATATTCCTCTGCTCTGAATGAATCCCAGGAGCTCTGGCTGCTCTGTACCCAGCAGGGCGGGGCCTGTGTCGTACCCAGCAGGGCGGGGCCTGTGTCAGAGGGAATGGCAGGAACGTCACTATCACGTCTGCACTCTGTGTCTTTGTGCTGCTGCTCGTCTCCCACCACCCTGCAGTTCAAAGGGTTTCTGCATGGTGCCACCTCCGTTCTGTTTACATGAGGTCGTCCATCAGCCCTTCCCCACCAGCGCTGAGCTGTATGTGTGCAGCTTCTTTTCTAAGGCGAGCAGTGCAACAACATTTCAGAATCAGCAGAGTACCATGTCCACAAATACGGGCCTGCAGGTCTGTCTGCACTCACAGCTAAATACACATGAAAGCATTTTACTGGTGGACATCACTGAAGGTTTCCTTCATAAATATAAAGAAATACTTAAAAAATAACACACATTGAATAGAAGTGATTTGATTTCATGAGGTTTTATTTAATAAGCTGTTTTCTTTTGGAAACGAGGACCAAACAGATTTATGGAGCAGTAAGTCCAATAACGTCGGTGCTGGTCACAAGTTTTCCAGCTCACTGCATCTTCGCTTACTTCCTTGTCTCTGACCTTTGACCTCAGCTTTGTCCCTGATTTCTTTCTCTCTTTTGAAACAGTTTTTAGGAGGCAGTGAATTCTTTGGAAGCTGATGTTTGGTGCGCCCTCACCAGCCCAGAGAGATAAGAGGAGCCGAGACTCTGTGATAAGATTCAGCGATTAAACCAAAACTTCTTTTCTTTGTTTGTTCGCTGATGTTTAGTCTGAGAAGTGCCGACTCCCTGAATACTTCTGTGGTCACATGACCATCGAGGTCTAAGATGTTTCAGAAGGACACAGTTGGGGGGTTTGTTTCTTTAGCATTTATAAGGTTCCTGTTTCTGGTTTCCTGATGTCCAGCACAGCCAACATCCACAGAATGTGGTTCATTCATGGAATAACGCTTATGCTGCCCAACAGGCTGCTCACTTTTTGATCAGACAATCTCCATCAAAGGTGTGCCCCCCCCCCTCTGTCCCCTTCTGGCTGCCTCTGCCTCAATTTTATCCCACAACTTAGACATTCACATTACTCACACTCTCATTACACATACATATAGGATCTTGGGGGTGGGCACGATACACGGAGTCCAAAGTACCATCAGGGTGTACACCCCACCCCTGGCATCGTTGCCCACCTCTCAATTTTAAATACACGTAGACATTGAGGGCTAGCAGGAGGGACCATGCGCTTACCTGCTGCTCTCTGGCAGGTAGCTCCAAGCCCTCCTGGGTTTTAAATGCACCTTAGAACACACATGCATCAACATTACAATGAGCGGGTGGAGGGAGGTTTGGAGTCTTCTCTCACCCCCGTTCTCTGCGACCTGCTGGAGCAGGGGGGCTAGGACTAGGAGGAGGAGTTGGCCGTCCGACTGCGGTCTGGAGTGTGGAGCCTTCCTGCTGCTGCGGAGTCGGGGCGGTCTGCCTCCCCCCACCGCAGGGAAAAGGGAAACACCACCTGGGTCTGGGTGCAGTTCCCCCCTCCAGGGGTGGGGGCACCTAGACCCGGTTTGTAGAGTACGCTTGGGGAGTGTGATCGTGTGTACAACGTCTCTTTATGTCTGTCTCCACGTTGGTTGAGTGTGGAGTAAGTGCATATGAGAGCATGAGGGTGGGAATGGATGTTTGTATCTGTGTGTGCCTGTATGTCTGTGTCTATATGTCAGGTTGGGTGTCAGGCGCCACCTCTCTGGGGACATCTCAGGCCCTCCAAGGTTTGGAGGCCTATCTCCCCCTACCACCACTTCCCCTGCCAGTGGCGGACCCCCTCAGACATCGGTGCGTTGGTGGTTCTTTGTGTCCGGGGATGGGCGTCCAGGTACACACCGGCTCACTCCTTGGCGGCCGCTTATCGGGGCCTGGAGCCTGGGGCTCGCTCGGGCCACTTCGGAGGTGGGGTGCCCCCGGCCTCTCGGCCTGGGGCTCGGTCACTCAGACGCAGCTGGCTGCCGGCGGAGCTCACAGGCGCGTCACTGCAACTCCCCCTGGCTTCTGCTCCGCGGCTGCTGAGTGAGCCCTCATCTGGGACTCTCCTCAGCTCTTTCCGGGACAGTGGCGCAGCTGCCCCTCTGTTGGTCTTCCTTGGTCTCTTGTGTTCTGGGGGCCTCTGGATGTCTGGAGTTTTGATCTCCTCCACACCTGCTTCACGCCCTGGAGGACGGGGCTGTGGCCCCCCCACACCCTCTAGCAGATTATTACATGAAGGAACCTTTTAAAAAAAAAGCAAAAAACAAGCGCGTCCATGCTCACAGGTGTACACACGGGTGATCACACCCACAAACTACACCCTTTTTGGCTCCTACCTCAAAGCACACTGTGTTCTGTTGATCTTATGTGCTGCACAATAATGTTTAACATTTAGTATTTACTGTCATATTCCCATATATCATTGTGATGTTGTTTATTCTATTACTCTTGTTCTCTTCTGCTTGCTTTCTTTTTTCTTTCTCAGCAGGTGATCCAGGTGATTGATATATGCATTTTTTATTTATTTTTTTCTTTCTGCTCATTCTGTTGGTTTTTGTCTTTTGCCCTTCTCCCCCGTCCCTCTTCTCAGCTGTTTCTCTTTCCCTCTTTCTTTCTCCCCTTCTTTCCCCCAGTCAAGTCTGTCCCGTATTCAGTAAGTGAAAATAAAATAAACAATAAAAGGTGAATCAAATGGACCATTACGGCAAGGCTGGGATGGTCAGTTTGGTAAAGTAAATCCGTTGGGCATCTTTCTTTGCCTTTAGACAACAATTCTGATGGCAAAAGAGCCAAACGGGACAGGCCAAAAAAAAAAAAAAAAAAAAAAAAAGGTGTGCACATGATTTTCTTTTATGTTTGTGTGTTTTCACAGTGACCTCATCCTCATGTGTCCGTTTTTATCTGGATAGCTGCAGCTGGTTTTCTGAAAACCATAAACATCTTAATGTCTCCTGTTTGAGAAAACACACAAACAGAATGTTTGTTTAAAAAACAAAAAAGATGTGTAGTGGTAAGACTACACATCCTTGGAGCGGGAGTCGCAAGTTCGATTCCCATGCAGTATCCAGTAAGGGTCCTGGCTAGACCCTTCATGCTACAAACCAAAAGGCCCTGGAATGGCTCGGCTACGTCTGCAGCCTGTCCACAACACGGACACAAGAACATCTCACTGCATGTTGTACTCTGTGTGATACTGTATGTGACAGATAATAAAGCTGGATTGTTGTTGTGTTAAAAACACTCTGTGGATATGATGCTTTGTCGTCCTAAACAAGGCATGAGTGTGCGATATATATCAGATTTATGATTTTTTTAAATGTCTCCTCTCTGTAAGAAAAGATGTTTGTATAAGTGATGAAACAAATGAAAAATAACAGTTGTCAAAATATTTTCCCCATTTCTTTCTGTCACTCCTGTTTTGTTTTGTTTGTACTATGAGACTTCTTTTTCAGCTCAAAAAAGAGAACAGCCAATCAGAGTCTGCATGTGTCCCAACCATCCAATCACAGTGTGTGGGCCTGCATGCCTGTGATGGCTGAGGTGAAGTACACCTGAGGGTTCGGGGACTGTCTCTGTCATCGTTCTTCAGTTTTACAGCTGACCTGTTGTACTGGTGTAGCTGCTCCACTGGAGCACGCTCACATTAAGAACAGCTACAGTTTCAGATAACAAGGTCAGTAACCCCCGTGAGCCCAAACCGAGTGCAGCAGTCTGTGTTCAGGATGACCCTGAATCATACAGTTTTACATGTGCAGTTTTATACCCCAACAATAACACATTTTTAGGACGATCATCTTCTGGAACCGATGTGGCCGTCCTGTTGTCTCCCTTCGAGCCTCCTTCTTACGCTCACGTCCCTCGTTACCTGCTCCTTTTCTGGAACGACAGAGACAAAAACAACTCTCTGCCTAGCCCTGATTATTTAATATGATCCTGGTTCTATTTATCTAGTTCGGGAGATTCTGTTTGGACTCCCTTTGGCCCAGAAATATCCTTCTAACCGTTATCTGGTGTGATGTAAGCATGTAGCAAAGAGACCCTCTGTGCTCCTGCATCAATTCTCTGTCAGTCATAGCCCTGAACGACGTTTCTGACCCTCAAAGCATGGAGCGCCAACTGATTTATGAGCACATTGCATTCTCTATATAAAAATAATGAAACAGCTTTATTTAATCATTTTCAACCCTGGCAGTCCCTCCTTTCACACGTATTTTAATGTGAATCAAAAGAACGTGTTTCGTTCAGCCTGCTGTCCCACAGCTTCCCCTGCAGTGTGATGCTCAGTCTTTCAGCTTCTCCCTCTTAGCTGGAGTCCTGTGCTCAAGTCAGTGCTAAATCAGCTGTCGCCCTCCTTTGGTCAGTTACTGGGTGTTATAGACCGTCAGCCTGGCCTCTTAGGAGAACCACCAAACGAACACAGACATTTTACCTTTTAAACATCATCCAGTGTTTCTTTAATCATTAAAACCCTGAGTATGCAAATAAGAAATATACATTTAGCCCTTCCTGCCTCTCAACACCTGGGGGCTCCAACTTACAGTGGGGCAAAAAGGTATTTAGTCAGCCACCAACTGTGCACGTTAAAAAGATGAGACTTTTCATCATAGGTGTACCTCAACTATGAGAGACAAGATGAGTTTAAAACAAACCCAGAAAATCACATTGTCTGATTTTTAATTCATTTAGTTGCAAATTATGGTGGAAAATAAGTATTTGGTCAATTTGGTCAATAACAAAAGTTCATCAAAATACTTTGTTATATATCCTTTGTTGGCAATGACAGTTTCACACACTGTTGAATTAACTTTGCTTGATGATTGGTTTTAGCCTTGACAACTGTTATGGTTCGTTCGATTTAGGGAAGAGAAGAAAGCAAGCCCAGGCCGAAGTAGGTGTCAAAAAATAGTGACCTTTATTACACACTTTGTGCAGTCAGTGTGGGAAAGACAATTTGCAATCCAATCCTTCGTCAACTGAACCATCCCGACTCCTTATATTGCCATTATGACATCACAGTTGGATCTTTACTGGAAATGATCACAAATGATAACAATTCCCCGCCTATCAAAGAGTTTTCCCTTATATAGACATCAACTGCTACTCTTAAGAGAAAAACAAGTGTGTATTACATTGTGCATTTTGTGAAAGTGTATCTATCAGAGAAACTGTCCTCAGACGACCCTCCTATTATTACTAAGTGTGTAGGTGAACGTGCGTGTGTGTTACATAAGTGCGTGCATGTGGTTACAGGCCGGCGTACGTGCAGAACTAAACGCAGGCGGGCCTGGGCCCAACAGGACTGGTGGGTCTGAACGGTGTGACTGCACTAAAGTGCAACAACTTAAGCAGATAACAAGAATGATACAGAACCTCAATAAACAGTCAGTGTGCA
This sequence comes from Rhamphochromis sp. 'chilingali', assembly GCF_963969265.1. Lineage (NCBI taxonomy): Eukaryota > Metazoa > Chordata > Actinopteri > Cichliformes > Cichlidae > Rhamphochromis > Rhamphochromis sp. 'chilingali'. Next base: position 67,416,758 of record NC_137929.1, on the reverse strand, counting down.
TTAATATTTGCTCAGAGTAACACAGATGTAATTAAAAGATTATTCTGTCAACAGATTCAACAATGGTAAATGATTAATCAATGATAACTGATTATGAGAATACAAAATAAAATATCTCCTGATCACACTCCTCCTCTTTGGCCTTTAGAAAAAAGGCCAACATTTAGAGATATTGTGTCACTCCTCCGTCCAAGCGGCTTCTCGCAACGGCATCATATGTTCCGGACCAGCTGACCCAGCTGAACCAGAAGCTATGGCCCTGCTCACCAGATTACCCAACACCTGCCTCACCAGAGGAATGAGACAACAACCGATCAGCAATAAACCTAGAAAAACTAAAAGAGAAAACATGGCAGACATAAACAATCCCTTATATTGCCCAAAAACAGATGTGAACCAGTCTCCCAGCCTCGAGTTCACGCCTGATTGCTCATGCATGGTTCTAGATAACGCTTTCAAATTCTCCAGCGCCCGCGTGACCGTTCCGTCCGGAGCTGTATTGTTGGGAATAAAGGTGCAACATAAATCCCCAAACATCGCACAGACGCCTCCCTTCTCAGCCAATAACATGTCCAGCGCCATTCGATTTTGGATTCCCATTAACGACGTCGGACCTAATTGTTCTGCAAGACCTTCCACCGCGTCCCTAGTGAGATTAGAGAGTCTCAACACATTATAATGAACATAATTAATGCGATCAACGTTTTTATTTGGAGTCACCCACAAAAACACACTTTCAAACCCGGCCGCTATCTGATCAACTAACTTATACTCATCTGGAACTCCTCTGGGAACTCCTATTGAGTCTATCCAGGTTGGCGAGTCCCGTCTTGGATCATACCTGTGGATAGCCCCTGTGGCTCTCCTCCGTCTGGCTGTAGACACATCCGCGCCTTGCTGTGGAACTGTCTCTAGCCTACTGCCTATAAGCATCAAAGGTGCAGCTAGGCGCACCAGAGCACACGTTCCCACACTCCCCAAGGGAACCTGCACCAAAAGGGTATACTCCCCACAATAATAATATAGCCCACCTCTCGCCCAGGTGCCTATAATTGTGCTTGGGTCACTTACATCATTGGTAGTCCTACCTGTGATTGTCCTCTGACACCAGCTTGGATCAATCCTTCCTAGCCTAAATCTCACTCTGTCTGTAGAGAACTCAAAACATGTATAATTATCTCGTTTTGGTGTGAATGAACCTGGTTGTGTACGTTTATCAATTGGCGGATATAAACCTGACAAAGTGGTGCAGTTACCCGTGTCCACCGCCTCTCTAGTTAATCTCAGCATGCAATTATATCCCCACTCATCCTCTGGATACAGAGGAGCGGGTTCAGTAAACAAATGAGGTCGAGCGGTAGCACAAGCAACACAATCAACCACTTTCTGCTCCTTAGCATTTTGAGCCACCCAATCTAACCAAAGATTCCTATCTCCAAAACCTGTGGCACGCTCTATCAACTCCTGAGGTTTTAACCTGGTATAATCTGTGGCAACAAACCATTTCTCTTCTGAATCCTTGTAAGTAACTGTCTCTAAGGGATCCATTTGCACCGTGAGATTCAGTGCTGAGTCATTTCCCAGCGGTTTAGACCTGGGATTAAATAAATTCACCCGAATTAACCCGAATGGATCTGTCCCTACTTTATCTACCCCTACTACTAAATAAAACGCACCTCCATCAAACCCAGGTTCAGGGAGTTCACTCCATGGTCCTAGGGAAAGAGTAATAGGGTTATTTGTAACAGAATAATCTCTCTGAATAGCTATTCCTTCAAGGGCCGGTGGCACTGTTGGCTGCCATCCTACCCCTGTCCACGCGACCACATCCTGCCAAGAACACCACTGATCCGTTACATAGGTGTAGATGTCACTATCCCATGATGGGCCCCACACCGACTTAGGGTAACACATCATTAGATGATAACAAACCCACACATTATATGTTCTCCAGCTATTCCCGTCACCCGAGCATTTAATTACCTCACACAAATCGAATGTGAACGCTGTCGTGGATCCATTAACATACCCAAACTCGACTCCGCCACTGGCTTTGAGACACCCATCATCCCCACCTGAACCAACCGCACGCTTGACTTTTTTCGACGATTTGATTGGTTCGGGCTCTGGAGCGGATAAACCTCTGTGTCTGGGCAATTCACCTGTCTGCCAAAAAACAAAGAAACACGTTATAACACTTATTAACCCCAACACCCCCGTTATTCTCCAATTTTCCCACAATTTCATGATGACTGTTCCCAGGCTCGTTTACTTTTACTCTGTACTAAAAAGATAAAGTTACAAAAAGAAGAGTATAAAGTTATGAGTGTAAAAATATGCGAGTAACATACAAAACTATTATGATTCCTTTAAACTATCAAATACTTTAGACTAGAGCCCTAGCCTATTTAAGAGCCTGGAATGGATTCCTCCTTGGCGCGTGACGCTCCTCTTCTTTCTTCGCCTCACTCAGGTTAGACTACTGAGGAGGACCGTGGCACAGGGGGAGAGAGGATTATTCTGCCTCTATGTTCCCCCCTGCGTCGATGGGGTGGAGGCTAGCTCCAGCAAGCTCTCGTCCGCGACTGCACACTGAGACCAATGGAACCAGGTCTCCCCTTTCCCCTTCAGACGGACAGCACTGGTGGTTCGGGCAGTTACTTTGAAGGGTCCGGTCCACCTCGGGTCTCTCCACTTTCGCTTAATGACCTTCAGCCACACCGCCTTGGCATCGGGGATGGACCTGTCCTCCGCTTTCACCCCTTCTCCAACCTGTTGTGTGAAACTAGACACAAGAGCTTTTAATTCTTTCCAACATTCAATATGTTTTCTGTTACTTTTTACACTTTCTTCCGCCGGAACTGTTGTCCAAGGACCTGGAAACTGTCGTCCTGTCAACAGCTCATATGGTGTGAAACCTGTGGATTGATTAACACAACATCTTATTATCATCAATGCAATTGGCAGGGCCGTTACCCAATTTAGCCCCGTGTGAGCAGAAATCTTAGCAATTTTATTCTTCAGGTTTAGATTCATTCTTTCTACCTTTCCCTGCGACTGGGGGTGATATACCGTGCCAAATCTATGTTGCAACCCCAGCTTCTGTTCTACCTCTGCCAAATCTTTGTTTTTGAAATGAGTCCCGTTGTCGGACCTAATCCGCTTAGGGAAACCATGCCGGGGGATGTAATGATTGATTAAACACTTAATCACACTTTTCGCATCCTCCCTCTTGGTAGGCCATGCCTCAGGCCAGCCCGTCAAACCATCTACGCTTACCAGTAGATATCGAACTCCTCCTGGGCCTGGATCAATCATGTCAGTGAAGTCAATGACAATCTCTTCACCTGGTCTTTCTGGAATGGGGAACTTACCTGCCTCTGGTTTAATCACTGGCTTCGGATTGTGCCTCCCACAGATCAGACACGTCCTAGCCTTCTCCTTGATCATATCCTTCAAAAAGGGATGCCACCACTGGCACAGATGTCTCCCCATCTGGGCGACACCTACATGTCCAAGGCCGTGCGCTTCGGCAATCTTCTGTTTTGCCAAGTTGGCTGTCAACACTGGTCGACCGTCAGGTCCTCGCCAGAGACCTCCTTCTTCCCAGGCTCCTCGACTCTTCCAGATCCCCTTCTCTTCTGGGGCGGCCTCCCCTTGGGCCTTCCTGGCTTCTTCTAGCATGTTAACTCCTAATTCTTCTTCCACCGTTATTTGTACCATCTGTCGTGATGCTTTATAACCCGCTGCCTCTTTTGCAGCTCGATCGGCTTCCTGATTTCCTCTGGCCATCAGGCCGGTCCCTGAGGAGTGGCCTTTGCATTTTATGATGCTCACCTCCTCTGGATCTCCCAAGGCCTGCTCAAGTTCCTCCATTTCCTTTTTGTGGCAGATTGGTGCGTTATCTGCTGTCCTGAATCCTGCTCTTCTCCATTGGGCCAGCTCCACATGAGCCGCTCCAAAGGCATAAGCTGAGTCCGTGTAAATGTTAACCCTTTTTCCTTTTGCAAGTCTCAAAGCTCGACTTAGAGCAATTACTTCTGCTCTTTGGGCTGACTGCTGCCCTTCAAGTCTTCCAGCCTCCTTCACTTCAAATGCAGCCCCTTTTCTGCAAACTACCGCGTAGCCTGCTTTTAATCCTTCGTCATCCCTGTAGCAGCATCCATCCGTGAACCAATCTTCAGCTCCTGTCAAAGGTTCTGCTTTCAAGTCTTCTCTTATCTTCTCGTCCACTTCAGCTCTCTTTGCGCAGTCATGAGGTTCTCCTCCTGACTCCATTAAATCTGCCATGTTAATTCCTTCATGTGTGAAGGTCAAGTTAGGAGCGTCTAAAACTTTACACACTCTCTGTTGTGTAAGAGGTGTCATGGTGAAGGCTTGTGAGTTAACATATGCCACCACACTGTGGGTGGTCAGCACCTTCAACGGATGGTCCCTCACTATATGTGCTGTCTTTTGTATAATTTTTGACACCCCAATGGCATGCTGAGTGCATCTCGGGTGCCTTGTCTCTAATGGATTCAGCCTGATGCTGACGTACATAAGTACATCTCTTCCTCCCCCTTTTTTCTGAAACAACACCCCATTAGCTATCCCGTGTGTTTCAGAAACATCAAGATAGAAGGGTTGTTCATAATTAGGGATAGCAAGATCAGCCGATCTGGATAAGTCCTGTTTTAATGCAATAAACGCCGACTCAGTGGCCGATGTCCATGGCAGTTCAGCCTTAAGATTTCTGACACCTGCCGTTTTTACCAAATCCCTCAACAGGGCTGTTTTGCCTGCATAATTTGGAATGAAGTGCCGGCTGTATCCTGTTAACCCCAAGAATGAGAGCAACTCCTTAACCGTACGCGGTCTTGGATGTGTCAAAATCTGATCACGATGAGTATTTAGCAGACCCACTGATTTGTGAGCAATGACACGGCCCAGAAATGTTACTTCTGGTCGGACCAACTGCAACTTTTCTTTACTGACCTTGAAACCGCACTCAGCGAGTCTCTTCAGTATGGTAAGTGAAGCTGCCGTGCATGCCGAAGCAGACGGAGCTGCAATGAGCAAATCATCAACATATTGCACTAGTGAACACCCCTCTGGGAGATGGCATGGCGATAAAGCTTCTTTCAACACTTGGTTGAAAATGCCAGGGGAAAGTGCAAACCCTTGTGGCAACCTTGTGTATCTGTACTGTTGTCCCCCATATGTGAATGAAAAAATGTCCCTCAGAGACTCATGCAATGGGAGACAGAAAAATGCATTCGCTAGATCAATACATGTAAACCACTTCTGGTCTGGTGTTAATGCCGTCAATGCTGTGTATGGGTTTGGGACTGGCACCGTGTCAGTACGTAAAATGGCATTGATGGCTCTTAAGTCATGTGCCATTCTGTACTTTCCTGTCCCATGCTTCTCTACTGGCAAAATAGGAGTATTCCAGTAGGATTGAGAGGGCTCAAGCACCCCTACTTTCAATAGCCCCTCAATGGTTTCTGCAATTCCCTCCTCAGCTTCTCTCTTTTGCCTATACTGTGGTTTCCAAATTGGCGTTTCAGACTTCAGCTGGAATAAAACGGGCGAACACTTTGCCTGGCCCACATCCGTAGGCCCTGCTGACCACAAGGTGTCAGGAAGAGTCGCAAGTGCGGCAACTGCATCCGCATGGTCTGTTCTTTCTCTCCCATGGATTCTTGAGATTTGTTCATGCTCCAACATCACTGTGTCCTCTGATTGACAAGTGATACGATAAATTTTGCATTTTGGCGAGTACCAAACGTCTGGAATCTGAGTAGCTTGCCAGCCAGGTTCCTCGAGGGCTCTCTTGACCATCGTCCCCAGCTCCTTCGCCTGATGACTCTCATGGACCGCCAATGTTATATGGGGCACTGAATCAGGTCCCATTTTGAACCAAGGCCGTTGTTCGTCGGTTAATTTTACTGCTGCCGCGACGCCCTCCGGACCGACATAGATGTTTTGAGAACACACATTCCAAGTCTGGCCTTCAAGGTCAGACTGGAACAGGTCCCTGTAAATTTCATCATCATTTCTATCATAATAGAGGGTGACATGGAACGGATCCCTGGGGAGAGAGAAGACTGCCAAGGCCATAATCCAAGGTTTCCACAACTGATATTGTCTTAGTATGCCTTCTTCCACCATACGACCCCAATAGATGTCAGCGGTCGTTTGTTCACAGTCTTTCAGCAAGTACTGGTTCTTTGAAAATGTCCCCAGACACGGAAACTCTTTTCCTCCTGGAAGTGTAACTGTTAGTCCATCAGCTGAACACATGATGGTGGCCCCCAGTTTAATGAGCAGATCCCTGCCCATCAAGTTCACAGGCACATGGGGAGACACCACATAGCTGTGCTTCAATGTCTGTTTTCCCAGCACCGTCAGGGCTGGATTGGTTGTCGGCAGCGTCATTGGTACCCCAGAGAACCCGACAACACTGACCACATGGTTGGAAAGTGTGGCACTGTTTGGTTTTTGTTTCAGTGTTGAATAGGTAGCCCCAGTGTCCACAAGGAAGGTCATTTCATCTCCTTCCACACTCACTGACAACATAGGATCTGCCACTCCCATGTTGTCTGGTCTCTGTGGGTCCCGTCAGTACAGCTCCTCCTCTCCGCCCCAGTAGCCCAGGGGATACTGAGCCGCTGGCGCCATGCCTGGGTTCGGAGCTTGATGTCCCCTTGTCTGGCCCACTCTGCCTCGAAAAGTTCCCTGTGCCTGGGGTGATGATGGATAACCTGTTTCTAGCTGTCGTGGTGTAGGACAATCACGAATCCAATGTCCTCGTCCTCCACACCTTAGGCATACATTCGGGTCCAGCATAGGTCCCCCCAGACCACGGCCCCTTGGTCCACCTCCCCTTTGGGATCCACCACGTCCCCTCAACGACCTAGTAGTCCCCCAATTCCCCGCGGGTCTTCCTTGCCTTGGGAATTCATTGGCGGGCCATCGGTCATCAGGGTACAGAACCGGATTCAAATCTGGCCAATCAGGCCCCGGATCGCCCCGTGGCTGCGCCACCAGCATCTTCTTAGGTCCATCTTTGTTTTCCTTTTTCTTTTCGCTTAGTTTTTCTCTCGCCTCTGCCAATTTCAATTTTACTAACTGCCCTTGCGCCTCCTCCAGCTCCTGTTTTTTCTTGTTCACCTCGTCTTTCTCCAGCTCAAGTCGATGTATAATATGCCACTCCCATTTTGCTGAATCCGCCACCGCAAAGTCAGGATTCTTTTGTAAATCTGTTCTTACTCATTCTGGGAGACCTGCTAATACTGCAGATCGGAACCACGCCCTTGGTTCACCATTCTGCCCAGGATGTTCACCAGTTTGAAGAATCCACTGTTCTTTTGCATGCTCCATAAACTCTCTAGGGGAATGTTCTGGACTCCAAACAATCCTAGGTGTAGTACCAATGTTATGAGTCGGATACTTCTCACGCACTGCGTCAGAGAGAGCATTTCGCACCCTTGCATAGGGGACGTCGTTCGGTTGGCATACAGTTCTTGCTATCTCTTCTACATCTGCGAGGCCTCCTCCTCTGAAGGTCCTCCCACCGATAGCTCGGAAATCTCCCAGGGCCAATTCCTCTCCTTCTGTAAGACTTCCTAGTCTCCTCAACCAAGCGGCTCCTCCCTCCGTGATTGGGGGCAGTTGCTTCACCAGAGCCTCAAGATCTCTGATATTATAGGGGTGGTAAACTGGTTCACCCCTTACACCCGTCAATAAAGGCATTGTGAGGGGTAATTCCTCCTCTGCGTCACACTGCCCTTCTCCAGTTGGCAATGCAACAGTCTTCCTCTGATTCTTCTCAAAGATGGACGGTCTTTTATCTCTTGGTTCCTCCAGAACCCTCCCAGAGCGAAGGGTCGTCATTCCTGTGGGAGCCTGAAAATTTGGGGCAAATCCTCCCCTTTGCAGGTTTGACACTTCTCTGGATTTTCGTGTGTTGCTTTTTACTGAGGCCGCCAAGTCCTTTTCCAAGGCATAAAGTGTTTGTGCTACGCTACGTGGTGTTGCTACGCCTTCCTCCTCCAATTTTCTCAAGAGGCGTTCCAGCTGTATCACGGCCTCCCGATTGTCAGATTGTTTTCCAAAAACGTGGCCTTGCCACTGTTCTTTCTCAGAATTATCAACCGTTGACCTCTGATTAGTTTTATGGGTCGCCTTTGATGGCGCCCTCTGATACTGCATTGAAGGTGAGTCTTCCTCTGAAGTCCAGACCTCCTGGGATGGATTTTCCTGGCTGGGCTGTTGCGATGTCACCTGACCGGTACTTGTAGACGCCACAGGTTGAGCTTCTTCTGTAGCTCTATCTGGGCTAAAAAGAGAGGGAGGAATCAAGATCAACCCCCGTGTAGTGATTCCTTGTGATGTCCCAGCAACTGGGTGAGGCTGACTTACCTCTGATGCAGCTGCCGCTGATTGAGACTGCATCGCTTTCTGTGCAGGTACCCCTGATTGAGACTGCACTACTCCTGTGTCTGCCTCCACTGTGGCTGGAGGAGATGTCGATGGTGTAGGATTCTCCTGCAAATTGACAATTCCACCTGTCACGTTTCCTGTTTTTCCTTCCGGCCCCCACATAGTGCCACCCTCCAAAGCCACCACTGGACAAATATAAGGAGGGGGTGGGGCACTCAGGAAGTCCTTCAGGCTGGGATATAGCTTTCCCTCAGCCTCAGCTTCCTTTTTTAAGGCTGGCTTGATGTCATTCACTTCCTCTTGCATCCAGTGGGAAACACCTTGAGAGATAATCATAAGCTTACAATACTTACTTTGTTTTTCCATCATAAGTTTCTTTTCAGCCTTTATTTTCCTCCCCTGGAAACGTCCTAAGGATTCCTCTTCAAGCTCCTTGATCCTCTCTTCACATTTCTCCCCTTCCAGTTGAAAGATGGAATGCAGAGGGATTCTGTCCTCCAATGTCTTCTGTTGATTTTCACATAATTCCTTCACTTCTTTTTCTAAATCCTGACACTGACGAGCAATCTCTTTTGAAGAAGTCCCTTCAGTCATTTTAATGGCTTTCTTCAATTCCTGTATTTGCTCCTTCAGTGGCTTGTATCTCTTTCCCCCACCAGGGGTCGCCTTTTCCTCTTCAGCCATTTTGCTTTTTTTTGACCTCACTTACCTTACCAAAATGGCCGGTCTTAGGCTCCTCCCTTTGGGGTTGCCTCGTTGTATTTTCCTGTCGGCAGTCAGAATCTCACAAGCTGGTCAAGCCGAACTTCCGCTAGGCTCCAGCCTGAGAGAGAGAGAGACCGCCCACAGACACACATACACTCACACACACACTCTCTAATCCTCCTTTCAAGCTAAAAGCTTGACAAACGTCTAATACAACAGTTTTAAGCACGCAAAGCCAGCGAAAATTCACTCTCACATTCACTTCCCTAACAACTACAAAGTTTTCACATACAAAAATAATCCAGACAATCTACCATGCACCGTTTTCCCTCCTTATACGAGAGACTCAACCAACTTTTAAAAGCTTTATTTACACAACATCAAATAAAGCACCGATCTCTGCCTTTTCCAGGTAGAGAAGGAAATACGACCCAACTAAAAATCTCCCAGCAATCACACAAAGTTCTCAAATTTTGTCAAGATATTTATCCCCGCACTCCTACCTTACGGGAGTTTTACACAAGGGATCATTACTCATGGAATTCTATTAAACCATAGTCACATTAGGAAATCACAAACACAAGACTACAAGGTTTAGTTTATTTAATATACTGAAATCTTTTAACCATACTTCTGAGACCCCCTTTCACCTAACGAAGAGAAGCTCAGAAGGACAGAAATGGAGAAATAGGGAGATGAAACCAAGGGCCGCAGCTGTACACACACACTCCGCTCGTACTCGCGCGCGTGTGCCCGCTACCGCGCAGCACCACACAACCCCTCCTTTCTCCTAAGGAGAAATACACACACACACTCTCCTCTTCTCTAACAGCGAGAGAAGAGAAAGGCGTTTTCGTTTCTTTCCCACTCTGGATCCACACAGAAGAAATTCAACAACACAAGACAGTTTATACAATTTACACTTATAAATTCACACAGACACGGGTAATTTATATGCAATATACACACGGGCCCGTATAAACATAAACACACCGCATGCCAGAACCACTTATCTCGTTTATTTCTCTAGCGGTGTTCCTATACTTTAGACTGATTTAAAAGCATCTATAGCCCAGGGCCGCCCTTGCTGGTCAATTAACGTTTCAAGTACGCCGCCTTGAAAACGGTCAGATTACTAAATTCTAATAACTTTAAAACTACTTCCCCGCCAGGAAAACACGGAGCTCCACCAGCCACGTGACACATCCCAGATCACGCTTTTGGCTTTACTTAAAGCTCAGTGTGCCCAACGTTAGATAGGATGCAGCCAGGTCTGACCTTCTCAATCAATCTGGCGCAGTAAAGAAAGCGATCTCCGTCGATCACTTCGATTCTTCGGGGTGCTCGACCTCCCCCGGCAATCCAACCGAGCAAAAAGCCTAGCCACGCGTCCGCGATTAGGAGTCGCCGCCACGGCGCTGAGCGGCTGCGCCCTTAGGGGACCTGGTCCCCAGTCCTAAACAGGTTTACTCAATATATTATAAGCGTCACTGTGAGGTCGCCGCCTCCAGTTCAATTATCTGACGCCCAAGACCGAGTCTCTGCTACCCAATTAAAACCAAATGCCCTACACTACCTGCTGATCTGGCTGGCACCCAGTCAACTTTCCTTTAAACTCTTTAAACCGTATTAACTTAAACACATAACCTCTTAACTCAAAATTCACCCCCAAAATAAACAGCAATGAATTTAGTCAGACTAATATGCCCTATTTTAAAACTAATTACTCAAGATCACTATGGACCAACGCCAGAAGCCTATACTGAGTGAATATTATTTAATTCAATTTAGTTTTAACTTCCAATATAGCGCCTTTGGATAAACATCAACAGGTGGCACTACTCACCTTTCTTATTCCGCCTGCCGTCACTCAGATAAGCTGCTGGCCTTCGCCCCTTTGTCACCTCAACGACGAGCTGCGGGTCCCACTCCTCCCCAACCGGGTTTTCGGCACCAGGAATTGTTATGGTTCGTTCGATTTAGGGAAGAGAAGAAAGCAAGCCCAGGCCGAAGTAGGTGTCAAAAAATAGTGACCTTTATTACACACTTTGCGCAGTCAGTGTGGGAAAGACAATTTGCAATCCAATCCTTCGTCAACTGAACCATCCCGACTCCTTATATTGCCATTATGACATCACAGTTGGATCTTTACTAGAAATGATCACAAATGATAACAATTCCCCGCCTATCAAAGAGTTTTCCCTTATATAGACATCAACTGCTACTCTTAAGAGAAAAACAAGTGTGTATTACATTGTGCATTTTGTGAAAGTGTATCTATCAGAGAAACTGTCCTCAGATGACCCTCCTATTATTACTAAGTGTGTAGGTGAACGTGCGTGTGTGTTACATAAGTGCGTGCATGTGGTTACAGGCCGGCGTACGTGCAGAACTAAACGCAGGCGGGCCTGGGCCCAACAGGACTGGTGGGTCTGAACGGTGTGACTGCACTAAAGTGCAACAACTTAAGCAGATAACAAGAATGATACAGAACCTCAATAAACAGTCAGTGTGCATTAATATTTGCTCAGAGTAACACAGATGTAATTAAAAGATTATTCTGTCAACAGATTCAACAATGGTAAATGATTAATCAATGATAACTGATTATGAGAATACAAAATAAAATATCTCCTGATCACACAACCCACATTGCTGGCATTGCTTCTTTCAACGTGTTTGTGGGTCGATGTGAATGCACCAGATGTGAGTGCAGCCACTCAGCCTCTACTGCGGCTGTGTCACAAGTTAATCTAGTAGTAGGCTATGGCACTTGGCCACAGGTGGCAGTAGTGGACGAACCTCCTTTTGAGACTGCTCCAGCTGCTGTGTGATAGCAGATCTACTACAACTTGAAGATCATATGCACGTTTTGTAAATTACATTATAAATATTCCTAACTTAGCTTTAAAAATTACCCCACACTCAAAAACAGACGACAAACCAACTGACACACTTGAGTCACTCACTTCCTTCCACTCACTCTCACTGGCTCTGTTTATTGCTAATCATCTCCTTACAAATGTTTATTATATTAACCACACTTATACAGACTGTATATGACTACACATCTGTTCGACCAATGCCAGTTGATCTGCAACGCCAGTTAATCTGGAATTCAATGATCCATGTGATTAGCTAGTTACAGTGGAACCCCGACTTACGAAATTAATCCCTTCCTGAGGGTCTTTCGTAAGTCGAAGCACCCATTGCGCGTTTTGAGTGAGCTGATGCTGAACGATAGGCTATAGGCTAATTGCTAACTAGAACAACAATAGGTCGTTCAAGTGGAACAGCAAAGCGCAAGTACGGAAGCCAAGGGGTTGTCACATGATTCGGAAGGCATTGTGGGCATTGTAGGCTCAGCCAATCAGAGACAGCAGATTTCATTACTAGGGCATGTTGCCGTAACATGGGCAGAAATATTGCCGTTCAGTGCCTTCGTAACTTGAATTTTTCGTGAAACGGGGTTCACTGTAACTCCTAAATGCGTGTAGATTAAAGGAAATTATTTTACCTGGATATGATTGTCTATGATGAGCCTAAGGTACAAACCATGCGGGCAACGACGATAAGGTTTTTCTAGCTCACCAAGAATTAAAAATGTACAAGAAAACGGAGCGACATTTCTGGGTCCATTTTAAAGTTTTCACGCTATGGCGTTAGCCACTGGAAAAACAAAGTAGAGGAAGTACTCTGGCAGACTCTGCTTACAGGATGTGATGTTACAACACTAGTGAAACATGAATGTGTCATATATTTGTTCCAGACGTATTTCTTTGCCATGGGAAGAAATACTGAAATCATCATGAATGAGTGGGGATTTCTATAACTTTGTGTATATAATTTGGCATTTCTTACTGATGTAGGCCAGAAAGAAATATATAATACAATTTCATTTACTTTAAAGTTTTATTTGCAAGACACAAAAACAGAAAAAATAGAAAGTTCCAAATATATTGTGCATGAAACAAATTCAAACGTGGTGCAGATGTGTTTCAAGAGTTAATCTGCCTGTAGTCTATGGCCACAGGGGGCGCTAGTTGACTCGACTCCATTTGAGTGCACACAAAGTAAACTGCAGGCTTTAGTTGTGCAGCAAAAACATTGAAATTGGAGAAATAAAACGTGCGAGAGGAACGATAACGAAGACAAGATTCTCTCGATCGTTTACTCTTGCTGTCCTGTGAACAGCGTCGGCGTGGTGTTAATTGTTTGTTTTTTCGCGATCACCTCCTACATGGGAATATCACCAGGTAAACTCGCAATGTTTTTAAATATTTTGTTGTTCAAGAGCCACAAGACTGATGGAGTGTGTTTGAGGAAACCTTTACAAATATCACACATGGAATATTTAGTGTTTATTTCCTGTTTTGTCGTAGCGGCTCCTGAAAAGCAAGTCTACCACACATCTGTTCGACCAATGCCAGTTGATCTGCAACGCCAGTTAATCTGGAATTCAATTATCCATGTGATTAGCTAGGTACAGTGGAACCCCGACTTACGAAATTAATCCCTTCCTGAGGGTCTTTTGTAAGTCGAAAATTTTCACAAGTCGAAGCACCCATTGCGCGTTTTGAGTGAGCTGATGCTGAACGATAGGCTATAGGCTAATTGCTAACTAGAACAACAATACGTCGTTCAAGTGGAACAGCAAAGCGCAAGTACGGAAGCCAAGGGGTTGTCACATGATTCGGAAGGAAAAACAAAGTAGAGGAAGTAAGGGCAGACTTGATCGAAGGCTAGAAAGCTATCCACAGCCCACCTGTTATGTTGTATTCTCACTGTTTGTTCAATAAAGTTTCTATCAAAAAAAAGGCTGTCCACAGCCGCTCACTTCCTGACAACCTGTCCGTTGAAAGACACTACTACTAAGGACGCTATCTACCCGTAGGTAGTGTCCTTTCGAAGGATTAGAAATAAGCTTGTGCAGGGATCATAAGGGGTGCAGCTCAGATTTATGTGAACCTCAGATTTTTGCCAGGACATGATGTAGGTAGTGTCCTTGGGAGCATCCTTCCCCTGAATTCGGACACGGCATTAGTGTGTGCAGCCATGATGGCAGACTGCCACAGATCACTGCTGAGGAAAGAGGAGGCGTTCAGCTTCCTCATAGTTTCACACCTGCATGAAGCAGCCTCACCCTGACAGCTCAACCTTCAAATCACTGTGTCAGCTGATCACTTCCTGTCCTGTGATTGGCTGGCTGTACTTCATCCCACAGATCTGCTTGCAGGGATTTGAACACTGCTTTTGGAGGGTTAGAAATAAGCTTGTGCAGGGATCATAAGTGTTGTGGCTCAGATTTATGTGAACCTGAGATTTTTGCCAGGTTAAGTTTTAATGATGAAATTATAGACAGAGATTGAATGAACATATTTTCACAGGTGTCAGAAAAAATAAAACAGGAAATGAAATGAAAAAGCTCCAGTGAGTCCAGGGCCCTTCTTGTGCTGCTCTGAACCCAGAAGAACGATAATACAAATGAAACCTGGTAGATGGGACGGATGTGTTGGGCCTTCCATTAGATAGAAACATGGAGCAAACATGTGACAAGCTTGGTGAAGCTTTTTAACACTGTGGATTTGCCACTCTGTGTCACTGTGAGTAATTGATTGTTCTGAACCACAGGGTTTGGTTTGTGCTCTTTGAACTGATATTGATCAGATATTTATTTCCTGAGTGAAATAAATATTGCACACAAAATCAGTTTGGATCATCTGCAGAAATAACACATGTGAACAAACCAGCAACATCACAAACATCATGAATATAAAGCAGAAAAAGCTGTGGACCAATCAGAGGTCCCGGGCTAGCACATGTGACCTCTCTAAATCCTGACACAGTGTCGTTAATCTGCTCACATTGTCGTCTGTTTTCCACACAGCTGGTCCCACACTTCTCCACTGTGGTCAATAACTGACTGTGATCGATGGGATCAAAGCTTTCTGGAGATCAATAGAAAAACAACAACACTCATCATTTTCAACGGCTTCTCTTATTCCTCCAACCGTCTCCATCACCGCATCAGTCGTAGTTTCTCCTCCAACCACACTGCTGTTCGTCCAATCATTTCTATTGATCAATAAACAGATCACATTGTTTGACAGATCATTTCTCTGATATTTGTGAACATTGATGAAGGAGGGATCCTGCTGCCTTCACTGTCTCTGCTTCTCTGCAGTAAAAACTGCTTCTAAAGTGGATTTTTCTTCCTGCGTGTCGTCTGCAGACCTTTAGTCATCCACAGCTTTTCTTTCTCCTCGTCTTTAAGCAACATTTCCTAACAGGACAGAGTTTATGATGCGATTCTAAGGATGGATTTCAGATACACTGTGTGCCTGATCAGGAACGTGTATCCGGTTTTTTCTGTGCTTTCCCAGGATGACTGATTGTTCTTGCTAAATTTGGTCCAGTTGAATACAACTGAAATGCTGTGGGGTGACCTTAAAAAGGTGGTTTATCCCTGAAAAGCCTCCAACTCTGCAAAGATGAGTGGGCCAAAATTCCTCCTCTGTAAAAGACTCAGTTATCACAAACGCCTGATTGCAGTTGTTGTTGGTAAGGGTCCCCCAACCAGGTATTACGTTTAGGGGGCGATCACTTTTCACACAGGGCCGTGTAGGTTTGGATTATTTCTCCCTTAATATTAAATACCTTCATTTTTAAACCGCATTTTGTGTTTATTTGTGTTTTCTTTATCTAATAAGTCGGTGTTGTGGTAAGCTCTCAGAAGAGTTTTACCCTGCTTATCTGCAGGGAAAAACATGAAAATACAGTTAAAGGTCAAAAATGTCTGCTTTTGTTTAAACAAGTAAGAATTGTATTCATCATTATTCATTATAATTGTGAAGGCTCTCAGTCATCCAGGTCATCGTAGTCTAAGGAGCTTGGAAAGAAAACCGTCTGAAAGTCCAGACGATTTTCTTTCCAAGCTCCTTAGACCATAAATGGCTTTAAGCTGCACATTCAGGCTCTGTGCTACATACGCACATTTCTGCATCTCTGCCATTCAAACACACTGTATATAGTTTATCTGATGTCACACGTGAGGCTTAAGGATGAATTTGAAACCTTTTGTCCTCTACAATGAAAGGTGGCAGGTGTAGCAGGCCCCTGATTACTGCTAATAACGCCCATTGAATGGACTGATGATCCAAAAGGGTGTTTTCAGTCTGGTTATGATGGATCGATCATAGTTTGAATAAACTACAGCAGTTTGGTGTTGGTGATGTAGAGGAGCAGAAACCAGCGTTTTTGTTCATGTTTCATCTGCTCTGATCGTTCACTGCAGGAAGCTTCACCAAGTGCATTCTGGGTAAACTTTGAAGACTCCTGTCAGCAGATGGGACAGATGAAAGGTCTCCTTTTCACCTCCATCAGATACCAGGATCATCTTCAGCTGTGACTAAGTCATTTTTAAAAATACAATAAAACTAATAATATGAATTTACTGAGTAAGAATGATTTTATAGTTTATATGGAGGTGTGCATCTCTTCATTCAGAGGTCACTGTGATTGGCTGGAGGTTGGAAGATGACAGCAGTGGACAAAGATGCTCTCTTTGCTCAATCTGAACATTAGCCCCGCCTTCCCCAGTGCCATCAGCTATCTAAGCCCCGCCCCCTCATCGCACGCAGACGACTGGGCTTGTCAGGCCCTCTTCTTGGCTGCAGTGGTTATTATTATATTTACATGCTTCCAGCTCCCGTTTCTGCTCGGTGACAACTCGTACTTTTCGACTCTCCTTTTCCTTCCTCCCTCGCTCACAGACACATAACCTAAACCAAGCTGAAGGACTTTCACTCTCTGCTGTCATCATCAGACGGATCAAACTCTCACCTGGCCTCTGCATCCCTCTGCCCTTTCACTGTCTCCCTTTTCTTTCCGATTGAATACCAAACGTGTCCTGCTATCACAGGGCTGCCCGACACTGATGCTTTGGGCGTCTGTTCCTCAGGCCAGCAGGCTGGCCTCTAGACCTGGTCGGGATCTTCCAGACCCTTCTTCAGTTTCTCACCCTTCTCCGCGCTCATGCTTGCTATGCCTTACCTGTGTTAGGATGCCTGGGTCGTTGACCCAGAGGTTTGAGTTTATTATATTATTTATCTTTTCTAGTCTTTGGTTCCTTTGTTAGAGTTCTTTCTTATGGTTTATGTCTCTGTGTAACCCTTAGTTGCTGTCTCCCCTGTCGGCTATATCCCCGTGTCCAGTCAGTGTCTGCCCTGATCCCACGTCTCTGTTCCCTCTGTTGTAGTGCCTGCCTGTGAGTCTGTCTGTAAGTTCAGGCTGTGTTATATTTCCTGTTTTACTTTGAAAGTCCGTGTCTCATATAAATGCGTCTGGTTTTGCTTCCTTTGTCTCGTTAGGCCTGATTTGCCCCAGCTGTGTTTCCCTCCTGTTACCCATTCCCTGGTTGCTCCCTCTGTGTATTTGAGCCCTGTGTTTCTGTGTCCGGGTCGTGAGCTACCGTTTCCTATGCTGTGTGTTCTGTCTGCTCGCCTGAGTTTATTTGGAGTCTCAGTTTTGTTACCTTTTTGAGTTCAGCATTAAAGCTGTTTTGAGTTTACATTGTGCCTCCGAGTAGTGATGGCTCGCTTGAAGCTGACGCTCCGGTGCGTGTGTCAAAAAAAGCAAAACACTGTTTCAGAAACACTGTGTCGAAGCTTGATTCGTTTGGCCAGAGTCACATGATCAGTGACGTCCGAAGCTTCATTTAGAGCCTAACTGCTTCGGTGTCTGATTCAATGGTTTATAAGGAAGCGAATCATTCGCGGGATTTGTGGAGTGTTTTGATGGTGACAGAAAGCGAACCACTGATATTTCTACTGAAAGATTTGGAGCCAGCGAGGAATAGAGGAGTTTCTGTTGTGTGGGAGTATTTTGAGCTGATTTTGGTCAATCGGGTGGGTTTTCCAGCTTTGTGTTCTGGCAGTTTGCTTTTGTTTTGTGCGTGTTTATTTTATCTGAAAACGGGAAAAACTTCAAATGTCAAAAATCTGATTTTCATAATATAAATATCATTAAATAACTTTAGAAAAACTTCCATTTGACTCTTTACATTTAGCTGATAGTTGGTGGGGCCCAGGTAGACTGTATAACTGCATCTCTACCAGTTTCTGTGCGCTCCAGCCTCTTATGTGCCATGTGAAGGGATTTTCCTTAATGCAGGAGAAATTATCTCCACGTAAAGGAACAGGTTCGGCCATCGCACAGTGAAACAAATTCTCTTCTTAAATAAAAATGAAAAAGGGTTACCTTAAATGCATCATGTTTTTAACTTGCAAGTTCATAAGCATTTTCCCTTTCCATTTAACAATCAATTCTACCCCCAGGTCAAAAATATATATAGGAAAATGTCCCTAATATAATATTATTTATAAATACACCCGTCCGGCGATTAATTGCATAAGTACAAGGAGGCGGGACCTAACAGCAGAAGCATACTCCATAATGTGTTGTACATTATCATATGTATATTATATGTAGCGTGGTATTTTTCAATTATTGTATTTACCAACATGAAGAAGTCACAAGCAAAGAAAGACCACACCATGGTGCATGTTTAAACAAGGAAAGTTTACTGGTCAAAATTATGTATTAAAGAAATAAACAACATTTTTTTCACCCCCAAAAATACACGTTTAAAGCAACACAGCGGTGGCCCAATATCAGACAACTCCACTCTGTGGAGTGGGCAATCATAATGAAGCAGTTGGTTTTATTTTGTGGATTCAAGCTGCTCTTCATATTCTTGGCCACCAGATGTCACCAGAGAGGACTGAGTTGAAAAGCTTCGAGTAATGAACCGTTTTTCAATACAAGCTTCAGAAAGCTTCATTTGGCCATCACTACCTCCGAGCGTTTGCACAGCCTTCACATAACAACCTGTGCCATGCATCAGCTTTAACGCTCATGTTCTTTTCCCTGTAGACCAGAACTCTGCTGTGGTGACATCACTTTCTCTCTTTGGGGTCCTGCTCTAATCCTCGTCACAGCTGGGTTCAGTTCTGCTGAGACGGGCCATCGGAGTCCAACCACCAAACATCTGTCCATATTCTGCTCATCAATAACTCTTTGTCTTCATTCTTTCTATTGATCTGTCCTTACTGAAACGACTCCACCCTGATGACTCCACCTGTGGCTCAGCAGGTAGAGCGGGTCGTCTGCTGACTCCTCCCACTGGCGTGTCAGTCTCATACCAAAAGAAGCTTTGAAAACAAAAATTAAAAGTGTTGAGCAACAAGTGTCACAGCTTTTTGAATGTATCAACTTCTTTAAAACATTTGGGCAGCCGTCGAGCTTTAAGTTGCATTTAGTCGACACAAAGTTCCCACTTTGACAAACATGAGGTCGATGACCCCCTACGAGCAAACACTTAACTTAATCATTCAGACTTTTAAGTTAGTTTAACTGGTTTACTTCTCTTCATAATGTTTAATGAATCTTAATGTTTCTGAGCTCCAGTTGGCACAGCTCTCTCTTCTTCTGTTCACAATATGAGCTCAGATTGTTCCAGTCACTGCTCTTCTCTCACAGTGGGTGAACCTGACAGTGTTACAGTCGTCGCCCCACAAACTAAACACACAAGAATCTGTTTCAGACAAACACTTTAGTAACACACACACACACACACACACACATCCCTGTAACATTTCATGAAGTGATGGCAGTGAACATTTCTGAATCCCAACCATAACACAACAAACAAAGTAAACACAGTGATGACATCAGAAGGTCCACACAGACTGACGTGTCTCCTGTACATGTTCCATATTTGATACTGATCACTGATGTTTAATGACTCACGTGACGCTCTGACAGGAACAAAGAATGTAGAAAAACCTATAATGAAACCTGAGGAACAGTGAATCCACTGATGACTGACACTGTCACGGCGGGGTGCGCCGATAAGTTTAGTTTACAGGACCCAGAAGCAGACACTTCTGGACTTGCTGACTGAACAGAAGACGATCCTTTATTTGGATGTTGGCACATGAAACAGCATGAAGCTATGAAAACTAAGGAAACTGTGAACACTCAGAAAACTAAAGGACTAAGAAGTGAAAATACTACGACAAAGTATGAACACTGAGTAAACTATGACGTAACACTATGGGGATGCAAACAGACGACCTGACAACGAAACATAGAAAACAGAGAACTTAAACACACACATGAGGTGATCAGGAGAAGTGGAGACACACGAGAACACAGCTGACTAGAATGAGACATAATGACCGTACAGGGGAGAGTAACACTAACTGCAATGAACAAAGAACACCAGACTCTTCAAAATAAAACAGGAAACAGAGACATAGACATGGAGATAAAACATGACATGAACTTAACATAACCACATAGACATGAAGCATGACAGGTAGACGCACGAACCAGGGAGACTGAGTACAGGGAAGATGGCAGAAACAACAACATGAACTTGACAACATAAGACACACACACATAAAACACATGAAGGGCAAGGGAGGCTTAACACAAGGGTAATATAATAACAAACGAGCTTGAATAACTTAATGAACCTAAACAAACAATAAACATCAAAATAAACTAACACTCACCGACCCAGGACCGTGACAGACACAGAGTGGGTGAGTTCAGTATGAGATGAGTCCGGCAGCACTGAGGGTCCACAGATGGGAGAGGCTGTCCTTTAAGGAGGTTGGACATGTGACACATTTGTCTTTATGGTTTATACTAAAGAACAAACTGCACTAACTCATAGATTTGACCTGAGGAAGAGTCGACTTTAACCCCAAACTTTATTAAACTAACCTAAATCTAGCCGAGTAGTTCTGCTGCCTGAACCTGACCAAAGTGTAACTGAAACACATTAAAATACTAAACTGACTCTGACTGCTGTGAGTGTTTGAAGAAAACGTCTGTGTTTCACAAAGCTGAGAGGTCAGCGGTCCCCCACAGGCTCTCTGTGATGGTCTGATCAGCTTCAGTCTGAAAACAGTGATGTACAAAACGATGGAGAACACAGCAGGTGCAAAGACAGACTTGAGGAAAAGGCAATAACAAAAGTCCGAGGAAATAAACCAAAGGAGTGAAAGGGTTAGACCAGGGGTGGGCAATTCCAGTCCACGAGGGCCGGTGTCCTGCAGGTTTTAGATCTCACCTTGGGTCAACACACCTGAATCACATGATTAGTTCGTTACCAGGCCTCTGGAGAACTGCAGGACATGTTCAGGAGCTAATTTAGCCATTTAAATCAGCTGTGTTGGTCCGAGGATGCATCTAAAACCTGCAGGGACACCGGCCCTCGTGGACTGAGACTGCCCACCCCTGGGTTAGACCCATACGAGTAAGGACGTTAGCGTGCTGCCCAGCTTTCGTCACGCACATATTTATAATTATATGGTCCTAAGTTTTAGTGCAGACACTCACGAAGTGTTTAGTAACTTCAGATCCTGCAACAAGCCCAGCTCCAGTTTCCTTTGGTGACTTGAACTCTTCCATTTCACAGCTGTTGTTAATTTTTCTTTATCTCCTGTACAGGCCAACACATCTATTTGTTGTCTTAGGTTGTTAGTGTTACACAACATTGTCAGATCTAATAGAAATAAAATGAGTTTCATAATTCATTCACTTTATTGTCTTTATTTATAACTGGCATCATTGTTTCATTCTCTTATAGAGTCTTACAAGAAAGGCAAAATTGTTTTCCATTGTGCTTTATTAGCTGCTTCGGTAAAAACAAATCAACAATGCAACAAAAAAACAGTTTGCAAAACAACAAAGGGGAAAACAGTGATTCATCACTTGGTTGCTTCAATACAACACGTGGGCACATACATGCAGGACTTTTGATGTTTTGATAAATGACACAGCTGCTCTTAAAAACTACATTATGGCCCCACTGTGTATGTGTGTGTGTGATAGCACATAAGGGCCATTTGTGAAGCTAACATAAGTAACAAAGTGATGTTACTAGTATTAAATTGATTTGGTTAAAAACTGTGATCAATACAGAGAATAAAGTAATCTGCCAGTACAGAGGCCAGCAGGGCTCTGGAAGGACACACTGTCTGTGTCTGTGTGTGTAGTTATTAAGGTGTTAGACCTGCTTTCTGCTGCTCTCTGATTGATTATCAGTCGTTGCCTCAGAGTTTTTGTGGGGCGCCCCTCATTAGTGTAAGTACAGACTGAGCTGTTGGAGCTTCATGTAACTGCAGGTAGTTAAAATAATAATGAATAAATAATAAAAGTGAGTTTGCACAGTTTGGGTTTTGAAGACGCCTCAGATTGATGTGATTTAGTGTAACGCTTGTGCTGTTAATGATGCTGTCGAGTTCAACTCTGATGGACCCTCATCTGGATGCATCACACCAGCTGCTGTTTTTCTCCTGTGATGTGAAAGGACAAATGAATAGAAACACCAGGCTGTGTGACCTATAAACTAACTGGATCATGTGCATACCTTTGATGGAGATTGTATGATTATAACTGAACAGCCTGTTGTGCAGCGTAAGCATTGTTCAATGAACTGACACATTCTGTGGATGTTGGCTGTGCATCAGGACATCAGGAAACCAGAAACAGGAACCTTATAAATGCTAATAAAACAAAAACAAGACAAAAAAAAAACAAAAAAGCAAACTTGATGCTTTAGGCTGCATTTTATTTAATGGTAGAAAAATAAGGTTTCATATAAGTGGGTAGCATTTGGAGCCCACTTCTACTATCAGAGATTTCCTGGAGACGATGCAGAGGGCTTATGAATTTATCTTGACTAAGAGTGAAATCTTTTTGTGCTCACAGCACTTTCAGTTCAGTTAAATGTCATGTATGTAGCAGCATTTCACAACAAGTGGTCTCAACCTGCTGTCAGAATCAGACATGATTTATTCATGAAGTCAGGACCCTCAGTGAAGAACAGGCAGAGACTCTGATCAACAAGCAGGCAGAGCCTCACCGAGGAGCAGCCTGAGACGACCACCGAGGAGCATCAAGCTTCTCCTCGAGGAGCATCCAAAGAGCCTGTCAGACGAGCAGACAGACTGTTTTTGTTCTACATCTTCCTTTATCTCCTCCTTCTGGTCCATGCTCCCAGTCTTTCCAGAAGAAGAGAGAAGCACCTCTCCAACACCTGCCACCACCTGTTAAACCCACAGACCAGACATCTCTGCAGTCTCTTCATCCACCTGCTGCCACCTCCCAGTCTTTAAGTCAGGGTGGCCAACATGAAAATAAGAGGAGGAAGAGTAAGTTTAGTTTTGCATCGTACGTCTTTAGATTCTTACGTTTGTTCCTAAATGAACATCACTTCAGAAAATGATGCACATGTTGTCCTAGAGAACTTACAAACCAGTGCATTTTATTCACCAGTTATTTAGCTGTATTTTGGTGGCCACTCTAAAATGACGATGGTTAATGTCAATCCCTGACTTCAGTTAAGAGGACTTTGTAATTCAACCTGATTTCATGTTTTTGGTGCTGTTTGTTTCAGGAAGGATATTTTCCAGTGGGTAAAATCTGGGAGCCCACCAGTGAATTTCAGCAGCACTTTGCCTGATGTGCCGCCTCCTTCAGCCAGAGAGTCTTTTCATTGTGTTGGTCGTTTTTCTATGTTACAAACAAGTCACATATAATATCTGCAGACTGTACTTGTGTCCTGTCTGCGGGGAACAGTGTCATAAATATGTGGAGCCGAAGATCCATCCAGATACCACATTGGTCACCGACAGGATGTCTTCATTTTTGATTGGTTACAAGTGTCAGACACACATTTATACCTGTTTAAATGCATTGTTTTATGCAGAAACCTGTATCTTACGTTACTTACAGCACTAGTTGTGTAATCTTATGTTGAATGTTTTCATTGTACAGCATGTTTTCTGCTACGTTCTGTAAAAAGCGAGAGCAGAAGGTGAAAAGTGCTTCTCAAACTGGCTGATCCAGTTTGAGCATCACTGTGTTAGCTGGGTCCTTCTGACTGTACTGGGGGCTGTAATCCACAAAATCAGTGACATGTTGCAGTGAATCTGACCTGAAACTAGCAACTGAGCCCATAAACTCATCACCCTGTTTGCTTTACCTTCTCAAATAAAGGCGGCATCACTGTGCAGGCTGGTGTGAATGTACTGAGTACTGTCACTGTAAATATAAATAACAAACTAGGGCTGTGCGATATGACCAAAATCTCATACCCCGATATAAGACATCTATCGTCCCGATAACGATATAAATCACAAAAATGTAACATTTTCTGTAAATTCTGTGAATCTCGGCAGCTCGACTTGCAGGAAGTGTTTCCAGCTGCGCGCCATGTAGCTGGAGTCGAGTATTTTAACAGATGCATGAAACGATACATTTTTTGACATAAGTTGTAACGGCCGCCGTTTTCTTTGTGAGTATTTATTACACGGCGTGCTGCGGGGAAAAGCCTGTTCTAACGTTTGAGTCTAAGGTTTATTTTTTAGCACCTGGAGGCTCTTTTTTAATTCTCATCCGTAAATACTCTGCTCTTTCACGTGATTCAGTTTATTTTGAAAAGTCTCAAACAGGATCTTGAGCTTTATTGTGAAAGGTTTATGTGGGACATAAACAAGCGGACACGCGATGGTGTCACCGTCATTGTTGCTAATGACAACGCATAAAAACAGGCGCTTGTCCGTCCGTAGTGTGGTTATAGAAAATATAAGAGAAAGAGAGAACTTTAAGAAATGAATACAGCCACTACAGTGACCATCAAAACCATGAAAAAACATTAACAACAAGTTCATTGAGATGTGAGAACTTGAAGCACTTTTTTATGTTGAGACTTCCTGTTTCCATTATTATTATTTAGTGTAAAAATGAGAATTTCATAACAAACACCTTCAGACACATAATCTGTGGAAACATGCTGTAATTTAATGACCAATAAACTAAACGTCTTTAGCTCACAGTGAGGATGCATTTGGACTCTGATGTATTATGGTGCACAGATGAACTGCATAAACTTTTTAAACATGTGTTTTGTTACTGAATCAATGTAATGTTTTCAATGTTTCAACAATATAGAAAAATATATACAGACAAAAGAGCTCTTATTACAAGGCGTTGCCACAGCTTCTAGCTCGGTCTGTTTGATTTGGGAGATTTTACACTGGATGCCTTTCTGACACACATCCAACTGATTTCTGAGCTCCTGGAGTCAAACAAGGCAACTTTTGCTTGTGAGGCAAACGTGTTAAACACTAAACTGACAAATGCTGAAACTGTAATTAGCCTGATTACATTTGCTGTTGTTTGTTCAACACAGGGCCGGATCTAGAGAAATGTTCTTCGGGTGGCATGGAAATCAACTGGGGAGGAAAAATCAAAGCCTTTTTCTTTTTTACTATTTTTTACACACATGCAGGTGTTACATATGGTTAAAATACTTCAAATACAGTAAGTGTTTCATATAAATATAGTCAATAACTTCATTATTTCCTTTAGCCCACATAATGAAACATTTCAGTTCCATAAACGTGAATTATTTCATGTACTGTATAACCTGTATAATAAATAAATATGTAGCCCAGTAAGTATAAAATCCAGAAAGCTACACAACATTTACAAACACAAGTCTAACTTAAGTGTCACACTCTTATTTTTGTTAAAATAATTACATTTTTGCTTAAATTTACACAAAATGTCAGAAATCTGTTCTGTCATGAACACGTTTGTCACCAAAAATTTAAAGCTAGTTTTTCACGTTTTGTTGGGTTAATCTGGGGTCCAAAATATAATTGGACATTTTTGACTACTTTTGATTTTACATTTGTATTTCACCTTTAAATGTATTTATTTTCTCACCCTGTTTGGTCTCATTGTTTTCAGTTCAACCTCACATGTCTGAATTTACAGTTATTTTTTAATTGGCATACTGTTTTAACACAACTGATCTGAAATCACACAAAAACATAAAATCCTAGTAGTAGTTATATTTTTACTGTAAAAACCACAAACATGTTTATTGAATTATTGTCATAACTTGAAATGCAAATATAAAGTTTACATTTAAAAAACTTCAAAAACTAAAAGAAGTTACATACAACTATTTATCTGAAAATGAAGTTTGTACAACCATTTAAAAATACTACTAAAACTAAAACGAGGGAACAATCAGGTGTCACACAAATTATTTGTGCCAGTGCAAAAAATAATTTGTCCACCACAAGACGGAGGAGAACATCACAGGTATCAACCTGCAGGCCTGACAGCAGGAGGAGTATCACTGCTCCTTCGAACGTCGGCCGAGCAGCTACTAAAAAAGGACCTGGTACAAGGTCCTCTGACCTAATGGAAACCCTGCAAAGAGGGCCTCCTCACTGGCAACAGCACCTGCCAGGTGTGGAGACGTATCCAAGCCCTCACCAACTACACAGGCCAGAGTCCCCCAACCCCCAACAGCAGCCTCGAGCTCACAGATAATTAACTTTTTGAGATTTCCTTACCTGGATGACTGAGCATGCATCAAGACACTGAGCAGCATGAATAAACAGTGTGTATTTGACAAAAGATTAGTGTGCAGCCAGGGTAATTCTCACTGAACAAAAGTGTTTTTACAAAATACATGAGAGCATTTTATCTGTTTTTATTTGAAAAGCTGAATAAACTTAGTGCAACAGCACAAAGACTGGGAAGAATCTGACATTCAGGGGTGAAACATTGCACTGCGTTTGAGACGCATTAAACAAAATTATATTTGCACATGTCTTAAAGCAGACCCCCGTGTTTTTAACAGTGCACTTAAAGAAAACCTGTCAGGTTTCGTTTCTCAGGAGGGGCCGACATGTTTGCGTGCATAAATGATTTAATAATCTGTTCTCCTTTCAAGCAGCCCTGCAAGACTGAAACTAAAGCGCTTCAAAATACCTCAATGAGAATGTTTACAAGGTGAGCCTCTCCAAATTGCAATGAGCTTTGGAGAGATTCACCTTTCTGGAACATGTGATCACATCAGATGGTGAGTCCATCTGTCTGAAAAGGATTGCATCGATCCAATCCAAACTCACAAGGATTTTCTTTTCTTTTTACATGACCTCATATTTCTGTCAGTGGAAACCCAAACATGCTGCATGAGAGGCTCCACAATCAGCAGTGACACATGTGAGGAGACTGACTGGACATGACAGACTACAACAGACTGATGATGCAGACAAAGCTTTGACTGACTTCAAACTGACACTTTAGACTGCAGCTAGTTTAGGATGACCCTTGTTGTAGCTGTTGTATCACAAACTTGTGGCTACAGCCTTATTACTCCCATAAACGACAGCTGTTTGTAAATGTAAGGCTTATATTAACTCAAAGATTCTGTCTTCTGGCAGGTATAGTGTGGATGCAGTGGCAGAGCCAGGAGTTAAACACAATATGGAACCAGAGCACAGGATTAACATGAAAACCACACTAACTTCATCTCTTAACACAGATTTACAGGCCCAGAGTAAAACTACCCCAGAGGAGAAGCCCTCAGAAAACCCAAGAGACAATGTACCTAACTTTTTTATTTTCTCATTCTCCTAATTATGGTAAATTAACACAGGGAAGGTCCATGTGTCAAAAGGAGGGAAGGTCCAAAGAAATGCAGCTTACACAAGAAAAGGGATTCCAAAATTTTGCAGTTTTTCTATGATTTGTGTACCTTTGTTGGGTTTGATTTTTGTATGGGATTAGAAGAATCTAGTTTGTTACTGATTATTAGTTATATTAGTTATTGCCTAGTCGCTCGCGCTACTTAGAAAGCTTCAACCTACATCAGTGTAAAAGAATGTGTGGAGGCAGCTGTTTGGGCTCAAATTTTTGTAACCTTGTAAATCAAAATAAATCTGGAAATGTTATGTTTGTGCATCTATAGATGAGAATTTGTGTGTAAAAAAGATTTGTTCATAACAAATAATAACACAAGTCACATATTTTTTTGTTAAGGTTGCACAATTCTGCACACAGTGGTGTGAAAAGTGTTTGCCTCCTTCCTGATTTCCCTTTTTTGTGTGTTTGTCACATTTACATGTTTCAGATCAAACAAATATTTACTATTAGACAAAGACAACTTGTGTAAATAGAAAATGCAGTTTTTTTAATTAAAGACTGTTTGTGTCGGGTCCTTTTATCACATACTCCAAAAACTTCATTTTGTTTGTTTGTTTGTTTTTTAGCCAGTCGGAGGTCGATGTTTCAGATCATTGTCCTGCTGCCTGAGTGCTCTTAAGCTTCAGGCCATGAACTGATGGCCGGATGTTCTCCTTCAGGATGTTTACACAGCAGAATTCATGGTTCCAGTAAAGGGAACCATCTCCTGGGTCTGGGGGCAGATAATCCCCTCCAGGGGTGCTGGTGCCTGGGCCCAGGAGTATAGATTATGTATGAGGAGTGTGAGTGTGTGTACCCCATACAGTTCTGCAACTGGTTTATTAATGTTTGTCTTTATTGTAAATGTGTTGTTTTGGATTCGAAACAGCTTTAAGAGAAGAAAAATAAAATATATATACATGCTAAACATGTTACTTTGACCTCTTCTCTAAATGAAATTCAAACCTGACACAGTCTAAACAAACACACCAACAGTTTATTAGGTTTCATGCAGACGTCCAAAGAGCACAAACATCTCCAGGGGAACAAAGTGAAAATCAAAATCAGAGAAAACAGAAGAAGCTTCAGAGTCCAGGAGTGGAAGCAGACGACCAACAGACAGGAACTAAAAAAGTAAAAAACTCAGAGGGGAGCAGAAACAGTTCATGAGGTCATCCACAAGGTGGAGCCAAGAAGAGGAGCACTTCAGGAGAATGGACAGGCTGCTGAGTCTGTAGGCAGCAGTGGAGGCGAGGCCTCTCCAGAGGTGTAGCACACAGACAGCAGTGCAGGTGGAGACCCTTTGGAGGCAGAGGAGGAGGTCAGTGGGAGCAGAGCAGTATTCCAGCAACACTGCAGTATAAGGGACCAGCAGAGGGCGGCTGAGCTGGAGGTTGAGGGCAGTGGAGGCAGCACCATCCACTGGACTCTGCTGAACTGGAAAGTGTTGCTTTTTGTAGGAAAGCTGGGAAATGGAGTCCTGGTCAGAAGAAGCTGGAGAGTGAGAACTCACCAAGTCCCTGAGCCACAGCAGCAAAACATCTACAAGCCATCATTGTTCCAGAGTCTCCTCATGGATCCTCCACAAAGCTGCTTCTGTGGAGTCTGAGCTAAAGTCTTTGAACACAGTGAATCTGCTGGATCCATGACTGCTCAGAGCATCCTGTAATGACAGAGCAGGGACTGGACCTAAAGGTTAGATTAAGGTCAACATTAGAAACTCATCTTGTGTTGGTTTGGCTGGTGGGCTGATGGTGATTTTTCGTTTTTATGGGCCGATGATTTTTTTTTCTGGTAACAGTATAAACAATGAAATAACTCAGTTGTTTGGTGGCTATCGGAGCTTCCACAGGTTCAGTAACATTAGCAAGTGGTGGAGGCCAGCAGGTGGATGAGAGAAAGGGGAGGCAGGAGAAGGAGAGACCCGAGGCGGCCGCCGGTCCAAGAATCAGGTGAACTGAACTTCAGGTAAGAAGTTATGACCTGCAGTCTATCCGGGTCAGATATAAACCAAGTTTAGCTGGAGTTTATTTTCGTTGTGCTGACTTTTTACAGTCAGTTACATTAACTCGTACTGCTACTAGCTAGCATGATGGAGTTTCTATACAGCTGGGTGGTGCTATGATGTTACTGATAGGGAACTTTATTTTATTCACAAGGTTAATTATTGGAGTTGCCAACCGTCCCCTCTGAGTTTTTTAGCCCTAAAAAACAGAATCGTCTCGTGTTCAGAGAAAATATTACG